>NC_082657.1:23309428-23909428 GCF_028023285.1 Balaenoptera ricei | reverse complement strand
TGGCCTGGGAACATGTCTGAGGTTTCATGGTGGAAACCTGTGGCTTGGCAACATGACTGAGGTTTGTTTCTGGAACCCTGTTCCCTGGGAATATGACTGAGGTTTGATTCTGGACACCTTTGTGCTGGGAACATGACTGTGTTTTGATTGTGGAATCATGGGTCCTACAAACATGACTGAGGTTTGATTCTGGAACCATGCGTCCTGGGAATATGACTGAGGTTTGATTCTGGAAATCTGTGGCCTGGGAACTTGACTGAGGTTTGATGGCAGAAACCTGTGGACTGGCAACATGACTGAGGTTTGATTGTAGAACCCTGTGCCATGGAAACATGACTGCGGCCTGGTACTGGAAACCCATGGCCTGGGAACTTGACATTGGTTTGATTCTGGAACCCTGTGGCCTGGGAACATGTCTGAGGTTTCATGGTGGAAACCTGTGGCTTGGCAACATGACTGAGGTTTGTTTCTGGAACCCTGTTCCCTGGGAACATGAGTGAGGTTTGCTTCTGGACACCTTTGTCCTGGGAACATGACTGTGGTTTGATTGTGGAATCCTGTGGCCTGCGAACATGACTGAGGTTTGATTCTGGATCCATGTGTCCTGGGAATATGACTGAGGTTTGATTCTGGAAATCTGTGGCCTGGGAACTTGACTGAGGTTTGATGGCAGAAACCTGTGGACTGGCAACATGACTGAGGTTTGATTGTAGAACCCTGTGCCCTGGAAACATGACTGCGACCTGATACTTGAAACCCATGGCCTGGGAACTTGACATTGGTTTGATTCTGGAACCCTGTGGCCAGGGAACATGACTGAGGCGAGATTCTGGAATCCTGTGCCCTGGAAACATGACTGTGGCTTGGTACTGGAAACCCATGGCCTAGGAATTTGACATTGGTTTGATTCTGGAACCCTGTGGCCAGGAACAAGACTGAGGCGTGATTCTGGAATGCTGTGGCCTGCGAACATGACATCTGTTTAGACTGTGGAATACTGGGCCCTGGGAACCTGACTGAGGCTTGGTTCTGGAACCCTGTGGACTGGGAACATGACTCGGGTTTTATTCTGGAATCCTGTGGCCTGGGAACATGACATCAGTGGATTCTGGAACCCTGTTGCCTGGGAACTTGAGAATGGTTTGATTCTGGAACCCTGTGTCTTGGGAATATATCTGAGATTTGATGGTAGAAACCTGTGGCCTGGCAACATGACTGAGGTTTGTTTCTGGAACCCTGTTCCCTGGGAACATGAATGAGGTTTGATTCTGGACACCTTTGTGCTGGGAACATGACTGTGTTTTGATTGTGGAATCATGGGTCCTGCAAACATGACTGAGGTTTGATTCTGGAACCATGTGTCCTGGAAATATGACTGAGGTTTGATTCTGGAAATCTGTGGCCTGGGAATTGGACTGAGGTTTGATGGCAGAAACCTGTGGACTGGCAACATGACTGAGGTTTGATTGTAGAACCCTGTGCCCTGGAAACATGACTGTGGCCTGGTAGTGGAAACCCATGGCCTAGGAATTTGACATTGGTTTGATTCTGGAAACCTGTGGCCTGGGAACATGACTGAGGCGTGATTCTGGAAAAGTGTGGCCTGGGAATATGACTGAGGTTTGATTCTGGAAATCTGTGGCCTGGGTACTTAACTGAGGTTTGATGGCAGAAATCTGTGGACTGGCAACATGACTGAGGTTTGATTGTAGAACCCTGTGCCCTGGAAACATGACTGCGACCTGATACTTGAAACCCATGGCCTGGGAACTTGACATTGGTTTGATTCTGGAACCCTGTGGCCAGGAACAAGACTGAGGCGTGATTCTGGAATGCTGTGGCCTGCGAACATGACATCTGTTTAGATTGTGGAATAATGGGCCCTGGGAACCTGACTGAGGCTTGGTTCTGGAACCCTGTGGACTGGGAACATGACTGGGGTTTTATTCTGGAATCCTCTGGCCTGGGAACATGACATCAGTGGATTCTGGAACCCTGTTGCCTGGGAACTTGAGAACGGTTTGATTCTGGAACCCTGTGTCTTGGGAATATATCTGAGATTTGATGGTGGAAACCTGTGGCCTGGCAACATGACTGCGGTTTGTTTCTGGAACCCTGTTCCCTGGGAACATGAGTGAGGTTTGCTTCTGGACACCTTTGTCCTGGGAACATGACTGTGGTTTGATTGTGGAACCATGGGTCCTGCAAACATGACTGAGGTTTGATTCTGGATCCATGTGTCCTGGGAATATGACTGAGGTTTGATTCTGGAAATCTGTGGCCTGGGAACTTGACTGAGGTTTGATGGCAGAAACCTGTGGACTGGCAACATGACTGAGGTTTGATTGTAGAACCCTGTGCCCTGGAAACATGACTGCGACCTGATACTTGAAACCCATGGCCTGGGAACTTGATATTGGTTTGATTCTGGAACCCTGTGGCCTGGAACAAGACTGAGGCGTGATTCTGGAATGCTGTGGCCTGCGAACATGACATCTGTTTAGATTGTGGAATACTGGGCCCTGGGAACCTGACTGAGGCTTGGTTCTGGAACCCTGTGGACTGGGAACATGACTGAGGTTTTATTCTGGAATCCTGTGGCCTGGGAACATGACATCAGTGGATTCTGGAACCCTGTTGCCTGGGAACTTGAGAACGGTTTGATTCTGGAACCCTGTGTCTTGGGAATATATCTGAGGTTTGATGGTGGAAACCTGTGGCCTGGCAACATGACTGAGGTTTGTTTCTGGAACCCTGTTCCCTGGGAACATGACTGAGGTTTGCTTCTGGACACCTTTCTCCTGGGAACATTTCTGTGGTTTGATTGTGGAATCCTGTGGCCTGCGAACATGACTGAGGTTTGATTCTGGAACCATGTGTCCTGGGAATATGACTGAGCTTTGATTCTGGAAATCTGTGGCCTGGGCACTTGACTGAGGTTTGATGGCAGAAACCTGTGGACTGGCAACATGACTGAGGTTTGATTGTAGAACCCTGTGCCCTGGAAACATGACTGCGGCCTGATACTTGAAACCCATGGCCTGGGAACTTGACATTGGTTTGATTCTGGAACCCTGTGGCCAGGAAACATGACTGAGACGAGATTCTGGAATCCTGTGCCCTGGAAACATGACTGTGGCTTGGTACTGGAAACCCATGGCCTAGGAATTTGCCATTGGTTTGATTCTGGAACCCTGTGGCCTGGGAACATGACTGAGGTTTGATTCTGGAACCATGTGTCCTGGGAATATGACTGAGGTTTGATTCTGGAAATCTGTGGCCTGGGAACTTGACTGAGGTTTGATGGCAGAAACCTGTGGACTGGCAAAATGACTAAGGTTTGATTGTAGAACCCTGTGCCATGGAAACATGACTGCGGCCTGGTACTGGAAACCCATGGCCTGGGAACTTGACATTGGTTTGATTCTGGAACCCTGTGGCCTGGGAACATGACTGAGGCGTGATTCTGGAAACCTGCGGCCTGGGAACATGACATCTGTTTAGATGTGGAATACTGTGCCCTGGGAACCTGACTGAAGTTTTGGTTCTGGAATCCTGTGGACTGGGAACATGACTCAGGATTGATTCTGAGACCATGTCGCCTGGGTATATGACTGTGGTTTGATTCTGGAAGCCATTGGACTGGGAATATGTCTGATGTTAGATTGTGTAATCCTGTGGCCTGGAAACATGACATCGGTTTGGATTCTGGTACCATGTTGCCTGGGAACATGAAATCGGTTTGATTGTGGAAACCTATGGTCTGGGAATATGACTGAGGTTTGATGGTGGTACCCTATGGCCTGGCAACATGACTGAGGTTTGATTCTGGATCCCTGTGGCCAGGGAACATGACTGAGGCGTGATTTTGGAAACCTGTGGACTGGGAACATGACATCTGTTTAGATTGTGGAATACTGTGCCCTGGGAACCTGACTGAGGCTTGGTTCTGGAACCCTGTGGACTGGGAACATGACTGAGCTTTTATTCTGGAACCCTGTAGCCTTGGAACATAACTGAGGATTGATTCTGGAACCCTGTGGCCGGGGAACAGGACATCAGTGGATTCTGGAACCCTGTGGCCTGGGAACATGAGAACGGTTTGATTCTGGAACCCTGTGCCTTGGGAATATGTCTGAGGTTTGATGGTGGAAACCTGTGGCCTGGCAACATGACTGAGGTTTGTTTCTGGAACCCTGTTCCCTGGGAACATGAGTGAGTTTTGCTTCTGGACACCTTTGTCCTGGGAACATGACTGTGGTTTGATTGTGGAACCATGGGTCCTGCAAACATGACTGAGGTTTGATTCTGGATCCATGTGTCCTGGGAATATGACTGAGGTTTGATTCTGGAAATCTGTGGCCTGGGAACTTGACTGAGGTTTGATGGCAGAAACCTGTGGACTGGCAACATGACTGAGGTTTGATTGTAGAACCCTGTGCCGTGGAAACATGACTGCGACCAGATACTTGAAACCCATGGCCTGGGAACTTGACATTGGTTTGATTCTGGAACCCTGTGGCCTGGAACAAGACTGAGGCGTGATTCTGGAATGCTGTGGCCTGCGAACATGACATCTGTTTAGATTGTGGAATACTGGGCCCTGGGAACCTGACTGAGGCTTGGTTCTGGAACCCTGTGGACTGGGAACATGACTGAGGTTTTATTCTGGAATCCTGTGGTCTGGGAACATGACATCAGTGGATTCTGGAACCCTGTGCCCGGGGAACATGACATCAGTGGATTCTGGAACCCTGTGGCCGGGGAACAGGACATCAGTGGATTCTGGAACCCTGTGGCCTGGGAACATGAGAACGGTTTGATTCTGGAACCCTGTGGCCTGGGAACATGTCTGAGGTTTCATGGTGGAAACCTGTGGCTTGTCAACATGACTGAGGTTTGTTTCTGGAACCCTGTTCCCTGGGAACATGAGTGAGTTTTGCTTCTGGACACCTTTGTCCTGGGAACATGACTGTGGTTTGATTGTGGAACCATGGGTCCTGCAAACATGACTGAGGTTTGATTCTGGATCCATGTGTCCTGGGAATATGACTGAGGTTTGATTCTGGAAAACTGTGGCCTGGGAACTTGACTGAGGTTTGATGGCAGAAACCTGTGGACTGGCAACATGACTGAGGTTTGATTGTAGAACCCTGTGCCGTGGAAACATGACTGCGACCTGATACTTGAAACCCATGGCCTGGGAACTTGATATTGGTTTGATTCTGGAACCCTGTGGCCTGGAACAAGACTGAGGCGTGATTCTGGAATGCTGTGGCCTGCGAACATGACATCTGTTTAGATTGTGGAATACTGGGCCCTGGGAACCTGACTGAGGCTTGGTTCTGGAACCCTGTGGACTGGGAACAGGACTGAGGTTTTATTCTGGAATCCTGTGGCCTGGGAACATGACATCAGTGGATTCTGGAACCCTGTGCCCGGGGAACATGACATCAGTGGATTCTGGAACCCTGTGGCCGGGGAACAGGACATTAGTGGATTCTGGAACCCTGTGGCCTGGGAACATGAGAACGGTTTGATTCTGGAACCCTGTGGCCTGGGAACATGTCTGAGGTTTCATGGTGGAAACCTGTGGCTTGGCAACATGACTGAGGTTTGTTTCTGGAACCCTGTTCCCTGGGAACATGACTGAGGTTTGATTCTGGACACCTTTGTGCTGGGAACATGACTGTGTTTTGATTGTGGAATCATGGGTCCTACAAACATGACTGAGGTTTGATTCTGGAACCATGCGTCCTGGGAATATGACTGAGGTTTGATTCTGGAAATCTGTGGCCTGGGAACTTGACTGAGGTTTGATGGCAGAAACCTGTGGACTGGCAACATGACTGAGGTTTGATTGTAGAACCCTGTGCCATGGAAACATGACTGCGGCCTGGTACTGGAAACCCATGGCCTGGGAACTTGACATTGGTTTGATTCTGGAACCCTGTGGCCTGGGAACATGTCTGAGGTTTCATGGTGGAAACCTGTGGCTTGGCAACATGACTGAGGTTTGTTTCTGGAACCCTGTTCCCTGGGAACATGAATGAGGTTTGATTCTGGACACCTTTGTGCTGGGAACATGACTGTGGTTTGATTGTGGAATCCTGTGGCCTGCGAACATGACTGAGGTTTGATTCTGGAACCATGTGTCCTGGGAATATGACTGAGGTTTGATTCTGGAAATCTGTGGCCTGGGAACTTGACTGAGGTTTGATGGCAGAAACCTGTGGACTGGCAACATGACTGAGGTTTGATTGTAGAACCCTGTGCCCTGGAAACATGACTGCGACCTGATACTTGAAACCCATGGCCTGGGAACTTGACATTGGTTTGATTCTGGAACCCTGTGGCCAGGGAACATGACTGAGGCGAGATTCTGGAATCCTGTGCCCTGGAAACATGACTGTGGCTTGGTACTGGAAACCCATGGCCTAGGAATTTGACATTGGTTTGATTCTGGAACCCTGTGGCCAGGAACAAGACTGAGGCGTGATTCTGGAATGCTGTGGCCTGCGAACATGACATCTGTTTAGATTGTGGAATACTGGGCCCTGGGAACCTGACTGAGGCTTGGTTCTGGAACCCTGTGGACTGGGAACATGACTCGGGTTTTATTCTGGAATCCTGTGGCCTGGGAACATGACATCAGTGGATTCTGGAACCCTGTTGCCTGGGAACTTGAGAATGGTTTGATTCTGGAACCCTGTGTCTTGGGAATATATCTGAGATTTGATGGTAGAAACCTGTGGCCTGGCAACATGACTGAGGTTTGTTTCTGGAACCCTGTTCCCTGGGAACATGAATGAGGTTTGATTCTGGACACCTTTGTGCTGGGAACATGACTGTGTTTTGATTGTGGAATCATGGGTCCTGCAAACATGACTGAGGTTTGATTCTGGAACCATGTGTCCTGGAAATATGACTGAGGTTTGATTCTGGAAATCTGTGGCCTGGGAATTTGACTGAGGTTTGATGGCAGAAACCTGTGGACTGGCAACATGACTGAGGTTTGATTGTAGAACCCTGTGCCCTGGAAACATGACTGTGGCCTGGTAGTGGAAACCCATGGCCTAGGAATTTGACATTGGTTTGATTCTGGAAACCTGTGGCCTGTGAACATGACTGAGGCGTGATTCTGGAAAAGTGTGGCCTGGGAATATGACTGAGGTTTGATTCTGGAAATCTGTGGCCTGGGTACTTAACTGAGGTTTGATGGCAGAAATCTGTGGACTGGCAACATGACTGAGGTTTGATTGTAGAACCCTGTGCCCTGGAAACATGACTGCGACCTGATACTTGAAACCCATGGCCTGGGAACTTGACATTGGTTTGATTCTGGAACCCTGTGGCCAGGAACAAGACTGAGGCGTGATTCTGGAATGCTGTGGCCTGCGAACATGACATCTGTTTAGATTGTGGAATAATGGGCCCTGGGAACCTGACTGAGGCTTGGTTCTGGAACCCTGTGGACTGGGAACATGACTGGGGTTTTATTCTGGAATCCTCTGGCCTGGGAACATGACATCAGTGGATTCTGGAACCCTGTTGCCTGGGAACTTGAGAACGGTTTGATTCTGGAACCCTGTGTCTTGGGAATATATCTGAGATTTGATGGTGGAAACCTGTGGCCTGGCAACATGACTGCGGTTTGTTTCTGGAACCCTGTTCCCTGGGAACATGAGTGAGGTTTGCTTCTGGACACCTTTGTCCTGGGAACATGACTGTGGTTTGATTGTGGAACCATGGGTCCTGCAAACATGACTGAGGTTTGATTCTGGATCCATGTGTCCTGGGAATATGACTGAGGTTTGATTCTGGAAATCTGTGGCCTGGGAACTTGACTGAGGTTTGATGGCAGAAACCTGTGGACTGGCAACATGACTGAGGTTTGATTGTAGAACCCTGTGCCCTGGAAACATGACTGCGACCTGATACTTGAAACCCATGGCCTGGGAACTTGATATTGGTTTGATTCTGGAACCCTGTGGCCTGGAACAAGACTGAGGCGTGATTCTGGAATGCTGTGGCCTGCGAACATGACATCTGTTTAGATTGTGGAATACTGGGCCCTGGGAACCTGACTGAGGCTTGGTTCTGGAACCCTGTGGACTGGGAACATGACTGAGGTTTTATTCTGGAATCCTGTGGCCTGGGAACATGACATCAGTGGATTCTGGAACCCTGTTGCCTGGGAACTTGAGAACGGTTTGATTCTGGAACCCTGTGTCTTGGGAATATATCTGAGGTTTGATGGTGGAAACCTGTGGCCTGGCAACATGACTGAGGTTTGTTTCTGGAACCCTGTTCCCTGGGAACATGACTGAGGTTTGCTTCTGGACACCTTTCTCCTGGGAACATTTCTGTGGTTTGATTGTGGAATCCTGTGGCCTGCGAACATGACTGAGGTTTGATTCTGGAACCATGTGTCCTGGGAATATGACTGAGCTTTGATTCTGGAAATCTGTGGCCTGGGCACTTGACTGAGGTTTGATGGCAGAAACCTGTGGACTGGCAACATGACTGAGGTTTGATTGTAGAACCCTGTGCCCTGGAAACATGACTGCGACCTGATACTTGAAACCCATGGCCTGGGAACTTGACATTGGTTTGATTCTGGAACCCTGTGGCCAGGAAACATGACTGAGGCGAGATTCTGGAATCCTGTGCCCTGGAAACATGACTGTGGCTTGGTACTGGAAACCCATGGCCTAGGAATTTGCCATTGGTTTGATTCTGGAACCCTGTGGCCTGGGAACATGACTGAGGTTTGATTCTGGAACCATGTGTCCTGGGAATATGACTGAGGTTTGATTCTGGAAATCTGTGGCCTGGGAACTTGACTGAGGTTTGATGGCAGAAACCTGTGGACTGGCAAAATGACTGAGGTTTGATTGTAGAACCCTGTGCCATGGAAACATGACTGCGGCCTGGTACTGGAAACCCATGGCCTGGGAACTTGACATTGGTTTGATTCTGGAACCCTGTGGCCTGGGAACATGACTGAGGCGTGATTCTGGAAACCTGCGGCCTGGGAACATGACATCTGTTTAGATGTGGAATACTGTGCCCTGGGAACCTGACTGAAGGCTTGGTTCTGGAATCCTGTGGACTGGGAACATGACTCAGGATTGATTCTGAGACCATGTCGCCTGGGTATATGACTGTGGTTTGATTCTGGAAGCCATTGGACTGGGAATATGTCTGATGTTAGATTGTGTAATCCTGTGGCCTGGAAACATGACATCGGTTTGGATTCTGGTACCATGTTGCCTGGGAACATGAAATCGGTTTGATTGTGGAAACCTATGGTCTGGGAATATGACTGAGGTTTGATGGTGGTACCCTATGGCCTGGCAACATGACTGAGGTTTGATTCTGGATCCCTGTGGCCAGGGAACATGACTGAGGCGTGATTTTGGAAACCTGTGGACTGGGAACATGACATCTGTTTAGATTGTGGAATACTGTGCCCTGGGAACCTGACTGAGGCTTGGTTCTGGAACCCTGTGGACTGGGAACATGACTGAGGTTTTATTCTGGAATCCTGTGGCCTGGGAACATGACATCAGTGGATTCTGGAACCCTGTGACCGGGGAACATGACATCAGTGGATTCTGGAACCCTGTGGCCGGGGAACAGGACATCAGTGGATTCTGGAACCCTGTGGCCTGGGAACATGAGAACGGTTTGATTCTGGAACCCTGTGGCCTGGGAACATGTCTGAGGTTTCATGGTGGAAACCTGTGGCTTGGCAACTTGACTGAGGTTTGTTTCTGGAACCCTGTTCCCTGGGAACATGACTGAGGTTTGATTCTGGACACCTTTGTGCTGGGAACATGACTGTGGTTTGATTGTGGAATCCTGTGGCCTGCGAACATGACTGAGGTTAGATTCTGGAACCATGTGTCCTGGGAATATGACTGAGCTTTGATTCTGGAAATCTGTGGCCTGGGAACTTGACTGAGGTTTGATGGCAGAAACCTGTGGACTGGCAACATGACTGAGGTTTGATTGTAGAACCCTGTGCCCTGGAAACATGACTGCGACCTGATACTTGAAACCCATGGCCTGGGAACTTGACATTGGTTTGATTCTGGAACCCTGTGGCCAGGGAACATGACTGAGGCGAGATTCTGGAATCCTGTGCCCTGGAAACATGACTGTGGCTTGGTACTGGAAACCCATGGCCTAGGAATTTGCCATTGGTTTGATTCTGGAACCCTGTGGCCTGGGAACATGACTGAGGTTTGATTCTGGAACCATGCGTCCTGGGAATATGACTGAGGTTTGATTCTGGAAATCTGTGGCCTGGGAACTTGACTGAGGTTTGATGGCAGAAACCTGTGGACTGGCAACATGACTGAGGTTTGATTGTAGAACCCTGTGCCATGGAAACATGACTGCGGCCTGGTACTGGAAACCCATGGCCTGGGAACTTGACATTGGTTTGATTCTGGAACCCTGTGGCCTGGGAACATGACTGAGGCGTGATTCTGGAAACCTGCGGCCTGGGAACATGACATCTGTTTAGATTGTGGAATACTGTGCCCTGGGAACCTGACTGAAGGCTTGGTTCTGGAATCCTGTGGACTGGGAACATGACTCAGGACTGATTCTGAGACCATGTCGCCTGGGTATATGACTGTGGTTTGATTCTGGAAGCCATTGGACTGGGAATATGTCTGATGTTAGATTGTGTAATCCTGTGGCCTGGAAACATGACATCGGTTTGGATTCTGGTACCATGTTGCCTGGGAACATGAAATCGGTTTGATTGTGGAAACCTATGGTCTGGGAATATGACTGAGGTTTGATGGTGGTACCCTATGGCCTGGCAACATGACTGAGGTTTGATTCTGGATCCCTGTGGCCAGGGAACATGACTGAGGCGTGATTTTGGAAACCTGTGGACTGGGAACATGACATCTGTTTAGATTGTGGAATACTGTGCCCTGGGAACCTGACTGAGGCTTGGTTCTGGAACCCTGTGGACTGGGAACATGACTGAGCTTTTATTCTGGAACCCTGTAGCCTTGGAACATAACTGAGGATTGATTCTGGAACCCTGTGGCCGGGGAACAGGACATCAGTGGATTCTGGAACCCTGTGGCCTGGGAACATGAGAACGGTTTGATTCTGGAACCCTGTGCCTTGGGAATATGTCTGAGGTTTGATGGTGGAAACCTGTGGCCTGGCAACATGACTGAGGTTTGTTTCTGGAACCCTGTTCCCTGGGAACATGAGTGAGTTTTGCTTCTGGACACCTTTGTCCTGGGAACATGACTGTGGTTTGATTGTGGAACCATGGGTCCTGCAAACATGACTGAGGTTTGATTCTGGATCCATGTGTCCTGGGAATATGACTGAGGTTTGATTCTGGAAATCTGTGGCCTGGGAACTTGACTGAGGTTTGATGGCAGAAACCTGTGGACTGGCAACATGACTGAGGTTTGATTGTAGAACCCTGTGCCGTGGAAACATGACTGCGACCTGATACTTGAAACCCATGGCCTGGGAACTTGATATTGGTTTGATTCTGGAACCCTGTGGCCTGGAACAAGACTGAGGCGTGATTCTGGAATGCTGTGGCCTGCGAACATGACATCTGTTTAGATTGTGGAATACTGGGCCCTGGGAACCTGACTGAGGCTTGGTTCTGGAACCCTGTGGACTGGGAACAGGACTGAGGTTTTATTCTGGAATCCTGTGGCCTGGGAACATGACATCAGTGGATTCTGGAACCCTGTGCCCGGGGAACATGACATCAGTGGATTCTGGAACCCTGTGGCCGGGGAACAGGACATTAGTGGATTCTGTAACCCTGTGGCCTGGGAACATGAGAACGGTTTGATTCTGGAACCCTGTGGCCTGGGAACATGTCTGAGGTTTCATGGTGGAAACCTGTGGCTTGGCAACATGACTGAGGTTTGTTTCTGGAACCCTGTTCCCTGGGAACATGACTGAGGTTTGATTCTGGACACCTTTGTGCTGGGAACATGACTGTGTTTTGATTGTGGAATCATGGGTCCTACAAACATGACTGAGGTTTGATTCTGGAACCATGCGTCCTGGGAATATGACTGAGGTTTGATTCTGGAAATCTGTGGCCTGGGAACTTGACTGAGGTTTGATGGCAGAAACCTGTGGACTGGCAACATGACTGAGGTTTGATTGTAGAACCCTGTGCCATGGAAACATGACTGCGGCCTGGTACTGGAAACCCATGGCCTGGGAACTTGACATTGGTTTGATTCTGGAACCCTGTGGCCTGGGAACATGTCTGAGGTTTCATGGTGGAAACCTGTGGCTTGGCAACATGACTGAGGTTTGTTTCTGGAACCCTGTTCCCTGGGAACATGAATGAGGTTTGATTCTGGACACCTTTGTGCTGGGAACATGACTGTGGTTTGATTGTGGAATCCTGTGGCCTGCGAACATGACTGAGGTTTGATTCTGGAACCATGTGTCCTGGGAATATGACTGAGGTTTGATTCTGGAAATCTGTGGCCTGGGAACTTGACTGAGGTTTGATGGCAGAAACCTGTGGACTGGCAACATGACTGAGGTTTGATTGTAGAACCCTGTGCCCTGGAAACATGACTGCGACCTGATACTTGAAACCCATGGCCTGGGAACTTGACATTGGTTTGATTCTGGAACCCTGTGGCCAGGGAACATGACTGAGGCGAGATTTTGGAATCCTGTGCCCTGGAAACATGACTGTGGCTTGGTACTGGAAACCCATGGCCTAGGAATTTGACATTGGTTTGATTCTGGAACCCTGTGGCCAGGAACAAGACTGAGGCGTGATTCTGGAATGCTGTGGCCTGCGAACATGACATCTGTTTAGATTGTGGAATACTGGGCCCTGGGAACCTGACTGAGGCTTGGTTCTGGAACCCTGTGGACTGGGAACATGACTCGGGTTTTATTCTGGAATCCTGTGGCCTGGGAACATGACATCAGTGGATTCTGGAACCCTGTGGCCTGGGAACTTGAAAATGGTTTGATTCTGGAACCCTGTGTCTTGGGAATATATCTGAGATTTGATGGTAGAAACCTGTGGCCTGGCAACATGACTGAGGTTTGTTTCTGGAACCCTGTTCCCTGGGAACATGAATGAGGTTTGATTCTGGACACCTTTGTGCTGGGAACATGACTGTGTTTTGATTGTGGAATCATGGGTCCTGCAAACATGACTGAGGTTTGATTCTGGAACCATGTGTCCTGGAAATATGACTGAGGTTTGATTCTGGAAATCTGTGGCCTGGGAATTTGACTGAGGTTTGATGGCAGAAACCTGTGGACTGGCAACATGACTGAGGTTTGATTGTAGAACCCTGTGCCCTGGAAACATGACTGTGGCCTGGTAGTGGAAACCCATGGCCTAGGAATTTGACATTGGTTTGATTCTGGAAACCTGTGGCCTGTGAACATGACTGAGGCGTGATTCTGGAAAAGTGTGGCCTGGGAATATGACTGAGGTTTGATTCTGGAAATCTGTGGCCTGGGTACTTAACTGAGGTTTGATGGCAGAAATCTGTGGACTGGCAACAAGACTGAGGTTTGATTGTAGAACCCTGTGCCCTGGAAACATGACTGCGACCTGATACTTGAAACCCATGGCCTGGGAACTTGACATTGGTTTGATTCTGGAACCCTGTGGCCAGGAACAAGACTGAGGCGTGATTCTGGAATGCTGTGGCCTGCGAACATGACATCTGTTTAGATTGTGGAATACTGGGCCCTGGGAACCTGACTGAGGCTTGGTTCTGGAACCCTGTGGACTGGGAACATGACTGAGGTTTTATTCTGGAATCCTGTGGCCTGGGAACATGACATCAGTGGATTCTGGAACCCTGTGCCCGGGGAACATGACATCAGTGGATTCTGGAACCCTGTGGCCGGGGAACAGGACATTAGTGGATTCTGTAACCCTGTGGCCTGGGAACATGAGAACGGTTTGATTCTGGAACCCTGTGGCCTGGGAACATGTCTGAGGTTTCATGGTGGAAACCTGTGGCTTGGCAACATGACTGAGGTTTGTTTCTGGAACCCTGTTCCCTGGGAACATGACTGAGGTTTGATTCTGGACACCTTTGTGCTGGGAACATGACTGTGTTTTGATTGTGGAATCATGGGTCCTACAAACATGACTGAGGTTTGATTCTGGAACCATGCGTCCTGGGAATATGACTGAGGTTTGATTCTGGAAATCTGTGGCCTGGGAACTTGACTGAGGTTTGATGGCAGAAACCTGTGGACTGGCAACATGACTGAGGTTTGATTGTAGAACCCTGTGCCATGGAAACATGACTGCGGCCTGGTACTGGAAACCCATGGCCTGGGAACTTGACATTGGTTTGATTCTGGAACCCTGTGGCCTGGGAACATGTCTGAGGTTTCATGGTGGAAACCTGTGGCTTGGCAACATGACTGAGGTTTGTTTCTGGAACCCTGTTCCCTGGGAACATGAATGAGGTTTGATTCTGGACACCTTTGTGCTGGGAACATGACTGTGGTTTGATTGTGGAATCCTGTGGCCTGCGAACATGACTGAGGTTTGATTCTGGAACCATGTGTCCTGGGAATATGACTGAGGTTTGATTCTGGAAATCTGTGGCCTGGGAACTTGACTGAGGTTTGATGGCAGAAACCTGTGGACTGGCAACATGACTGAGGTTTGATTGTAGAACCCTGTGCCCTGGAAACATGACTGCGACCTGATACTTGAAACCCATGGCCTGGGAACTTGACATTGGTTTGATTCTGGAACCCTGTGGCCAGGGAACATGACTGAGGCGAGATTCTGGAATCCTGTGCCCTGGAAACATGACTGTGGCTTGGTACTGGAAACCCATGGCCTAGGAATTTGACATTGGTTTGATTCTGGAACCCTGTGGCCAGGAACAAGACTGAGGCGTGATTCTGGAATGCTGTGGCCTGCGAACATGACATCTGTTTAGATTGTGGAATACTGGGCCCTGGGAACCTGACTGAGGCTTGGTTCTGGAACCCTGTGGACTGGGAACATGACTCGGGTTTTATTCTGGAATCCTGTGGCCTGGGAACATGACATCAGTGGATTCTGGAACCCTGTGGCCTGGGAACTTGAAAATGGTTTGATTCTGGAACCCTGTGTCTTGGGAATATATCTGAGATTTGATGGTAGAAACCTGTGGCCTGGCAACATGACTGAGGTTTGTTTCTGGAACCCTGTTCCCTGGGAACATGAATGAGGTTTGATTCTGGACACCTTTGTGCTGGGAACATGACTGTGTTTTGATTGTGGAATCATGGGTCCTGCAAACATGACTGAGGTTTGATTCTGGAACCATGTGTCCTGGAAATATGACTGAGGTTTGATTCTGGAAATCTGTGGCCTAGGAATTTGACTGAGGTTTGATGGCAGAAACCTGTGGACTGGCAACATGACTGAGGTTTGATTGTAGAACCCTGTGCCCTGGAAACATGACTGTGGCCTGGTAGTGGAAACCCATGGCCTAGGAATTTGACATTGGTTTGATTCTGGAAACCTGTGGCCTGTGAACATGACTGAGGCGTGATTCTGGAAAAGTGTGGCCTGGGAATATGACTGAGGTTTGATTCTGGAAATCTGTGGCCTGGGTACTTAACTGAGGTTTGATGGCAGAAATCTGTGGACTGGCAACATGACTGAGGTTTGATTGTAGAACCCTGTGCCCTGGAAACATGACTGCGACCTGATACTTGAAACCCATGGCCTGGGAACTTGACATTGGTTTGATTCTGGAACCCTGTGGCCAGGAACAAGACTGAGGCGTGATTCTGGAATGCTGTGGCCTGCGAACATGACATCTGTTTAGATTGTGGAATAATGGGCCCTGGGAACCTGACTGAGGCTTGGTTCTGGAACCCTGTGGACTGGGAACATGACTGGGGTTTTATTCTGGAATCCTCTGGCCTGGGAACATGACATCAGTGGATTCTGGAACCCTGTTGCCTGGGAACTTGAGAACGGTTTGATTCTGGAACCCTGTGTCTTGGGAATATATCTGAGATTTGATGGTGGAAACCTGTGGCCTGGCAACATGACTGCGGTTTGTTTCTGGAACCCTGTTCCCTGGGAACATGAGTGAGGTTTGCTTCTGGACACCTTTGTCCTGGGAACATGACTGTGGTTTGATTGTGGAACCATGGGTCCTGCAAACATGACTGAGGTTTGATTCTGGATCCATGTGTCCTGGGAATATGACTGAGGTTTGATTCTGGAAATCTGTGGCCTGGGAACTTGACTGAGGTTTGATGGCAGAAACCTGTGGACTGGCAACATGACTGAGGTTTGATTGTAGAACCCTGTGCCCTGGAAACATGACTGCGACCTGATACTTGAAACCCATGGCCTGGGAACTTGACATTGGTTTGATTCTGGAACCCTGTGGCCAGGAACAAGACTGAGGCGTGATTCTGGAATGCTGTGGCCTGCGAACATGACATCTGTTTAGATTGTGGAATACTGGGCCCTGGGAACCTGACTGAGGCTTGGTTCTGGAACCCTGTGGACTGGGAACATGACTGAGGTTTTATTCTGGAATCCTGTGGCCTGGGAACATGACATCAGTGGATTCTGGAACCCTGTGCCCGGGGAACATGACATCAGTGGATTCTGGAACCCTGTGGCCGGGGAACAGGACATTAGTGGATTCTGTAACCCTGTGGCCTGGGAACATGAGAACGGTTTGATTCTGGAACCCTGTGGCCTGGGAACATGTCTGAGGTTTCATGGTGGAAACCTGTGGCTTGGCAACATGACTGAGGTTTGTTTCTGGAACCCTGTTCCCTGGGAACATGACTGAGGTTTGATTCTGGACACCTTTGTGCTGGGAACATGACTGTGTTTTGATTGTGGAATCATGGGTCCTACAAACATGACTGAGGTTTGATTCTGGAACCATGCGTCCTGGGAATATGACTGAGGTTTGATTCTGGAAATCTGTGGCCTGGGAACTTGACTGAGGTTTGATGGCAGAAACCTGTGGACTGGCAACATGACTGAGGTTTGACTGTAGAACCCTGTGCCATGGAAACATGACTGCGGCCTGGTACTGGAAACCCATGGCCTGGGAACTTGACATTGGTTTGATTCTGGAACCCTGTGGCCTGGGAACATGTCTGAGGTTTCATGGTGGAAACCTGTGGCTTGGCAACATGACTGAGGTTTGTTTCTGGAACCCTGTTCCCTGGGAACATGAATGAGGTTTGATTCTGGACACCTTTGTGCTGGGAACATGACTGTGGTTTGATTGTGGAATCCTGTGGCCTGCGAACATGACTGAGGTTTGATTCTGGAACCATGTGTCCTGGGAATATGACTGAGGTTTGATTCTGGAAATCTGTGGCCTGGGAACTTGACTGAGGTTTGATGGCAGAAACCTGTGGACTGGCAACATGACTGAGGTTTGATTGTAGAACCCTGTGCCCTGGAAACATGACTGCGACCTGATACTTGAAACCCATGGCCTGGGAACTTGACATTGGTTTGATTCTGGAACCCTGTGGCCAGGAACAAGACTGAGGCGTGATTCTGGAATGCTGTGGCCTGCGAACATGACATCTGTTTAGATTGTGGAATAATGGGCCCTGGGAACCTGACTGAGGCTTGGTTCTGGAACCCTGTGGACTGGGAACATGACTGGGGTTTTATTCTGGAATCCTCTGGCCTGGGAACATGACATCAGTGGATTCTGGAACCCTGTTGCCTGGGAACTTGAGAACGGTTTGATTCTGGAACCCTGTGTCTTGGGAATATATCTGAGATTTGATGGTGGAAACCTGTGGCCTGGCAACATGACTGCGGTTTGTTTCTGGAACCCTGTTCCCTGGGAACATGAGTGAGGTTTGCTTCTGGACACCTTTGTCCTGGGAACATGACTGTGGTTTGATTGTGGAACCATGGGTCCTGCAAACATGACTGAGGTTTGATTCTGGATCCATGTGTCCTGGGAATATGACTGAGGTTTGATTCTGGAAATCTGTGGCCTGGGAACTTGACTGAGGTTTGATGGCAGAAACCTGTGGACTGGCAACATGACTGAGGTTTGATTGTAGAACCCTGTGCCCTGGAAACATGACTGCGACCTGATACTTGAAACCCATGGCCTGGGAACTTGACATTGGTTTGATTCTGGAACCCTGTGGCCAGGAACAAGACTGAGGCGTGATTCTGGAATGCTGTGGCCTGCGAACATGACATCTGTTTAGATTGTGGAATACTGGGCCCTGGGAACCTGACTGAGGCTTGGTTCTGGAACCCTGTGGACTGGGAACATGACTGAGGTTTTATTCTGGAATCCTGTGGCCTGGGAACATGACATCAGTGGATTCTGGAACCCTGTTGCCTGGGAACTTGAGAACGGTTTGATTCTGGAACCCTGTGTCTTGGGAATATATCTGAGGTTTGATGGTGGAAACCTGTGGCCTGGCAACATGACTGAGGTTTGTTTCTGGAACCCTGTTCCCTGGGAACATGACTGAGGTTTGCTTCTGGACACCTTTCTCCTGGGAACATTTCTGTGGTTTGATTGTGGAATCCTGTGGCCTACGAACATGACTGAGGTTTGATTCTGGAACCATGTGTCCTGGGAATATGACTGAGCTTTGATTCTGGAAATCTGTGGCCTGGGCACTTGACTGAGGTTTGATGGCAGAAACCTGTGGACTGGCAACATGACTGAGGTTTGATTGTAGAACCCTGTGCCCTGGAAACATGACTGCGACCTGATACTTGAAACCCATGGCCTGGGAACTTGACATTGGTTTGATTCTGGAACCCTGTGGCCTGGAACAAGACTGAGGCGTGATTCTGGAATGCTGTGGCCTGCGAACATGACATCTGTTTAGATTGTGGAATACTGGGCCCTGGGAACCTGACTGAGGCTTGGTTCTGGAACCCTGTGGACTGGGAACATGACTGAGGTTTTATTCTGGAATCCTGTGGCCTGGGAACATGACATCAGTGGATTCTGGAACCCTGTGCCCGGGGAACATGACATCAGTGGATTCTGGAACCCTGTGGCCGGGGAACAGGACATTAGTGGATTCTGTAACCCTGTGGCCTGGGAACATGAGAACGGTTTGATTCTGGAACCCTGTGGCCTGGGAACATGTCTGAGGTTTCATGGTGGAAACCTGTGGCTTGGCAACATGACTGAGGTTTGTTTCTGGAACCCTGTTCCCTGGGAACATGACTGAGGTTTGATTCTGGACACCTTTGTGCTGGGAACATGACTGTGTTTTGATTGTGGAATCATGGGTCCTACAAACATGACTGAGGTTTGATTCTGGAACCATGCGTCCTGGGAATATGACTGAGGTTTGATTCTGGAAATCTGTGGCCTGGGAACTTGACTGAGGTTTGATGGCAGAAACCTGTGGACTGGCAACATGACTGAGGTTTGATTGTAGAACCCTGTGCCATGGAAACATGACTGCGGCCTGGTACTGGAAACCCATGGCCTGGGAACTTGACATTGGTTTGATTCTGGAACCCTGTGGCCTGGGAACCTGTCTGAGGTTTCATGGTGGAAACCTGTGGCTTGGCAACATGACTGAGGTTTGTTTCTGGAACCCTGTTCCCTGGGAACATGAATGAGGTTTGATTCTGGACACCTTTGTGCTGGGAACATGACTGTGGTTTGATTGTGGAATCCTGTGGCCTGCGAACATGACTGAGGTTTGATTCTGGAACCATGTGTCCTGGGAATATGACTGAGGTTTGATTCTGGAAATCTGTGGCCTGGGAACTTGACTGAGGTTTGATGGCAGAAACCTGTGGACTGGCAACATGACTGAGGTTTGATTGTAGAACCCTGTGCCCTGGAAACATGACTGCGACCTGATACTTGAAACCCATGGCCTGGGAACTTGACATTGGTTTGATTCTGGAACCCTGTGGCCAGGGAACATGACTGAGGCGAGATTCTGGAATCCTGTGCCCTGGAAACATGACTGTGGCTTGGTACTGGAAACCCATGGCCTAGGAATTTGACATTGGTTTGATTCTGGAACCCTGTGGCCAGGAACAAGACTGAGGCGTGATTCTGGAATGCTGTGGCCTGCGAACATGACATCTGTTTAGATTGTGGAATACTGGGCCCTGGGAACCTGACTGAGGCTTGGTTCTGGAACCCTGTGGACTGGGAACATGACTCGGGTTTTATTCTGGAATCCTGTGGCCTGGGAACATGACATCAGTGGATTCTGGAACCCTGTGGCCTGGGAACTTGAAAATGGTTTGATTCTGGAACCCTGTGTCTTGGGAATATATCTGAGATTTGATGGTAGAAACCTGTGGCCTGGCAACATGACTGAGGTTTGTTTCTGGAACCCTGTTCCCTGGGAACATGAATGAGGTTTGATTCTGGACACCTTTGTGCTGGGAACATGACTGTGTTTTGATTGTGGAATCATGGGTCCTGCAAACATGACTGAGGTTTGATTCTGGAACCATGTGTCCTGGAAATATGACTGAGGTTTGATTCTGGAAATCTGTGGCCTAGGAATTTGACTGAGGTTTGATGGCAGAAACCTGTGGACTGGCAACATGACTGAGGTTTGATTGTAGAACCCTGTGCCCTGGAAACATGACTGTGGCCTGGTAGTGGAAACCCATGGCCTAGGAATTTGACATTGGTTTGATTCTGGAAACCTGTGGCCTGTGAACATGACTGAGGCGTGATTCTGGAAAAGTGTGGCCTGGGAATATGACTGAGGTTTGATTCTGGAAATCTGTGGCCTGGGTACTTAACTGAGGTTTGATGGCAGAAATCTGTGGACTGGCAACATGACTGAGGTTTGATTGTAGAACCCTGTGCCCTGGAAACATGACTGCGACCTGATACTTGAAACCCATGGCCTGGGAACTTGACATTGGTTTGATTCTGGAACCCTGTGGCCAGGAACAAGACTGAGGCGTGATTCTGGAATGCTGTGGCCTGCGAACATGACATCTGTTTAGATTGTGGAATAATGGGCCCTGGGAACCTGACTGAGGCTTGGTTCTGGAACCCTGTGGACTGGGAACATGACTGGGGTTTTATTCTGGAATCCTCTGGCCTGGGAACATGACATCAGTGGATTCTGGAACCCTGTTGCCTGGGAACTTGAGAACGGTTTGATTCTGGAACCCTGTGTCTTGGGAATATATCTGAGATTTGATGGTGGAAACCTGTGGCCTGGCAACATGACTGCGGTTTGTTTCTGGAACCCTGTTCCCTGGGAACATGAGTGAGGTTTGCTTCTGGACACCTTTGTCCTGGGAACATGACTGTGGTTTGATTGTGGAACCATGGGTCCTGCAAACATGACTGAGGTTTGATTCTGGATCCATGTGTCCTGGGAATATGACTGAGGTTTGATTCTGGAAATCTGTGGCCTGGGAACTTGACTGAGGTTTGATGGCAGAAACCTGTGGACTGGCAACATGACTGAGGTTTGATTGTAGAACCCTGTGCCCTGGAAACATGACTGCGACCTGATACTTGAAACCCATGGCCTGGGAACTTGACATTGGTTTGATTCTGGAACCCTGTGGCCAGGAACAAGACTGAGGCGTGATTCTGGAATGCTGTGGCCTGCGAACATGACATCTGTTTAGATTGTGGAATACTGGGCCCTGGGAACCTGACTGAGGCTTGGTTCTGGAACCCTGTGGACTGGGAACATGACTGAGGTTTTATTCTGGAATCCTGTGGCCTGGGAACATGACATCAGTGGATTCTGGAACCCTGTGCCCGGGGAACATGACATCAGTGGATTCTGGAACCCTGTGGCCGGGGAACAGGACATTAGTGGATTCTGTAACCCTGTGGCCTGGGAACATGAGAACGGTTTGATTCTGGAACCCTGTGGCCTGGGAACATGTCTGAGGTTTCATGGTGGAAACCTGTGGCTTGGCAACATGACTGAGGTTTGTTTCTGGAACCCTGTTCCCTGGGAACATGACTGAGGTTTGATTCTGGACACCTTTGTGCTGGGAACATGACTGTGTTTTGATTGTGGAATCATGGGTCCTACAAACATGACTGAGGTTTGATTCTGGAACCATGCGTCCTGGGAATATGACTGAGGTTTGATTCTGGAAATCTGTGGCCTGGGAACTTGACTGAGGTTTGATGGCAGAAACCTGTGGACTGGCAACATGACTGAGGTTTGACTGTAGAACCCTGTGCCATGGAAACATGACTGCGGCCTGGTACTGGAAACCCATGGCCTGGGAACTTGACATTGGTTTGATTCTGGAACCCTGTGGCCTGGGAACATGTCTGAGGTTTCATGGTGGAAACCTGTGGCTTGGCAACATGACTGAGGTTTGTTTCTGGAACCCTGTTCCCTGGGAACATGAATGAGGTTTGATTCTGGACACCTTTGTGCTGGGAACATGACTGTGGTTTGATTGTGGAATCCTGTGGCCTGCGAACATGACTGAGGTTTGATTCTGGAACCATGTGTCCTGGGAATATGACTGAGGTTTGATTCTGGAAATCTGTGGCCTGGGAACTTGACTGAGGTTTGATGGCAGAAACCTGTGGACTGGCAACATGACTGAGGTTTGATTGTAGAACCCTGTGCCCTGGAAACATGACTGCGACCTGATACTTGAAACCCATGGCCTGGGAACTTGACATTGGTTTGATTCTGGAACCCTGTGGCCAGGGAACATGACTGAGGCGAGATTCTGGAATCCTGTGCCCTGGAAACATGACTGTGGCTTGGTACTGGAAACCCATGGCCTAGGAATTTGACATTGGTTTGATTCTGGAACCCTGTGGCCAGGAACAAGACTGAGGCGTGATTCTGGAATGCTGTGGCCTGCGAACATGACATCTGTTTAGATTGTGGAATACTGGGCCCTGGGAACCTGACTGAGGCTTGGTTCTGGAACCCTGTGGACTGGGAACATGACTCGTGTTTTATTCTGGAATCCTGTGGCCTGGGAACATGACATCAGTGGATTCTGGAACCCTGTTGCCTGGGAACTTGAGAATGGTTTGATTCTGGAACCCTGTGTCTTGGGAATATATCTGAGATTTGATGGTAGAAACCTGTGGCCTGGCAACATGACTGAGGTTTGTTTCTGGAACCCTGTTCCCTGGGAACATGAATGAGGTTTGATTCTGGACACCTTTGTGCTGGGAACATGACTGTGTTTTGATTGTGGAATCATGGGTCCTGCAAACATGACTGAGGTTTGATTGTGGAACCATGTGTCCTGGAAATATGACTGAGGTTTGATTCTGGAAATCTGTGGCCTGGGAATTTGACTGAGGTTTGATGGCAGAAACCTGTGGACTGGCAACATGACTGAGGTTTGATTGTAGAACCCTGTGCCCTGGAAACATGACTGTGGCCTGGTAGTGGAAACCCATGGCCTAGGAATTTGACATTGGTTTGATTCTGGAAACCTGTGGCCTGTGAACATGACTGAGGCGTGATTCTGGAAAAGTGTGGCCTGGGAATATGACTGAGGTTTGATTCTGGAAATCTGTGGCCTGGGTACTTAACTGAGGTTTGATGGCAGAAATCTGTGGACTGGCAACATGACTGAGGTTTGATTGTAGAACCCTGTGCCCTGGAAACATGACTGCGACCTGATACTTGAAACCCATGGCCTGGGAACTTGACATTGGTTTGATTCTGGAACCCTGTGGCCAGGAACAAGACTGAGGCGTGATTCTGGAATGCTGTGGCCTGCGAACATGACATCTGTTTAGATTGTGGAATAATGGGCCCTGGGAACCTGACTGAGGCTTGGTTCTGGAACCCTGTGGACTGGGAACATGACTGGGGTTTTATTCTGGAATCCTCTGGCCTGGGAACATGACATCAGTGGATTCTGGAACCCTGTTGCCTGGGAACTTGAGAACGGTTTGATTCTGGAACCCTGTGTCTTGGGAATATATCTGAGATTTGATGGTGGAAACCTGTGGCCTGGCAACATGACTGCGGTTTGTTTCTGGAACCCTGTTCCCTGGGAACATGAGTGAGGTTTGCTTCTGGACACCTTTGTCCTGGGAACATGACTGTGGTTTGATTGTGGAACCATGGGTCCTGCAAACATGACTGAGGTTTGATTCTGGATCCATGTGTCCTGGGAATATGACTGAGGTTTGATTCTGGAAATCTGTGGCCTGGGAACTTGACTGAGGTTTGATGGCAGAAACCTGTGGACTGGCAACATGACTGAGGTTTGATTGTAGAACCCTGTGCCCTGGAAACATGACTGCGACCTGATACTTGAAACCCATGGCCTGGGAACTTGATATTGGTTTGATTCTGGAACCCTGTGGCCTGGAACAAGACTGAGGCGTGATTCTGGAATGCTGTGGCCTGCGAACATGACATCTGTTTAGATTGTGGAATACTGGGCCCTGGGAACCTGACTGAGGCTTGGTTCTGGAACCCTGTGGACTGGGAACATGACTGAGGTTTTATTCTGGAATCCTGTGGCCTGGGAACATGACATCAGTGGATTCTGGAACCCTGTTGCCTGGGAACTTGAGAACGGTTTGATTCTGGAACCCTGTGTCTTGGGAATATATCTGAGGTTTGATGGTGGAAACCTGTGGCCTGGCAACATGACTGAGGTTTGTTTCTGGAACCCTGTTCCCTGGGAACATGACTGAGGTTTGCTTCTGGACACCTTTCTCCTGGGAACATTTCTGTGGTTTGATTGTGGAATCCTGTGGCCTGCGAACATGACTGAGGTTTGATTCTGGAACCATGTGTCCTGGGAATATGACTGAGCTTTGATTCTGGAAATCTGTGGCCTGGGCACTTGACTGAGGTTTGATGGCAGAAACCTGTGGACTGGCAACATGACTGAGGTTTGATTGTAGAACCCTGTGCCCTGGAAACATGACTGCGACCTGATACTTGAAACCCATGGCCTGGGAACTTGACATTGGTTTGATTCTGGAACCCTGTGGCCAGGAAACATGACTGAGGCGAGATTCTGGAATCCTGTGCCCTGGAAACATGACTGTGGCTTGGTACTGGAAACCCATGGCCTAGGAATTTGCCATTGGTTTGATTCTGGAACCCTGTGGCCTGGGAACATGACTGAGGTTTGATTCTGGAACCATGTGTCCTGGGAATATGACTGAGGTTTGATTCTGGAAATCTGTGGCCTGGGAACTTGACTGAGGTTTGATGGCAGAAACCTGTGGACTGGCAAAATGACTGAGGTTTGATTGTAGAACCCTGTGCCATGGAAACATGACTGCGGCCTGGTACTGGAAACCCATGGCCTGGGAACTTGACATTGGTTTGATTCTGGAACCCTGTGGCCTGGGAACATGACTGAGGCGTGATTCTGGAAACCTGCGGCCTGGGAACATGACATCTGTTTAGATGTGGAATACTGTGCCCTGGGAACCTGACTGAAGGCTTGGTTCTGGAATCCTGTGGACTGGGAACATGACTCAGGATTGATTCTGAGACCATGTCGCCTGGGTATATGACTGTGGTTTGATTCTGGAAGCCATTGGACTGGGAATATGTCTGATGTTAGATTGTGTAATCCTGTGGCCTGGAAACATGACATCGGTTTGGATTCTGGTACCATGTTGCCTGGGAACATGAAATCGGTTTGATTGTGGAAACCTATGGTCTGGGAATATGACTGAGGTTTGATGGTGGTACCCTATGGCCTGGCAACATGACTGAGGTTTGATTCTGGATCCCTGTGGCCAGGGAACATGACTGAGGCGTGATTTTGGAAACCTGTGGACTGGGAACATGACATCTGTTTAGATTGTGGAATACTGTGCCCTGGGAACCTGACTGAGGCTTGGTTCTGGAACCCTGTGGACTGGGAACATGACTGAGCTTTTATTCTGGAACCCTGTAGCCTTGGAACATAACTGAGGATTGATTCTGGAACCCTGTGCCCGGGGAACAGGACATCAGTGGATTCAGGAACCCTGTGGCCTGGGAACATGAGAACGGTTTGATTCTGGAACCCTGTGCCTTGGGAATATGTCTGAGGTTTGATGGTGGAAACCTGTGGCCTGGCAACATGACTGAGGTTTGTTTCTGGAACCCTGTTCCCTGGGAACATGAGTGAGTTTTGCTTCTGGACACCTTTGTCCTGGGAACATGACTGTGGTTTGATTGTGGAACCATGGGTCCTGCAAACATGACTGAGGTTTGATTCTGGATCCATGTGTCCTGGGAATATGACTGAGGTTTGATTCTGGAAATCTGTGGCCTGGGAACTTGACTGAGGTTTGATGGCAGAAACCTGTGGACTGGCAACATGACTGAGGTTTGATTGTAGAACCCTGTGCCGTGGAAACATGACTGCGACCAGATACTTGAAACCCATGGCCTGGGAACTTGACATTGGTTTGATTCTGGAACCCTGTGGCCTGGAACAAGACTGAGGCGTGATTCTGGAATGCTGTGGCCTGCGAACATGACATCTGTTTAGATTGTGGAATACTGGGCCCTGGGAACCTGACTGAGGCTTGGTTCTGGAACCCTGTGGACTGGGAACATGACTGAGGTTTTATTCTGGAATCCTGTGGCCTGGGAACATGACATCAGTGGATTCTGGAACCCTGTGCCCGGGGAACATGACATCAGTGGATTCTGGAACCCTGTGGCCGGGGAACAGGACATCAGTGGATTCTGGAACCCTGTGGCCTGGGAACATGAGAACGGTTTGATTCTGGAACCCTGTGGCCTGGGAACATGTCTGAGGTTTCATGGTGGAAACCTGTGGCTTGTCAACATGACTGAGGTTTGTTTCTGGAACCCTGTTCCCTGGGAACATGAGTGAGTTTTGCTTCTGGACACCTTTGTCCTGGGAACATGACTGTGGTTTGATTGTGGAACCATGGGTCCTGCAAACATGACTGAGGTTTGATTCTGGATCCATGTGTCCTGGGAATATGACTGAGGTTTGATTCTGGAAATCTGTGGCCTGGGAACTTGACTGAGGTTTGATGGCAGAAACCTGTGGACTGGCAACATGACTGAGGTTTGATTGTAGAACCCTGTGCCGTGGAAACATGACTGCGACCTGATACTTGAAACCCATGGCCTGGGAACTTGACATTGGTTTGATTCTGGAACCCTGTGGCCTGGAACAAGACTGAGGCGTGATTCTGGAATGCTGTGGCCTGCGAACATGACATCTGTTTAGATTGTGGAATACTGGGCCCTGGGAACCTGACTGAGGCTTGGTTCTGGAACCCTGTGGACTGGGAACATGACTGAGGTTTTATTCTGGAATCCTGTGGCCTGGGAACATGACATCAGTGGATTCTGGAACCCTGTGACCGGGGAACATGACATCAGTGGATTCTGGAACCCTGTGGCCGGGGAACAGGACATCAGTGGATTCTGGAACCCTGTGGCCTGGGAACATGAGAACGGTTTGATTCTGGAACCCTGTGGCCTGGGAACATGTCTGAGGTTTCATGGTGGAAACCTGTGGCTTGGCAACTTGACTGAGGTTTGTTTCTGGAACCCTGTTCCCTGGGAACATGACTGAGGTTTGATTCTGGACACCTTTGTGCTGGGAACATGACTGTGGTTTGATTGTGGAATCCTGTGGCCTGCGAACATGACTGAGGTTAGATTCTGGAACCATGTGTCCTGGGAATATGACTGAGCTTTGATTCTGGAAATCTGTGGCCTGGGAACTTGACTGAGGTTTGATGGCAGAAACCTGTGGACTGGCAACATGACTGAGGTTTGATTGTAGAACCCTGTGCCCTGGAAACATGACTGCGACCTGATACTTGAAACCCATGGCCTGGGAACTTGACATTGGTTTGATTCTGGAACCCTGTGGCCAGGGAACATGACTGAGGCGAGATTCTGGAATCCTGTGCCCTGGAAACATGACTGTGGCTTGGTACTGGAAACCCATGGCCTAGGAATTTGCCATTGGTTTGATTCTGGAACCCTGTGGCCTGGGAACATGACTGAGGTTTGATTCTGGAACCATGCGTCCTGGGAATATGACTGAGGTTTGATTCTGGAAATCTGTGGCCTGGGAACTTGACTGAGGTTTGATGGCAGAAACCTGTGGACTGGCAACATGACTGAGGTTTGATTGTAGAACCCTGTGCCATGGAAACATGACTGCGGCCTGGTACTGGAAACCCATGGCCTGGGAACTTGACATTGGTTTGATTCTGGAACCCTGTGGCCTGGGAACATGACTGAGGCGTGATTCTGGAAACCTGCGGCCTGGGAACATGACATCTGTTTAGATTGTGGAATACTGTGCCCTGGGAACCTGACTGAAGGCTTGGTTCTGGAATCCTGTGGACTGGGAACATGACTCAGGATTGATTCTGAGACCATGTCGCCTGGGTATATGACTGTGGTTTGATTCTGGAAGCCATTGGACTGGGAATATGTCTGATGTTAGACTGTGTAATCCTGTGGCCTGGAAACATGACATCGGTTTGGATTCTGGTACCATGTTGCCTGGGAACATGAAATCGGTTTGATTGTGGAAACCTATGGTCTGGGAATATGACTGAGGTTTGATGGTGGTACCCTATGGCCTGGCAACATGACTGAGGTTTGATTCTGGATCCCTGTGGCCAGGGAACATGACTGAGGCGTGATTTTGGAAACCTGTGGACTGGGAACATGACATCTGTTTAGATTGTGGAATACTGTGCCCTGGGAACCTGACTGAGGCTTGGTTCTGGAACCCTGTGGACTGGGAACATGACTGAGCTTTTATTCTGGAACCCTGTAGCCTTGGAACATAACTGAGGATTGATTCTGGAACCCTGTGGCCGGGGAACAGGACATCAGTGGATTCTGGAACCCTGTGGCCTGGGAACATGAGAACGGTTTGATTCTGGAACCCTGTGCCTTGGGAATATGTCTGAGGTTTGATGGTGGAAACCTGTGGCCTGGCAACATGACTGAGGTTTGTTTCTGGAACCCTGTTCCCTGGGAACATGAGTGAGTTTTGCTTCTGGACACCTTTGTCCTGGGAACATGACTGTGGTTTGATTGTGGAACCATGGGTCCTGCAAACATGACTGAGGTTTGATTCTGGATCCATGTGTCCTGGGAATATGACTGAGGTTTGATTCTGGAAATCTGTGGCCTGGGAACTTGACTGAGGTTTGATGGCAGAAACCTGTGGACTGGCAACATGACTGAGGTTTGATTGTAGAACCCTGTGCCGTGGAAACATGACTGCGACCTGATACTTGAAACCCATGGCCTGGGAACTTGATATTGGTTTGATTCTGGAACCCTGTGGCCTGGAACAAGACTGAGGCGTGATTCTGGAATGCTGTGGCCTGCGAACATGACATCTGTTTAGATTGTGGAATACTGGGCCCTGGGAACCTGACTGAGGCTTGGTTCTGGAACCCTGTGGCCTGGGAACATGAGAACGGTTTGATTCTGGAACCCTGTGGCCTGGGAACATGTCTGAGGTTTCATGGTGGAAACCTGTGGCTTGGCAACTTGACTGAGGTTTGTTTCTGGAACCCTGTTCCCTGGGAACATGACTGAGGTTTGATTCTGGACACCTTTGTGCTGGGAACATGACTGTGGTTTGATTGTGGAATCCTGTGGCCTGCGAACATGACTGAGGTTAGATTCTGGAACCATGTGTCCTGGGAATATGACTGAGCTTTGATTCTGGAAATCTGTGGCCTGGGAACTTGACTGAGGTTTGATGGCAGAAACCTGTGGACTGGCAACATGACTGAGGTTTGATTGTAGAACCCTGTGCCCTGGAAACATGACTGCGACCTGATACTTGAAACCCATGGCCTGGGAACTTGACATTGGTTTGATTCTGGAACCCTGTGGCCAGGGAACATGACTGAGGCGAGATTCTGGAATCCTGTGCCCTGGAAACATGACTGTGGCTTGGTACTGGAAACCCATGGCCTAGGAATTTGCCATTGGTTTGATTCTGGAACCCTGTGACCTGGGAACATGACTGAGGTTTGATTCTGGAACCATGCGTCCTGGGAATATGACTGAGGTTTGATTCTGGAAATCTGTGGCCTGGGAACTTGACTGAGGTTTGATGGCAGAAACCTGTGGACTGGCAACATGACTGAGGTTTGATTGTAGAACCCTGTGCCATGGAAACATGACTGCGGCCTGGTACTGGAAACCCATGGCCTGGGAACTTGACATTCGTTTGATTCTGGAACCCTGTGGCCTGGGAACATGTCTGAGGTTTCATGGTGGAAACCTGTGGCTTGGCAACATGACTGAGGTTTGTTTCTGGAACCCTGTTCCCTGGGAACATGAATGAGGTTTGATTCTGGACACCTTTGTGCTGGGAACATGACTGTGGTTTGATTGTGGAATCCTGTGGCCTGCGAACATGACTGAGGTTTGATTCTGGAACCATGTGTCCTGGGAATATGACTGAGGTTTGATTCTGGAAATCTGTGGCCTGGGAACTTGACTGAGGTTTGATGGCAGAAACCTGTGGACTGGCAACATGACTGAGGTTTGATTGTAGAACCCTGTGCCCTGGAAACATGACTGCGACCTGATACTTGAAACCCATGGCCTGGGAACTTGACATTGGTTTGATTCTGGAACCCTGTGGCCAGGGAACATGACTGAGGCGAGATTCTGGAATCCTGTGCCCTGGAAACATGACTGTGGCTTGGTACTGGAAACCCATGGCCTAGGAATTTGACATTGGTTTGATTCTGGAACCCTGTGGCCAGGAACAAGACTGAGGCGTGATTCTGGAATGCTGTGGCCTGCGAACATGACATCTGTTTAGATTGTGGAATACTGGGCCCTGGGAACCTGACTGAGGCTTGGTTCTGGAACCCTGTGGACTGGGAACATGACTCGGGTTTTATTCTGGAATCCTGTGGCCTGGGAACATGACATCAGTGGATTCTGGAACCCTGTTGCCTGGGAACTTGAGAATGGTTTGATTCTGGAACCCTGTGTCTTGGGAATATATCTGAGATTTGATGGTAGAAACCTGTGGCCTGGCAACATGACTGAGGTTTGTTTCTGGAACCCTGTTCCCTGGGAACATGAATGAGGTTTGATTCTGGACACCTTTGTGCTGGGAACATGACTGTGTTTTGATTGTGGAATCATGGGTCCTGCAAACATGACTGAGGTTTGATTCTGGAACCATGTGTCCTGGAAATATGACTGAGGTTTGATTCTGGAAATCTGTGGCCTGGGAATTTGACTGAGGTTTGATGGCAGAAACCTGTGGACTGGCAACATGACTGAGGTTTGATTGTAGAACCCTGTGCCCTGGAAACATGACTGTGGCCTGGTAGTGGAAACCCATGGCCTAGGAATTTGACATTGGTTTGATTCTGGAAACCTGTGGCCTGGGAACATGACTGAGGCGTGATTCTGGAAAAGTGTGGCCTGGGAATATGACTGAGGTTTGATTCTGGAAATCTGTGGCCTGGGTACTTAACTGAGGTTTGATGGCAGAAATCTGTGGACTGGCAACATGACTGAGGTTTGATTGTAGAACCCTGTGCCCTGGAAACATGACTGCGACCTGATACTTGAAACCCATGGCCTGGGAACTTGACATTGGTTTGATTCTGGAACCCTGTGGCCAGGAACAAGACTGAGGCGTGATTCTGGAATGCTGTGGCCTGCGAACATGACATCTGTTTAGATTGTGGAATAATGGGCCCTGGGAACCTGACTGAGGCTTGGTTCTGGAACCCTGTGGACTGGGAACATGACTGGGGTTTTATTCTGGAATCCTCTGGCCTGGGAACATGACATCAGTGGATTCTGGAACCCTGTTGCCTGGGAACTTGAGAACGGTTTGATTCTGGAACCCTGTGTCTTGGGAATATATCTGAGATTTGATGGTGGAAACCTGTGGCCTGGCAACATGACTGCGGTTTGTTTCTGGAACCCTGTTCCCTGGGAACATGAGTGAGGTTTGCTTCTGGACACCTTTGTCCTGGGAACATGACTGTGGTTTGATTGTGGAACCATGGGTCCTGCAAACATGACTGAGGTTTGATTCTGGATCCATGTGTCCTGGGAATATGACTGAGGTTTGATTCTGGAAATCTGTGGCCTGGGAACTTGACTGAGGTTTGATGGCAGAAACCTGTGGACTGGCAACATGACTGAGGTTTGATTGTAGAACCCTGTGCCCTGGAAACATGACTGCGACCTGATACTTGAAACCCATGGCCTGGGAACTTGACATTGGTTTGATTCTGGAACCCTGTGGCCAGGGAACATGACTGAGGCGAGATTCTGGAATCCTGTGCCCTGGAAACATGACTGTGGCTTGGTACTGGAAACCCATGGCCTAGGAATTTGCCATTGGTTTGATTCTGGAACCCTGTGGCCTGGGAACATGACTGAGGTTTGATTCTGGAACCATGCGTCCTGGGAATATGACTGAGGTTTGATTCTGGAAATCTGTGGCCTGGGAACTTGACTGAGGTTTGATGGCAGAAACCTGTGGACTGGCAACATGACTGAGGTTTGATTGTAGAACCCTGTGCCATGGAAACATGACTGCGGCCTGGTACTGGAAACCCATGGCCTGGGAACTTGACATTGGTTTGATTCTGGAACCCTGTGGCCTGGGAACATGTCTGAGGTTTCATGGTGGAAACCTGTGGCTTGGCAACATGACTGAGGTTTGTTTCTGGAACCCTGTTCCCTGGGAACATGAATGAGGTTTGATTCTGGACACCTTTGTGCTGGGAACATGACTGTGGTTTGATTGTGGAATCCTGTGGCCTGCGAACATGACTGAGGTTTGATTCTGGAACCATGTGTCCTGGGAATATGACTGAGGTTTGATTCTGGAAATCTGTGGCCTGGGAACTTGACTGAGGTTTGATGGCAGAAACCTGTGGACTGGCAACATGACTGAGGTTTGATTGTAGAACCCTGTGCCCTGGAAACATGACTGCGACCTGATACTTGAAACCCATGGCCTGGGAACTTGACATTGGTTTGATTCTGGAACCCTGTGGCCAGGGAACATGACTGAGGCGAGATTCTGGAATCCTGTGCCCTGGAAACATGACTGTGGCTTGGTACTGGAAACCCATGGCCTAGGAATTTGACATTGGTTTGATTCTGGAACCCTGTGGCCAGGAACAAGACTGAGGCGTGATTCTGGAATGCTGTGGCCTGCGAACATGACATCTGTTTAGATTGTGGAATACTGGGCCCTGGGAACCTGACTGAGGCTTGGTTCTGGAACCCTGTGGACTGGGAACATGACTCGGGTTTTATTCTGGAATCCTGTGGCCTGGGAACATGACATCAGTGGATTCTGGAACCCTGTTGCCTGGGAACTTGAGAATGGTTTGATTCTGGAACCCTGTGTCTTGGGAATATATCTGAGATTTGATGGTAGAAACCTGTGGCCTGGCAACATGACTGAGGTTTGTTTCTGGAACCCTGTTCCCTGGGAACATGAATGAGGTTTGATTCTGGACACCTTTGTGCTGGGAACATGACTGTGTTTTGATTGTGGAATCATGGGTCCTGCAAACATGACTGAGGTTTGATTCTGGAACCATGTGTCCTGGAAATATGACTGAGGTTTGATTCTGGAAATCTGTGGCCTGGGAATTTGACTGAGGTTTGATGGCAGAAACCTGTGGACTGGCAACATGACTGAGGTTTGATTGTAGAACCCTGTGCCCTGGAAACATGACTGTGGCCTGGTAGTGGAAACCCATGGCCTAGGAATTTGACATTGGTTTGATTCTGGAAACCTGTGGCCTGGGAACATGACTGAGGCGTGATTCTGGAAAAGTGTGGCCTGGGAATATGACTGAGGTTTGATTCTGGAAATCTGTGGCCTGGGTACTTAACTGAGGTTTGATGGCAGAAATCTGTGGACTGGCAACATGACTGAGGTTTGATTGTAGAACCCTGTGCCCTGGAAACATGACTGCGACCTGATACTTGAAACCCATGGCCTGGGAACTTGACATTGGTTTGATTCTGGAACCCTGTGGCCAGGAACAAGACTGAGGCGTGATTCTGGAATGCTGTGGCCTGCGAACATGACATCTGTTTAGATTGTGGAATAATGGGCCCTGGGAACCTGACTGAGGCTTGGTTCTGGAACCCTGTGGACTGGGAACATGACTGGGGTTTTATTCTGGAATCCTCTGGCCTGGGAACATGACATCAGTGGATTCTGGAACCCTGTTGCCTGGGAACTTGAGAACGGTTTGATTCTGGAACCCTGTGTCTTGGGAATATATCTGAGATTTGATGGTGGAAACCTGTGGCCTGGCAACATGACTGCGGTTTGTTTCTGGAACCCTGTTCCCTGGGAACATGAGTGAGGTTTGCTTCTGGACACCTTTGTCCTGGGAACATGACTGTGGTTTGATTGTGGAACCATGGGTCCTGCAAACATGACTGAGGTTTGATTCTGGATCCATGTGTCCTGGGAATATGACTGAGGTTTGATTCTGGAAATCTGTGGCCTGGGAACTTGACTGAGGTTTGATGGCAGAAACCTGTGGACTGGCAACATGACTGAGGTTTGATTGTAGAACCCTGTGCCCTGGAAACATGACTGCGACCTGATACTTGAAACCCATGGCCTGGGAACTTGACATTGGTTTGATTCTGGAACCCTGTGGCCAGGGAACATGACTGAGGCGAGATTCTGGAATCCTGTGCCCTGGAAACATGACTGTGGCTTGGTACTGGAAACCCATGGCCTAGGAATTTGCCATTGGTTTGATTCTGGAACCCTGTGGCCTGGGAACATGACTGAGGTTTGATTCTGGAACCATGCGTCCTGGGAATATGACTGAGGTTTGATTCTGGAAATCTGTGGCCTGGGAACTTGACTGAGGTTTGATGGCAGAAACCTGTGGACTGGCAACATGACTGAGGTTTGATTGTAGAACCCTGTGCCATGGAAACATGACTGCGGCCTGGTACTGGAAACCCATGGCCTGGGAACTTGACATTGGTTTGATTCTGGAACCCTGTGGCCTGGGAACATGTCTGAGGTTTCATGGTGGAAACCTGTGGCTTGGCAACATGACTGAGGTTTGTTTCTGGAACCCTGTTCCCTGGGAACATGAATGAGGTTTGATTCTGGACACCTTTGTGCTGGGAACATGACTGTGGTTTGATTGTGGAATCCTGTGGCCTGCGAACATGACTGAGGTTTGATTCTGGAACCATGTGTCCTGGGAATATGACTGAGGTTTGATTCTGGAAATCTGTGGCCTGGGAACTTGACTGAGGTTTGATGGCAGAAACCTGTGGACTGGCAACATGACTGAGGTTTGATTGTAGAACCCTGTGCCCTGGAAACATGACTGCGACCTGATACTTGAAACCCATGGCCTGGGAACTTGACATTGGTTTGATTCTGGAACCCTGTGGCCAGGGAACATGACTGAGGCGAGATTCTGGAATCCTGTGCCCTGGAAACATGACTGTGGCTTGGTACTGGAAACCCATGGCCTAGGAATTTGACATTGGTTTGATTCTGGAACCCTGTGGCCAGGAACAAGACTGAGGCGTGATTCTGGAATGCTGTGGCCTGCGAACATGACATCTGTTTAGATTGTGGAATACTGGGCCCTGGGAACCTGACTGAGGCTTGGTTCTGGAACCCTGTGGACTGGGAACATGACTCGGGTTTTATTCTGGAATCCTGTGGCCTGGGAACATGACATCAGTGGATTCTGGAACCCTGTTGCCTGGGAACTTGAGAATGGTTTGATTCTGGAACCCTGTGTCTTGGGAATATATCTGAGATTTGATGGTAGAAACCTGTGGCCTGGCAACATGACTGAGGTTTGTTTCTGGAACCCTGTTCCCTGGGAACATGAATGAGGTTTGATTCTGGACACCTTTGTGCTGGGAACATGACTGTGTTTTGATTGTGGAATCATGGGTCCTGCAAACATGACTGAGGTTTGATTGTGGAACCATGTGTCCTGGAAATATGACTGAGGTTTGATTCTGGAAATCTGTGGCCTGGGAATTGGACTGAGGTTTGATGGCAGAAACCTGTGGACTGGCAACATGACTGAGGTTTGATTGTAGAACCCTGTGCCCTGGAAACATGACTGTGGCCTGGTAGTGGAAACCCATGGCCTAGGAATTTGACATTGGTTTGATTCTGGAAACCTGTGGCCTGTGAACATGACTGAGGCGTGATTCTGGAAAAGTGTGGCCTGGGAATATGACTGAGGTTTGATTCTGGAAATCTGTGGCCTGGGTACTTAACTGAGGTTTGATGGCAGAAATCTGTGGACTGGCAACATGACTGAGGTTTGATTGTAGAACCCTGTGCCCTGGAAACATGACTGCGACCTGATACTTGAAACCCATGGCCTGGGAACTTGACATTGGTTTGATTCTGGAACCCTGTGGCCAGGAACAAGACTGAGGCGTGATTCTGGAATGCTGTGGCCTGCGAACATGACATCTGTTTAGATTGTGGAATAATGGGCCCTGGGAACCTGACTGAGGCTTGGTTCTGGAACCCTGTGGACTGGGAACATGACTGGGGTTTTATTCTGGAATCCTCTGGCCTGGGAACATGACATCAGTGGATTCTGGAACCCTGTTGCCTGGGAACTTGAGAACGGTTTGATTCTGGAACCCTGTGTCTTGGGAATATATCTGAGATTTGATGGTGGAAACCTGTGGCCTGGCAACATGACTGCGGTTTGTTTCTGGAACCCTGTTCCCTGGGAACATGAGTGAGGTTTGCTTCTGGACACCTTTGTCCTGGGAACATGACTGTGGTTTGATTGTGGAACCATGGGTCCTGCAAACATGACTGAGGTTTGATTCTGGATCCATGTGTCCTGGGAATATGACTGAGGTTTGATTCTGGAAATCTGTGGCCTGGGAACTTGACTGAGGTTTGATGGCAGAAACCTGTGGACTGGCAACATGACTGAGGTTTGATTGTAGAACCCTGTGCCCTGGAAACATGACTGCGACCTGATACTTGAAACCCATGGCCTGGGAACTTGATATTGGTTTGATTCTGGAACCCTGTGGCCTGGAACAAGACTGAGGCGTGATTCTGGAATGCTGTGGCCTGCGAACATGACATCTGTTTAGATTGTGGAATACTGGGCCCTGGGAACCTGACTGAGGCTTGGTTCTGGAACCCTGTGGACTGGGAACATGACTGAGGTTTTATTCTGGAATCCTGTGGCCTGGGAACATGACATCAGTGGATTCTGGAACCCTGTTGCCTGGGAACTTGAGAACGGTTTGATTCTGGAACCCTGTGTCTTGGGAATATATCTGAGGTTTGATGGTGGAAACCTGTGGCCTGGCAACATGACTGAGGTTTGTTTCTGGAACCCTGTTCCCTGGGAACATGACTGAGGTTTGCTTCTGGACACCTTTCTCCTGGGAACATTTCTGTGGTTTGATTGTGGAATCCTGTGGCCTGCGAATATGACTGAGGTTTGATTCTGGAACCATGTGTCCTGGGAATATGACTGAGCTTTGATTCTGGAAATCTGTGGCCTGGGCACTTGACTGAGGTTTGATGGCAGAAACCTGTGGACTGGCAACATGACTGAGGTTTGATTGTAGAACCCTGTGCCCTGGAAACATGACTGCGACCTGATACTTGAAACCCATGGCCTGGGAACTTGACATTGGTTTGATTCTGGAACCCTGTGGCCAGGAAACATGACTGAGGCGAGATTCTGGAATCCTGTGCCCTGGAAACATGACTGTGGCTTGGTACTGGAAACCCATGGCCTAGGAATTTGCCATTGGTTTGATTCTGGAACCCTGTGGCCTGGGAACATGACTGAGGTTTGATTCTGGAACCATGTGTCCTGGGAATATGACTGAGGTTTGATTCTGGAAATCTGTGGCCTGGGAACTTGACTGAGGTTTGATGGCAGAAACCTGTGGACTGGCAAAATGACTGAGGTTTGATTGTAGAACCCTGTGCCATGGAAACATGACTGCGGCCTGGTACTGGAAACCCATGGCCTGGGAACTTGACATTGGTTTGATTCTGGAACCCTGTGGCCTGGGAACATGACTGAGGCGTGATTCTGGAAACCTGCGGCCTGGGAACATGACATCTGTTTAGATGTGGAATACTGTGCCCTGGGAACCTGACTGAAGGCTTGGTTCTGGAATCCTGTGGACTGGGAACATGACTCAGGATTGATTCTGAGACCATGTCGCCTGGGTATATGACTGTGGTTTGATTCTGGAAGCCATTGGACTGGGAATATGTCTGATGTTAGATTGTGTAATCCTGTGGCCTGGAAACATGACATCGGTTTGGATTCTGGTACCATGTTGCCTGGGAACATGAAATCGGTTTGATTGTGGAAACCTATGGTCTGGGAATATGACTGAGGTTTGATGGTGGTACCCTATGGCCTGGCAACATGACTGAGGTTTGATTCTGGATCCCTGTGGCCAGGGAACATGACTGAGGCGTGATTTTGGAAACCTGTGGACTGGGAACATGACATCTGTTTAGATTGTGGAATACTGTGCCCTGGGAACCTGACTGAGGCTTGGTTCTGGAACCCTGTGGACTGGGAACATGACTGAGCTTTTATTCTGGAACCCTGTAGCCTTGGAACATAACTGAGGATTGATTCTGGAACCCTGTGGCCGGGGAACAGGACATCAGTGGATTCTGGAACCCTGTGGCCTGGGAACATGAGAACGGTTTGATTCTGGAACCCTGTGCCTTGGGAATATGTCTGAGGTTTGATGGTGGAAACCTGTGGCCTGGCAACATGACTGAGGTTTGTTTCTGGAACCCTGTTCCCTGGGAACATGAGTGAGTTTTGCTTCTGGACACCTTTGTCCTGGGAACATGACTGTGGTTTGATTGTGGAACCATGGGTCCTGCAAACATGACTGAGGTTTGATTCTGGATCCATGTGTCCTGGGAATATGACTGAGGTTTGATTCTGGAAATCTGTGGCCTGGGAACTTGACTGAGGTTTGATGGCAGAAACCTGTGGACTGGCAACATGACTGAGGTTTGATTGTAGAACCCTGTGCCGTGGAAACATGACTGCGACCAGATACTTGAAACCCATGGCCTGGGAACTTGACATTGGTTTGATTCTGGAACCCTGTGGCCTGGAACAAGACTGAGGCGTGATTCTGGAATGCTGTGGCCTGCGAACATGACATCTGTTTAGATTGTGGAATACTGGGCCCTGGGAACCTGACTGAGGCTTGGTTCTGGAACCCTGTGGACTGGGAACATGACTGAGGTTTTATTCTGGAATCCTGTGGCCTGGGAACATGACATCAGTGGATTCTGGAACCCTGTGCCCGGGGAACATGACATCAGTGGATTCTGGAACCCTGTGGCCGGGGAACAGGACATCAGTGGATTCTGGAACCCTGTGGCCTGGGAACATGAGAACGGTTTGATTCTGGAACCCTGTGGCCTGGGAACATGTCTGAGGTTTCATGGTGGAAACCTGTGGCTTGTCAACATGACTGAGGTTTGTTTCTGGAACCCTGTTCCCTGGGAACATGAGTGAGTTTTGCTTCTGGACACCTTTGTCCTGGGAACATGACTGTGGTTTGATTGTGGAACCATGGGTCCTGCAAACATGACTGAGGTTTGATTCTGGATCCATGTGTCCTGGGAATATGACTGAGGTTTGATTCTGGAAATCTGTGGCCTGGGAACTTGACTGAGGTTTGATGGCAGAAACCTGTGGACTGGCAACATGACTGAGGTTTGATTGTAGAACCCTGTGCCGTGGAAACATGACTGCGACCTGATACTTGAAACCCATGGCCTGGGAACTTGACATTGGTTTGATTCTGGAACCCTGTGGCCTGGAACAAGACTGAGGCGTGATTCTGGAATGCTGTGGCCTGCGAACATGACATCTGTTTAGATTGTGGAATACTGGGCCCTGGGAACCTGACTGAGGCTTGGTTCTGGAACCCTGTGGACTGGGAACATGACTGAGGTTTTATTCTGGAATCCTGTGGCCTGGGAACATGACATCAGTGGATTCTGGAACCCTGTGCCCGGGGAACATGACATCAGTGGATTCTGGAACCCTGTGGCCGGGGAACAGGACATCAGTGGATTCTGGAACCCTGTGGCCTGGGAACATGAGAACAGTTTGATTCTGGAACCCTGTGGCCTGGGAACATGTCTGAGGTTTCATGGTGGAAACCTGTGGCTTGTCAACATGACTGAGGTTTGTTTCTGGAACCCTGTTCCCTGGGAACATGAGTGAGTTTTGCTTCTGGACACCTTTGTCCTGGGAACATGACTGTGGTCTGATTGTGGAACCATGGGTCCTGCAAACATGACTGAGGTTTGATTCTGGATCCATGTGTCCTGGGAATATGACTGAGGTTTGATTCTGGAAATCTGTGGCCTGGGAACTTGACTGAGGTTTGATGGCAGAAACCTGTGGACTGGCAACATGACTGAGGTTTGATTGTAGAACCCTGTGCCCTGGAAACATGACTGTGGCCTGGTAGTGGAAACCCATGGCCTAGGAATTTGACATTGGTTTGGTTCTGGAAACCTGTGGCCTGGGAACATGACTGAGGCGTGATTCTGGAAAAGTGTGGCCTGGGAATATGACTGAGGTTTGCTTCTGGAAATCTGTGGCCTGGGTACTTGACTGAGGTTTGATGGCAGAAATCTGTGGACTGGCAACATGACTGAGGTTTGATTGTAGAACCCTGTGCCCTGGAAACATGACTGCGACCTGATACTTGAAACCCATGGCCTGGGAACTTGACATTGGTTTGATTCTGGAACCCTGTGGCCAGGAACAAGACTGAGGCGTGATTCTGGAATGCTGTGGCCTGCGAACATGACATCTGTTTAGATTGTGGAATACTGGGCCCTGGGAACCTGACTGAGGCTTGGTTCTGGAACCCTGTGGACTGGGAACATGACTGAGGTTTTATTCTGGAATCCTGTGGCCTGGGAACATGACATCAGTGGATTCTGGAACCCTGTGACCGGGGAACATGACATCAGTGGATTCTGGAACCCTGTGGCCGGGGAACAGGACATCAGTGGATTCTGGAACCCTGTGGCCTGGGAACATGAGAACGGTTTGATTCTGGAACCCTGTGGCCTGGGAACATGTCTGAGGTTTCATGGTGGAAACCTGTGGCTTGGCAACTTGACTGAGGTTTGTTTCTGGAACCCTGTTCCCTGGGAACATGACTGAGGTCTGATTCTGGACACCTTTGTGCTGGGAACATGACTGTGGTTTGATTGTGGAATCCTGTGGCCTGCGAACATGACTGAGGTTAGATTCTGGAACCATGTGTCCTGGGAATATGACTGAGCTTTGATTCTGGAAATCTGTGGCCTGGGAACTTGACTGAGGTTTGATGGCAGAAACCTGTGGACTGGCAACATGACTGAGGTTTGATTGTAGAACCCTGTGCCCTGGAAACATGACTGCGACCTGATACTTGAAACCCATGGCCTGGGAACTTGACATTGGTTTGATTCTGGAACCCTGTGGCCAGGGAACATGACTGAGGCGAGATTCTGGAATCCTGTGCCCTGGAAACATGACTGTGGCTTGGTACTGGAAACCCATGGCCTAGGAATTTGACATTGGTTTGATTCTGGAACCCTGTGGCCAGGAACAAGACTGAGGCGTGATTCTGGAATGCTGTGGCCTGCGAACATGACATCTGTTTAGATTGTGGAATACTGGGCCCTGGGAACCTGACTGAGGCTTGGTTCTGGAACCCTGTGGACTGGGAACATGACTCGGGTTTTATTCTGGAATCCTGTGGCCTGGGAACATGACATCAGTGGATTCTGGAACCCTGTTGCCTGGGAACTTGAGAATGGTTTGATTCTGGAACCCTGTGTCTTGGGAATATATCTGAGATTTGATGGTAGAAACCTGTGGCCTGGCAACATGACTGAGGTTTGTTTCTGGAACCCTGTTCCCTGGGAACATGAATGAGGTTTGATTCTGGACACCTTTGTGCTGGGAACATGACTGTGTTTTGATTGTGGAATCATGGGTCCTGCAAACATGACTGAGGTTTGATTGTGGAACCATGTGTCCTGGAAATATGACTGAGGTTTGATTCTGGAAATCTGTGGCCTGGGAATTGGACTGAGGTTTGATGGCAGAAACCTGTGGACTGGCAACATGACTGAGGTTTGATTGTAGAACCCTGTGCCCTGGAAACATGACTGTGGCCTGGTAGTGGAAACCCATGGCCTAGGAATTTGACATTGGTTTGATTCTGGAAACCTGTGGCCTGTGAACATGACTGAGGCGTGATTCTGGAAAAGTGTGGCCTGGGAATATGACTGAGGTTTGATTCTGGAAATCTGTGGCCTGGGTACTTAACTGAGGTTTGATGGCAGAAATCTGTGGACTGGCAACATGACTGAGGTTTGATTGTAGAACCCTGTGCCCTGGAAACATGACTGCGACCTGATACTTGAAACCCATGGCCTGGGAACTTGACATTGGTTTGATTCTGGAACCCTGTGGCCAGGAACAAGACTGAGGCGTGATTCTGGAATGCTGTGGCCTGCGAACATGACATCTGTTTAGATTGTGGAATAATGGGCCCTGGGAACCTGACTGAGGCTTGGTTCTGGAACCCTGTGGACTGGGAACATGACTGGGGTTTTATTCTGGAATCCTCTGGCCTGGGAACATGACATCAGTGGATTCTGGAACCCTGTTGCCTGGGAACTTGAGAACGGTTTGATTCTGGAACCCTGTGTCTTGGGAATATATCTGAGATTTGATGGTGGAAACCTGTGGCCTGGCAACATGACTGCGGTTTGTTTCTGGAACCCTGTTCCCTGGGAACATGAGTGAGGTTTGCTTCTGGACACCTTTGTCCTGGGAACATGACTGTGGTTTGATTGTGGAACCATGGGTCCTGCAAACATGACTGAGGTTTGATTCTGGATCCATGTGTCCTGGGAATATGACTGAGGTTTGATTCTGGAAATCTGTGGCCTGGGAACTTGACTGAGGTTTGATGGCAGAAACCTGTGGACTGGCAACATGACTGAGGTTTGATTGTAGAACCCTGTGCCCTGGAAACATGACTGCGACCTGATACTTGAAACCCATGGCCTGGGAACTTGATATTGGTTTGATTCTGGAACCCTGTGGCCTGGAACAAGACTGAGGCGTGATTCTGGAATGCTGTGGCCTGCGAACATGACATCTGTTTAGATTGTGGAATACTGGGCCCTGGGAACCTGACTGAGGCTTGGTTCTGGAACCCTGTGGACTGGGAACATGACTGAGGTTTTATTCTGGAATCCTGTGGCCTGGGAACATGACATCAGTGGATTCTGGAACCCTGTTGCCTGGGAACTTGAGAACGGTTTGATTCTGGAACCCTGTGTCTTGGGAATATATCTGAGGTTTGATGGTGGAAACCTGTGGCCTGGCAACATGACTGAGGTTTGTTTCTGGAACCCTGTTCCCTGGGAACATGACTGAGGTTTGCTTCTGGACACCTTTCTCCTGGGAACATTTCTGTGGTTTGATTGTGGAATCCTGTGGCCTGCGAATATGACTGAGGTTTGATTCTGGAACCATGTGTCCTGGGAATATGACTGAGCTTTGATTCTGGAAATCTGTGGCCTGGGCACTTGACTGAGGTTTGATGGCAGAAACCTGTGGACTGGCAACATGACTGAGGTTTGATTGTAGAACCCTGTGCCCTGGAAACATGACTGCGACCTGATACTTGAAACCCATGGCCTGGGAACTTGACATTGGTTTGATTCTGGAACCCTGTGGCCAGGAAACATGACTGAGGCGAGATTCTGGAATCCTGTGCCCTGGAAACATGACTGTGGCTTGGTACTGGAAACCCATGGCCTAGGAATTTGCCATTGGTTTGATTCTGGAACCCTGTGGCCTGGGAACATGACTGAGGTTTGATTCTGGAACCATGTGTCCTGGGAATATGACTGAGGTTTGATTCTGGAAATCTGTGGCCTGGGAACTTGACTGAGGTTTGATGGCAGAAACCTGTGGACTGGCAAAATGACTGAGGTTTGATTGTAGAACCCTGTGCCATGGAAACATGACTGCGGCCTGGTACTGGAAACCCATGGCCTGGGAACTTGACATTGGTTTGATTCTGGAACCCTGTGGCCTGGGAACATGACTGAGGCGTGATTCTGGAAACCTGCGGCCTGGGAACATGACATCTGTTTAGATGTGGAATACTGTGCCCTGGGAACCTGACTGAAGGCTTGGTTCTGGAATCCTGTGGACTGGGAACATGACTCAGGATTGATTCTGAGACCATGTCGCCTGGGTATATGACTGTGGTTTGATTCTGGAAGCCATTGGACTGGGAATATGTCTGATGTTAGATTGTGTAATCCTGTGGCCTGGAAACATGACATCGGTTTGGATTCTGGTACCATGTTGCCTGGGAACATGAAATCGGTTTGATTGTGGAAACCTATGGTCTGGGAATATGACTGAGGTTTGATGGTGGTACCCTATGGCCTGGCAACATGACTGAGGTTTGATTCTGGATCCCTGTGGCCAGGGAACATGACTGAGGCGTGATTTTGGAAACCTGTGGACTGGGAACATGACATCTGTTTAGATTGTGGAATACTGTGCCCTGGGAACCTGACTGAGGCTTGGTTCTGGAACCCTGTGGACTGGGAACATGACTGAGCTTTTATTCTGGAACCCTGTAGCCTTGGAACATAACTGAGGATTGATTCTGGAACCCTGTGGCCGGGGAACAGGACATCAGTGGATTCTGGAACCCTGTGGCCTGGGAACATGAGAACGGTTTGATTCTGGAACCCTGTGCCTTGGGAATATGTCTGAGGTTTGATGGTGGAAACCTGTGGCCTGGCAACATGACTGAGGTTTGTTTCTGGAACCCTGTTCCCTGGGAACATGAGTGAGTTTTGCTTCTGGACACCTTTGTCCTGGGAACATGACTGTGGTTTGATTGTGGAACCATGGGTCCTGCAAACATGACTGAGGTTTGATTCTGGATCCATGTGTCCTGGGAATATGACTGAGGTTTGATTCTGGAAATCTGTGGCCTGGGAACTTGACTGAGGTTTGATGGCAGAAACCTGTGGACTGGCAACATGACTGAGGTTTGATTGTAGAACCCTGTGCCGTGGAAACATGACTGCGACCAGATACTTGAAACCCATGGCCTGGGAACTTGACATTGGTTTGATTCTGGAACCCTGTGGCCTGGAACAAGACTGAGGCGTGATTCTGGAATGCTGTGGCCTGCGAACATGACATCTGTTTAGATTGTGGAATACTGGGCCCTGGGAACCTGACTGAGGCTTGGTTCTGGAACCCTGTGGACTGGGAACATGACTGAGGTTTTATTCTGGAATCCTGTGGCCTGGGAACATGACATCAGTGGATTCTGGAACCCTGTGCCCGGGGAACATGACATCAGTGGATTCTGGAACCCTGTGGCCGGGGAACAGGACATCAGTGGATTCTGGAACCCTGTGGCCTGGGAACATGAGAACGGTTTGATTCTGGAACCCTGTGGCCTGGGAACATGTCTGAGGTTTCATGGTGGAAACCTGTGGCTTGTCAACATGACTGAGGTTTGTTTCTGGAACCCTGTTCCCTGGGAACATGAGTGAGTTTTGCTTCTGGACACCTTTGTCCTGGGAACATGACTGTGGTTTGATTGTGGAACCATGGGTCCTGCAAACATGACTGAGGTTTGATTCTGGATCCATGTGTCCTGGGAATATGACTGAGGTTTGATTCTGGAAATCTGTGGCCTGGGAACTTGACTGAGGTTTGATGGCAGAAACCTGTGGACTGGCAACATGACTGAGGTTTGATTGTAGAACCCTGTGCCGTGGAAACATGACTGCGACCTGATACTTGAAACCCATGGCCTGGGAACTTGACATTGGTTTGATTCTGGAACCCTGTGGCCTGGAACAAGACTGAGGCGTGATTCTGGAATGCTGTGGCCTGCGAACATGACATCTGTTTAGATTGTGGAATACTGGGCCCTGGGAACCTGACTGAGGCTTGGTTCTGGAACCCTGTGGACTGGGAACATGACTGAGGTTTTATTCTGGAATCCTGTGGCCTGGGAACATGACATCAGTGGATTCTGGAACCCTGTGCCCGGGGAACATGACATCAGTGGATTCTGGAACCCTGTGGCCGGGGAACAGGACATCAGTGGATTCTGGAACCCTGTGGCCTGGGAACATGAGAACAGTTTGATTCTGGAACCCTGTGGCCTGGGAACATGTCTGAGGTTTCATGGTGGAAACCTGTGGCTTGTCAACATGACTGAGGTTTGTTTCTGGAACCCTGTTCCCTGGGAACATGAGTGAGTTTTGCTTCTGGACACCTTTGTCCTGGGAACATGACTGTGGTCTGATTGTGGAACCATGGGTCCTGCAAACATGACTGAGGTTTGATTCTGGATCCATGTGTCCTGGGAATATGACTGAGGTTTGATTCTGGAAATCTGTGGCCTGGGAACTTGACTGAGGTTTGATGGCAGAAACCTGTGGACTGGCAACATGACTGAGGTTTGATTGTAGAACCCTGTGCCCTGGAAACATGACTGTGGCCTGGTAGTGGAAACCCATGGCCTAGGAATTTGACATTGGTTTGGTTCTGGAAACCTGTGGCCTGGGAACATGACTGAGGCGTGATTCTGGAAAAGTGTGGCCTGGGAATATGACTGAGGTTTGCTTCTGGAAATCTGTGGCCTGGGTACTTGACTGAGGTTTGATGGCAGAAATCTGTGGACTGGCAACATGACTGAGGTTTGATTGTAGAACCCTGTGCCCTGGAAACATGACTGCGACCTGATACTTGAAACCCATGGCCTGGGAACTTGACATTGGTTTGATTCTGGAACCCTGTGGCCAGGAACAAGACTGAGGCGTGATTCTGGAATGCTGTGGCCTGCGAACATGACATCTGTTTAGATTGTGGAATACTGGGCCCTGGGAACCTGACTGAGGCTTGGTTCTGGAACCCTGTGGACTGGGAACATGACTGAGGTTTTATTCTGGAATCCTGTGGCCTGGGAACATGACATCAGTGGATTCTGGAACCCTGTGACCGGGGAACATGACATCAGTGGATTCTGGAACCCTGTGGCCGGGGAACAGGACATCAGTGGATTCTGGAACCCTGTGGCCTGGGAACATGAGAACGGTTTGATTCTGGAACCCTGTGGCCTGGGAACATGTCTGAGGTTTCATGGTGGAAACCTGTGGCTTGGCAACTTGACTGAGGTTTGTTTCTGGAACCCTGTTCCCTGGGAACATGACTGAGGTCTGATTCTGGACACCTTTGTGCTGGGAACATGACTGTGGTTTGATTGTGGAATCCTGTGGCCTGCGAACATGACTGAGGTTAGATTCTGGAACCATGTGTCCTGGGAATATGACTGAGCTTTGATTCTGGAAATCTGTGGCCTGGGAACTTGACTGAGGTTTGATGGCAGAAACCTGTGGACTGGCAACATGACTGAGGTTTGATTGTAGAACCCTGTGCCCTGGAAACATGACTGCGACCTGATACTTGAAACCCATGGCCTGGGAACTTGACATTGGTTTGATTCTGGAACCCTGTGGCCAGGGAACATGACTGAGGCGAGATTCTGGAATCCTGTGCCCTGGAAACATGACTGTGGCTTGGTACTGGAAACCCATGGCCTAGGAATTTGCCATTGGTTTGATTCTGGAACCCTGTGGCCTGGGAACATGACTGAGGTTTGATTCTGGAACCATGCGTCCTGGGAATATGACTGAGGTTTGATTCTGGAAATCTGTGGCCTGGGAACTTGACTGAGGTTTGATGGCAGAAACCTGTGGACTGGCAACATGACTGAGGTTTGATTGTAGAACCCTGTGCCATGGAAACATGACTGCGGCCTGGTACTGGAAACCCATGGCCTGGGAACTTGACATTGGTTTGATTCTGGAACCCTGTGGCCTGGGAACATGACTGAGGCGTGATTCTGGAAACCTGCGGCCTGGGAACATGACATCTGTTTAGATTGTGGAATACTGTGCCCTGGGAACCTGACTGAAGGCTTGGTTCTGGAATCCTGTGGACTGGGAACATGACTCAGGATTGATTCTGAGACCATGTCGCCTGGGTATATGACTGTGGTTTGATTCTGGAAGCCATTGGACTGGGAATATGTCTGATGTTAGATTGTGTAATCCTGTGGCCTGGAAACATGACATCGGTTTGGATTCTGGTACCATGTTGCCTGGGAACATGAAATCGGTTTGATTGTGGAAACCTATGGTCTGGGAATATGACTGAGGTTTGATGGTGGTACCCTATGGCCTGGCAACATGACTGAGGTTTGATTCTGGATCCCTGTGGCCAGGGAACATGACTGAGGCGTGATTTTGGAAACCTGTGGACTGGGAACATGACATCTGTTTAGATTGTGGAATACTGTGCCCTGGGAACCTGACTGAGGCTTGGTTCTGGAACCCTGTGGACTGGGAACATGACTGAGCTTTTATTCTGGAACCCTGTAGCCTTGGAACATAACTGAGGATTGATTCTGGAACCCTGTGGCCGGGGAACAGGACATCAGTGGATTCTGGAACCCTGTGGCCTGGGAACATGAGAACGGTTTGATTCTGGAACCCTGTGCCTTGGGAATATGTCTGAGGTTTGATGGTGGAAACCTGTGGCCTGGCAACATGACTGAGGTTTGTTTCTGGAACCCTGTTCCCTGGGAACATGAGTGAGTTTTGCTTCTGGACACCTTTGTCCTGGGAACATGACTGTGGTTTGATTGTGGAACCATGGGTCCTGCAAACATGACTGAGGTTTGATTCTGGATCCATGTGTCCTGGGAATATGACTGAGGTTTGATTCTGGAAATCTGTGGCCTGGGAACTTGACTGAGGTTTGATGGCAGAAACCTGTGGACTGGCAACATGACTGAGGTTTGATTGTAGAACCCTGTGCCGTGGAAACATGACTGCGACCTGATACTTGAAACCCATGGCCTGGGAACTTGATATTGGTTTGATTCTGGAACCCTGTGGCCTGGAACAAGACTGAGGCGTGATTCTGGAATGCTGTGGCCTGCGAACATGACATCTGTTTAGATTGTGGAATACTGGGCCCTGGGAACGTGACTGAGGCTTGGTTCTGGAACCCTGTGGACTGGGAACAGGACTGAGGTTTTATTCTGGAATCCTGTGGCCTGGGAACATGACATCAGTGGATTCTGGAACCCTGTGCCCGGGGAACATGACATCAGTGGATTCTGGAACCCTGTGGCCGGGGAACAGGACATTAGTGGATTCTGTAACCCTGTGGCCTGGGAACATGAGAACGGTTTGATTCTGGAACCCTGTGGCCTGGGAACATGTCTGAGGTTTCATGGTGGAAACCTGTGGCTTGGCAACATGACTGAGGTTTGTTTCTGGAACCCTGTTCCCTGGGAACATGACTGAGGTTTGATTCTGGACACCTTTGTGCTGGGAACATGACTGTGTTTTGATTGTGGAATCATGGGTCCTACAAACATGACTGAGGTTTGATTCTGGAACCATGCGTCCTGGGAATATGACTGAGGTTTGATTCTGGAAATCTGTGGCCTGGGAACTTGACTGAGGTTTGATGGCAGAAACCTGTGGACTGGCAACATGACTGAGGTTTGATTGTAGAACCCTGTGCCATGGAAACATGACTGCGGCCTGGTACTGGAAACCCATGGCCTGGGAACTTGACATTGGTTTGATTCTGGAACCCTGTGGCCTGGGAACATGTCTGAGGTTTCATGGTGGAAACCTGTGGCTTGGCAACATGACTGAGGTTTGTTTCTGGAACCCTGTTCCCTGGGAACATGAATGAGGTTTGATTCTGGACACCTTTGTGCTGGGAACATGACTGTGGTTTGATTGTGGAATCCTGTGGCCTGCGAACATGACTGAGGTTTGATTCTGGAACCATGTGTCCTGGGAATATGACTGAGGTTTGATTCTGGAAATCTGTGGCCTGGGAACTTGACTGAGGTTTGATGGCAGAAACCTGTGGACTGGCAACATGACTGAGGTTTGATTGTAGAACCCTGTGCCCTGGAAACATGACTGCGACCTGATACTTGAAACCCATGGCCTGGGAACTTGACATTGGTTTGATTCTGGAACCCTGTGGCCAGGGAACATGACTGAGGCGAGATTCTGGAATCCTGTGCCCTGGAAACATGACTGTGGCTTGGTACTGGAAACCCATGGCCTAGGAATTTGACATTGGTTTGATTCTGGAACCCTGTGGCCAGGAACAAGACTGAGGCGTGATTCTGGAATGCTGTGGCCTGCGAACATGACATCTGTTTAGATTGTGGAATACTGGGCCCTGGGAACCTGACTGAGGCTTGGTTCTGGAACCCTGTGGACTGGGAACATGACTCGTGTTTTATTCTGGAATCCTGTGGCCTGGGAACATGACATCAGTGGATTCTGGAACCCTGTTGCCTGGGAACTTGAGAATGGTTTGATTCTGGAACCCTGTGTCTTGGGAATATATCTGAGATTTGATGGTAGAAACCTGTGGCCTGGCAACATGACTGAGGTTTGTTTCTGGAACCCTGTTCCCTGGGAACATGAATGAGGTTTGATTCTGGACACCTTTGTGCTGGGAACATGACTGTGTTTTGATTGTGGAATCATGGGTCCTGCAAACATGACTGAGGTTTGATTGTGGAACCATGTGTCCTGGAAATATGACTGAGGTTTGATTCTGGAAATCTGTGGCCTGGGAATTTGACTGAGGTTTGATGGCAGAAACCTGTGGACTGGCAACATGACTGAGGTTTGATTGTAGAACCCTGTGCCCTGGAAACATGACTGTGGCCTGGTAGTGGAAACCCATGGCCTAGGAATTTGACATTGGTTTGATTCTGGAAACCTGTGGCCTGTGAACATGACTGAGGCGTGATTCTGGAAAAGTGTGGCCTGGGAATATGACTGAGGTTTGATTCTGGAAATCTGTGGCCTGGGTACTTAACTGAGGTTTGATGGCAGAAATCTGTGGACTGGCAACATGACTGAGGTTTGATTGTAGAACCCTGTGCCCTGGAAACATGACTGCGACCTGATACTTGAAACCCATGGCCTGGGAACTTGACATTGGTTTGATTCTGGAACCCTGTGGCCAGGAACAAGACTGAGGCGTGATTCTGGAATGCTGTGGCCTGCGAACATGACATCTGTTTAGATTGTGGAATAATGGGCCCTGGGAACCTGACTGAGGCTTGGTTCTGGAACCCTGTGGACTGGGAACATGACTGGGGTTTTATTCTGGAATCCTCTGGCCTGGGAACATGACATCAGTGGATTCTGGAACCCTGTTGCCTGGGAACTTGAGAACGGTTTGATTCTGGAACCCTGTGTCTTGGGAATATATCTGAGATTTGATGGTGGAAACCTGTGGCCTGGCAACATGACTGCGGTTTGTTTCTGGAACCCTGTTCCCTGGGAACATGAGTGAGGTTTGCTTCTGGACACCTTTGTCCTGGGAACATGACTGTGGTTTGATTGTGGAACCATGGGTCCTGCAAACATGACTGAGGTTTGATTCTGGATCCATGTGTCCTGGGAATATGACTGAGGTTTGATTCTGGAAATCTGTGGCCTGGGAACTTGACTGAGGTTTGATGGCAGAAACCTGTGGACTGGCAACATGACTGAGGTTTGATTGTAGAACCCTGTGCCCTGGAAACATGACTGCGACCTGATACTTGAAACCCATGGCCTGGGAACTTGATATTGGTTTGATTCTGGAACCCTGTGGCCTGGAACAAGACTGAGGCGTGATTCTGGAATGCTGTGGCCTGCGAACATGACATCTGTTTAGATTGTGGAATACTGGGCCCTGGGAACCTGACTGAGGCTTGGTTCTGGAACCCTGTGGACTGGGAACATGACTGAGGTTTTATTCTGGAATCCTGTGGCCTGGGAACATGACATCAGTGGATTCTGGAACCCTGTTGCCTGGGAACTTGAGAACGGTTTGATTCTGGAACCCTGTGTCTTGGGAATATATCTGAGGTTTGATGGTGGAAACCTGTGGCCTGGCAACATGACTGAGGTTTGTTTCTGGAACCCTGTTCCCTGGGAACATGACTGAGGTTTGCTTCTGGACACCTTTCTCCTGGGAACATTTCTGTGGTTTGATTGTGGAATCCTGTGGCCTGCGAACATGACTGAGGTTTGATTCTGGAACCATGTGTCCTGGGAATATGACTGAGCTTTGATTCTGGAAATCTGTGGCCTGGGCACTTGACTGAGGTTTGATGGCAGAAACCTGTGGACTGGCAACATGACTGAGGTTTGATTGTAGAACCCTGTGCCCTGGAAACATGACTGCGACCTGATACTTGAAACCCATGGCCTGGGAACTTGACATTGGTTTGATTCTGGAACCCTGTGGCCAGGAAACATGACTGAGGCGAGATTCTGGAATCCTGTGCCCTGGAAACATGACTGTGGCTTGGTACTGGAAACCCATGGCCTAGGAATTTGCCATTGGTTTGATTCTGGAACCCTGTGGCCTGGGAACATGACTGAGGTTTGATTCTGGAACCATGTGTCCTGGGAATATGACTGAGGTTTGATTCTGGAAATCTGTGGCCTGGGAACTTGACTGAGGTTTGATGGCAGAAACCTGTGGACTGGCAAAATGACTGAGGTTTGATTGTAGAACCCTGTGCCATGGAAACATGACTGCGGCCTGGTACTGGAAACCCATGGCCTGGGAACTTGACATTGGTTTGATTCTGGAACCCTGTGGCCTGGGAACATGACTGAGGCGTGATTCTGGAAACCTGCGGCCTGGGAACATGACATCTGTTTAGATGTGGAATACTGTGCCCTGGGAACCTGACTGAAGGCTTGGTTCTGGAATCCTGTGGACTGGGAACATGACTCAGGATTGATTCTGAGACCATGTCGCCTGGGTATATGACTGTGGTTTGATTCTGGAAGCCATTGGACTGGGAATATGTCTGATGTTAGATTGTGTAATCCTGTGGCCTGGAAACATGACATCGGTTTGGATTCTGGTACCATGTTGCCTGGGAACATGAAATCGGTTTGATTGTGGAAACCTATGGTCTGGGAATATGACTGAGGTTTGATGGTGGTACCCTATGGCCTGGCAACATGACTGAGGTTTGATTCTGGATCCCTGTGGCCAGGGAACATGACTGAGGCGTGATTTTGGAAACCTGTGGACTGGGAACATGACATCTGTTTAGATTGTGGAATACTGTGCCCTGGGAACCTGACTGAGGCTTGGTTCTGGAACCCTGTGGACTGGGAACATGACTGAGCTTTTATTCTGGAACCCTGTAGCCTTGGAACATAACTGAGGATTGATTCTGGAACCCTGTGCCCGGGGAACAGGACATCAGTGGATTCAGGAACCCTGTGGCCTGGGAACATGAGAACGGTTTGATTCTGGAACCCTGTGCCTTGGGAATATGTCTGAGGTTTGATGGTGGAAACCTGTGGCCTGGCAACATGACTGAGGTTTGTTTCTGGAACCCTGTTCCCTGGGAACATGAGTGAGTTTTGCTTCTGGACACCTTTGTCCTGGGAACATGACTGTGGTTTGATTGTGGAACCATGGGTCCTGCAAACATGACTGAGGTTTGATTCTGGATCCATGTGTCCTGGGAATATGACTGAGGTTTGATTCTGGAAATCTGTGGCCTGGGAACTTGACTGAGGTTTGATGGCAGAAACCTGTGGACTGGCAACATGACTGAGGTTTGATTGTAGAACCCTGTGCCGTGGAAACATGACTGCGACCAGATACTTGAAACCCATGGCCTGGGAACTTGACATTGGTTTGATTCTGGAACCCTGTGGCCTGGAACAAGACTGAGGCGTGATTCTGGAATGCTGTGGCCTGCGAACATGACATCTGTTTAGATTGTGGAATACTGGGCCCTGGGAACCTGACTGAGGCTTGGTTCTGGAACCCTGTGGACTGGGAACATGACTGAGGTTTTATTCTGGAATCCTGTGGCCTGGGAACATGACATCAGTGGATTCTGGAACCCTGTGCCCGGGGAACATGACATCAGTGGATTCTGGAACCCTGTGGCCGGGGAACAGGACATCAGTGGATTCTGGAACCCTGTGGCCTGGGAACATGAGAACGGTTTGATTCTGGAACCCTGTGGCCTGGGAACATGTCTGAGGTTTCATGGTGGAAACCTGTGGCTTGTCAACATGACTGAGGTTTGTTTCTGGAACCCTGTTCCCTGGGAACATGAGTGAGTTTTGCTTCTGGACACCTTTGTCCTGGGAACATGACTGTGGTTTGATTGTGGAACCATGGGTCCTGCAAACATGACTGAGGTTTGATTCTGGATCCATGTGTCCTGGGAATATGACTGAGGTTTGATTCTGGAAATCTGTGGCCTGGGAACTTGACTGAGGTTTGATGGCAGAAACCTGTGGACTGGCAACATGACTGAGGTTTGATTGTAGAACCCTGTGCCGTGGAAACATGACTGCGACCTGATACTTGAAACCCATGGCCTGGGAACTTGACATTGGTTTGATTCTGGAACCCTGTGGCCTGGAACAAGACTGAGGCGTGATTCTGGAATGCTGTGGCCTGCGAACATGACATCTGTTTAGATTGTGGAATACTGGGCCCTGGGAACCTGACTGAGGCTTGGTTCTGGAACCCTGTGGACTGGGAACATGACTGAGGTTTTATTCTGGAATCCTGTGGCCTGGGAACATGACATCAGTGGATTCTGGAACCCTGTGACCGGGGAACATGACATCAGTGGATTCTGGAACCCTGTGGCCGGGGAACAGGACATCAGTGGATTCTGGAACCCTGTGGCCTGGGAACATGAGAACGGTTTGATTCTGGAACCCTGTGGCCTGGGAACATGTCTGAGGTTTCATGGTGGAAACCTGTGGCTTGGCAACTTGACTGAGGTTTGTTTCTGGAACCCTGTTCCCTGGGAACATGACTGAGGTTTGATTCTGGACACCTTTGTGCTGGGAACATGACTGTGGTTTGATTGTGGAATCCTGTGGCCTGCGAACATGACTGAGGTTAGATTCTGGAACCATGTGTCCTGGGAATATGACTGAGCTTTGATTCTGGAAATCTGTGGCCTGGGAACTTGACTGAGGTTTGATGGCAGAAACCTGTGGACTGGCAACATGACTGAGGTTTGATTGTAGAACCCTGTGCCCTGGAAACATGACTGCGACCTGATACTTGAAACCCATGGCCTGGGAACTTGACATTGGTTTGATTCTGGAACCCTGTGGCCAGGGAACATGACTGAGGCGAGATTCTGGAATCCTGTGCCCTGGAAACATGACTGTGGCTTGGTACTGGAAACCCATGGCCTAGGAATTTGCCATTGGTTTGATTCTGGAACCCTGTGGCCTGGGAACATGACTGAGGTTTGATTCTGGAACCATGCGTCCTGGGAATATGACTGAGGTTTGATTCTGGAAATCTGTGGCCTGGGAACTTGACTGAGGTTTGATGGCAGAAACCTGTGGACTGGCAACATGACTGAGGTTTGATTGTAGAACCCTGTGCCATGGAAACATGACTGCGGCCTGGTACTGGAAACCCATGGCCTGGGAACTTGACATTGGTTTGATTCTGGAACCCTGTGGCCTGGGAACATGACTGAGGCGTGATTCTGGAAACCTGCGGCCTGGGAACATGACATCTGTTTAGATTGTGGAATACTGTGCCCTGGGAACCTGACTGAAGGCTTGGTTCTGGAATCCTGTGGACTGGGAACATGACTCAGGATTGATTCTGAGACCATGTCGCCTGGGTATATGACTGTGGTTTGATTCTGGAAGCCATTGGACTGGGAATATGTCTGATGTTAGACTGTGTAATCCTGTGGCCTGGAAACATGACATCGGTTTGGATTCTGGTACCATGTTGCCTGGGAACATGAAATCGGTTTGATTGTGGAAACCTATGGTCTGGGAATATGACTGAGGTTTGATGGTGGTACCCTATGGCCTGGCAACATGACTGAGGTTTGATTCTGGATCCCTGTGGCCAGGGAACATGACTGAGGCGTGATTTTGGAAACCTGTGGACTGGGAACATGACATCTGTTTAGATTGTGGAATACTGTGCCCTGGGAACCTGACTGAGGCTTGGTTCTGGAACCCTGTGGACTGGGAACATGACTGAGCTTTTATTCTGGAACCCTGTAGCCTTGGAACATAACTGAGGATTGATTCTGGAACCCTGTGGCCGGGGAACAGGACATCAGTGGATTCTGGAACCCTGTGGCCTGGGAACATGAGAACGGTTTGATTCTGGAACCCTGTGCCTTGGGAATATGTCTGAGGTTTGATGGTGGAAACCTGTGGCCTGGCAACATGACTGAGGTTTGTTTCTGGAACCCTGTTCCCTGGGAACATGAGTGAGTTTTGCTTCTGGACACCTTTGTCCTGGGAACATGACTGTGGTTTGATTGTGGAACCATGGGTCCTGCAAACATGACTGAGGTTTGATTCTGGATCCATGTGTCCTGGGAATATGACTGAGGTTTGATTCTGGAAATCTGTGGCCTGGGAACTTGACTGAGGTTTGATGGCAGAAACCTGTGGACTGGCAACATGACTGAGGTTTGATTGTAGAACCCTGTGCCGTGGAAACATGACTGCGACCTGATACTTGAAACCCATGGCCTGGGAACTTGATATTGGTTTGATTCTGGAACCCTGTGGCCTGGAACAAGACTGAGGCGTGATTCTGGAATGCTGTGGCCTGCGAACATGACATCTGTTTAGATTGTGGAATACTGGGCCCTGGGAACCTGACTGAGGCTTGGTTCTGGAACCCTGTGGCCTGGGAACATGAGAACGGTTTGATTCTGGAACCCTGTGGCCTGGGAACATGTCTGAGGTTTCATGGTGGAAACCTGTGGCTTGGCAACTTGACTGAGGTTTGTTTCTGGAACCCTGTTCCCTGGGAACATGACTGAGGTTTGATTCTGGACACCTTTGTGCTGGGAACATGACTGTGGTTTGATTGTGGAATCCTGTGGCCTGCGAACATGACTGAGGTTAGATTCTGGAACCATGTGTCCTGGGAATATGACTGAGCTTTGATTCTGGAAATCTGTGGCCTGGGAACTTGACTGAGGTTTGATGGCAGAAACCTGTGGACTGGCAACATGACTGAGGTTTGATTGTAGAACCCTGTGCCCTGGAAACATGACTGCGACCTGATACTTGAAACCCATGGCCTGGGAACTTGACATTGGTTTGATTCTGGAACCCTGTGGCCAGGGAACATGACTGAGGCGAGATTCTGGAATCCTGTGCCCTGGAAACATGACTGTGGCTTGGTACTGGAAACCCATGGCCTAGGAATTTGCCATTGGTTTGATTCTGGAACCCTGTGACCTGGGAACATGACTGAGGTTTGATTCTGGAACCATGCGTCCTGGGAATATGACTGAGGTTTGATTCTGGAAATCTGTGGCCTGGGAACTTGACTGAGGTTTGATGGCAGAAACCTGTGGACTGGCAACATGACTGAGGTTTGATTGTAGAACCCTGTGCCATGGAAACATGACTGCGGCCTGGTACTGGAAACCCATGGCCTGGGAACTTGACATTCGTTTGATTCTGGAACCCTGTGGCCTGGGAACATGACTGAGGCGTGATTCTGGAAACCTGCGGCCTGGGAACATGACATCTGTTTAGATTGTGGAATACTGTGCCCTGGGAACCTGACTGAAGGCTTGGTTCTGGAATCCTGTGGACTGGGAACATGACTCAGGATTGATTCTGAGACCATGTCGCCTGGCTATATGACTGTGGTTTGATTCTGGAAGCCATTGGACTGGGAATATGTCTGATGTTAGATTGTGTAATCCTGTGGCCTGGAAACATGACATCGGTTTGGATTCTGGTACCATGTTGCCTGGGAACATGAAATCGGTTTGATTGTGGAAACCTATGGTCTGGGAATATGACTGAGGTTTGATGGTGGTACCCTATGGCCTGGCAACATGACTGAGGTTTGATTCTGGATCCCTGTGGCCAGGGAACATGACTGAGGCGTGATTTTGGAAACCTGTGGACTGGGAACATGACATCTGTTTAGATTGTGGAATACTGTGCCCTGGGAACCTGACTGAGGCTTGGTTCTGGAACCCTGTGGACTGGGAACATGACTGAGCTTTTATTCTGGAACCCTGTAGCCTTGGAACATAACTGAGGATTGATTCTGGAACCCTGTGGCCGGGGAACAGGACATCAGTGGATTCTGGAACCCTGTGGCCTGGGAACATGAGAACGGTTTGATTCTGGAACCCTGTGCCTTGGGAATATGTCTGAGGTTTGATGGTGGAAACCTGTGGCCTGGCAACATGACTGAGGTTTGTTTCTGGAACCCTGTTCCCTGGGAACATGAGTGAGTTTTGCTTCTGGACACCTTTGTCCTGGGAACATGACTGTGGTTTGATTGTGGAACCATGGGTCCTGCAAACATGACTGAGGTTTGATTCTGGATCCATGTGTCCTGGGAATATGACTGAGGTTTGATTCTGGAAATCTGTGGCCTGGGAACTTGACTGAGGTTTGATGGCAGAAACCTGTGGACTGGCAACATGACTGAGGTTTGATTGTAGAACCCTGTGCCGTGGAAACATGACTGCGACCTGATACTTGAAACCCATGGCCTGGGAACTTGATATTGGTTTGATTCTGGAACCCTGTGGCCTGGAACAAGACTGAGGCGTGATTCTGGAATGCTGTGGCCTGCGAACATGACATCTGTTTAGATTGTGGAATACTGGGCCCTGGGAACCTGACTGAGGCTTGGTTCTGGAACCCTGTGGACTGGGAACAGGACTGAGGTTTTATTCTGGAATCCTGTGGCCTGGGAACATGACATCAGTGGATTCTGGAACCCTGTGCCCGGGGAACATGACATCAGTGGATTCTGGAACCCTGTGGCCGGGGAACAGGACATTAGTGGATTCTGTAACCCTGTGGCCTGGGAACATGAGAACGGTTTGATTCTGGAACCCTGTGGCCTGGGAACATGTCTGAGGTTTCATGGTGGAAACCTGTGGCTTGGCAACATGACTGAGGTTTGTTTCTGGAACCCTGTTCCCTGGGAATATGACTGAGGTTTGATTCTGGACACCTTTGTGCTGGGAACATGACTGTGTTTTGATTGTGGAATCATGGGTCCTACAAACATGACTGAGGTTTGATTCTGGAACCATGCGTCCTGGGAATATGACTGAGGTTTGATTCTGGAAATCTGTGGCCTGGGAACTTGACTGAGGTTTGATGGCAGAAACCTGTGGACTGGCAACATGACTGAGGTTTGATTGTAGAACCCTGTGCCATGGAAACATGACTGCGGCCTGGTACTGGAAACCCATGGCCTGGGAACTTGACATTGGTTTGATTCTGGAACCCTGTGGCCTGGGAACATGTCTGAGGTTTCATGGTGGAAACCTGTGGCTTGGCAACATGACTGAGGTTTGTTTCTGGAACCCTGTTCCCTGGGAACATGAGTGAGGTTTGCTTCTGGACACCTTTGTCCTGGGAACATGACTGTGGTTTGATTGTGGAATCCTGTGGCCTGCGAACATGACTGAGGTTTGATTCTGGATCCATGTGTCCTGGGAATATGACTGAGGTTTGATTCTGGAAATCTGTGGCCTGGGAACTTGACTGAGGTTTGATGGCAGAAACCTGTGGACTGGCAACATGACTGAGGTTTGATTGTAGAACCCTGTGCCCTGGAAACATGACTGCGACCTGATACTTGAAACCCATGGCCTGGGAACTTGACATTGGTTTGATTCTGGAACCCTGTGGCCAGGGAACATGACTGAGGCGAGATTCTGGAATCCTGTGCCCTGGAAACATGACTGTGGCTTGGTACTGGAAACCCATGGCCTAGGAATTTGACATTGGTTTGATTCTGGAACCCTGTGGCCAGGAACAAGACTGAGGCGTGATTCTGGAATGCTGTGGCCTGCGAACATGACATCTGTTTAGACTGTGGAATACTGGGCCCTGGGAACCTGACTGAGGCTTGGTTCTGGAACCCTGTGGACTGGGAACATGACTCGGGTTTTATTCTGGAATCCTGTGGCCTGGGAACATGACATCAGTGGATTCTGGAACCCTGTTGCCTGGGAACTTGAGAATGGTTTGATTCTGGAACCCTGTGTCTTGGGAATATATCTGAGATTTGATGGTAGAAACCTGTGGCCTGGCAACATGACTGAGGTTTGTTTCTGGAACCCTGTTCCCTGGGAACATGAATGAGGTTTGATTCTGGACACCTTTGTGCTGGGAACATGACTGTGTTTTGATTGTGGAATCATGGGTCCTGCAAACATGACTGAGGTTTGATTCTGGAACCATGTGTCCTGGAAATATGACTGAGGTTTGATTCTGGAAATCTGTGGCCTGGGAATTGGACTGAGGTTTGATGGCAGAAACCTGTGGACTGGCAACATGACTGAGGTTTGATTGTAGAACCCTGTGCCCTGGAAACATGACTGTGGCCTGGTAGTGGAAACCCATGGCCTAGGAATTTGACATTGGTTTGATTCTGGAAACCTGTGGCCTGGGAACATGACTGAGGCGTGATTCTGGAAAAGTGTGGCCTGGGAATATGACTGAGGTTTGATTCTGGAAATCTGTGGCCTGGGTACTTAACTGAGGTTTGATGGCAGAAATCTGTGGACTGGCAACATGACTGAGGTTTGATTGTAGAACCCTGTGCCCTGGAAACATGACTGCGACCTGATACTTGAAACCCATGGCCTGGGAACTTGACATTGGTTTGATTCTGGAACCCTGTGGCCAGGAACAAGACTGAGGCGTGATTCTGGAATGCTGTGGCCTGCGAACATGACATCTGTTTAGATTGTGGAATAATGGGCCCTGGGAACCTGACTGAGGCTTGGTTCTGGAACCCTGTGGACTGGGAACATGACTGGGGTTTTATTCTGGAATCCTCTGGCCTGGGAACATGACATCAGTGGATTCTGGAACCCTGTTGCCTGGGAACTTGAGAACGGTTTGATTCTGGAACCCTGTGTCTTGGGAATATATCTGAGATTTGATGGTGGAAACCTGTGGCCTGGCAACATGACTGCGGTTTGTTTCTGGAACCCTGTTCCCTGGGAACATGAGTGAGGTTTGCTTCTGGACACCTTTGTCCTGGGAACATGACTGTGGTTTGATTGTGGAACCATGGGTCCTGCAAACATGACTGAGGTTTGATTCTGGATCCATGTGTCCTGGGAATATGACTGAGGTTTGATTCTGGAAATCTGTGGCCTGGGAACTTGACTGAGGTTTGATGGCAGAAACCTGTGGACTGGCAACATGACTGAGGTTTGATTGTAGAACCCTGTGCCCTGGAAACATGACTGCGACCTGATACTTGAAACCCATGGCCTGGGAACTTGATATTGGTTTGATTCTGGAACCCTGTGGCCTGGAACAAGACTGAGGCGTGATTCTGGAATGCTGTGGCCTGCGAACATGACATCTGTTTAGATTGTGGAATACTGGGCCCTGGGAACCTGACTGAGGCTTGGTTCTGGAACCCTGTGGACTGGGAACATGACTGAGGTTTTATTCTGGAATCCTGTGGCCTGGGAACATGACATCAGTGGATTCTGGAACCCTGTTGCCTGGGAACTTGAGAACGGTTTGATTCTGGAACCCTGTGTCTTGGGAATATATCTGAGGTTTGATGGTGGAAACCTGTGGCCTGGCAACATGACTGAGGTTTGTTTCTGGAACCCTGTTCCCTGGGAACATGACTGAGGTTTGCTTCTGGACACCTTTCTCCTGGGAACATTTCTGTGGTTTGATTGTGGAATCCTGTGGCCTGCGAACATGACTGAGGTTTGATTCTGGAACCATGTGTCCTGGGAATATGACTGAGCTTTGATTCTGGAAATCTGTGGCCTGGGCACTTGACTGAGGTTTGATGGCAGAAACCTGTGGACTGGCAACATGACTGAGGTTTGATTGTAGAACCCTGTGCCCTGGAAACATGACTGCGGCCTGATACTTGAAACCCATGGCCTGGGAACTTGACATTGGTTTGATTCTGGAACCCTGTGGCCAGGAAACATGACTGAGACGAGATTCTGGAATCCTGTGCCCTGGAAACATGACTGTGGCTTGGTACTGGAAACCCATGGCCTAGGAATTTGCCATTGGTTTGATTCTGGAACCCTGTGGCCTGGGAACATGACTGAGGTTTGATTCTGGAACCATGTGTCCTGGGAATATGACTGAGGTTTGATTCTGGAAATCTGTGGCCTGGGAACTTGACTGAGGTTTGATGGCAGAAACCTGTGGACTGGCAAAATGACTAAGGTTTGATTGTAGAACCCTGTGCCATGGAAACATGACTGCGGCCTGGTACTGGAAACCCATGGCCTGGGAACTTGACATTGGTTTGATTCTGGAACCCTGTGGCCTGGGAACATGACTGAGGCGTGATTCTGGAAACCTGCGGCCTGGGAACATGACATCTGTTTAGATGTGGAATACTGTGCCCTGGGAACCTGACTGAAGTTTTGGTTCTGGAATCCTGTGGACTGGGAACATGACTCAGGATTGATTCTGAGACCATGTCGCCTGGGTATATGACTGTGGTTTGATTCTGGAAGCCATTGGACTGGGAATATGTCTGATGTTAGATTGTGTAATCCTGTGGCCTGGAAACATGACATCGGTTTGGATTCTGGTACCATGTTGCCTGGGAACATGAAATCGGTTTGATTGTGGAAACCTATGGTCTGGGAATATGACTGAGGTTTGATGGTGGTACCCTATGGCCTGGCAACATGACTGAGGTTTGATTCTGGATCCCTGTGGCCAGGGAACATGACTGAGGCGTGATTTTGGAAACCTGTGGACTGGGAACATGACATCTGTTTAGATTGTGGAATACTGTGCCCTGGGAACCTGACTGAGGCTTGGTTCTGGAACCCTGTGGACTGGGAACATGACTGAGCTTTTATTCTGGAACCCTGTAGCCTTGGAACATAACTGAGGATTGATTCTGGAACCCTGTGGCCGGGGAACAGGACATCAGTGGATTCTGGAACCCTGTGGCCTGGGAACATGAGAACGGTTTGATTCTGGAACCCTGTGCCTTGGGAATATGTCTGAGGTTTGATGGTGGAAACCTGTGGCCTGGCAACATGACTGAGGTTTGTTTCTGGAACCCTGTTCCCTGGGAACATGAGTGAGTTTTGCTTCTGGACACCTTTGTCCTGGGAACATGACTGTGGTTTGATTGTGGAACCATGGGTCCTGCAAACATGACTGAGGTTTGATTCTGGATCCATGTGTCCTGGGAATATGACTGAGGTTTGATTCTGGAAATCTGTGGCCTGGGAACTTGACTGAGGTTTGATGGCAGAAACCTGTGGACTGGCAACATGACTGAGGTTTGATTGTAGAACCCTGTGCCGTGGAAACATGACTGCGACCAGATACTTGAAACCCATGGCCTGGGAACTTGACATTGGTTTGATTCTGGAACCCTGTGGCCTGGAACAAGACTGAGGCGTGATTCTGGAATGCTGTGGCCTGCGAACATGACATCTGTTTAGATTGTGGAATACTGGGCCCTGGGAACCTGACTGAGGCTTGGTTCTGGAACCCTGTGGACTGGGAACATGACTGAGGTTTTATTCTGGAATCCTGTGGTCTGGGAACATGACATCAGTGGATTCTGGAACCCTGTGCCCGGGGAACATGACATCAGTGGATTCTGGAACCCTGTGGCCGGGGAACAGGACATCAGTGGATTCTGGAACCCTGTGGCCTGGGAACATGAGAACGGTTTGATTCTGGAACCCTGTGGCCTGGGAACATGTCTGAGGTTTCATGGTGGAAACCTGTGGCTTGTCAACATGACTGAGGTTTGTTTCTGGAACCCTGTTCCCTGGGAACATGAGTGAGTTTTGCTTCTGGACACCTTTGTCCTGGGAACATGACTGTGGTTTGATTGTGGAACCATGGGTCCTGCAAACATGACTGAGGTTTGATTCTGGATCCATGTGTCCTGGGAATATGACTGAGGTTTGATTCTGGAAAACTGTGGCCTGGGAACTTGACTGAGGTTTGATGGCAGAAACCTGTGGACTGGCAACATGACTGAGGTTTGATTGTAGAACCCTGTGCCGTGGAAACATGACTGCGACCTGATACTTGAAACCCATGGCCTGGGAACTTGATATTGGTTTGATTCTGGAACCCTGTGGCCTGGAACAAGACTGAGGCGTGATTCTGGAATGCTGTGGCCTGCGAACATGACATCTGTTTAGATTGTGGAATACTGGGCCCTGGGAACCTGACTGAGGCTTGGTTCTGGAACCCTGTGGACTGGGAACAGGACTGAGGTTTTATTCTGGAATCCTGTGGCCTGGGAACATGACATCAGTGGATTCTGGAACCCTGTGCCCGGGGAACATGACATCAGTGGATTCTGGAACCCTGTGGCCGGGGAACAGGACATTAGTGGATTCTGGAACCCTGTGGCCTGGGAACATGAGAACGGTTTGATTCTGGAACCCTGTGGCCTGGGAACATGTCTGAGGTTTCATGGTGGAAACCTGTGGCTTGGCAACATGACTGAGGTTTGTTTCTGGAACCCTGTTCCCTGGGAACATGACTGAGGTTTGATTCTGGACACCTTTGTGCTGGGAACATGACTGTGTTTTGATTGTGGAATCATGGGTCCTACAAACATGACTGAGGTTTGATTCTGGAACCATGCGTCCTGGGAATATGACTGAGGTTTGATTCTGGAAATCTGTGGCCTGGGAACTTGACTGAGGTTTGATGGCAGAAACCTGTGGACTGGCAACATGACTGAGGTTTGATTGTAGAACCCTGTGCCATGGAAACATGACTGCGGCCTGGTACTGGAAACCCATGGCCTGGGAACTTGACATTGGTTTGATTCTGGAACCCTGTGGCCTGGGAACATGTCTGAGGTTTCATGGTGGAAACCTGTGGCTTGGCAACATGACTGAGGTTTGTTTCTGGAACCCTGTTCCCTGGGAACATGAATGAGGTTTGATTCTGGACACCTTTGTGCTGGGAACATGACTGTGGTTTGATTGTGGAATCCTGTGGCCTGCGAACATGACTGAGGTTTGATTCTGGAACCATGTGTCCTGGGAATATGACTGAGGTTTGATTCTGGAAATCTGTGGCCTGGGAACTTGACTGAGGTTTGATGGCAGAAACCTGTGGACTGGCAACATGACTGAGGTTTGATTGTAGAACCCTGTGCCCTGGAAACATGACTGCGACCTGATACTTGAAACCCATGGCCTGGGAACTTGACATTGGTTTGATTCTGGAACCCTGTGGCCAGGGAACATGACTGAGGCGAGATTCTGGAATCCTGTGCCCTGGAAACATGACTGTGGCTTGGTACTGGAAACCCATGGCCTAGGAATTTGACATTGGTTTGATTCTGGAACCCTGTGGCCAGGAACAAGACTGAGGCGTGATTCTGGAATGCTGTGGCCTGCGAACATGACATCTGTTTAGATTGTGGAATACTGGGCCCTGGGAACCTGACTGAGGCTTGGTTCTGGAACCCTGTGGACTGGGAACATGACTCGGGTTTTATTCTGGAATCCTGTGGCCTGGGAACATGACATCAGTGGATTCTGGAACCCTGTTGCCTGGGAACTTGAGAATGGTTTGATTCTGGAACCCTGTGTCTTGGGAATATATCTGAGATTTGATGGTAGAAACCTGTGGCCTGGCAACATGACTGAGGTTTGTTTCTGGAACCCTGTTCCCTGGGAACATGAATGAGGTTTGATTCTGGACACCTTTGTGCTGGGAACATGACTGTGTTTTGATTGTGGAATCATGGGTCCTGCAAACATGACTGAGGTTTGATTCTGGAACCATGTGTCCTGGAAATATGACTGAGGTTTGATTCTGGAAATCTGTGGCCTGGGAATTTGACTGAGGTTTGATGGCAGAAACCTGTGGACTGGCAACATGACTGAGGTTTGATTGTAGAACCCTGTGCCCTGGAAACATGACTGTGGCCTGGTAGTGGAAACCCATGGCCTAGGAATTTGACATTGGTTTGATTCTGGAAACCTGTGGCCTGTGAACATGACTGAGGCGTGATTCTGGAAAAGTGTGGCCTGGGAATATGACTGAGGTTTGATTCTGGAAATCTGTGGCCTGGGTACTTAACTGAGGTTTGATGGCAGAAATCTGTGGACTGGCAACATGACTGAGGTTTGATTGTAGAACCCTGTGCCCTGGAAACATGACTGCGACCTGATACTTGAAACCCATGGCCTGGGAACTTGACATTGGTTTGATTCTGGAACCCTGTGGCCAGGAACAAGACTGAGGCGTGATTCTGGAATGCTGTGGCCTGCGAACATGACATCTGTTTAGATTGTGGAATAATGGGCCCTGGGAACCTGACTGAGGCTTGGTTCTGGAACCCTGTGGACTGGGAACATGACTGGGGTTTTATTCTGGAATCCTCTGGCCTGGGAACATGACATCAGTGGATTCTGGAACCCTGTTGCCTGGGAACTTGAGAACGGTTTGATTCTGGAACCCTGTGTCTTGGGAATATATCTGAGATTTGATGGTGGAAACCTGTGGCCTGGCAACATGACTGCGGTTTGTTTCTGGAACCCTGTTCCCTGGGAACATGAGTGAGGTTTGCTTCTGGACACCTTTGTCCTGGGAACATGACTGTGGTTTGATTGTGGAACCATGGGTCCTGCAAACATGACTGAGGTTTGATTCTGGATCCATGTGTCCTGGGAATATGACTGAGGTTTGATTCTGGAAATCTGTGGCCTGGGAACTTGACTGAGGTTTGATGGCAGAAACCTGTGGACTGGCAACATGACTGAGGTTTGATTGTAGAACCCTGTGCCCTGGAAACATGACTGCGACCTGATACTTGAAACCCATGGCCTGGGAACTTGATATTGGTTTGATTCTGGAACCCTGTGGCCTGGAACAAGACTGAGGCGTGATTCTGGAATGCTGTGGCCTGCGAACATGACATCTGTTTAGATTGTGGAATACTGGGCCCTGGGAACCTGACTGAGGCTTGGTTCTGGAACCCTGTGGACTGGGAACATGACTGAGGTTTTATTCTGGAATCCTGTGGCCTGGGAACATGACATCAGTGGATTCTGGAACCCTGTTGCCTGGGAACTTGAGAACGGTTTGATTCTGGAACCCTGTGTCTTGGGAATATATCTGAGGTTTGATGGTGGAAACCTGTGGCCTGGCAACATGACTGAGGTTTGTTTCTGGAACCCTGTTCCCTGGGAACATGACTGAGGTTTGCTTCTGGACACCTTTCTCCTGGGAACATTTCTGTGGTTTGATTGTGGAATCCTGTGGCCTGCGAACATGACTGAGGTTTGATTCTGGAACCATGTGTCCTGGGAATATGACTGAGCTTTGATTCTGGAAATCTGTGGCCTGGGCACTTGACTGAGGTTTGATGGCAGAAACCTGTGGACTGGCAACATGACTGAGGTTTGATTGTAGAACCCTGTGCCCTGGAAACATGACTGCGACCTGATACTTGAAACCCATGGCCTGGGAACTTGACATTGGTTTGATTCTGGAACCCTGTGGCCAGGAAACATGACTGAGGCGAGATTCTGGAATCCTGTGCCCTGGAAACATGACTGTGGCTTGGTACTGGAAACCCATGGCCTAGGAATTTGCCATTGGTTTGATTCTGGAACCCTGTGGCCTGGGAACATGACTGAGGTTTGATTCTGGAACCATGTGTCCTGGGAATATGACTGAGGTTTGATTCTGGAAATCTGTGGCCTGGGAACTTGACTGAGGTTTGATGGCAGAAACCTGTGGACTGGCAAAATGACTGAGGTTTGATTGTAGAACCCTGTGCCATGGAAACATGACTGCGGCCTGGTACTGGAAACCCATGGCCTGGGAACTTGACATTGGTTTGATTCTGGAACCCTGTGGCCTGGGAACATGACTGAGGCGTGATTCTGGAAACCTGCGGCCTGGGAACATGACATCTGTTTAGATGTGGAATACTGTGCCCTGGGAACCTGACTGAAGGCTTGGTTCTGGAATCCTGTGGACTGGGAACATGACTCAGGATTGATTCTGAGACCATGTCGCCTGGGTATATGACTGTGGTTTGATTCTGGAAGCCATTGGACTGGGAATATGTCTGATGTTAGATTGTGTAATCCTGTGGCCTGGAAACATGACATCGGTTTGGATTCTGGTACCATGTTGCCTGGGAACATGAAATCGGTTTGATTGTGGAAACCTATGGTCTGGGAATATGACTGAGGTTTGATGGTGGTACCCTATGGCCTGGCAACATGACTGAGGTTTGATTCTGGATCCCTGTGGCCAGGGAACATGACTGAGGCGTGATTTTGGAAACCTGTGGACTGGGAACATGACATCTGTTTAGATTGTGGAATACTGTGCCCTGGGAACCTGACTGAGGCTTGGTTCTGGAACCCTGTGGACTGGGAACATGACTGAGGTTTTATTCTGGAATCCTGTGGCCTGGGAACATGACATCAGTGGATTCTGGAACCCTGTGACCGGGGAACATGACATCAGTGGATTCTGGAACCCTGTGGCCGGGGAACAGGACATCAGTGGATTCTGGAACCCTGTGGCCTGGGAACATGAGAACGGTTTGATTCTGGAACCCTGTGGCCTGGGAACATGTCTGAGGTTTCATGGTGGAAACCTGTGGCTTGGCAACTTGACTGAGGTTTGTTTCTGGAACCCTGTTCCCTGGGAACATGACTGAGGTTTGATTCTGGACACCTTTGTGCTGGGAACATGACTGTGGTTTGATTGTGGAATCCTGTGGCCTGCGAACATGACTGAGGTTAGATTCTGGAACCATGTGTCCTGGGAATATGACTGAGCTTTGATTCTGGAAATCTGTGGCCTGGGAACTTGACTGAGGTTTGATGGCAGAAACCTGTGGACTGGCAACATGACTGAGGTTTGATTGTAGAACCCTGTGCCCTGGAAACATGACTGCGACCTGATACTTGAAACCCATGGCCTGGGAACTTGACATTGGTTTGATTCTGGAACCCTGTGGCCAGGGAACATGACTGAGGCGAGATTCTGGAATCCTGTGCCCTGGAAACATGACTGTGGCTTGGTACTGGAAACCCATGGCCTAGGAATTTGCCATTGGTTTGATTCTGGAACCCTGTGGCCTGGGAACATGACTGAGGTTTGATTCTGGAACCATGCGTCCTGGGAATATGACTGAGGTTTGATTCTGGAAATCTGTGGCCTGGGAACTTGACTGAGGTTTGATGGCAGAAACCTGTGGACTGGCAACATGACTGAGGTTTGATTGTAGAACCCTGTGCCATGGAAACATGACTGCGGCCTGGTACTGGAAACCCATGGCCTGGGAACTTGACATTGGTTTGATTCTGGAACCCTGTGGCCTGGGAACATGACTGAGGCGTGATTCTGGAAACCTGCGGCCTGGGAACATGACATCTGTTTAGATTGTGGAATACTGTGCCCTGGGAACCTGACTGAAGGCTTGGTTCTGGAATCCTGTGGACTGGGAACATGACTCAGGACTGATTCTGAGACCATGTCGCCTGGGTATATGACTGTGGTTTGATTCTGGAAGCCATTGGACTGGGAATATGTCTGATGTTAGATTGTGTAATCCTGTGGCCTGGAAACATGACATCGGTTTGGATTCTGGTACCATGTTGCCTGGGAACATGAAATCGGTTTGATTGTGGAAACCTATGGTCTGGGAATATGACTGAGGTTTGATGGTGGTACCCTATGGCCTGGCAACATGACTGAGGTTTGATTCTGGATCCCTGTGGCCAGGGAACATGACTGAGGCGTGATTTTGGAAACCTGTGGACTGGGAACATGACATCTGTTTAGATTGTGGAATACTGTGCCCTGGGAACCTGACTGAGGCTTGGTTCTGGAACCCTGTGGACTGGGAACATGACTGAGCTTTTATTCTGGAACCCTGTAGCCTTGGAACATAACTGAGGATTGATTCTGGAACCCTGTGGCCGGGGAACAGGACATCAGTGGATTCTGGAACCCTGTGGCCTGGGAACATGAGAACGGTTTGATTCTGGAACCCTGTGCCTTGGGAATATGTCTGAGGTTTGATGGTGGAAACCTGTGGCCTGGCAACATGACTGAGGTTTGTTTCTGGAACCCTGTTCCCTGGGAACATGAGTGAGTTTTGCTTCTGGACACCTTTGTCCTGGGAACATGACTGTGGTTTGATTGTGGAACCATGGGTCCTGCAAACATGACTGAGGTTTGATTCTGGATCCATGTGTCCTGGGAATATGACTGAGGTTTGATTCTGGAAATCTGTGGCCTGGGAACTTGACTGAGGTTTGATGGCAGAAACCTGTGGACTGGCAACATGACTGAGGTTTGATTGTAGAACCCTGTGCCGTGGAAACATGACTGCGACCTGATACTTGAAACCCATGGCCTGGGAACTTGATATTGGTTTGATTCTGGAACCCTGTGGCCTGGAACAAGACTGAGGCGTGATTCTGGAATGCTGTGGCCTGCGAACATGACATCTGTTTAGATTGTGGAATACTGGGCCCTGGGAACCTGACTGAGGCTTGGTTCTGGAACCCTGTGGACTGGGAACAGGACTGAGGTTTTATTCTGGAATCCTGTGGCCTGGGAACATGACATCAGTGGATTCTGGAACCCTGTGCCCGGGGAACATGACATCAGTGGATTCTGGAACCCTGTGGCCGGGGAACAGGACATTAGTGGATTCTGTAACCCTGTGGCCTGGGAACATGAGAACGGTTTGATTCTGGAACCCTGTGGCCTGGGAACATGTCTGAGGTTTCATGGTGGAAACCTGTGGCTTGGCAACATGACTGAGGTTTGTTTCTGGAACCCTGTTCCCTGGGAACATGACTGAGGTTTGATTCTGGACACCTTTGTGCTGGGAACATGACTGTGTTTTGATTGTGGAATCATGGGTCCTACAAACATGACTGAGGTTTGATTCTGGAACCATGCGTCCTGGGAATATGACTGAGGTTTGATTCTGGAAATCTGTGGCCTGGGAACTTGACTGAGGTTTGATGGCAGAAACCTGTGGACTGGCAACATGACTGAGGTTTGATTGTAGAACCCTGTGCCATGGAAACATGACTGCGGCCTGGTACTGGAAACCCATGGCCTGGGAACTTGACATTGGTTTGATTCTGGAACCCTGTGGCCTGGGAACATGTCTGAGGTTTCATGGTGGAAACCTGTGGCTTGGCAACATGACTGAGGTTTGTTTCTGGAACCCTGTTCCCTGGGAACATGAATGAGGTTTGATTCTGGACACCTTTGTGCTGGGAACATGACTGTGGTTTGATTGTGGAATCCTGTGGCCTGCGAACATGACTGAGGTTTGATTCTGGAACCATGTGTCCTGGGAATATGACTGAGGTTTGATTCTGGAAATCTGTGGCCTGGGAACTTGACTGAGGTTTGATGGCAGAAACCTGTGGACTGGCAACATGACTGAGGTTTGATTGTAGAACCCTGTGCCCTGGAAACATGACTGCGACCTGATACTTGAAACCCATGGCCTGGGAACTTGACATTGGTTTGATTCTGGAACCCTGTGGCCAGGGAACATGACTGAGGCGAGATTTTGGAATCCTGTGCCCTGGAAACATGACTGTGGCTTGGTACTGGAAACCCATGGCCTAGGAATTTGACATTGGTTTGATTCTGGAACCCTGTGGCCAGGAACAAGACTGAGGCGTGATTCTGGAATGCTGTGGCCTGCGAACATGACATCTGTTTAGATTGTGGAATACTGGGCCCTGGGAACCTGACTGAGGCTTGGTTCTGGAACCCTGTGGACTGGGAACATGACTCGGGTTTTATTCTGGAATCCTGTGGCCTGGGAACATGACATCAGTGGATTCTGGAACCCTGTGGCCTGGGAACTTGAAAATGGTTTGATTCTGGAACCCTGTGTCTTGGGAATATATCTGAGATTTGATGGTAGAAACCTGTGGCCTGGCAACATGACTGAGGTTTGTTTCTGGAACCCTGTTCCCTGGGAACATGAATGAGGTTTGATTCTGGACACCTTTGTGCTGGGAACATGACTGTGTTTTGATTGTGGAATCATGGGTCCTGCAAACATGACTGAGGTTTGATTCTGGAACCATGTGTCCTGGAAATATGACTGAGGTTTGATTCTGGAAATCTGTGGCCTGGGAATTTGACTGAGGTTTGATGGCAGAAACCTGTGGACTGGCAACATGACTGAGGTTTGATTGTAGAACCCTGTGCCCTGGAAACATGACTGTGGCCTGGTAGTGGAAACCCATGGCCTAGGAATTTGACATTGGTTTGATTCTGGAAACCTGTGGCCTGTGAACATGACTGAGGCGTGATTCTGGAAAAGTGTGGCCTGGGAATATGACTGAGGTTTGATTCTGGAAATCTGTGGCCTGGGTACTTAACTGAGGTTTGATGGCAGAAATCTGTGGACTGGCAACAAGACTGAGGTTTGATTGTAGAACCCTGTGCCCTGGAAACATGACTGCGACCTGATACTTGAAACCCATGGCCTGGGAACTTGACATTGGTTTGATTCTGGAACCCTGTGGCCAGGAACAAGACTGAGGCGTGATTCTGGAATGCTGTGGCCTGCGAACATGACATCTGTTTAGATTGTGGAATACTGGGCCCTGGGAACCTGACTGAGGCTTGGTTCTGGAACCCTGTGGACTGGGAACATGACTGAGGTTTTATTCTGGAATCCTGTGGCCTGGGAACATGACATCAGTGGATTCTGGAACCCTGTGCCCGGGGAACATGACATCAGTGGATTCTGGAACCCTGTGGCCGGGGAACAGGACATTAGTGGATTCTGTAACCCTGTGGCCTGGGAACATGAGAACGGTTTGATTCTGGAACCCTGTGGCCTGGGAACATGTCTGAGGTTTCATGGTGGAAACCTGTGGCTTGGCAACATGACTGAGGTTTGTTTCTGGAACCCTGTTCCCTGGGAACATGACTGAGGTTTGATTCTGGACACCTTTGTGCTGGGAACATGACTGTGTTTTGATTGTGGAATCATGGGTCCTACAAACATGACTGAGGTTTGATTCTGGAACCATGCGTCCTGGGAATATGACTGAGGTTTGATTCTGGAAATCTGTGGCCTGGGAACTTGACTGAGGTTTGATGGCAGAAACCTGTGGACTGGCAACATGACTGAGGTTTGATTGTAGAACCCTGTGCCATGGAAACATGACTGCGGCCTGGTACTGGAAACCCATGGCCTGGGAACTTGACATTGGTTTGATTCTGGAACCCTGTGGCCTGGGAACATGTCTGAGGTTTCATGGTGGAAACCTGTGGCTTGGCAACATGACTGAGGTTTGTTTCTGGAACCCTGTTCCCTGGGAACATGAATGAGGTTTGATTCTGGACACCTTTGTGCTGGGAACATGACTGTGGTTTGATTGTGGAATCCTGTGGCCTGCGAACATGACTGAGGTTTGATTCTGGAACCATGTGTCCTGGGAATATGACTGAGGTTTGATTCTGGAAATCTGTGGCCTGGGAACTTGACTGAGGTTTGATGGCAGAAACCTGTGGACTGGCAACATGACTGAGGTTTGATTGTAGAACCCTGTGCCCTGGAAACATGACTGCGACCTGATACTTGAAACCCATGGCCTGGGAACTTGACATTGGTTTGATTCTGGAACCCTGTGGCCAGGGAACATGACTGAGGCGAGATTCTGGAATCCTGTGCCCTGGAAACATGACTGTGGCTTGGTACTGGAAACCCATGGCCTAGGAATTTGACATTGGTTTGATTCTGGAACCCTGTGGCCAGGAACAAGACTGAGGCGTGATTCTGGAATGCTGTGGCCTGCGAACATGACATCTGTTTAGATTGTGGAATACTGGGCCCTGGGAACCTGACTGAGGCTTGGTTCTGGAACCCTGTGGACTGGGAACATGACTCGGGTTTTATTCTGGAATCCTGTGGCCTGGGAACATGACATCAGTGGATTCTGGAACCCTGTGGCCTGGGAACTTGAAAATGGTTTGATTCTGGAACCCTGTGTCTTGGGAATATATCTGAGATTTGATGGTAGAAACCTGTGGCCTGGCAACATGACTGAGGTTTGTTTCTGGAACCCTGTTCCCTGGGAACATGAATGAGGTTTGATTCTGGACACCTTTGTGCTGGGAACATGACTGTGTTTTGATTGTGGAATCATGGGTCCTGCAAACATGACTGAGGTTTGATTCTGGAACCATGTGTCCTGGAAATATGACTGAGGTTTGATTCTGGAAATCTGTGGCCTAGGAATTTGACTGAGGTTTGATGGCAGAAACCTGTGGACTGGCAACATGACTGAGGTTTGATTGTAGAACCCTGTGCCCTGGAAACATGACTGTGGCCTGGTAGTGGAAACCCATGGCCTAGGAATTTGACATTGGTTTGATTCTGGAAACCTGTGGCCTGTGAACATGACTGAGGCGTGATTCTGGAAAAGTGTGGCCTGGGAATATGACTGAGGTTTGATTCTGGAAATCTGTGGCCTGGGTACTTAACTGAGGTTTGATGGCAGAAATCTGTGGACTGGCAACATGACTGAGGTTTGATTGTAGAACCCTGTGCCCTGGAAACATGACTGCGACCTGATACTTGAAACCCATGGCCTGGGAACTTGACATTGGTTTGATTCTGGAACCCTGTGGCCAGGAACAAGACTGAGGCGTGATTCTGGAATGCTGTGGCCTGCGAACATGACATCTGTTTAGATTGTGGAATAATGGGCCCTGGGAACCTGACTGAGGCTTGGTTCTGGAACCCTGTGGACTGGGAACATGACTGGGGTTTTATTCTGGAATCCTCTGGCCTGGGAACATGACATCAGTGGATTCTGGAACCCTGTTGCCTGGGAACTTGAGAACGGTTTGATTCTGGAACCCTGTGTCTTGGGAATATATCTGAGATTTGATGGTGGAAACCTGTGGCCTGGCAACATGACTGCGGTTTGTTTCTGGAACCCTGTTCCCTGGGAACATGAGTGAGGTTTGCTTCTGGACACCTTTGTCCTGGGAACATGACTGTGGTTTGATTGTGGAACCATGGGTCCTGCAAACATGACTGAGGTTTGATTCTGGATCCATGTGTCCTGGGAATATGACTGAGGTTTGATTCTGGAAATCTGTGGCCTGGGAACTTGACTGAGGTTTGATGGCAGAAACCTGTGGACTGGCAACATGACTGAGGTTTGATTGTAGAACCCTGTGCCCTGGAAACATGACTGCGACCTGATACTTGAAACCCATGGCCTGGGAACTTGACATTGGTTTGATTCTGGAACCCTGTGGCCAGGAACAAGACTGAGGCGTGATTCTGGAATGCTGTGGCCTGCGAACATGACATCTGTTTAGATTGTGGAATACTGGGCCCTGGGAACCTGACTGAGGCTTGGTTCTGGAACCCTGTGGACTGGGAACATGACTGAGGTTTTATTCTGGAATCCTGTGGCCTGGGAACATGACATCAGTGGATTCTGGAACCCTGTGCCCGGGGAACATGACATCAGTGGATTCTGGAACCCTGTGGCCGGGGAACAGGACATTAGTGGATTCTGTAACCCTGTGGCCTGGGAACATGAGAACGGTTTGATTCTGGAACCCTGTGGCCTGGGAACATGTCTGAGGTTTCATGGTGGAAACCTGTGGCTTGGCAACATGACTGAGGTTTGTTTCTGGAACCCTGTTCCCTGGGAACATGACTGAGGTTTGATTCTGGACACCTTTGTGCTGGGAACATGACTGTGTTTTGATTGTGGAATCATGGGTCCTACAAACATGACTGAGGTTTGATTCTGGAACCATGCGTCCTGGGAATATGACTGAGGTTTGATTCTGGAAATCTGTGGCCTGGGAACTTGACTGAGGTTTGATGGCAGAAACCTGTGGACTGGCAACATGACTGAGGTTTGACTGTAGAACCCTGTGCCATGGAAACATGACTGCGGCCTGGTACTGGAAACCCATGGCCTGGGAACTTGACATTGGTTTGATTCTGGAACCCTGTGGCCTGGGAACATGTCTGAGGTTTCATGGTGGAAACCTGTGGCTTGGCAACATGACTGAGGTTTGTTTCTGGAACCCTGTTCCCTGGGAACATGAATGAGGTTTGATTCTGGACACCTTTGTGCTGGGAACATGACTGTGGTTTGATTGTGGAATCCTGTGGCCTGCGAACATGACTGAGGTTTGATTCTGGAACCATGTGTCCTGGGAATATGACTGAGGTTTGATTCTGGAAATCTGTGGCCTGGGAACTTGACTGAGGTTTGATGGCAGAAACCTGTGGACTGGCAACATGACTGAGGTTTGATTGTAGAACCCTGTGCCCTGGAAACATGACTGCGACCTGATACTTGAAACCCATGGCCTGGGAACTTGACATTGGTTTGATTCTGGAACCCTGTGGCCAGGAACAAGACTGAGGCGTGATTCTGGAATGCTGTGGCCTGCGAACATGACATCTGTTTAGATTGTGGAATAATGGGCCCTGGGAACCTGACTGAGGCTTGGTTCTGGAACCCTGTGGACTGGGAACATGACTGGGGTTTTATTCTGGAATCCTCTGGCCTGGGAACATGACATCAGTGGATTCTGGAACCCTGTTGCCTGGGAACTTGAGAACGGTTTGATTCTGGAACCCTGTGTCTTGGGAATATATCTGAGATTTGATGGTGGAAACCTGTGGCCTGGCAACATGACTGCGGTTTGTTTCTGGAACCCTGTTCCCTGGGAACATGAGTGAGGTTTGCTTCTGGACACCTTTGTCCTGGGAACATGACTGTGGTTTGATTGTGGAACCATGGGTCCTGCAAACATGACTGAGGTTTGATTCTGGATCCATGTGTCCTGGGAATATGACTGAGGTTTGATTCTGGAAATCTGTGGCCTGGGAACTTGACTGAGGTTTGATGGCAGAAACCTGTGGACTGGCAACATGACTGAGGTTTGATTGTAGAACCCTGTGCCCTGGAAACATGACTGCGACCTGATACTTGAAACCCATGGCCTGGGAACTTGACATTGGTTTGATTCTGGAACCCTGTGGCCAGGAACAAGACTGAGGCGTGATTCTGGAATGCTGTGGCCTGCGAACATGACATCTGTTTAGATTGTGGAATACTGGGCCCTGGGAACCTGACTGAGGCTTGGTTCTGGAACCCTGTGGACTGGGAACATGACTGAGGTTTTATTCTGGAATCCTGTGGCCTGGGAACATGACATCAGTGGATTCTGGAACCCTGTTGCCTGGGAACTTGAGAACGGTTTGATTCTGGAACCCTGTGTCTTGGGAATATATCTGAGGTTTGATGGTGGAAACCTGTGGCCTGGCAACATGACTGAGGTTTGTTTCTGGAACCCTGTTCCCTGGGAACATGACTGAGGTTTGCTTCTGGACACCTTTCTCCTGGGAACATTTCTGTGGTTTGATTGTGGAATCCTGTGGCCTACGAACATGACTGAGGTTTGATTCTGGAACCATGTGTCCTGGGAATATGACTGAGCTTTGATTCTGGAAATCTGTGGCCTGGGCACTTGACTGAGGTTTGATGGCAGAAACCTGTGGACTGGCAACATGACTGAGGTTTGATTGTAGAACCCTGTGCCCTGGAAACATGACTGCGACCTGATACTTGAAACCCATGGCCTGGGAACTTGACATTGGTTTGATTCTGGAACCCTGTGGCCTGGAACAAGACTGAGGCGTGATTCTGGAATGCTGTGGCCTGCGAACATGACATCTGTTTAGATTGTGGAATACTGGGCCCTGGGAACCTGACTGAGGCTTGGTTCTGGAACCCTGTGGACTGGGAACATGACTGAGGTTTTATTCTGGAATCCTGTGGCCTGGGAACATGACATCAGTGGATTCTGGAACCCTGTGCCCGGGGAACATGACATCAGTGGATTCTGGAACCCTGTGGCCGGGGAACAGGACATTAGTGGATTCTGTAACCCTGTGGCCTGGGAACATGAGAACGGTTTGATTCTGGAACCCTGTGGCCTGGGAACATGTCTGAGGTTTCATGGTGGAAACCTGTGGCTTGGCAACATGACTGAGGTTTGTTTCTGGAACCCTGTTCCCTGGGAACATGACTGAGGTTTGATTCTGGACACCTTTGTGCTGGGAACATGACTGTGTTTTGATTGTGGAATCATGGGTCCTACAAACATGACTGAGGTTTGATTCTGGAACCATGCGTCCTGGGAATATGACTGAGGTTTGATTCTGGAAATCTGTGGCCTGGGAACTTGACTGAGGTTTGATGGCAGAAACCTGTGGACTGGCAACATGACTGAGGTTTGATTGTAGAACCCTGTGCCATGGAAACATGACTGCGGCCTGGTACTGGAAACCCATGGCCTGGGAACTTGACATTGGTTTGATTCTGGAACCCTGTGGCCTGGGAACCTGTCTGAGGTTTCATGGTGGAAACCTGTGGCTTGGCAACATGACTGAGGTTTGTTTCTGGAACCCTGTTCCCTGGGAACATGAATGAGGTTTGATTCTGGACACCTTTGTGCTGGGAACATGACTGTGGTTTGATTGTGGAATCCTGTGGCCTGCGAACATGACTGAGGTTTGATTCTGGAACCATGTGTCCTGGGAATATGACTGAGGTTTGATTCTGGAAATCTGTGGCCTGGGAACTTGACTGAGGTTTGATGGCAGAAACCTGTGGACTGGCAACATGACTGAGGTTTGATTGTAGAACCCTGTGCCCTGGAAACATGACTGCGACCTGATACTTGAAACCCATGGCCTGGGAACTTGACATTGGTTTGATTCTGGAACCCTGTGGCCAGGGAACATGACTGAGGCGAGATTCTGGAATCCTGTGCCCTGGAAACATGACTGTGGCTTGGTACTGGAAACCCATGGCCTAGGAATTTGACATTGGTTTGATTCTGGAACCCTGTGGCCAGGAACAAGACTGAGGCGTGATTCTGGAATGCTGTGGCCTGCGAACATGACATCTGTTTAGATTGTGGAATACTGGGCCCTGGGAACCTGACTGAGGCTTGGTTCTGGAACCCTGTGGACTGGGAACATGACTCGGGTTTTATTCTGGAATCCTGTGGCCTGGGAACATGACATCAGTGGATTCTGGAACCCTGTGGCCTGGGAACTTGAAAATGGTTTGATTCTGGAACCCTGTGTCTTGGGAATATATCTGAGATTTGATGGTAGAAACCTGTGGCCTGGCAACATGACTGAGGTTTGTTTCTGGAACCCTGTTCCCTGGGAACATGAATGAGGTTTGATTCTGGACACCTTTGTGCTGGGAACATGACTGTGTTTTGATTGTGGAATCATGGGTCCTGCAAACATGACTGAGGTTTGATTCTGGAACCATGTGTCCTGGAAATATGACTGAGGTTTGATTCTGGAAATCTGTGGCCTAGGAATTTGACTGAGGTTTGATGGCAGAAACCTGTGGACTGGCAACATGACTGAGGTTTGATTGTAGAACCCTGTGCCCTGGAAACATGACTGTGGCCTGGTAGTGGAAACCCATGGCCTAGGAATTTGACATTGGTTTGATTCTGGAAACCTGTGGCCTGTGAACATGACTGAGGCGTGATTCTGGAAAAGTGTGGCCTGGGAATATGACTGAGGTTTGATTCTGGAAATCTGTGGCCTGGGTACTTAACTGAGGTTTGATGGCAGAAATCTGTGGACTGGCAACATGACTGAGGTTTGATTGTAGAACCCTGTGCCCTGGAAACATGACTGCGACCTGATACTTGAAACCCATGGCCTGGGAACTTGACATTGGTTTGATTCTGGAACCCTGTGGCCAGGAACAAGACTGAGGCGTGATTCTGGAATGCTGTGGCCTGCGAACATGACATCTGTTTAGATTGTGGAATAATGGGCCCTGGGAACCTGACTGAGGCTTGGTTCTGGAACCCTGTGGACTGGGAACATGACTGGGGTTTTATTCTGGAATCCTCTGGCCTGGGAACATGACATCAGTGGATTCTGGAACCCTGTTGCCTGGGAACTTGAGAACGGTTTGATTCTGGAACCCTGTGTCTTGGGAATATATCTGAGATTTGATGGTGGAAACCTGTGGCCTGGCAACATGACTGCGGTTTGTTTCTGGAACCCTGTTCCCTGGGAACATGAGTGAGGTTTGCTTCTGGACACCTTTGTCCTGGGAACATGACTGTGGTTTGATTGTGGAACCATGGGTCCTGCAAACATGACTGAGGTTTGATTCTGGATCCATGTGTCCTGGGAATATGACTGAGGTTTGATTCTGGAAATCTGTGGCCTGGGAACTTGACTGAGGTTTGATGGCAGAAACCTGTGGACTGGCAACATGACTGAGGTTTGATTGTAGAACCCTGTGCCCTGGAAACATGACTGCGACCTGATACTTGAAACCCATGGCCTGGGAACTTGACATTGGTTTGATTCTGGAACCCTGTGGCCAGGAACAAGACTGAGGCGTGATTCTGGAATGCTGTGGCCTGCGAACATGACATCTGTTTAGATTGTGGAATACTGGGCCCTGGGAACCTGACTGAGGCTTGGTTCTGGAACCCTGTGGACTGGGAACATGACTGAGGTTTTATTCTGGAATCCTGTGGCCTGGGAACATGACATCAGTGGATTCTGGAACCCTGTGCCCGGGGAACATGACATCAGTGGATTCTGGAACCCTGTGGCCGGGGAACAGGACATTAGTGGATTCTGTAACCCTGTGGCCTGGGAACATGAGAACGGTTTGATTCTGGAACCCTGTGGCCTGGGAACATGTCTGAGGTTTCATGGTGGAAACCTGTGGCTTGGCAACATGACTGAGGTTTGTTTCTGGAACCCTGTTCCCTGGGAACATGACTGAGGTTTGATTCTGGACACCTTTGTGCTGGGAACATGACTGTGTTTTGATTGTGGAATCATGGGTCCTACAAACATGACTGAGGTTTGATTCTGGAACCATGCGTCCTGGGAATATGACTGAGGTTTGATTCTGGAAATCTGTGGCCTGGGAACTTGACTGAGGTTTGATGGCAGAAACCTGTGGACTGGCAACATGACTGAGGTTTGACTGTAGAACCCTGTGCCATGGAAACATGACTGCGGCCTGGTACTGGAAACCCATGGCCTGGGAACTTGACATTGGTTTGATTCTGGAACCCTGTGGCCTGGGAACATGTCTGAGGTTTCATGGTGGAAACCTGTGGCTTGGCAACATGACTGAGGTTTGTTTCTGGAACCCTGTTCCCTGGGAACATGAATGAGGTTTGATTCTGGACACCTTTGTGCTGGGAACATGACTGTGGTTTGATTGTGGAATCCTGTGGCCTGCGAACATGACTGAGGTTTGATTCTGGAACCATGTGTCCTGGGAATATGACTGAGGTTTGATTCTGGAAATCTGTGGCCTGGGAACTTGACTGAGGTTTGATGGCAGAAACCTGTGGACTGGCAACATGACTGAGGTTTGATTGTAGAACCCTGTGCCCTGGAAACATGACTGCGACCTGATACTTGAAACCCATGGCCTGGGAACTTGACATTGGTTTGATTCTGGAACCCTGTGGCCAGGAACAAGACTGAGGCGTGATTCTGGAATGCTGTGGCCTGCGAACATGACATCTGTTTAGATTGTGGAATAATGGGCCCTGGGAACCTGACTGAGGCTTGGTTCTGGAACCCTGTGGACTGGGAACATGACTGGGGTTTTATTCTGGAATCCTCTGGCCTGGGAACATGACATCAGTGGATTCTGGAACCCTGTTGCCTGGGAACTTGAGAACGGTTTGATTCTGGAACCCTGTGTCTTGGGAATATATCTGAGATTTGATGGTGGAAACCTGTGGCCTGGCAACATGACTGCGGTTTGTTTCTGGAACCCTGTTCCCTGGGAACATGAGTGAGGTTTGCTTCTGGACACCTTTGTCCTGGGAACATGACTGTGGTTTGATTGTGGAACCATGGGTCCTGCAAACATGACTGAGGTTTGATTCTGGATCCATGTGTCCTGGGAATATGACTGAGGTTTGATTCTGGAAATCTGTGGCCTGGGAACTTGACTGAGGTTTGATGGCAGAAACCTGTGGACTGGCAACATGACTGAGGTTTGATTGTAGAACCCTGTGCCCTGGAAACATGACTGCGACCTGATACTTGAAACCCATGGCCTGGGAACTTGACATTGGTTTGATTCTGGAACCCTGTGGCCAGGAACAAGACTGAGGCGTGATTCTGGAATGCTGTGGCCTGCGAACATGACATCTGTTTAGATTGTGGAATACTGGGCCCTGGGAACCTGACTGAGGCTTGGTTCTGGAACCCTGTGGACTGGGAACATGACTGAGGTTTTATTCTGGAATCCTGTGGCCTGGGAACATGACATCAGTGGATTCTGGAACCCTGTTGCCTGGGAACTTGAGAACGGTTTGATTCTGGAACCCTGTGTCTTGGGAATATATCTGAGGTTTGATGGTGGAAACCTGTGGCCTGGCAACATGACTGAGGTTTGTTTCTGGAACCCTGTTCCCTGGGAACATGACTGAGGTTTGCTTCTGGACACCTTTCTCCTGGGAACATTTCTGTGGTTTGATTGTGGAATCCTGTGGCCTACGAACATGACTGAGGTTTGATTCTGGAACCATGTGTCCTGGGAATATGACTGAGCTTTGATTCTGGAAATCTGTGGCCTGGGCACTTGACTGAGGTTTGATGGCAGAAACCTGTGGACTGGCAACATGACTGAGGTTTGATTGTAGAACCCTGTGCCCTGGAAACATGACTGCGACCTGATACTTGAAACCCATGGCCTGGGAACTTGACATTGGTTTGATTCTGGAACCCTGTGGCCTGGAACAAGACTGAGGCGTGATTCTGGAATGCTGTGGCCTGCGAACATGACATCTGTTTAGATTGTGGAATACTGGGCCCTGGGAACCTGACTGAGGCTTGGTTCTGGAACCCTGTGGACTGGGAACATGACTGAGGTTTTATTCTGGAATCCTGTGGCCTGGGAACATGACATCAGTGGATTCTGGAACCCTGTGCCCGGGGAACATGACATCAGTGGATTCTGGAACCCTGTGGCCGGGGAACAGGACATTAGTGGATTCTGTAACCCTGTGGCCTGGGAACATGAGAACGGTTTGATTCTGGAACCCTGTGGCCTGGGAACATGTCTGAGGTTTCATGGTGGAAACCTGTGGCTTGGCAACATGACTGAGGTTTGTTTCTGGAACCCTGTTCCCTGGGAACATGACTGAGGTTTGATTCTGGACACCTTTGTGCTGGGAACATGACTGTGTTTTGATTGTGGAATCATGGGTCCTACAAACATGACTGAGGTTTGATTCTGGAACCATGCGTCCTGGGAATATGACTGAGGTTTGATTCTGGAAATCTGTGGCCTGGGAACTTGACTGAGGTTTGATGGCAGAAACCTGTGGACTGGCAACATGACTGAGGTTTGATTGTAGAACCCTGTGCCATGGAAACATGACTGCGGCCTGGTACTGGAAACCCATGGCCTGGGAACTTGACATTGGTTTGATTCTGGAACCCTGTGGCATGGGAACATGTCTGAGGTTTCATGGTGGAAACCTGTGGCTTGGCAACATGACTGAGGTTTGTTTCTGGAACCCTGTTCCCTGGGAACATGAATGAGGTTTGATTCTGGACACCTTTGTGCTGGGAACATGACTGTGGTTTGATTGTGGAATCCTGTGGCCTGCGAACATGACTGAGGTTTGATTCTGGAACCATGTGTCCTGGGAATATGACTGAGGTTTGATTCTGGAAATCTGTGGCCTGGGAACTTGACTGAGGTTTGATGGCAGAAACCTGTGGACTGGCAACATGACTGAGGTTTGATTGTAGAACCCTGTGCCCTGGAAACATGACTGCGACCTGATACTTGAAACCCATGGCCTGGGAACTTGACATTGGTTTGATTCTGGAACCCTGTGGCCAGGAACAAGACTGAGGCGTGATTCTGGAATGCTGTGGCCTGCGAACATGACATCTGTTTAGATTGTGGAATAATGGGCCCTGGGAACCTGACTGAGGCTTGGTTCTGGAACCCTGTGGACTGGGAACATGACTGGGGTTTTATTCTGGAATCCTCTGGCCTGGGAACATGGCATCAGTGGATTCTGGAACCCTGTTGCCTGGGAACTTGAGAACGGTTTGATTCTGGAACCCTGTGTCTTGGGAATATATCTGAGATTTGATGGTGGAAACCTGTGGCCTGGCAACATGACTGCGGTTTGTTTCTGGAACCCTGTTCCCTGGGAACATGAGTGAGGTTTGCTTCTGGACACCTTTGTCCTGGGAACATGACTGTGGTTTGATTGTGGAACCATGGGTCCTGCAAACATGACTGAGGTTTGATTCTGGATCCATGTGTCCTGGGAATATGACTGAGGTTTGATTCTGGAAATCTGTGGCCTGGGAACTTGACTGAGGTTTGATGGCAGAAACCTGTGGACTGGCAACATGACTGAGGTTTGATTGTAGAACCCTGTGCCCTGGAAACATGACTGCGACCTGATACTTGAAACCCATGGCCTGGGAACTTGACATTGGTTTGATTCTGGAACCCTGTGGCCAGGAACAAGACTGAGGCGTGATTCTGGAATGCTGTGGCCTGCGAACATGACATCTGTTTAGATTGTGGAATACTGGGCCCTGGGAACCTGACTGAGGCTTGGTTCTGGAACCCTGTGGACTGGGAACATGACTGAGGTTTTATTCTGGAATCCTGTGGCCTGGGAACATGACATCAGTGGATTCTGGAACCCTGTGCCCGGGGAACATGACATCAGTGGATTCTGGAACCCTGTGGCCGGGGAACAGGACATTAGTGGATTCTGTAACCCTGTGGCCTGGGAACATGAGAACGGTTTGATTCTGGAACCCTGTGGCCTGGGAACATGTCTGAGGTTTCATGGTGGAAACCTGTAGCTTGGCAACATGACTGAGGTTTGTTTCTGGAACCCTGTTCCCTGGGAACATGACTGAGGTTTGATTCTGGAAACCTTTGTGCTGGGAACATGACTGTGTTTTGATTGTGGAATCATGGGTCCTACAAACATGACTGAGGTTTGATTCTGGAACCATGCGTCCTGGGAATATGACTGAGGTTTGATTCTGGAAATCTGTGGCCTGGGAACTTGACTGAGGTTTGATGGCAGAAACCTGTGGACTGGCAACATGACTGAGGTTTGATTGTAGAACCCTGTGCCATGGAAACATGACTGCGGCCTGGTACTGGAAACCCATGGCCTGGGAACTTGACATTGGTTTGATTCTGGAACCCTGTGGCCTGGGAACATGTCTGAGGTTTCATGGTGGAAACCTGTGGCTTGGCAACATGACTGAGGTTTGTTTCTGGAACCCTGTTCCCTGGGAACATGAATGAGGTTTGATTCTGGACACCTTTGTGCTGGGAACATGACTGTGGTTTGATTGTGGAATCCTGTGGCCTGCGAACATGACTGAGGTTTGATTCTGGAACCATGTGTCCTGGGAATATGACTGAGGTTTGATTCTGGAAATCTGTGGCCTGGGAACTTGACTGAGGTTTGATGGCAGAAACCTGTGGACTGGCAACATGACTGAGGTTTGATTGTAGAACCCTGTGCCCTGGAAACATGACTGCGACCTGATACTTGAAACCCATGGCCTGGGAACTTGACATTGGTTTGATTCTGGAACCCTGTGGCCAGGGAACATGACTGAGGCGAGATTCTGGAATCCTGTGCCCTGGAAACATGACTGTGGCTTGGTACTGGAAACCCATGGCCTAGGAATTTGACATTGGTTTGATTCTGGAACCCTGTGGCCAGGAACAAGACTGAGGCGTGATTCTGGAATGCTGTGGCCTGCGAACATGACATCTGTTTAGATTGTGGAATACTGGGCCCTGGGAACCTGACTGAGGCTTGGTTCTGGAACCCTGTGGACTGGGAACATGACTCGGGTTTTATTCTGGAATCCTGTGGCCTGGGAACATGACATCAGTGGATTCTGGAACCCTGTTGCCTGGGAACTTGAGAATGGTTTGATTCTGGAACCCTGTGTCTTGGGAATATATCTGAGATTTGATGGTAGAAACCTGTGGCCTGGCAACATGACTGAGGTTTGTTTCTGGAACCCTGTTCCCTGGGAACATGAATGAGGTTTGATTCTGGACACCTTTGTGCTGGGAACATGACTGTGTTTTGATTGTGGAATCATGGGTCCTGCAAACATGACTGAGGTTTGATTCTGGAACCATGTGTCCTGGAAATATGACTGAGGTTTGATTCTGGAAATCTGTGGCCTGGGAATTTGACTGAGGTTTGATGGCAGAAACCTGTGGACTGGCAACATGACTGAGGTTTGATTGTAGAACCCTGTGCCCTGGAAACATGACTGTGGCCTGGTAGTGGAAACCCATGGCCTAGGAATTTGACATTGGTTTGATTCTGGAACCCTGTGGCCAGGAACAAGACTGAGGCGTGATTCTGGAATGCTGTGGCCTGCGAACATGACATCTGTTTAGATTGTGGAATACTGGGCCCTGGGAACCTGACTGAGGCTTGGTTCTGGAACCCTGTGGACTGGGAACATGACTGAGGTTTTATTCTGGAATCCTGTGGCCTGGGAACATGACATCAGTGGATTCTGGAACCCTGTTGCCTGGGAACTTGAGAACGGTTTGATTCTGGAACCCTGTGTCTTGGGAATATATCTGAGGTTTGATGGTGGAAACCTGTGGCCTGGCAACATGACTGAGGTTTGTTTCTGGAACCCTGTTCCCTGGGAACATGACTGAGGTTTGCTTCTGGACACCTTTCTCCTGGGAACATTTCTGTGGTTTGATTGTGGAATCCTGTGACCTGCGAACATGACTGAGGTTTGATTCTGGAACCATGTGTCCTGGGAATATGACTGAGCTTTGATTCTGGAAATCTGTGGCCTGGGCACTTGACTGAGGTTTGATGGCAGAAACCTGTGGACTGGCAACATGACTGAGGTTTGATTGTAGAACCCTGTGCCCTGGAAACATGACTGCGACCTGATACTTGAAACCCATGGCCTGGGAACTTGACATTGGTTTGATTCTGGAACCCTGTGGCCAGGAAACATGACTGAGGCGAGATTCTGGAATCCTGTGCCCTGGAAACATGACTGTGGCTTGGTACTGGAAACCCATGGCCTAGGAATTTGCCATTGGTTTGATTCTGGAACCCTGTGGCCTGGGAACATGACTGAGGTTTGATTCTGGAACCATGTGTCCTGGGAATATGACTGAGGTTTGATTCTGGAAATCTGTGGCCTGGGAACTTGACTGAGGTTTGATGGCAGAAACCTGTGGACTGGCAGAATGACTGAGGTTTGATTGTAGAACCCTGTGCCATGGAAACATGACTGCGGCCTGGTACTTGAAACCCATGGCCTGGGAACTTGACATTGGTTTGATTCTGGAACCCTGTGGCCTGGGAACATGACTGAGGCGTGATTCTGGAAACCTGCGGCCTGGGAACATGACATCTGTTTAGATGTGGAATACTGTGCCCTGGGAACCTGACTGAAGGCTTGGTTCTAGAATTCTGTGGACTGGGAACATGACTCAGGATTGATTCTGAGACCATGTCGCCTGGGTATATGACTGTGGTTTGATTCTGGAAGCCATTGGACTGGGAATATGTCTGATGTTAGATTGTGTAATCCTGTGGCCTGGAAACATGACATCGGTTTGGATTCTGGTACCATGTTGCCTGGGAACATGAAATCGGTTTGATTGTGGAAACCTATGGTCTGGGAATATGACTGAGGTTTGATGGTGGTACCCTATGGCCTGGCAACATGACTGAGGTTTGATTCTGGATCCCTGTGGCCAGGGAACATGACTGAGGCGTGATTTTGGAAACCTGTGGACTGGGAACATGACATCTGTTTAGATTGTGGAATACTGTGCCCTGGGAACCTGACTGAGGCTTGGTTCTGGAACCCTGTGGACTGGGAACATGACTGAGCTTTTATTCTGGAACCCTGTAGCCTTGGAACATAACTGAGGATTGATTCTGGAACCCTGTGGCCGGGGAACAGGACATCAGTGGATTCTGGAACCCTGTGGCCTGGGAACATGAGAACGGTTTGATTCTGGAACCCTGTGCCTTGGGAATATGTCTGAGGTTTGATGGTGGAAACCTGTGGCCTGGCAACATGACTGAGGTTTGTTTCTGGAACCCTGTTCCCTGGGAACATGAGTGAGTTTTGCTTCTGGACACCTTTGTCCTGGGAACATGACTGTGGTTTGATTGTGGAACCATGGGTCCTGCAAACATGACTGAGGTTTGATTCTGGATCCATGTGTCCTGGGAATATGACTGAGGTTTGATTCTGGAAATCTGTGGCCTGGGAACTTGACTGAGGTTTGATGGCAGAAACCTGTGGACTGGCAACATGACTGAGGTTTGATTGTAGAACCCTGTGCCGTGGAAACATGACTGCGACCTGATACTTGAAACCCATGGCCTGGGAACTTGACATTGGTTTGATTCTGGAACCCTGTGGCCTGGAACAAGACTGAGGCGTGATTCTGGAATGCTGTGGCCTGCGAACATGACATCTGTTTAGATTGTGGAATACTGGGCCCTGGGAACCTGACTGAGGCTTGGTTCTGGAACCCTGTGGACTGGGAACATGACTGAGGTTTTATTCTGGAATCCTGTGGCCTGGGAACATGACATCAGTGGATTCTGGAACCCTGTGCCCGGGGAACATGACATCAGTGGATTCTGGAACCCTGTGGCCGGGGAACAGGACATCAGTGGATTCTGGAACCCTGTGGCCTGGGAACATGAGAACGGTTTGATTCTGGAACCCTGTGGCCTGGGAACATGTCTGAGGTTTCATGGTGGAAACCTGTGGCTTGTCAACATGACTGAGGTTTGTTTCTGGAACCCTGTTCCCTGGGAACATGAGTGAGTTTTGCTTCTGGACACCTTTGTCCTGGGAACATGACTGTGGTTTGATTGTGGAACCATGGGTCCTGCAAACATGACTGAGGTTTGATTCTGGATCCATGTGTCCTGGGAATATGACTGAGGTTTGATTCTGGAAATCTGTGGCCTGGGAACTTGACTGAGGTTTGATGGCAGAAACCTGTGGACTGGCAACATGACTGAGGTTTGATTGTAGAACCCTGTGCCGTGGAAACATGACTGCGACCTGATACTTGAAACCCATGGCCTGGGAACTTGACATTGGTTTGATTCTGGAACCCTGTGGCCTGGAACAAGACTGAGGCGTGATTCTGGAATGCTGTGGCCTGCGAACATGACATCTGTTTAGATTGTGGAATACTGGGCCCTGGGAACCTGACTGAGGCTTGGTTCTGGAACCCTGTGGACTGGGAACATGACTGAGGTTTTATTCTGGAATCCTGTGGCCTGGGAACATGACATCAGTGGATTCTGGAACCCTGTGCCCGGGGAACATGACATCAGTGGATTCTGGAACCCTGTGGCCGGGGAACAGGACATCAGTGGATTCTGGAACCAAGTGGCCTGGGAACATGAGAACGGTTTGATTCTGGAACCCTGTGGCCTGGGAACATGTCTGAGGTTTCATGGTGGAAACCTGTGGCTTGTCAACATGACTGAGGTTTGTTTCTGGAACCCTGTTCCCTGGGAACATGACTGAGGTTTGATTCTGGACACCTTTGTGCTGGGAACATGACTGTGTTTTGATTGTGGAATCATGGGTCCTGCAAACATGACTGAGGTTTGATCCTGAAACCATGTGTCCTGGGAATATGACTGAGGTTTGATTCTGGAAATCTGTGGCCTGGGAACTTGACTGAGGTTTGATGGCAGAAACCTGTGGACTGGCAACATGACTGAGGTTTGATTGTAGAACCCTGTGCCCTGGAAACATGACTGTGGCCTGGTAGTGGAAACCCATGGCCTAGGAATTTGACATTGGTTTGGTTCTGGAAACCTGTGGCCTGGGAACATGACTGAGGCGTGATTCTGGAAAAGTGTGGCCTGGGAATATGACTGAGGTTTGATTCTGGAAATCTGTGGCCTGGGTACTTGACTGAGGTTTGATGGCAGAAATCTGTGGACTGGCAACATGACTGAGGTTTGATTGTAGAACCCTGTGCCCTGGAAACATGACTGCGACCTGATACTTGAAACCCATGGCCTGGGAACTTGACATTGGTTTGATTCTGGAACCCTGTGGCCAGGAACAAGACTGAGGCGTGATTCTGGAATGCTGTGGCCTGCGAACATGACATCTGTTTAGATTGTGGAATACTGGGCCCTGGGAACCTGACTGAGGCTTGGTTCTGGAACCCTGTGGACTGGGAACATGACTGAGGTTTTATTCTGGAATCCTGTGGCCTGGGAACATGACATCAGTGGATTCTGGAACCCTGTGACTGGGGAACATGACATCAGTGGATTCTGGAACCCTGTGGCCGGGGAACAGGACATCAGTGGATTCTGGAACCCTGTGGCCTGGGAACATGAGAACGGTTTGATTCTGGAACCCTGTGGCCTGGGAACATGTCTGAGGTTTCATGGTGGAAACCTGTGGCTTGGCAACTTGACTGAGGTTTGTTTCTGGAACCCTGTTCCCTGGGAACATGGCTGAGGTTTGATTCTGGACACCTTTGTGCTGGGAACATGACTGTGGTTTGATTGTGGAATCCTGTGGCCTGCGAACATGACTGAGGTTAGATTCTGGAACCATGTGTCCTGGGAATATGACTGAGCTTTGATTCTGGAAATCTGTGGCCTGGGAACTTGACTGAGGTTTGATGGCAGAAACCTGTGGACTGGCAACATGACTGAGGTTTGATTGTACAACCCTGTGCCCTGGAAACATGACTGCGACCTGATACTTGAAACCCATGGCCTGGGAACTTGACATTGGTTTGATTCTGGAACCCTGTGGCCAGGGAACATGACTGAGGCGAGATTCTGGAATCCTGTGCCCTGGAAACATGACTGTGGCTTGGTACTGGAAACCCATGGCCTAGGAATTTGCCATTGGTTTGATTCTGGAACCCTGTGGCCTGGGAACATGACTGAGGTTTGATTCTGGAACCATGCGTCCTGGGAATATGACTGAGGTTTGATTCTGGAAATCTGTGGCCTGGGAACTTGACTGAGGTTTGATGGCAGAAACCTGTGGACTGGCAACATGACTGAGGTTTGATTGTAGAACCCTGTGCCATGGAAACATGACTGCGGCCTGGTACTGGAAACCCATGTCCTGGGAACTTGACATTGGTTTGATTCTGGAACCCTGTGGCCTGGGAACATGACTGAGGCGTGATTCTGGAAACCTGCGGCCTGGGAACATGACATCTGTTTAGATTGTGGAATACTGTGCCCTGGGAACCTGACTGAAGGCTTGGTTCTGGAATCCTGTGGACTGGGAACATGACTCAGGATTGATTCTGAGACCATGTCGCCTGGGTATATGACTGTGGTTTGATTCTGGAAGCCATTGGACTGGGAATATGTCTGATGTTAGATTGTGTAATCCTGTGGCCTGGAAACATGACATCGGTTTGGATTCTGGTACCATGTTGCCTGGGAACATGAAATCGGTTTGATTGTGGAAACCTATGGTCTGGGAATATGACTGAGGTTTGATGGTGGTACCCTATGGCCTGGCAACATGACTGAGGTTTGATTCTGGATCCCTGTGGCCAGGGAACATGACTGAGGCGTGATTTTGGAAACCTGTGGACTGGGAACATGACATCTGTTTAGATTGTGGAATACTGTGCCCTGGGAACCTGACTGAGGCTTGGTTCTGGAACCCTGTGGACTGGGAACATGACTGAGCTTTTATTCTGGAACCCTGTAGCCTTGGAACATAACTGAGGATTGATTCTGGAACCCTGTGGCCGGGGAACAGGACATCAGTGGATTCTGGAACCCTGTGGCCTGGGAACATGAGAACGGTTTGATTCTGGAACCCTGTGCCTTGGGAATATGTCTGAGGTTTGATGGTGGAAACCTGTGGCCTGGCAACATGACTGAGGTTTGTTTCTGGAACCCTGTTCCCTGGGAACATGAGTGAGGTTTGATTCTGGACACCTTTGTGCTGGGAACATGACTGTGGTTTGATTGTGGAATCCTGTGGCCTGCGAACATGACTGAGGTTAGATTCTGGAACCATGTGTCCTGGGAATATGACTGAGCTTTGATTCTGGAAATCTGTGGCCTGGGAACTTGACTGAGGTTTGATGGCAGAAACCTGTGGACTGGCAACATGACTGAGGTTTGATTGTACAACCCTGTGCCCTGGAAACATGACTGCGACCTGATACTTGAAACCCATGGCCTGGGAACTTGACATTGGTTTGATTCTGGAACCCTGTGGCCAGGGAACATGACTGAGGCGAGATTCTGGAATCCTGTGCCCTGGAAACATGACTGTGGCTTGGTACTGGAAACCCATGGCCTAGGAATTTGCCATTGGTTTGATTCTGGAACCCTGTGGCCTGGGAACATGACTGAGGTTTGATTCTGGAACCATGCGTCCTGGGAATATGACTGAGGTTTGATTCTGGAAATCTGTGGCCTGGGAACTTGACTGAGGTTTGATGGCAGAAACCTGTGGACTGGCAACATGACTGAGGTTTGATTGTAGAACCCTGTGCCATGGAAACATGACTGCGGCCTGGTACTGGAAACCCATGTCCTGGGAACTTGACATTGGTTTGATTCTGGAACCCTGTGGCCTGGGAACATGACTGAGGCGTGATTCTGGAAACCTGCGGCCTGGGAACATGACATCTGTTTAGATTGTGGAATACTGTGCCCTGGGAACCTGACTGAAGGCTTGGTTCTGGAATCCTGTGGACTGGGAACATGACTCAGGATTGATTCTGAGACCATGTCGCCTGGGTATATGACTGTGGTTTGATTCTGGAAGCCATTGGACTGGGAATATGTCTGATGTTAGATTGTGTAATCCTGTGGCCTGGAAACATGACATCGGTTTGGATTCTGGTACCATGTTGCCTGGGAACATGAAATCGGTTTGATTGTGGAAACCTATGGTCTGGGAATATGACTGAGGTTTGATGGTGGTACCCTATGGCCTGGCAACATGACTGAGGTTTGATTCTGGATCCCTGTGGCCAGGGAACATGACTGAGGCGTGATTTTGGAAACCTGTGGACTGGGAACATGACATCTGTTTAGATTGTGGAATACTGTGCCCTGGGAACCTGACTGAGGCTTGGTTCTGGAACCCTGTGGACTGGGAACATGACTGAGCTTTTATTCTGGAACCCTGTAGCCTTGGAACATAACTGAGGATTGATTCTGGAACCCTGTGGCCGGGGAACAGGACATCAGTGGATTCTGGAACCCTGTGGCCTGGGAACATGAGAACGGTTTGATTCTGGAACCCTGTGCCTTGGGAATATGTCTGAGGTTTGATGGTGGAAACCTGTGGCCTGGCAACATGACTGAGGTTTGTTTCTGGAACCCTGTTCCCTGGGAACATGAGTGAGTTTTGCTTCTGGACACCTTTGTCCTGGGAACATGACTGTGGTTTGATTGTGGAACCATGGGTCCTGCAAACATGACTGAGGTTTGATTCTGGATCCATGTGTCCTGGGAATATGACTGAGGTTTGATTCTGGAAATCTGTGGCCTGGGAACTTGACTGAGGTTTGATGGCAGAAACCTGTGGACTGGCAACATGACTGAGGTTTGATTGTAGAACCCTGTGCCCTGGAAACATGACTGCGACCTGATACTTGAAACCCATGGCCTGGGAACTTGACATTGGTTTGATTCTGGAACCCTGTGGCCAGGGAACATGACTGAGGCGAGATTCTGGAATCCTGTGCCCTGGAAACATGACTGTGGCTTGGTACTGGAAACCCATGGCCTAGGAATTTGCCATTGGTTTGATTCTGGAACCCTGTGGCCTGGGAACATGACTGAGGTTTGATTCTGGAACCATGCGTCCTGGGAATATGACTGAGGTTTGATTCTGGAAATCTGTGGCCTGGGAACTTGACTGAGGTTTGATGGCAGAAACCTGTGGACTGGCAACATGACTGAGGTTTGATTGTAGAACCCTGTGCCATGGAAACATGACTGCGGCCTGGTACTGGAAACCCATGGCCTGGGAACTTGACATTGGTTTGATTCTGGAACCCTGTGGCCTGGGAACATGACTGAGGCGTGATTCTGGAAACCTGCGGCCTGGGAACATGACATCTGTTTAGATTGTGGAATACTGTGCCCTGGGAACCTGACTGAAGGCTTGGTTCTGGAATCCTGTGGACTGGGAACATGACTCAGGATTGATTCTGAGACCATGTCGCCTGGGTATATGACTGTGGTTTGATTCTGGAAGCCATTGGACTGGGAATATGTCTGATGTTAGATTGTGTAATCCTGTGGCCTGGAAACATGACATCGGTTTGGATTCTGGTACCATGTTGCCTGGGAACATGAAATCGGTTTGATTGTGGAAACCTATGGTCTGGGAATATGACTGAGGTTTGATGGTGGTACCCTATGGCCTGGCAACATGACTGAGGTTTGATTCTGGATCCCTGTGGCCAGGGAACATGACTGAGGCGTGATTTTGGAAACCTGTGGACTGGGAACATGACATCTGTTTAGATTGTGGAATACTGTGCCCTGGGAACCTGACTGAGGCTTGGTTCTGGAACCCTGTGGACTGGGAACATGACTGAGCTTTTATTCTGGAACCCTGTAGCCTTGGAACATAACTGAGGATTGATTCTGGAACCCTGTGGCCGGGGAACAGGACATCAGTGGATTCTGGAACCCTGTGGCCTGGGAACATGAGAACGGTTTGATTCTGGAACCCTGTGCCTTGGGAATATGTCTGAGGTTTGATGGTGGAAACCTGTGGCCTGGCAACATGACTGAGGTTTGTTTCTGGAACCCTGTTCCCTGGGAACATGAGTGAGTTTTGCTTCTGGACACCTTTGTCCTGGGAACATGACTGTGGTTTGATTGTGGAACCATGGGTCCTGCAAACATGACTGAGGTTTGATTCTGGATCCATGTGTCCTGGGAATATGACTGAGGTTTGATTCTGGAAATCTGTGGCCTGGGAACTTGACTGAGGTTTGATGGCAGAAACCTGTGGACTGGCAACATGACTGAGGTTTGATTGTAGAACCCTGTGCCCTGGAAACATGACTGTGGCCTGGTAGTGGAAACCCATGGCCTAGGAATTTGACATTGGTTTGGTTCTGGAAACCTGTGGCCTGGGAACATGACTGAGGCGTGATTCTGGAAAAGTGTGGCCTGGGAATATGACTGAGGTTTGATTCTGGAAATCTGTGGCCTGGGTACTTGACTGAGGTTTGATGGCAGAAATCTGTGGACTGGCAACATGACTGAGGTTTGATTGTAGAACCCTGTGCCCTGGAAACATGACTGCGACCTGATACTTGAAACCCATGGCCTGGGAACTTGACATTGGTTTGATTCTGGAACCCTGTGGCCAGGAACAAGACTGAGGCGTGATTCTGGAATGCTGTGGCCTGCGAACATGACATCTGTTTAGATTGTGGAATACTGGGCCCTGGGAACCTGACTGAGGCTTGGTTCTGGAACCCTGTGGACTGGGAACATGACTGAGGTTTTATTCTGGAATCCTGTGGCCTGGGAACATGACATCAGTGGATTCTGGAACCCTGTGACCGGGGAACATGACATCAGTGGATTCTGGAACCCTGTGGCCGGGGAACAGGACATCAGTGGATTCTGGAACCCTGTGGCCTGGGAACTTGACATTGGTTTGATTCTGGAACCCTGTGGCCTGGGAACATGTCTGAGGTTTCATGGTGGAAACCTTTGGCTTGGCAACTTGACTGAGGTTTGTTTCTGGAACCCTGTTCCCTGGGAACATGGCTGAGGTTTGATTCTGGACACCTTTGTGCTGGGAACATGACTGTGGTTTGATTGTGGAATCCTGTGGCCTGCGAACATGACTGAGGTTAGATTCTGGAACCATGTGTCCTGGGAATATGACTGAGCTTTGATTCTGGAAATCTGTGGCCTGGGAACTTGACTGAGGTTTGATGGCAGAAACCTGTGGACTGGCAACATGACTGAGGTTTGATTGTACAACCCTGTGCCCTGGAAACATGACTGCGACCTGATACTTGAAACCCATGGCCTGGGAACTTGACATTGGTTTGATTCTGGAACCCTGTGGCCAGGGAACATGACTGAGGCGAGATTCTGGAATCCTGTGCCCTGGAAACATGACTGTGGCTTGGTACTGGAAACCCATGGCCTAGGAATTTGCCATTGGTTTGATTCTGGAACCCTGTGGCCTGGGAACATGACTGAGGTTTGATTCTGGAACCATGCGTCCTGGGAATATGACTGAGGTTTGATTCTGGAAATCTGTGGCCTGGGAACTTGACTGAGGTTTGATGGCAGAAACCTGTGGACTGGCAACATGACTGAGGTTTGATTGTAGAACCCTGTGCCATGGAAACATGACTGCGGCCTGGTACTGGAAACCCATGTCCTGGGAACTTGACATTGGTTTGATTCTGGAACCCTGTGGCCTGGGAACATGACTGAGGCGTGATTCTGGAAACCTGCGGCCTGGGAACATGACATCTGTTTAGATTGTGGAATACTGTGCCCTGGGAACCTGACTGAAGGCTTGGTTCTGGAATCCTGTGGACTGGGAACATGACTCAGGATTGATTCTGAGACCATGTCGCCTGGGTATATGACTGTGGTTTGATTCTGGAAGCCATTGGACTGGGAATATGTCTGATGTTAGATTGTGTAATCCTGTGGCCTGGAAACATGACATCGGTTTGGATTCTGGTACCATGTTGCCTGGGAACATGAAATCGGTTTGATTGTGGAAACCTATGGTCTGGGAATATGACTGAGGTTTGATGGTGGTACCCTATGGCCTGGCAACATGACTGAGGTTTGATTCTGGATCCCTGTGGCCAGGGAACATGACTGAGGCGTGATTTTGGAAACCTGTGGACTGGGAACATGACATCTGTTTAGATTGTGGAATACTGTGCCCTGGGAACCTGACTGAGGCTTGGTTCTGGAACCCTGTGGACTGGGAACATGACTGAGCTTTTATTCTGGAACCCTGTAGCCTTGGAACATAACTGAGGATTGATTCTGGAACCCTGTGGCCGGGGAACAGGACATCAGTGGATTCTGGAACCCTGTGGCCTGGGAACATGAGAACGGTTTGATTCTGGAACCCTGTGCCTTGGGAATATGTCTGAGGTTTGATGGTGGAAACCTGTGGCCTGGCAACATGACTGAGGTTTGTTTCTGGAACCCTGTTCCCTGGGAACATGAGTGAGTTTTGCTTCTGGACACCTTTGTCCTGGGAACATGACTGTGGTTTGATTGTGGAACCATGGGTCCTGCAAACATGACTGAGGTTTGATTCTGGATCCATGTGTCCTGGGAATATGACTGAGGTTTGATTCTGGAAATCTGTGGCCTGGGAACTTGACTGAGGTTTGATGGCAGAAACCTGTGGACTGGCAACATGACAGGTTTGATTGTAGAACCCTGTGCCCTGGAAACATGACTGCGACCTGATACTTGAAACCCATGGCCTGGGAACTTGATATTGGTTTGATTCTGGAACCCTGTGGCCAGGGAACATGAATGAGGCGAGATTCTGGAATCCTGTGCCCTGGAAACATGACTGTGGCTTGGTACTGGAAACCCATGGCCTAGGAATTTGACATTGGTTTGATTCTGGAACCCTGTGGCCAGGAACAAGACTGAGGCGTGATTCTGGAATGCTGTGGCCTGCGAACATGACATCTGTTTAGATTTTGGAATACTGGGCCCTGGCAACCTGACTGAGGCTTGGTTCTGGAACCCTGTGGACTGGGAACATGACTGGGGTTTTATTCTGGAATCCTCTGGCCTGGGAACATGACATCAGTGGATTCTGGAACCCTGTTGCCTGGGAACTTGAGAACGGTTTGATTCTGGAACCCTGTGTCTTGGGAATATATCTGAGATTTGATGGTGGAAACCTGTGGCCTGGCAACATGACTGAGGTTTGTTTCTGGAACCCTGTTCCCTGGGAACATGACTGAGGTTTGCTTCTGGACACCTTTCTCGTGGGAACATGACTGTGGTTTGACTGTGGAATCCTGTGGCCTGCGAACATGACTGAGGTTTGATTCTGGAACCATGTGTCCTGGGAATATGACTGAGCTTTGATTCTGGAAATCTGTGGCCTGGGAACTTGACTGAGGTTTGATGGCAGAAACCTGTGGACTGGCAACATGACTGAGGTTTGATTGTAGAACCCTGTGCCCTGGAAACATGACTGCGACCTGATACTTGAAACCCATGGCCTGGGACCTTGACATTGGTTTGATTCTGGAACCCTGTGGCCAGGGAACATGACTGAGGCGTGATTTTGGAAACCTGTGGACTGGGAACATGACATCTGTTTAGATTGTGGAATACTGTGCCCAGGGAACCTGACTGAGGCTTGGTTCTGGAACCCTGTGGACTGGGAACATGACTGGGCTTTTATTCTGGAACCCTGTAGCCTTGGAACATAACTGAGGATTGATTCTGGAAACCTGTGGCCGGGGAACAGGACATCAGTGGATTCTGGAACCCTGTGGCCTGGGAACATGAGAACGGTTTGATTCTGGAACCCTGTGCCTTGGGAATATGTCTGAGGTTTGATGGTGGAAACCTGTGGCCTGGCAACATGACTGAGGTTTGTTTCTGGAACCCTGTTCCCTGGGAACATGAGTGAGTTTTGCTTCTGGACACCTTTGTCCTGGGAACATGACTGTGGTTTGATTGTGGAACCGTGGGTCCTGCAAACATGACTGAGGTTTGATTCTGGATCCATGTGTCCTGGGAATATGACTGAGGTTTGATTCTGGAAATCTGTGGCCTGGGTATTTGACTGAGGTTTGATGGCAGAAACCTGTGGACTGGCAACATGACTGAGGTTTGATTGTAGAACCCTGTGCCCTGGAAACATGACTGCGACCTGATACTTGAAACCCATGGCCTGGGAACTTGACATTGGTTTGATTCTGGAACCCTGTGGCCTGGGAACATGACTGAGGCGTGATTCTGGAAAAGTGTGGCCTGGGAATATGACTGAGGTTTGATTCTGGAAATCTGTGGCCTGAGTATTTGACTGAGATTTGATGGCAGAAATCTGTGGACTGGCAACATGACTGAGGTTTGATTGTAGAACCCTGTGCCCTGGAAACATGACTGCCACCTGATACTTGAAACCCATGGCCTGGGAACTTGACATTGGTTTGATTATGGAACCCTGTGGCCAGGAACAAGACTGAGGCGTGATTCTGGAATGCTGTGCCCTGCGAACATGACATCTGTTTAGATTGTGGAATACTGGGCCCTGGGAACCTGACTGAGGCTTGGTTCTGGAACCCTGTGGACTGGGAACATGACTGAGGTTTTATTCTGGAATCCTGTGGCCTGGGAACATGACATCAGTGGATTCCGGAACCCTGTGACCGGGGAACATGACATCAGTGGATTCTGGAACCCTGTGGCCGGGGAACAGGACATCAGTGGATTCTGGAACCCTGTGGCCTGGGAACATGAGAACGGTTTGATTCTGGAACCCTGTGGCCTGGGAACATGTCTGAGGTTTCATGGTGGAAACCTGTGGCTTGGCAACTTGACTGAGGTTTGTTTCTGGAACCCTGTTCCCTGGGAACATGACTGAGGTTTGATTCTGGACACCTTTGTGCTGGGAACATGACTGTGGTTTGATTGTGGAATCCTGTGGCCTGCGAACATGACTGAGGTTTGATTCTGGAACCATGTGTCCTGGGAATATGACTGAGCTTTGATTCTGGAAATCTGTGGCCTGGGAACTTGACTGAGGTTTGATGGCAGAAACCTGTGGACTGGCAACATGACTGAGGTTTGATTGTAGAACCCTGTGCCCTGGAAACATGACTGCGACCTGATACTTGAAACCCATGGCCTGGGAACTTGACATTGGTTTGATTCTGGAACCCTGTGGCCAGGGAACATGACTGAGGCGAGATTCTGGAATCCTGTGCCCTGGAAACATGACTGTGGCTTGGTACTGGAAACCCATGGCCTAGGAATTTGACATTGGTTTGATTCTGGAACCCTGTGGCCAGGAACAAGACTGAGGCGTGATTCTGGAATGCTGTGGCCTGCGAACATGACATCTGTTTAGATTGTGGAATACTGGGCCCTGGGAACCTGACTGAGGCTTGGTTCTGGAACCCTGTGGACTGGGAACATGACTGAGGTTTTATTCTGGAATCCTGTGGCCTGGGAACATGACATCAGTGGATTCTGGAACCCTGTTGCCTGGGAACTTGAGAACGGTTTGATTCTGGAACCCTGTGTCTTGGGAATATATCTGAGGTTTGATGGTGGAAACCTGTGGCCTGGCAACATGACTGAGGTTTGTTTCTGGAACCCTGTTCCCTGGGAACATGACTGAGGTTTGCTTCTGGACACCTTTCTCCTGGGAACATGACTGTGGTTTGATTGTTGAATCCTGTGGCCTGCGAACATGACTGAGGTTTGATTCTGGTACCATGTGTCCTGGGAATATGACTGAGCTTTGATTCTGGAAATCTGTGGCCTGGGAACTTGACTGAGGTTTGATGGCAGAAACCTGTGGAATGGCAACATGACTGAGGTTTGACTGTAGAACCCTGTGCCCTGGAAACATGACTGCGACCTGATACTTGAAACCCATGGCCTGGGAACTTGACATTGGTTTGATTCTGGAACCCTGTGGCTAGGGAACATGACTGAGGCGAGATTCTGGAATCCTGTGCCCTGGAAACATGACTGTGGCTTGGTACTGGAAACCCATGGCCTAGGAATTTGCCATTGGTTTGATTCTGGAACCCTGTGGCCTGGGAACATGACTGAGGTTTGATTCTGGAACCATGTGTCCTGGGAATATGACTGAGGTTTGATTCTGGAAATCTGTGGCCTGGGAACTTGACTGAGGTTTGATGGCAGAAACCTGTGGACTGGCAACATGACTGAGGTTTGATTGTAGAACCCTGTGCCATGGAAACATGACTGCGGCCTGGTACTGGAAACCCATGGCCTGGGAACTTGACATTGGTTTGATTCTGGAAACCTGTGGCCTGGGAACATGACTGAGGCGTGATTCTGGAAAAGTGTGGCCTGGGAATATGACTGAGGTTTGATTCTGGAAATCTGTGGCCTGGGTACTTGACTGAGGTTTGATGGCAGCAACCTGTGGACTGGCAACATGACTGAGGTTTGATTGTAGAACCCTGTGCCCTGGAAACATGACTGCGACCTGATACTTGAAACCCATGGCCTGGGAACTTGACATCGGTTTGATTATGGAACCCTGTGGCCAAGAACAAGACTGAGGCGTGATTCTGGAATGCTGTGGCCTGCGAACATGACATCTGTTTAGATTGTGGAATACTGGGCCCTGGGAACCTGACTGAGGCTTGGTTCTGGAACCCTGTGGACTGGGAACATGACTGAGGTTTTATTCTGGAATCCTGTGGCCTGGGAACATGACATCAGTGGATTCTGGAACCCTGTGACCGGGGAACATGACATCAGTGGATTCTGGAACCCTGTGTCTTGGGAATATATCTGAGGTTTGATGGTGGAAACCTGTGGCCTGGCAACATGACTGAGGTTTGTTTCTGGAACCCTGTTCCCTGGGAACATGAGTGAGGTTTGCTTCTGGACACCTTTGTCCTGGGAACATGACTGTGGTTTGATTGTGGAACCGTGGGTCCTGCAAACATGACTGAGGTTTGATTCTGGATCCATGTGTCCTGGGAATATGACTGAGGTTTGATTCTGGAAATCTGTGTCCTGGGTATTTGACTGAGGTTTGATGGCAGAAACCTGTGGACTGGCAACATGACTGAGGTTTGATTGTAGAACCCTGTGCCCTGGAAACATGACTGCGACCTGATACTTGAAACCCATGGCCTGGGAACTTGACATTGGTTTGATTCTGGAACCCTGTGGCCTGGGAACATGACTGAGGCGTGATTCTGGAAAAGTGTGGCCTGGGAATATGACTGAGGTTTGATTCTGGAAATCTGTGGCCTGAGTATTTGACTGAGATTTGATGGCAGAAATCTGTGGACTGGCAACATGACTGAGGTTTGATTGTAGAACCCTGTGCCCTGGAAACATGACTGCCACCTGATACTTGAAACCCAAGGCCTGGGAACTTGACATTGGTTTGATTATGGAACCCTGTGGCCAGGAACAAGACTGAGGCGTGATTCTGGAATGCTGTGCCCTGCGAACATGACATCTGTTTAGATTGTGGAATACTGGGCCCTGGGAACCTGACTGAGGCTTGGTTCTGGAACCCTGTGGACTGGGAACATGACTGAGGTTTTATTCTGGAATCCTGTGGCCTGGGAACATGACATCAGTGGATTCCGGAACCCTGTGACCGGGGAACATGACATCAGTGGATTCTGGAACCCTGTGGCCGGGGAACAGGACATCAGTGGATTCTGGAACCCTGTGGCCTGGGAACATGAGAACGGTTTGATTCTGGAACCCTGTGGCCTGGGAACATGTCTGAGGTTTCATGGTGGAAACCTGTGGCTTGGCAACTTGACTGAGGTTTGTTTCTGGAACCCTGTTCCCTGGGAACATGACTGAGGTTTGATTCTGGACAGCTTTGTGCTGGGAACATGACTGTGGTTTGATTGTGGAATCCTGTGGCCTGCGAACATGACTGAGGTTTGATTCTGGAACCATGTGTCCTGGGAATATGACTGAGCTTTGATTCTGGAAATCTGTGGCCTGGGAACTTGACTGAGGTTTGATAGCAGAAACCTGTGGACTGGCAACATGACTGAGGTTTGATTGTAGAACCCTGTGCCCTGGAAACATGACTGCGACCTGATACTTGAAACCCATGGCCTGGGAACTTGACATTGGTTTGATTCTGGAACCCTGTGGCCAGGGAACATGACTGAGGCGAGATTCTGGAATCCTGTGCCCTGGAAACATGACTGTGGCTTGGTACTGGAAACCCATGGCCTAGGAATTTGACATTGGTTTGATTCTGGAACCCTGTGGCCAGGAACAAGACTGAGGCGTGATTCTGGAGTGCTGTGGCCTGCGAACATGACATCTGTTTAGATTGTGGAATACTGGGCCCTGGGAACCTGACTGAGGCTTGGTTCTGGAACCCTGTGGACTGGGAACATGACTGAGGTTTTATTCTGGAATCCTGTGGCCTAGGAACATGACATCAGTGGATTCTGGAACCCTGTTGCCTGGGAACTTGAGAACGGTTTGATTCTGGAACCCTGTGTCTTGGGAATATATCTGAGGTTTGATGGTGGAAACCTGTGGCCTGGCAACATGACTGAGGTTTGTTTCTGGAACCCTGTTCCCTGGGAACATGACTGAGGTTTGCTTCTGGACACCTTTCTCCTGGGAACATGACTGTGGTTTGATTGTTGAATCCTGTGGCCTGCGAACATGACTGAGGTTTGATTCTGGTACCATGTGTCCTGGGAATATGACTGAGCTTTGATTCTGGAAATCTGTGGCCTGGGAACTTGACTGAGGTTTGATGGCAGAAACCTGTGGAATGGCAACATGACTGAGGTTTGACTGTAGAACCCTGTGCCCTGGAAACATGACTGCGACCTGATACTTGAAACCCATGGCCTGGGAACTTGACATTGGTTTGATTCTGGAACCCTGTGGCTAGGGAACATGACTGAGGCGAGATTCTGGAATCCTGTGCCCTGGAAACATGACTGTGGCTTGGTACTGGAAACCCATGGCCTAGGAATTTGCCATTGGTTTGATTCTGGAACCCTGTGGCCTGGGAACATGACTGAGGTTTGATTCTGGAACCATGTGTCCTGGGAATATGACTGAGGTTTGATTCTGGAAATCTGTGGCCTGGGAACTTGACTGAGGTTTGATGGCAGAAACCTGTGGACTGGCAACATGACTGAGGTTTGATTGTAGAACCCTGTGCCATGGAAACATGACTGCGGCCTGGTACTGGAAACCCATGGCCTGGGAACTTGACATTGGTTTGATTCTGGAAACCTGTGGCCTGGGAACATGACTGAGGCGTGATTCTGGAAAAGTGTGGCCTGGGAATATGACTGAGGTTTGATTCTGGAAATCTGTGGCCTGGGTACTTGACTGAGGTTTGATGGCAGCAACCTGTGGACTGGCAACATGACTGAGGTTTGATTGTAGAACCCTGTGCCCTGGAAACATGACTGCGACCTGATACTTGAAACCCATGGCCTGGGAACTTGACATTGGTTTGATTATGGAACCCTGTGGCCAAGAACAAGACTGAGGCGTGATTCTGGAATGCTGTGGCCTGCGAACATGACATCTGTTTATATTGTGGAATACTGGGCCCTGGGAACCTGACTGAGGCTTGGTTCTGGAACCCTGTGGACTGGGAACATGACTGAGGTTTTATTCTGGAATCCTGTGGCCTGGGAACATGACATCAGTGGATTCTGGAACCCTGTGACCGGGGAACATGACATCAGTGGATTCTGGAACCCTGTGTCTTGGGAATATATCTGAGGTTTGATGGTGGAAACCTGTGGCCTGGCAACATGACTGAGGTTTGTTTCTGGAACCCTGTTCCCTGGGAACATGAGTGAGGTTGGCTTCTGGACACCTTTGTCCTGGGAACATGACTGTGGTTTGATTGTGGAATCCTGTGGCCTGCGAACATGACTGAGGTTTGATTCTGGAACCATGTGTCATGGGAATATGTCTGAGGTTTGAATCTGGAAATCTGTGGCCTGGGAACTTGACTGAGGTTTGATGGCAGAAACCTGTGGACTGCCAACATGACTGAGGTTTGATTGTAGAACCCTGTGCCCTGGAAACATGACTGCGACCTGATACTTGAAACCCATGGCCTGGGAACTTGACATTGGTTTGATTCTGGAAACCTGTGGCCAGGAACAAGACTGAGGTGTGATTCTGGAATGCTGTGGCCTGCGAACATGACATCTGTTTAGATTGTGGAATACTGGGCCCTGGGAACCTGACTGAGTCTTGGTTCTGGAACCCTGAGGACTGGGAACATGACTGAGGTTTTATTCTGGAATCCTGTGGCCTGGGAACATGACATCAGTGGATTCTGGAACCCTGTGACCGGGAGCATGACATCAGTGGATTCTGGAACCCTGTGGCCGGGGAACAGGACATCAGTGGATTCTGGAACCCTGTGGCGTGGGAACTTGAGAACGGTTTGATTCTGGAACCCTGTGGCCTGGGAACATGTCTGAGGTTTCATGGTGGAAACCTGTGGCTTGGCAACATGACTGAGGTTTGTTTCGGGAACCCTGTTCCCTGGGAACATGAATGAGGTTTGATTCTGGACACCTTTGTGCTGGGAACATGACTGTGGTTTGATTGTGGAATCCTGTGGCCTGCGAACATGACTGAGGTTTGATTCTGGAACCATGTGTCCTGGGAATATGACTGAGGTTTGATTCTGGAAATCTGTGGCCTGGGAACTTGACTGAGGTTTGATGGCAGAAACCTGTGGACTGGCAACATGACTGAGGTTTGATTGTAGAACCCTGTGCCCTGGAAACATGACTGCGACCTGATACTTGAAACCCATGGCCTGGGAACTTGATATTGGTTTGATTCTGGAACCCTGTGGCCAGGGAACATGACTGAGGCGAGATTCTGGAATCCTGTGCCCTGGAAACATGACTGTGGCTTGGTACTGGAAACCCATGGCCTAGGAATTTGACATTGGTTTGATTCTGGAACCCTGTGGCCAGGAACAAGACTGAGGCGTGATTCTGGAATGCTGTGGCCTGCGAACATGACATCTGTTTAGATTTTGGAATACTGGGCCCTGGCAACCTGACTGAGGCTTGGTTCTGGAACCCTGTGGACTGGGAACATGACTGGGGTTTTATTCTGGAATCCTCTGGCCTGGGAACATGACATCAGTGGATTCTGGAACCCTGTTGCCTGGGAACTTGAGAACGGTTTGATTCTGGAACCCTGTGTCTTGGGAATATATCTGAGATTTGATGGTGGAAACCTGTGGCCTGGCAACATGACTGAGGTTTGTTTCTGGAACCCTGTTCCCTGGGAACATGACTGAGGTTTGCTTCTGGACACCTTTCTCGTGGGAACATGACTGTGGTTTGACTGTGGAATCCTGTGGCCTGCGAACATGACTGAGGTTTGATTCTGGAACCATGTGTCCTGGGAATATGACTGAGCTTTGATTCTGGAAATCTGTGGCCTGGGAACTTGACTGAGGTTTGATGGCAGAAACCTGTGGACTGGCAACATGACTGAGGTTTGATTGTAGAACCCTGTGCCCTGGAAACATGACTGCGACCTGATACTTGAAACCCATGGCCTGGGAACTTGACATTGGTTTGATTCTGGAACCCTGTGGCCAGGGAACATGACTGAGGCGTGATTTTGGAAACCTGTGGACTGGGAACATGACATCTGTTTAGATTGTGGAATACTGTGCCCAGGGAACCTGACTGAGGCTTGGTTCTGGAACCCTGTGGACTGGGAACATGACTGGGCTTTTATTCTGGAACCCTGTAGCCTTGGAACATAACTGAGGATTGATTCTGGAAACCTGTGGCCGGGGAACAGGACATCAGTGGATTCTGGAACCCTGTGGCCTGGGAACATGAGAACGGTTTGATTCTGGAACCCTGTGCCTTGGGAATATGTCTGAGGTTTGATGGTGGAAACCTGTGGCCTGGCAACATGACTGAGGTTTGTTTCTGGAACCCTGTTCCCTGGGAACATGAGTGAGTTTTGCTTCTGGACACCTTTGTCCTGGGAACATGACTGTGGTTTGATTGTGGAACCATGGGTCCTGCAAACATGACTGAGGTTTGATTCTGGATCCATGTGTCCTGGGAATATGACTGAGGTTTGATTCTGGAAATCTGTGGCCTGGGAACTTGACTGAGGTTTGATGGCAGAAACCTGTGGACTGGCAACATGACTGAGGTTTGATTGTAGAACCCTGTGCCCTGGAAACATGACTGCGACCTGATACTTGAAACCCATGGCCTGGGAACTTGACATTGGTTTGATTCTGGAACCCTGTGGCCTGGGAACATGACTGAGGCGTGATTCTGGAAAAGTGTGGCCTGGGAATATGACTGAGGTTTGATTCTGGAAATCTGTGGCCTGAGTATTTGACTGAGATTTGATGGCAGAAATCTGTGGACTGGCAACATGACTGAGGTTTGATTGTAGAACCCTGTGCCCTGGAAACATGACTGCGACCTGATACTTGAAACCCATGGCCTGGGAACTTGACATTGGTTTGATTATGGAACCCTGTGGCCAGGAACAAGACTGAGGCGTGATTCTGGAATGCTGTGCCCTGCGAACATGACATCTGTTTAGATTGTGGAATACTGGGCCCTGGGAACCTGACTGAGGCTTGGTTCTGGAACCCTGTGGACTGGGAACATGACTGAGGTTTTATTCTGGAATCCTGTGGCCTGGGAACATGACATCAGTGGATTCCGGAACCCTGTGACCGGGGAACATGACATCAGTGGATTCTGGAACCCTGTGGCCGGGGAACAGGACATCAGTGGATTCTGGAACCCTGTGGCCTGGGAACATGAGAACGGTTTGATTCTGGAACCCTGTGGCCTGGGAACATGTCTGAGGTTTCATGGTGGAAACCTGTGGCTTGGCAACTTGACTGAGGTTTGTTTCTGGAACCCTGTTCCCTGGGAACATGACTGAGGTTTGATTCTGGACACCTTTGTGCTGGGAACATGACTGTGGTTTGATTGTGGAATCCTGTGGCCTGCGAACATGACTGAGGTTTGATTCTGGAACCATGTGTCCTGGGAATATGACTGAGCTTTGATTCTGGAAATCTGTGGCCTGGGAACTTGACTGAGGTTTGATGGCAGAAACCTGTGGACTGGCAACATGACTGAGGTTTGATTGTAGAACCCTGTGCCCTGGAAACATGACTGCGACCTGATACTTGAAACCCATGGCCTGGGAACTTGACATTGGTTTGATTCTGGAACCCTGTGGCCAAGGAACATGACTGAGGCGAGATTCTGGAATCCTGTGCCCTGGAAACATGACTGTGGCTTGGTACTGGAAACCCATGGCCTAGGAATTTGACATTGGTTTGATTCTGGAACCCTGTGGCCAGGAACAAGACTGAGGCGTGATTCTGGAATGCTGTGGCCTGCGAACATGACATCTGTTTAGATTGTGGAATACTGGGCCCTGGGAACCTGACTGAGGCTTGGTTCTGGAACCCTGTGGACTGGGAACATGACTGAGGTTTTATTCTGGAATCCTGTGGCCTGGGAACATGACATCAGTGGATTCTGGAACCCTGTTGCCTGGGAACTTGAGAACGGTTTGATTCTGGAACCCTGTGTCTTGGGAATATATCTGAGGTTTGATGGTGGAAACCTGTGGCCTGGCAACATGACTGAGGTTTGTTTCTGGAACCCTGTTCCCTGGGAACATGACTGAGGTTTGCTTCTGGACACCTTTCTCCTGGGAACATGACTGTGGTTTGATTGTTGAATCCTGTGGCCTGCGAACATGACTGAGGTTTGATTCTGGTACCATGTGTCCTGGGAATATGACTGAGCTTTGATTCTGGAAATCTGTGGCCTGGGAACTTGACTGAGGTTTGATGGCAGAAACCTGTGGAATGGCAACATGACTGAGGTTTGATTGTAGAACCCTGTGCCCTGGAAACATGACTGCGACCTGATACTTGAAACCCATGGCCTGGGAACTTGACATTGGTTTGATTCTGGAACCCTGTGGCTAGGGAACATGACTGAGGCGAGATTCTGGAATCCTGTGCCCTGGAAACATGACTGTGGCTTGGTACTGGAAACCCATGGCCTAGGAATTTGCCATTGGTTTGATTCTGGAACCCTGTGGCCTGGGAACATGACTGAGGTTTGATTCTGGAACCATGTGTCCTGGGAATATGACTGAGGTTTGATTCTGGAAATCTGTGGCCTGGGAACTTGACTGAGGTTTGATGGCAGAAACCTGTGGACTGGCAACATGACTGAGGTTTGATTGTAGAACCCTGTGCCATGGAAACATGACTGCGGCCTGGTACTGGAAACCCATGGCCTGGGAACTTGACATTGGTTTGATTCTGGAAACCTGTGGCCTGGGAACATGACTGAGGCGTGATTCTGGAAAAGTGTGGCCTGCGAACATGACTGAGGTTTGATTCTGGAACCATGTGTCCTGGGAATATGACTGAGCTTTGATTCTGGAAATCTGTGGCCTGGGAACTTGACTGAGGTTTGATGGCAGAAACCTGTGGACTGGCAACATGACTGAGGTTTGATTGTAGAAGCCTGTGCCCTGGAAACATGACTGCGACCTGATACTTGAAACCCATGGCCTGGGAACTTGATATTGGTTTGATTCTGGAACCCTGTGGCCAGGGATCATGACTGAGGCGAGATTCTGGAATCCTGTGCCCTGAAAACATGACTGTGGCTTGGTACTGGAAACCCATGGCCTACGAATTTGACATTGGTTTGATTCTGGAACCCTGTGGCCAGGAACAAGACTGAGGCGTGATTCTGGAATGCTGTGGCCTGCGAACATGACATCTGTTTAGATTTTGGAATACTGGGCCCTGGGAACCTGACTGAGGCTTGGTTCTGGAACCCTGTGGACTGGGAACATGACTGGGGTTTTATTCTGGAATCCTCTGGCCTGGGAACATGACATCAGTGGATTCTGGAACCCTGTTGCCTGGGAACTTGAGAACGGTTTGATTCTGGAACCCTGTGTCTTGGGAATATATCTGAGATTTGATGGTGTAAACCTGTGGCCTGGCAACATGACTGCGGTTTGTTTCTGGAACCCTGTTCCCTGGGAACATGACTGAGGTTTGCTTCTGGACACCTTTCTCGTGGGAACATGACTGTGGTTTGACTGTGGAATCCTGTGGCCTGCGAACATGACTGAGGTTTGATTCTGGAACCATGTGTTCTGGGAATATGACTGAGCTTTGATTCTGGAAATCTGTGGCCTGGGCACTTGACTGAGGTTTGATGGCAGAAACCTGTGGACTGGCAACATGACTGAGGTTTGATTGTAGAACCCTGTGCCCTGGAAACATGACTGCGACCTGATACTTGAAACCCATGGCCTGGGAACTTGACATTGGTTTGATTCTGGAACCCTGTGGCCAGGGAACATGACTGAGGCGTGATTTTGGAAACCTGTGGACTGGGAACATGACATCTGTTTAGATTGTGGAATACTGTGCCCAGGGAACCTGACTGAGGCTTGGTTCTGGAACCCTGTGGACTGGGAACATGACTGGGCTTTTATTCTGGAACCCTGTAGCCTTGGAACATAACTGAGGATTGATTCTGGAATCCTGTGGCCGGGGAACAGGACATCAGTGGATTCTGGAACCCTGTGGCCTGGGAACATGAGAACGGTTTGATTCTGGAACCCTGTGCCTTGGGAATATGTCTGAGGTTTGATGGTGGAAACCTGTGGCCTGGCAACATGACTGAGGTTTGTTTCTGGAACCCTGTTCCCTGGGAACATGAGTGAGTTTTGCTTCTGGACACCTTTGTCCTGGGAACATGACTGTGGTTTGATTGTGGAACCGTGGGTCCTGCAAACATGACTGAGGTTTGATTCTGGATCCATGTGTCCTGGGAATATGACTGAGGTTTGATTCTGGAAATCTGTGGCCTGGGTATTTGACTGAGGTTTGATGGCAGAAACCTGTGGACTGGCAACATGACTGAGGTTTGATTGTAGAACCCTGTGCCCTGGAAACATGACTGCGACCTGATACTTGAAACCCATGGCCTGGGAACTTGACATTGGTTTGATTCTGGAACCCTGTGGCCTGGGAACATGACTGAGGCGTGATTTTGGAAAAGTGTGGCCTGGGAATATGACTGAGGTTTGATTCTGGAAATCTGTGGCCTGAGTATTTGACTGAGATTTGATGGCAGAAATCTGTGGACTGGCAACATGACTGAGGTTTGATTGTAGAACCCTGTGCCCTGGAAACATGACTGCGACCTGATACTTGAAACCCATGGCCTGGGAACTTGACATTGGTTTGATTCTGGAACCCTGTGGCCTGGAACAAGACTGAGGCGTGATTCTGGAATGCTGTGGCCTGCGAACATGACATCTGTTTAGATTGTGGAATACTGGGCCCTGGGAACCTGGCTGAGGCTTGGTTATGGAACCCTGTGGACTGGGAACATGACTGAGGTTTTATTCTGGAATCCTGTGGCCTGGGAACATGACATCAGTGGATTCTGGAACCCTGTGACCGGGGAACATGACATCAGTGGATTCTGGAACCCTGTGGCCGGGGAACAAGACATCACTGGATTCTGGAACCCTGTGGCCTGGGAATATGAGAACGGTTTGATTCTGGAACCCTGTGGACTGGGAACATGTCTGAGGTTTCATGGTGGAAACCTGTGGCTTGGCAACTTGACTGAGGTTTGTTTCTGGAACCCTGTTCCCTGGGAACATGACTGAGGTTTGATTCTGGACACCTTTGTGCTGGGAACATGACTGTGGTTTGATTGTGGAATCCTGTGGCCTGCGAACATGACTGAGGTTTGATTCTGGAACCATGTGTCCTGGGAATATGACTGAGCTTTGATTCTGGAAATCCGTGGCCTGGGAACTTGACTGAGGTTTGATGGCAGAAACCTGTGGACTGGCAACATGACTGAGGTTTGATTGTAGAACCCTGTGCCCTGGAAACATGACTGCGACCTGATACTTGAAACCCATGGCCTGGGAACTTGACATTGGTTTGATTCTGGAACCCTGTGGCCAGGGAACATGACTGAGGCGAGATTCTGGAATCCTGTGCCCTGGAAACATAACTGTGGCTTGGTACTGGAAACCCATGGCCTAGGAATTTGACATTGGTTTGATTCTGGAACCCTGTGGCCAGGAACAAGACTGAGGCGTGATTCTGGAATGCTGTGGCCTGCGAACATGACATCTGTTTAGATTGTGGAATACTGGGCCCTGGGAACCTGACTGAGGCTTGGTTCTGGAACCCTGTGGACTGGGAACATGACTGAGGTTTTATTCTGGAATCCTGTGGCCTGGGAACATGACATCAGTGGATTCTGGAACCCTGTTGCCTGGGAACTTGAGAACGGTTTGATTCTGGAACCCTGTGTCTTGGGAATATATCTGAGGTTTGATGGTGGAAACCTGTGGCCTGGCAACATGACTGAGGTTTGTTTCTGGAACCCTGTTCCCTGGGAACATGACTGAGGTTTGCTTCTGGACACCTTTCTCCTGGGAACATGACTGTGGTTTGATTGTGGAATCCTGTGGCCTGCGAACATGACTGAGGTTTGATTCTGGAACCATGTGTTCTGGGAATATGACTGAGCTTTGATTCTGGAAATCTGTGGCCTGGGCACTTGACTGAGGTTTGATGGCAGAAACCTGTGGACTGGCAACATGACTGAGGTTTGATTGTAGAACCCTGTGCCCTGGAAACATGACTGCGACCTGATACTTGAAACCCATGGCCTGGGAACTTGACATTGGTTTGATTCTGGAACCCTGTGGCCAGGGAACATGACTGAGGCGAGATTCTGGAATCCTGTGCCCTGGAAACATGACTGTGGCTTGGTACTGGAAACCCATGCCCTAGGAATTTGCCATTGGTTTGATTCTGGAACCCTGTGGCCTGGGACCATGACTGAGGTTTGATTCTGGAACCATGTGTCCTGGGAATATGACTGAGGTTTGATTCTGGAAATCTGTGGCCTGGGAACTTGACTGAGGTTTGATGGCAGAAACCTGTGGACTGGCAACATGACTGAGGTTTGATTGTAGAACCCTGTGCCATGGAAACATGACTGCGGCCTGGTACTGGAAACCCATGGCCTGGGAACTTGACATTGGTTTGATTCTGGAACCCTGTGGCCTGGGAACATGACTGAGGCGTGATTCTGGAAACCTGCGGCCTGGGAACATGACATCTGTTTAGATTGTGGAATACTGTGCCCTGGGAACCTGACTGAAGGCTTGGTTCTGGAATCCTGTGGACTGGGAACATGACTCAGGATTGATTCTGAGACCATGTCGCCTGGGTATATGACTGTGGTTTGATTCTGGAAGCCATTGGACTGGGAATATGTCTGATGTTAGATTGTGTAATCCTGTGGCCTGGAAACATGACATCGGTTTGGATTCTGGTACCATGTTGCCTGGGAACATGAAATCGGTTTGATTGTGGAAACCTATGGTCTGGGAATATGACTGAGGTTTGATGGTGGTACCCTATGGCCTGGCAACATGACTGAGGTTTGATTCTGGATCCCTGTGGCCAGGGAACATGACTGAGGCGTGATTTTGGAAACCTGTGGACTGGGAACATGACATCTGTTTAGATTGTGGAATACTGTGCCCTGGGAAGCTGACTGAGGCTTGGTTCTGGAACCCTGTGGACTGGGAACATGACTGAGCTTTTATTCTGGAACCCTGTAGCCTTGGAACATAACTGAGGATTGATTCTGGAACCCTGTGGCCGGGGAACATGACATCAGTGGATTCTGGAACCCTGTGGCCTGGGAACATGAGAACGGTTTGATTCTGGAACCCTGTGCCTTGGGAATATGTCTGAGGTTTGATGGCAGAAACCTGTGGACTGGCAACATGACTGAGGTTTGTTTCTGGAACCCTGTTCCCTGGGAACATGAGTGAGTTTTGCTTCTGGACACCTTTGTTCTGGGAACATGACTGTGGTTTGATTGTGGAACCATGGGTCCTGCAAACATGACTGAGGTTTGATTCTGGATCCATGTGTCCTGGGAATATGACTGAGGTTTGATTCTGGAAATCTGTGGCCTGGGAACTTGACTGAGGTTTGATGGCAGAAACCTGTGGACTGGCAACATGACTGAGGTTTGATTGTAGAACCCTGTGCCGTGGAAACATGACTGCGACCTGATACTTGAAACCCATGGCCTGGGAACTTGATATTGGTTTGATTCTGGAACCCTGTGGCCTGGAACAAGACTGAGGCGTGATTCTGGAATGCTGTGGCCTGCGAACATGACATCTGTTTAGATTGTGGAATACTGGGCCCTGGGAACCTGACTGAGGCTTGGTTCTGGAACCCTGTGGACTGGGAACATGACTGAGGCGAGATTCTGGAATCCTGTGCCCTGGAAACATGACTGTGGCTTGGTACTGGAAACCCATGGCCTAGGAATTTGACATTGGTTTGATTCTGGAACCCTGTGGCCTGGGAACATGACTGAGGTTTGATTCTGGAACCATGTGTCCTGGGAATATGACTGAGGTTTGATTCTGGAAATCTGTGGCCTGGGAACTTGACTGAGGTTTGATGGCAGAAACCTGTGGACTGGCAACATGACTGAGGTTTGATTGTAGAACCCTGTGCCATGGAAACATGACTGCGGCCTGGTACTGGAAACCCATGGCCTGGGAACTTGACATTGGTTTGATTCTGGAAACCTGTGGCCTGGGAACATGACTGAGGCGTGATTCTGGAAAAGTGTGGCCTGGGAATATGACTGAGGTTTGATTCTGGAAATCTGTGGCCTGGGTACTTGACTGAGATTTGATGGCAGAAATCTGTGGACTGGCAACATGACTGAGGTTTGATTGTAGAACCCTGTGCCCTGGAAACATGACTGCGACCTGATACTTGAAACCCATGGCCTGGGAACTTGACATTGGTTTGATTCTGGAACCCTGTGGCCAGGAACAAGACTGAGGCGTGATTCTGGAATGCTGTGGCCTGCGAACATGACATCTGTTTAGATTGTGGAATACTGGGCCCTGGGAACCTGACTGAGGCTTGGTTCTGGAACCCTGTGGACTGGGAACATGACTGAGGTTTTATTCTGGAATCCTGTGGCCTGGGAACATGACATTAGTGGATTCTGGAACCCTGTGCCCGGGGAACATGACATGAGTGGATTCTGGAACCCTGTGGCCGGGGAACAGGACATCAGTGGATTCTGGAACCCTGTGGCCTGGGAACATGAGAACGGTTTGATTCTGGAACCCTGTGGCCTGGGAACATGTCTGAGGTTTCATGGTGGAAACCTGTGGCTTGGCAACATGACTGAGGTTTGTTTCTGGTACCCTGTTCCCTGGGAACATGACTGAGGTTTGATTCTGGACACCTTTGTGCTGGGAACATGAGTGTGTTTTGATTGTGGAATCATGGGTCCTGCAAACATGACTGAGGTTTGATTCTGGAACCATGTGTCCTGGGAATATGACTGAGCTTTGATTCTGGAAATCTGTGGCCTGGGAACTTGACTGAGGTTTGATGGCAGAAACCTGTGGACTGGCAACATGACTGAGGTTTGATTGTAGAACCCTGTGCCATGGAAACATGACTGCGGCCTGGTACTGGAAACCCATGGCCTGGGAACTTGACATTGGTTTGATTCTGGAACCCTGTGGCCTGGGAACATGACATCTGTTTAGATTGTGGAATACTGTGCCCTGGGAACCTGACTGAAGGCTTGGTTCTGGAATCCTGTGGACTGGGAACATGACTCAGGATTGATTCTGAGACCATGTCGCCTGGGTATATGACTGTGGTTTGATTCTGGAAGCCATTGGACTGGGAATATGTCTGATGTTAGATTGTGTAATCCTGTGGCCTGGAAACATGACATCGGTTTGGATTCTGGTACCATGTTGCCTGGGAACATGAAATCGGTTTGATTGTGGAAACCTATGGTCTGGGAATATGACTGAGGTTTGATGGTGGTACCCTATGGCCTGGCAACATGACTGAGGTTTGATTCTGGATCCCTGTGGCCAGGGAACATGACTGAGGCGTGATTTTGGAAACCTGTGGACTGGGAACATGACATCTGTTTAGATTGTGGAATACTGTGCCCTGGGAACCTGATTGAGGCTTGGTTCTGGAACCCTGTGGACTGGGAACATGACTGAGCTTTTATTCTGGAACCCTGTAGCCTTGGAACATAAATGAGGATTGATTCTGGAACCCTGTGGCCGGGGAACAGGACATCAGTGGATTCTGGAACCCTGTGGCCTGGGAACATGAGAACGGTTTGATTCTGGAACCCTGTGCCTTGGGAATATGTCTGAGGTTTGATGGCAGAAACCTGTGGACTGGCAACATGACTGAGGTTTGATTGTAGAACCCTGTGCCGTGGAAACATGACTGCGACCTGATACTTGAAACCCATGGCCTGGGAACTTGACATTGGTTTGATTCTGGAACCCTGTGGCCTGGAACAAGAGTGAGGCGTGATTCTGGAATGCTGTGGCCTGCGAACATGACATCTGTTTAGATTGTGGAATACTGTGCCCTGGGAACCTGACTGAAGGCTTGGTTCTGGAACCCTGTGGACTGGGAACATGACTGAGCTTTTATTCTGGAACCCTGTAGCCTTGGAACATAACTGAGGATTGATTCTGGAACCCTGTGGCCGGGGAACAGGACATCAGTGGATTCTGGAACCCTGTGGCCTGGGAACATGAAAACGGTTTGATTCTGGAACCCTGTGCCTTGGGAATATGTCTGAGGTTTCATGGTGGAAATGTGGCTTGGCAACATGACTGAGGTTTGTTTCTGGAACCCTGTTCCCTGGGAACATGACTGAGGTTTGATTCTGGACACCTTTGTGCTGGGAACATGACTGTGTTTTGATTGTGGAATCATGGGTCCTGCAAACATGACTGAGGTTTGAATCTGGAACCATGTGTCCTGGGAATATGACTGAGGTTTGATTCTGGAAATCTGTGGCCTGGGAACTTGACTGAGGTTTGATGGCAGAAACCTGTGGACTGGCAACATGACTGAGGTTTGATTGTAGAACCCTGTGCCCTGGAAACATGACTGTGGCCTGGTAGTGGAAACCCATGGCCAAGGAATTTGACATTGGTTTGATTCTGGAAACCTGTGGCCTGGGAACATGACTGAGGCGTGATTCTGGAAAAGTGTGGCCTCGGAATATGACTGAGGTTTGATTCTGGAAATCTGTGGCCTGGGTACTTGACTGAGGTTTGATGGCAGAAATCTGTGGACTGGCAACATGACTGAGGTTTGATTGTAGAACCCTGTGCCCTGGAAACATGACTGCGACCTGATACTTGAAACCCATGGCCTGGGAACTTGACATTGGTTTGATTCTGGAACCCTGTGTCCAGGAACAAGACTGAGGCGTGATTCTGGAATGCTGTGGCCTGCGAACATGACATCTGTTTAAATTGTGGAATACTGGGCCCTGGGAACCTGACTGAGGCTTGGTTCTGGAACCCTGTGGACTGGGAACATGACTGAGGTTTTATTCTGGAATCCTGTGGCCTGGGAACATGACATCAGTGGATTCTGGAACCCTGTGCCCGGGGAACATGACATCAGTGGATTCTGGAACCCTGTGGCCGGGGAACAGGACATCAGTGGATTCTGGAACCCTGTGGCCTGGGAACATGAGAACGGTTTGATTCTGGAACCCTGTGGCCTGGGAACATGTCTGAGGTTTCATGGGGGAAACCTGTGGCTTGGCAACATGACTGAGGTTTGTTTCTGGAACCCTGCTCCCTGGGAACATGAATGAGGTTTGATTCTGGACACCTTTGTGCTGGGAACATGACTGTGGTTCGATTGTGGAATCCTGTGGCCTGCGAACATGACTGAGGTTTGATTCTAGAACCATGTGTCCTGGGAATATGACTGAGGTTTGATTCTGGAAATCTGTGGCCTGGGCACTTGACTGAGGTTTGATGGCAGAAACCTGTGGACTGGCAACATGACTGAGGTTTGATTGTAGAACCCTGTGCCCTGGAAACATGACTGCGACCTGATACTTGAAACCCATGGCCTGGGAACTTGACATTGGTTTGATTCTGGAACCCTGTGGCCAGGGAACATGACTGAGGCGAGATTCTGGAATCCTGTGCCCTGGAAACATGACTGTGGCTTGGTACTGGAAACCCATGGCCTAGGAATTTGACATTGGTTTGATTCTGGAACCCTGTGGCCAGGAACAAGACTGAGGCGTGATTATGGAATGCTGTGGCCTGCGAACATGACATCTGTTTAGATTGTGGAATACTGGGCCCTGGGAACCTGACTGAGGCTTGGTTCTGGAACCCTGTGGACTGGGAACATGACTCGGGTTTTATTCTGGAATCCTGTGGCCTGGGAACATGACATCAGTGGATTCTGGAACCCTGTTGCCTGGGAACTTGAGAACGGTTTGATTCTGGAACCCTGTGTCTTGGGAATATGTCTGAGATTTGATGGTGGAAACCTGTGGCCTGGCAACATGACTGAGGTTTGTTTCTGGAACCCTGTTCCCTGGGAACATGAATGAGGTTTGATTCTGGACATCTTTGTGCTGGGAACATGACTGTGTTTTGATTGTGGAATCATGGGTCCTGCAAACATGACTGAGGTTTGATTCTGGAACCATGTGTCCTGGAAATATGACTGAGGTTTGATTCTGGAAATCTGTGGCCTGGGAATTTGACTGAGGTTTGATGGCAGAAACCTGTGGACTGGCAACATGACTGAGGTTTGATTGTAGAACCCTGTGCCCTGGAAACATGACTGTGGCCTGGTAGTGGAAACCCATGGCCTAGGAATTTGACATTGGTTTGATTCTGGAAACCTGTGGCCTGGGAACATGACTGAGGTGTGATTCTGGAAAAGTGTGTCATGGTAATATGACTGAGGTTTGATTCTGGAAATCTGTGGCCTGGGTACTTGACTGAGGTTTGATGGCAGAAATCTGTGGACTGGCAACATGACTGAGGTTTGATTGTAGAACCCTGTGCCCTGGAAACATGACTGCGACCTGATACTTGAAACCCATGGCCTGGGAACTTGACATTGGTTTGATTCTGGAACCCTGTGGCCTGGGAACATGTCTGAGGTTTCATGGTGGAAACCTGTGGCTTGGCAACATGACTGAGGTTTGTTTCTGGAACCCTGTTCCCTGGGAACATGAATGAGGTTTGATTCTGGACACCTTTGTGCTGGGAACATGACTGTGGTTTGATTGTGGAATCCTGTGGCCTGCGAACATGACTGAGGTTTGATTCTGGAACCATGTGTCCTGGGAATATGACTGAGGTTTGATTCTGGAAATCTGTGGCCTGGGAACTTGACTGAGGTTTGATGGCAGAAACCTGTGGACTGGCAACATGACTGAGGTTTGATTGTAGAACCCTGTGCCCTGGAAACATGACTGCGACCTGATACTTGAAACCCATGGCCTGGGAACTTGACATTGGTTTGATTCTGGAACCCTGTGGCCAGGGAACATGACTGAGGCGAGATTGTGGAATCCTGTGCCCTGGAAACATGACTGTGGCTTGGTACTGGAAACCCATGGCCTAGGAATTTGACATTGGTATGATTCTGGAACCCTGTGGCCAGGAACAAGACTGAGGCGTGATTCTGGAATGCTGTGGCCTGCGAACATGACATCTGTTTAGATTGTGGAATACTGGGCCCTGGGAACCTGACTGAGGCTTGGTTCTGGAACCCTGTGGACTGGGAACATGACTGAGCTTTTATTCTGGAACCCTGTAGCCTTGGAACATAACTGAGGATTGATTCTGGAACCCTGTGGCCGGGGAACATGACATCAGTGGATTCTGGAACCCTGTTGCCTGGGAACTTGAGAACGGTTTGATTCTGGAACCCTGTGTCTTGGGAATATATCTGAGATTTGATGGTGGAAACCTGTGGCCTGGCAACATGACTGAGGTTTGTTTCTGGAACCCTGTTCCCTGGGAACATGAATGAGGTTTGATTCTTGACACCTTTGTGCTGGGAACATGACTGTGTTTTGATTGTGGAATCATGGGTCCTGCAAACATGACTGAGGTTTGATTCTGGAACCATGTGTCCTGGAAATATGACTGAGGTTTGATTCTGGAAATCTGTGGCCTGGGAATTTGACTGAGGTTTGATGGCAGAAACCTGTGGACTGGCAACATGACTGAGGTTTGATTGTAGAACCCTGTGCCCTGGAAACATGACTGTGGCCTGGTAGTGGAAACCCATGGCCTAGGAATTTGACATTGGTTTGATTCTGGAAACCTGTGGCCTGTGAACATGACTGAGGCGTGATTCTTGAAAAGTGTGGCCTGGGAATATGACTGAGGTTTGATTCTGGAAATCTGTGGCCTGGGTACTTAACTGAGGTTTGATGGCAGAAATCTGTGGACTGGCAACATGACTGAGGTTTGATTGTAGAACCCTGTGCCCTGGAAACATGACTGCGACCTGATACTTGAAACCCATGGCCTGGGAACTTGACATTGGTTTGATTATGGAACCCTGTGGCCAGGAACAAGACTGAGGCGTGATTCTGGAATGCTGTGGCCTGCGAACATGACATCTGTTTATATTGTGGAATACTGGGCCCTGGGAACCTGGCTGAGGCTTGGTTATGGAACCCTGTGGACTGGGAACATGACTGAGGTTTTATTCTGGAATCCTGTGGCCGGGGAACATGACATCAGTGGATTCTGGAACCCTGTGACCGGGGAACATGACATCAGTGGATTCTGGAACCCTGTGGCCGGGGAACAGGACATCAGTGGATTCTGGAACCCTGTGGCCTGGGAATATGAGAACGGTTTGATTCTGGAACCCTGTGGACTGGGAACATGTCTGAGGTTTCATGGTGGAAACCTGTGGCTTGGCAACTTGACTGAGGTTTGTTTCTGGAACCCTGTTCCCTGGGAACATGACTGAGGTTTGATTCTGGACACCTTTGTGCTGGGAACATGACTGTGGTTTGATTGTGGAATCCTGTGGCCTGCGAACATGACTGAGGTTTGATTCTGGAACCATGTGTCCTGGGAATATGACTGAGCTTTGATTCTGGAAATCTGTGGCCTGGGAACTTGACTGAGGTTTGATGGCAGAAACCTGTGGACTGGCAACATGACTGAGGTTGGATTGTAGAACCCTGTGCCCTGGAAACATGACTGCGACCTGATACTTGAAACCCATGGCCTGGGAACTTGACATTGGTTTGATTCTGGAACCCTGTGGCCAGGGAACATGACTGAGGCGAGATTCTGGAATCCTGTGCCCTGGAAACATAACTGTGGCTTGGTACTGGAAACCCATGGCCTAGGAATTTGACATTGGTTTGATTCTGGAACCCTGTGGCCAGGAACAAGACTGAGGCGTGATTCTGGAATGCTGTGGCCTGCGAACATGACATCTGTTTAGATTGTGGAATACTGGGCCCTGGGAACCTGACTGAGGCTTGGTTCTGGAACCCTGTGGACTGGGAACATGACTGAGGTTTTATTCTGGAATCCTGTGGCCTGGGAACATGACATCAGTGGATTCTGGAACCCTGTTGCCTGGGAACTTGAGAACGGTTTGATTCTGGAACCCTGTGTCTTGGGAATATATCTGAGGTTTGATGGTGGAAACCTGTGGCCTGGCAACATGACTGAGGTTTGTTTCTGGAACCCTGTTCCCTGGGAACATGACTGAGGTTTGCTTCTGGACACCTTTCTCCTGGGAACATGACTGTGGTTTGATTGTGGAATCCTGTGGCCTGCGAACATGACTGAGGTTTGATTCTGTAACCATGTGTTCTGGGAATATGACTGAGCTTTGATTCTGGAAATCTGTGGCCTGGGCACTTGACTGAGGTTTGATGGCAGAAACCTGTGGACTGGCAACATGACTGAGGTTTGATTGTAGAACCCTGTGCCCTGGAAACATGACTGCGACCTGATACTTGAAACCCATGGCCTGGGAACTTGACATTGGTTTGATTCTGGAACCCTGTGGCCAGGGAACATGACTGAGGCGAGATTCTGGAATCCTGTGCCCTGGAAACATGACTGTGGCTTGGTACTGGAAACCCATGCCCTAGGAATTTGCCATTGGTTTGATTCTGGAACCCTGTGGCCTGGGACCATGACTGAGGTTTGATTCTGGAACCATGTGTCCTGGGAATATGACTGAGGTTTGATTCTGGAAATCTGTGGCCTGGGAACTTGACTGAGGTTTGATGGCAGAAACCTGTGGACTGGCAACATGACTGAGGTTTGATTGTAGAACCCTGTGCCATGGAAACATGACTGCGGCCTGGTACTGGAAACCCATGGCCTGGGAACTTGACATTGGTTTGATTCTGGAACCCTGTGGCCTGGGAACATGACTGAGGCGTGATTCTGGAAACCTGCGGCCTGGGAACATGACATCTGTTTAGATTGTGGAATACTGTGCCCTGGGAACCTGACTGAAGGCTTGGTTCTGGAATCCTGTGGACTGGGAACATGACTCAGGATTGATTCTGAGACCATGTCGCCTGGGTATATGACTGTGGTTTGATTCTGGAAGCCATTGGACTGGGAATATGTCTGATGTTAGATTGTGTAATCCTGTGGCCTGGAAACATGACATCGGTTTGGATTCTGGTACCATGTTGCCTGGGAACATGAAATCGGTTTGATTGTGGAAACCTATGGTCTGGGAATATGACTGAGGTTTGATGGTGGTACCCTATGGCCTGGCAACATGACTGAGGTTTGATTCTGGATCCCTGTGGCCAGGGAACATGACTGAGGCGTGATTTTGGAAACCTGTGGACTGGGAACATGACATCTGTTTAGATTGTGGAATACTGTGCCCTGGGAACCTGACTGAGGCTTGGTTCTGGAACCCTGTGGACTGGGAACATGACTGAGCTTTTATTCTGGAACCCTGTAGCCTTGGAACATAACTGAGGATTGATTCTGGAACCCTGTGGCCGGGGAACAGGACATCAGTGGATTCTGGAACCCTGTGGCCTGGGAACATGAGAACGGTTTGATTCTGGAACCCTGTGCCTTGGGAATATGTCTGAGGTTTGATGGTGGAAACCTGTGGCCTGGCAACATGACTGAGGTTTGTTTCTGGAACCCTGTTCCCTGGGAACATGAGTGAGTTTTGCTTCTGGACACCTTTGTCCTGGGAACATGACTGTGGTTTGATTGTGGAACCATGGGTCCTGCAAACATGACTGAGGTTTGATTCTGGATCCATGTGTCCTGGGAATATGACTGAGCTTTGATTCTGGAAATCTGTGGCCTGGGAACTTGACTGAGGTTTGATGGCAGAAACCTGTGGACTGGCAACATGACTGAGGTTTGATTGTAGAACCCTGTGCCCTGGAAACATGACTGCGACCTGATACTTGAAACCCATGGCCTGGGAACTTGACATTGGTTTGATTCTGGAACCCTGTGGCCAGGGAACATGACTGAGGCGAGATTCTGGAATCCTGTGCCCTGGAAACATGACTGTGGCTTGGTACTGGAAACCCATGGCCTAGGAATTTGACATTGGTTTGATTCTGGAACCCTGTGGCCTGGGAACATGACTGAGGTTTGATTCTGGAACCATGTGTCCTGGGAATATGACTGAGGTTTGATTCTGGAAATCTGTGGCCTGGGAACTTGACTGAGGTTTGATGGCAGAAACCTGTGGACTGGCAACATGACTGAGGTTTGATTGTAGAACCCTGTGCCATGGAAACATGACTGCGGCCTGGTACTGGAAACCCATGGCCTGGGAACTTGACATTGGTTTGATTCTGGAAACCTGTGGCCTGGGAACATGACTGAGGCGTGATTCTGGAAAAGTGTGGCCTGGGAATATGACTGAGGTTTGATTCTGGAAATCTGTGGCCTGGGTACTTGACTGAGATTTGATGGCAGAAATCTGTGGACTGGCAACATGACTGAGGTTTGATTGTAGAACCCTGTGCCCTGGAAACATGACTGCGACCTGATACTTGAAACCCATGGCCTGGGAACTTGACATTGGTTTGATTCTGGAACCCTGTGGCCAGGAACAAGACTGAGGCGTGATTCTGGAATGCTGTGGCCTGCGAACATGACATCTGTTTAGATTGTGGAATACTGGGCCCTGGGAACCTGACTGAGGCTTGGTTCTGGAACCCTGTGGACTGGGAACATGACTGAGGTTTTATTCTGGAATCCTGTGGCCTGGGAACATGACATTAGTGGATTCTGGAACCCTGTGCCCGGGGAACATGACATGAGTGGATTCTGGAACCCTGTGGCCGGGGAACAGGACATCAGTGGATTCTGGAACCCTGTGGCCTGGGAACATGAGAACGGTTTGATTCTGGAACCCTGTGGCCTGGGAACATGTCTGAGGTTTCATGGTGGAAACCTGTGGCTTGGCAACATGACTGAGGTTTGTTTCTGGAACCCTGTTCCCTGGGAACATGACTGAGGTTTGATTCTGGACACCTTTGTGCTGGGAACATGAGTGTGTTTTGATTGTGGAATCATGGGTCCTGCAAACATGACTGAGGTTTGATTCTGGAACCATGTGTCCTGGGAATATGACTGAGCTTTGATTCTGGAAATCTGTGGCCTGGGAACTTGACTGAGGTTTGATGGCAGAAACCTGTGGACTGGCAACATGACTGAGGTTTGATTGTAGAACCCTGTGCCATGGAAACATGACTGCGGCCTGGTACTGGAAACCCATGGCCTGGGAACTTGACATTGGTTTGATTCTGGAACCCTGTGGCCTGGGAACATGACATCTGTTTAGATTGTGGAATACTGTGCCCTGGGAACCTGACTGAAGGCTTGGTTCTGGAATCCTGTGGACTGGGAACATGACTCAGGATTGATTCTGAGACCATGTCGCCTGGGTATATGACTGTGGTTTGATTCTGGAAGCCATTGGACTGGGAATATGTCTGATGTTAGATTGTGTAATCCTGTGGCCTGGAAACATGACATCGGTTTGGATTCTGGTACCATGTTGCCTGGGAACATGAAATCGGTTTGATTGTGGAAACCTATGGTCTGGGAATATGACTGAGGTTTGATGGTGGTACCCTATGGCCTGGCAACATGACTGAGGTTTGATTCTGGATCCCTGTGGCCAGGGAACATGACTGAGGCGTGATTTTGGAAACCTGTGGACTGGGAACATGACATCTGTTTAGATTGTGGAATACTGTGCCCTGGGAACCTGACTGAGGCTTGGTTCTGGAACCCTGTGGACTGGGAACATGACTGAGCTTTTATTCTGGAACCCTGTAGCCTTGGAACATAACTGAGGATTGATTCTGGAACCCTGTGGCCGGGGAACAGGACATCAGTGGATTCTGGAACCCTGTGGCCTGGGAACATGAGAACGGTTTGATTCTGGAACCCTGTGCCTTGGGAATATGTCTGAGGTTTGTTGGCAGAAACCTGTGGACTGGCAACATGACTGAGGTTTGATTGTAGAACCCTGTGCCGTGGAAACATGACTGCGACCTGATACTTGAAACCCATGGCCTGGGAACTTGACATTGGTTTGATTCTGGAACCCTGTGGCCTGGAACAAGAGTGAGGCGTGATTCTGGAATGCTGTGGCCTGCGAACATTACATCTGTTTAGATTGTGGAATACTGTGCCCTGGGAACCTGACTGAAGGCTTGGTTCTTGAACCCTGTGGACTGGGAACATGACTGAGCTTTTATTCTGGAACCCTGTAGCCTTGGAACATAACTGAGGATTGATTCTGGAACCCTGTGGCCGGGGAACAGGACATCAGTGGATTCTGGAACCCTGTGGCCTGGGAACATGAAAACGGTTTGATTCTGGAACCCTGTGCCTTGGGAATATGTCTGAGGTTTCATGGTGGAAACCTGTGGCTTGGCAACATGACTGAGGTTTGTTTCTGGAACCCTGTTCCCTGGGAACATGACTGAGGTTTGATTCTGGACACCTTTGTGCTGGGAACATGACTGTGTTTTGATTGTGGAATCATGGGTCCTGCAAACATGACTGAGGTTTGAATCTGGAACCATGTGTCCTGGGAATATGACTGAGGTTTGATTCTGGAAATCTGTGGCCTGGGAACTTGACTGAGGTTTGATGGCAGAAACCTGTGGACTGGCAACATGACTGAGGTTTGATTGTAGAACCCTGTGCCCTGGAAACATGACTGTGGCCTGGTAGTGGAAACCCATGGCCAAGGAATTTGACATTGGTTTGATTCTGGAAACCTGTGGCCTGGGAACATGACTGAGGCGTGATTCTGGAAAAGTGTGGCCTCGGAATATGACTGAGGTTTGATTCTGGAAATCTGTGGCCTGGGTACTTGACTGAGGTTTGATGGAAGAAATCTGTGGACTGGCAACATGACTGAGGTTTGATTGTAGAACCCTGTGCCCTGGAAACATGACTGCGACCTGATACTTGAAACCCATGGCCTGGGAACTTGACATTGGTTTGATTCTGGAACCCTGTGTCCAGGAACAAGACTGAGGCGTGATTCTGGAATGCTGTGGCCTGCGAACATGACATCTGTTTAGATTGTGGAATACTGGGCCCTGGGAACCTGACTGAGGCTTGGTTCTGGAACCCTGTGGACTGGGAACATGACTGAGGTTTTATTCTGGAATCCTGTGGCCTGGGAACATGACATCAGTGGATTCTGGAACCCTGTGCCCGGGGAACATGACATCAGTGGATTCTGGAACCCTGTGGCCGGGGAACAGGACATCAGTGGATTCTGGAACCCTGTGGCCTGGGAACATGAGAACGGTTTGATTCTGGAACCCTGTGGCCTGGGAACATGTCTGAGGTTTCATGGTGGAAACCTGTGGCTTGGCAACATGACTGAGGTTTGTTTCTGGAACCCTGTTCCCTGGGAACATGACTGAGGTTTGATTCTGGACACCTTTGTGCTGGGAACATGACTGTGTTTTGATTGTGGAATCATGGGTCCTGCAAACATGACTGAGGTTTGATTCTGGAACCATGTGTCCTGGGAATATGACTGAGGTTTGATTCTGGAAATCTGTGGCCTGGGAACTTGACTGAGGTTTGATGGCAGAAACCTGTGGACTGGCAACATGACTGAGGTTTGATTGTAGAACCCTGTGCCCTGGAAACATGACTGTGGCCTGGTAGTGGAAACCCATGGCCTAGGAATTTGACATTGGTTTGATTCTGGAAACCTGTGGCCTGGGAACATGACTGAGGCGTGATTCTGGAAAAGTGTGGCCTGGGAAAATGACTGAGGTTTGATTCTGGAAATCTGTGGCCTGGATACTTGACTGAGGTTTGATGGCAGAAATCTGTGGACTGGCAACATGACTGAGGTTTGATTGTAGAACCCTGTGCCCTGGAAACATGACTGTGACCTGATACTTGAAACCCATGGCCTGGGAACTTGACATTGGTTTGATTCTGGAACCCTGTGGCCTGAGAACATGTCTGAGGTTTCATGGGGGAAACCTGTGGCTTGGCAACATGACTGAGGTTTGTTTCTGGAACCCTGCTCCCTGGGAACATGAATGAGGTTTGATTCTGGACACCTTTGTGCTGGGAACATGACTGTGGTTTGATTGTGGAATCCTGTGGCCTGCGAACATGACTGAGGTTTGATTCTGGAACCATGTGTCCTGGGAATATGACTGAGGTTTGATTCTGGAAATCTGTGGCCTGGGAACTTGACTGAGGTTTGATGGCAGAAACCTGTGGACTGGCAACATGACTGAGGTTTGATTGTAGAACCCTGTGCCCTGGAAACATGACTGCGACCTGATACTTGAAACCCATGGCCTGGGAACTTGACATTGGTTTGATTCTGGAACCCTGTGGCCAGGGAACATGACTGAGGCGAGATTGTGGAATCCTGTGCCCTGGAAACATGACTGTGGCTTGGTACTGGAAACCCATGGCCTAGGAATTTGACATTGGTATGATTCTGGAACCCTGTGGCCAGGAACAAGACTGAGGCGTGATTCTGGAATGCTGTGGCCTGCGAACATGACATCTGTTTAGATTGTGGAATACTGGGCCCTGGGAACCTGACTGAGGCTTGGTTCTGGAACCCTGTGGACTGGGAACATGACTGAGCTTTTATTCTGGAACCCTGTAGCCTTGGAACATAACTGAGGATTGATTCTGGAACCCTGTGGCCGGGGAACATGACATCAGTGGATTCTGGAACCCTGTTGCCTGGGAACTTGAGAACGGTTTGATTCTGGAACCCTGTGTCTTGGGAATATATCTGAGATTTGATGGTGGAAACCTGTGGCCTGGCAACATGACTGAGGTTTGTTTCTGGAACCCTGTTCCCTGGGAACATGAATGAGGTTTGATTCTGGACACCTTTGTGCTGGGAACATGACTGTGTTTTGATTGTGGAATCATGGGTCCTGCAAACATGACTGAGGTTTGATTCTGGAACCATGTGTCCTGGAAATATGACTGAGGTTTGATTCTGGAAATCTGTGGCCTGGGAATTTGACTGAGGTTTGATGGCAGAAACCTGTGGACTGGCAACATGACTGAGGTTTGATTGTAGAACCCTGTGCCCTGGAAACATGACTGTGGCCTGGTAGTGGAAACCCATGGCCTAGGAATTTGACATTGGTTTGATTCTGGAAACCTGTGGCCTGTGAACATGACTGAGGCGTGATTCTTGAAAAGTGTGGCCTGGGAATATGACTGAGGTTTGATTCTGGAAATCTGTGGCCTGGGTACTTAACTGAGGTTTGATGGCAGAAATCTGTGGACTGGCAACATGACTGAGGTTTGATTGTAGAACCCTGTGCCCTGGAAACATGACTGCGACCTGATACTTGAAACCCATGGCCTGGGAACTTGACATTGGTTTGATTCTGGAACCCTGTGGCCAGGAACAAGACTGAGGCGTGATTCTGGAATGCTGTGGCCTGCGAACATGACATCTGTTTAGATTGTGGAATAATGGGCCCTGGGAACCTGACTGAGGCTTAGTTCTGGAACCCTGTGGACTGGGAACATGACTGGGGTTTTATTCTGGAATCCTGTGGCCTGGGAACATGACATCAGTGGATTCTGAAACCCTGTTGCCTGGGAACTTGAGAACGGTTTGATTCTGGAACCCTGTGTCTTGGGAATATATCTGAGGTTTGATGGTGGAAACCTGTGGCCTGGCAATATGACTGAGGTTTGTTTCTGGAACCCTGTTCCCTGGGAACATGAGTGAGTTTTGCTTCTGGACACCTTTGTCCTGGGAACATGACTGTGGTTTGATTGTGGAATCCTGTGGCCTGCGAACATGACTGAGGTTTGATTCTGGAACCATATGTCCTGGGAATATGAATGAGCTTTGATTCTGGAAATCTGTGGCCTGGGAACTTGACTGAGGTTTGATGGCAGAAACCTGTGGACTGGCAACATGACTGAGGTTTGATTGTAGAACCCTGTGCCCTGGAAACATGACTGCGACCTGATACTTGAAACCCATGGCCTGGGAACTTGACATTGGTTTGATTCTGGAACCCTGTGGTCTGGAACAAGACTGAGGCGTGATTCTGGAATGCTGTGGCCTGCGAACATGACATCTGTTTAGATTGTGGAATACTGGGCCCTGGGAACCTGACTGAGGCTTGGTTCTGGAACCCTGTGGACTGGGAACATGACTGAGGTTTTATTCTGGAATCCTGTGGCCTGGGAACATGACATCAGTGGATTCTGGAACCCTGTGCCCGGGGAACATGACATCAGTGGATTCTGGAACCCTGTGGCCGGGGAACAGGACATCAGTGGATTCTGGAACCCTGTGGCCTGGGAACATGAGAACGGATTGATTCTGGAACCCTGTGGCCTGGGAACATGTCTGAGGTTTCATGGTGGAAACCTGTGGCTTGGCAACATGACTGAGGTTTGTTTCTGGAACCCTGTTCCCTGGGAACATGACTGAGGTTTGATTCTGGACACCTTTGTGCTGGGAACATGACTGTGTTTTGATTGTGGAATCATGGGTCCTGCAAACATGACTGAGGTTTGATTGTGGAACCATGTGTCCTGGGAATATGACTGAGGTTTGATTCTGGAAATCTGTGGCCTGGGAACTTGACTGAGGTTTGATGGCAGAAACCTGTGGACTGGCAACATGACTGAGGTTTGATTGTAGAACCCTGTGCCATGGAAACATGACTGCGGCCTGGTACTGGAAACCCATGGCCTGGGAACTTGACATTGGTTTGATTCTAGAACCCTGTGGCCTGGGAACATGACATCTGTTTAGATTGTGGAATACTGTGCCCTGGGAACCTGACTGAGGCTTGGTTCTGGAACCCTGTGGACTGGGAACATGACTGAGCTTTTATTCTGGAACCCTGTAGCCTTGGAACATAACTGAGGATTGATTCTGGAACCCTGTGGCCGGGGAACATGACATCAGTGGATTCTGGAACCCTGTGGCCTGGGAACATGAGAACGGTTTGATTCTGGAACCCTGTGCCTTGGGAATATGTCTGAGGTTTGATGGTGGAAACCTGTGGCCTGGCAACATGACTGAGGTTTGTTTCTGGAACCCTGTTCCCTGGGAACATGAGTGAGGTTTGCTTCTGGACACCTTTGTCCTGGTAACATGACTGTGGTTTGATTGTGGAACCATGGGTCCTGCAAACATGACTGAGGTTTGATTCTGGATCCATGTGTCCTGGGAATATGACTGAGGTTTGATTCTGGAAATCTATGGCCTGGGAACTTGACTGAGGTTTGATAGCAGAAACCTGTGGACTGGCAACATGACTGAGGTTTGATTGTAGAACCCTGTGCCCTGGAAACATGACTGCGACCTGATACTTGAAACCCATGGCCTGGGAACTTGACATTGGTTTGATTCTGGAACCCTGTGGCCTGGAACAAGACTGAGGCGTGATTCTGGAATGCTGTGGCCTGCGAACATGACATCTGTTTAGATTGTGGAATACTGTGCCCTGGGAACCTGACTGAAGGCTTGGTTCTGGAACCCTGTGGACTGGGAACATGACTGAGCTTTTATTCTGGAACCCTGTAGCCTTGGAACATAACTGAGGATTGATTCTGGAACCCTGTGGCCGGGGAACAGGACATCAGTGGATTCTGGAACCCTGTGGCCTGGGAACATGAGAACGGTTTGATTCTGGAACCCTGTGGCCTGGGAACATGTCTGAGGTTTCATGGTGGAAACCTGTGGCTTGGCAACATGACTGAGGTTTGTTTCTGGAACCCTGTTCCCTGGGAACATGACTGAGGTTTGATTCTGGACACCTTTGTGCTGGGAACATGACTGTGTTTTGATTGTGGAATCATGGGTCCTGCAAACATGACTGAGGTTTGATTCTGGAACCATGTGTCCTGGGAATATGACTGAGGTTTGATTCTGGAAATCTGTGGCCTGGGAACTTGACTGAGGTTTGATGGCAGAAACCTGTGGACTGGCAACATGACTGAGGTTTGATTGTAGAACCCTGTGCCCTGGAAACATGACTGTGGCCTGGTAGTGGAAACCCATGGCCTAGGAATTTGACATTGGTTTGATTCTGGAACCCTGTGGCCTGGGAACATGACTGAGGCGTGATTCTGGAAAAGTGTGGCCTCGGAATATGACTGAGGTTTGATTCTGGAAATCTGTGGCCTGGGTACTTGAGTGAGGTTTGATGGCAGAAATCTGTGGACTGGCAACATGACTGAGGTTTGATTGTAGAACCCTGTGCCCTGAAAACATGACTGCGACCTGATACTTGAAACCCATGGCCTGGGAACTTGACATTGGTTTGATTCTGGAACCCTGTGGCCTGGGAACATGTCTGAGGTTTCATGGTGGAAACCTGTGGCTTGGCAACATGACTGAGGTTTGTTTCTGGAACCCTGTTCCCTGGAAACATGACTGTGGCTTGGTACTGGAAACCCATGCCCTAGGAATTTGCCATTGGTTTGATTCTGGAACCCTGTGGCCTGGGACCATGACTGAGGTTTGATTCTGGAACCATGTGTCCTGGGAATATGACTGAGGTTTGATTCTGGAAATCTGTGGCCTGGGAACTTGACTGAGGTTTGATGGCAGAAACCTGTGGACTGGCAACATGACTGAGGTTTGATTGTAGAACCCTGTGCCCTGGAAACATGACTGCGACCTGATACTTGAAACCCATGGCCTGGGAACTTGACATTGGTTTGATTCTGGAACCCTGTGGCCAGGGAACATGACTGAGGCGAGATTCTGGAATCCTGTGCCCTGGAAACATGACTGTGGCTTGGTACTGGAAACCCATGGCCTAGGAATTTGACATTGGTTTGATTCTGGAACCCTGTGGCCAGGAACAAGACTGAGGCGTGATTCTGGAATGCTGTGGCCTGCGAACATGACATCTGTTTAGATTGTGGAATACTGGGCCCTGGGAACCTGACTGAGGCTTGGTTCTGGAACCCTGTGGACTGGGAACATGACTCGGGTTTTATTCTGGAATCCTGTGGCCTGGGAACATGACATCAATGGATTCTGGAACCCTGTTGCCTGGGAACTTGAGAACGGTTTGATTCTGGAACCCTGTGTCTTGGGAATATATCTGAGATTTGATGGTGGAAACCTGTGGCCTGGCAACATGACTGAGGTTTGTTTCTGGAACCCTGTTCCCTGGGAACATGAATGAGGTTTGATTCTGGACACCTTTGTGCTGGGAACATGACTGTGTTTTGATTGTGGAATCATGGGTCCTGCAAACATGACTGAGGTTTGATTCTGGAACCTTGTGTCCTGGAAATATGACTGAGGTTTGATTCTGGAAATCTGTGGCTTGGGAATTTGACTGAGGTTTGATGGCAGAAACCTGTGGACTGGCAACATGACTGAGGTTTGATTGTAGAACCCTGTGCCCTGGAAACATGACTGTGGCCTGGTAGTGGAAACCCATGGCCTAGGAATTTGACATTGGTTTGATTCTGGAAACCTGTGGCCTGGGAACATGACTGAGGCGTGATTATGGAAAAGTGTGGCCTGGGAATATGACTGAGGTTTGATTCTGGAAATCTGTGGCCTGGGTACTTAACTGAGGTTTGATGGCAGAAATCTGTGGACTGGCAACATGACTGAGGTTTGATTGTAGAACCCTGTGCCCTGGAAACATGACTGCGACCTGATACTTGAAACCCATGGCCTGGGAACTTGACATTGGTTTGATTCTGGAACCCTGTGGCCAGGAACAAGACTGAGGCGTGATTCTGGAATGCTGTGGCCTGCGAACATGACATCTGTTTAGATTGTGGAATAATGGGCCCTGGGAACCTGACTGAGGCTTAGTTCTGGAACCCTGTGGACTGGGAACATGACTGGGGTTTTATTCTGGAATCCTGTGGCCTGGGAACATGATATCAGTGGATTCTGAAACCCTGTTGCCTGGGAACTTGAGAACGGTTTGATTCTGGAACCCTGTGTCTTGGGAATATATCTGAGGTTTGATGGTGGAAACCTGTGGCCTGGCAATATGACTGAGGTTTGTTTCTGGAACCCTGTTCCCTGGGAACATGAGTGAGTTTTGCTTCTGGACACCTTTGTCCTGGGAACATGACTGTGGTTTGATTGTGGAATCCTGTGGCCTGCGAACATGACTGAGGTTTGATTCTGGAACCATATGTCCTGGGAATATGAATGAGCTTTGATTCTGGAAATCTGTGGCCTGGGAACTTGACTGAGGTTTGATGGCAGAAACCTGTGGACTGGCAACATGACTGAGGTTTGATTGTAGAACCCTGTGCCCTGGAAACATGACTGCGACCTGATACTTGAAACCCATGGCCTGGGAACTTGACATTGGTTTGATTCTGGAACCCTGTGGTCTGGAACAAGACTGAGGCGTGATTCTGGAATGCTGTGGCCTGCGAACATGACATCTGTTTAGATTGTGGAATACTGGGCCCTGGGAACCTGACTGAGGCTTGGTTCTGGAACCCTGTGGACTGGGAACATGACTGAAGTTTTATTCTGGAATCCTGTGGCCTGGGAACATGACATCAGTGGATTCTGGAACCCTGTGCCCGGGGAACATGACATCAGTGGATTCTGGAACCCTGTGGCCGGGAAACAGGACATCAGTGGATTCTGGAACCCTGTGGCCTGGGAACATGAAAACGGTTTGATTCTGGAACCCTGTGGCCTGGGAACATGTCTGAGGTTTCATGGTGGAAACCTGTGGCTTGGCAACATGACTGAGGTTTGTTTCTGGAGCCCTGTTCCCTGGGAACATGAATGAGGTTTGATTCTGGACACCTTTGTGCTGGGAACATGACTGTGTTTTGATTGTGGAATCATGGGTCCTGCAAACATGACTGAGGTTTGATTCTGGAACCATGTGTCCTGGGAATATGACTGAGGTTTGATTCTGGAAATCTGTGGCCTGGGAACTTGACTGAGGTTTGATGGCAGAAACCTGTGGACTGGCAACATGACTGAGTTTTGATTGTAGAACCCTGTGCCCTGGAAACATGACTGTGGCCTGGTAGTGGAAACCCATGGCCTAGGAATTTGACATTGGTTTGATTCTGGAAACCTGTGGCCTGGGAACATGACTGAGGCGTGATTCTGGAAAAGTGTGGCCTGGGAATATGACTGAGGTTTGATTCTGGAAATCTGTGGCCTGGGTACTTGACTGAGGTTTGATGGCAGAAATCTGTGGACTGGCAACATGACTGAGGTTTGATTGTAGAACCCTGTGCCCTGGAAACATGACTGCGACCTGATACTTGAAACCCATGGCCTGGGAACTTGACATTGGTTTGATTCTGGAACCCTGTGGCCAGGAACAAGACTGAGGCGTGATTCTGGAATGCTGTGGCCTGCGAACATGACATCTGTTTAGATTGTGGAATACTGGGCCCTGGGAACCTGACTGAGGCTTGGTTCTGGAACCCTATGGACTGGGAACATGACTGAGGTTTTATTCTGGAATCCTGTGGCCTGGGAACATGACATCAGTGGATTCTGGAACCCTGTTGCCTGGGAACTTGAGAACGGTTTGATTCTGGAACCCTGTGTCTTGGGAATATATCTGAGGTTTGATGGTGGAAACCTGTGGCCTGGCAACATGACTGAGGTTTGTTTCTGGAACCCTGTTCCCTGGGAACATGAATGAGGTTTGCTTCTGGACACCTTTCTCCTGGGAACATGACTGTGGTTTGATTGTGGAATCCTGTGGCCTGCGAACATGACTGAGGTTTGATTCTGGAACCATGTGTCCTGGGAATATGACTGAGCTTTGATTCTGGAAATCTGTGGCCTGGGCACTTGACTGAGGTTTGATGGCAGAAACCTGTGGACTGGCAACATGACTGAGGTTTGATTGTAGAACCCTGTGCCCTGGAAACATGACTGCGACCTGATACTTGAAACCCATGGCCTGGGAACTTGACATTGGTTTGATTCTGGAACCCTGTGGCCAGGAACAAGACTGAGGCGTGATTCTGGAATGCTGTGGCCTGCGAACATGACATCTGTTTAGATTGTGGAATAATGGGCCCTGGGAACCTGACTGAGGCTTGGTTCTGGAACCCTGTGGACTGGGAACATGACTGGGGTTTTATTCTGGAATCCTGTGGCCTGGGAACATGACATCAGTGGATTCTGAAACCCTGTTGCCTGGGAACTTGAGAACGGTTTGATTCTGGAACCCTGTGTCTTGGGAATATATCTGAGGTTTGATGGTGGAAACCTGTGGCCTGGCAATATGACTGAGGTTTGTTTCTGGAACCCTGTTCCCTGGGAACATGAGTGAGTTTTGCTTCTGGACACCTTTGTCCTGGGAACATGACTGTGGTTTGATTGTGGAATCCTGTGGCCTGCGAACATGACTGAGGTTTGATTCTGGAACCATATGTCCTGGGAATATGAATGAGCTTTGATTCTGGAAATCTGTGGCCTGGGAACTTGACTGAGGTTTGATGGCAGAAACCTGTGGACTGGCAACATGACTGAGGTTTGATTGTAGAACCCTGTGCCCTGGAAACATGACTGCGACCTGATACTTGAAACCCATGGCCTGGGAACTTGACATTGGTTTGATTCTGGAACCCTGTGGTCTGGAACAAGACTGAGGCGTGATTCTGGAATGCTGTGGCCTGCGAACATGACATCTGTTTAGATTGTGGAATACTGGGCCCTGGGAACCTGACTGAGGCTTGGTTCTGGAACCCTGTGGACTGGGAACATGACTGAGGTTTTATTGTGGAATCCTGTGGCCTGGGAACATGACATCAGTGGATTCTGGAACCCTGTGCCCGGGGAACATGACATCAGTGGATTCTGGAACCCTGTGGCCGGGGAACAGGACATCAGTGGATTCTGGAACCCTGTGGCCTGGGAACATGAGAACGGTTTGATTCTGGAACCCTGTGGCCTGGGAACATGTCTGAGGTTTCATGGTGGAAACCTGTGGCTTGGCAACATGACTGAGGTTTGTTTCTGGAACCCTGTTCCCTGGGAACATGACTGAGGTTTGATTCTGGACACCTTTGTGCTGGGAACATGACTGTGTTTTGATTGTGGAATCATGGGTCCTGCAAACATGACTGAGGTTTGATTCTGGAACCATGTGTCCTGGGAATATGACTGAGGTTTGATTCTGGAAATCTGTGGCCTGGGAACTTGACTGAGGTTTGATGGCAGAAACCTGTGGACTGGCAACATGACTGAGGTTTGATTGTAGAACCCTGTGCCCTGGAAACATGACTGTGGCCTGGTAGTGGAAACCCATGGCCTAGGAATTTGACATTGGTTTGATTCTGGAAACCTGTGGCCTGGGAACATGACTGAGGCGTGATTCTGGAAAAGTGTGGCCTGGGAATATGACTGAGGTTTGATTCTGGAAATCTGTGGCCTGGGTACTTGACTGAGGTTTGATGGCAGAAATCTGTGGACTGGCAACATGACTGAGGTTTGATTGTAGAACCCTGTGCCCTGGAATCATGACTGCGACCTGATACTTGAAACCCATGGCCTGGGAACTTGACATTGGTTTGATTCTGGAACCCTGTGGCCAGGAACAAGACTGAGGCGTGATTCTGGAATGCTGTGGCCTGCGAACATGACATCTGTTTAGATTGTGGAATACTGGGCCCTGGGAACCTGACTGAGGCTTGGTTCTGGAACCCTGTGGACTGGGAACATGACTGAGATTTTATTCTGGAATCCTGTGGCCTGGGAACATGACATCAGTGGATTCTGGAACCCTGTTGCCTGGGAACTTGAGAACGGTTTGATTCTGGAACCCTGTGTCTTGGGAATATATCTGAGGTTTGATGGTGGAAACCTGTGGCCTGGCAACATGACTGAGGTTTGTTTCTGGAACCCTGTTCCCTGGGAACATGACTGAGGTTTGCTTCTGGACACCTTTCTCCTGGGAACATGACTGTGGTTTGATTGTGGAATCCTGTGGCCTGCGAACATGACTGAGGTTTGATTCTGGAACCATGTGTCCTGGGAATATGACTGAGCTTTGATTCTGGAAATCTGTGGCCTGGGCACTTGACTGAGGTTTGATGGCAGAAACCTGTGGACTGGCAACATGACTGAGGTTTGATTGTAGAACCCTGTGCCCTGGAAACATGACTGCGACCTGATACTTGAAACCCATGGCCTGGGAATTTGACATTGGTTTGATTCTGGAACCCTGTGGCCAGGAACAAGACTGAGGCGTGATTCTGGAATGCTGTGGCCTGCGAACATGACATCTGTTTAAATTGTGGAATACTGGGCCCTGGGAACCTGACTGAGGCTTGGTTCTGGAACCCTGTGGACTGGGAACATGACTGAGGTTTTATTCTGGAATCCTGTGGCCTGGGAACATGACATCAGTGGATTCTGGAACCCTGTGCCCGGGGAACATGACATCAGTGGATTCTGGAACCCTGTGGCCGGGGAACAGGACATCAGTGGATTCTGGAACCCTGTGGCCTGGGAACATGAGAACGGATTGATTCTGGAACCCTGTGGCCTGGGAACATGTCTGAGGTTTCATGGTGGAAACCTGTGGCTTGGCAACATGACTGAGGTTTGTTTCTGGAACCCTGTTCCCTGGGAACATGACTGAGGTTTGATTCTGGACACCTTTGTGCTGGGAACATGACTGTGTTTTGATTGTGGAATCATGGGTCCTGCAAACATGACTGAGGTTTGATTCTGGAACCATGTGTCCTGGGAATATGACTGAGCTTTGATTCTGGAAATCTGTGGCCTGGGAACTTGACTGAGGTTTGATGGCATAAACCTGTGGACTGGCAACATGACTGAGGTTTGATTGTAGAACCCTGTGCCCTGGAAACATGACTGTGGCCTGGTAGTGGAAACCCATGGCCTAGGAATTTGACATTGGTTTGGTTCTGGAAACCTGTGGCCTGGGAACATGACTGAGGCGTGATTCTGGAAAAGTGTGGCCTGGGAATATGACTGAGGTTTGATTCTGGAAATCTGTGGCCTGGGTACTTGACTGAGGTTTGATGGCAGAAATCTGTGGACAGGCAACATGACTGAGGTTTGATTGTAGAACCCTGTGCCCTGGAAACATGACTGCGACCTGATACTTGAAACCCATGGCCTGGGAACTTGACATTGGTTTGATTCTGGAACCCTGTGGCCAGGAACAAGACTGAGGCGTGATTCTGGAATGCTGTGGCCTGCGAACATGACATCTGTTTAGATTGTGGAATACTGGGCCCTGGGAACCTGACTGAGGCTTGGTTCTGTAACCCTGTGGACTGGGAACATGACTGAGGTTTCATTCTGGAATCCTGTGGCCTGGGAACATGACATCAGTGGATTCTGGAACCCTGTGCCCGGGGAACATGACATCAGTGGATTCTGGAACCCTGTGGCCGGGGAACAGGACATCAGTGGATTCTGGAACCCTGTGGCCTGGGAACATGAGAACGGTTTGATTCTGGAACCCTGTGGCCTGGGAACATGTCTGAGGTTTCATGGTGGAAACCTGTGGCTTGGCAACATGACTGAGGTTTGTTTCTGGAACCCTGTTCCCTGGGAACATGACTGAGGTTTGATTCTGGACACCTTTGTGCTGGGAACATGACTGTGTTTTGATTGTGGAATCATGGGTCCTGCAAACATGACTGAGGTTTGATTCTGGAACCATGTGTCCTGGGAATATGACTGAGGTTTGATTCTGGAAATCTGTGGCCTGGGAACTTGACTGAGGTTTGATGGCAGAAACCTGTGGACTGGCAACATGACTGAGGTTTGATTGTAGAACCCTGTGCCCTGGAAACATGACTGTGGCCTGGTAGTGGAAACCCATGGCCTAGGAATTTGACATTGGTTTGATTCTGGAAACCTGTGGCCTGGGAACATGACTGAGGCGTGATTCTGGAAAAGTGTGGCCTGGGAATATGACTGAGGTTTGATTCTGGAAATCTGTGGCCTGGGTACTTGACTGAGGTTTGATGGCAGAAATCTGTGGACTGGCAACATGACTGAGGTTTGATTGTAGAACCCTGTGCCCTGGAATCATGACTGCGACCTGATACTTGAAACCCATGGCCTGGGAACTTGACATTGGTTTGATTCTGGAACCCTGTGGCCAGGAACAAGACTGAGGCGTGATTCTGGAATGCTGTGGCCTGCGAACATGACATCTGTTTAGATTGTGGAATACTGGGCCCTGGGAACCTGACTGAGGCTTGGTTCTGGAACCCTGTGGACTGGGAACATGACTGAGATTTTATTCTGGAATCCTGTGGCCTGGGAACATGACATCAGTGGATTCTGGAACCCTGTTGCCTGGGAACTTGAGAACGGTTTGATTCTGGAACCCTGTGTCTTGGGAATATATCTGAGGTTTGATGGTGGAAACCTGTGGCCTGGCAACATGACTGAGGTTTGTTTCTGGAACCCTGTTCCCTGGGAACATGACTGAGGTTTGCTTCTGGACACCTTTCTCCTGGGAACATGACTGTGGTTTGATTGTGGAATCCTGTGGCCTGCGAACATGACTGAGGTTTGATTCTGGAACCATGTGTCCTGGGAATATGACTGAGCTTTGATTCTGGAAATCTGTGGCCTGGGCACTTGACTGAGGTTTGATGGCAGAAACCTGTGGACTGGCAACATGACTGAGGTTTGATTGTAGAACCCTGTGCCCTGGAAACATGACTGCGACCTGATACTTGAAACCCATGGCCTGGGAATTTGACATTGGTTTGATTCTGGAACCCTGTGGCCAGGAACAAGACTGAGGCGTGATTCTGGAATGCTGTGGCCTGCGAACATGACATCTGTTTAAATTGTGGAATACTGGGCCCTGGGAACCTGACTGAGGCTTGGTTCTGGAACCCTGTGGACTGGGAACATGACTGAGGTTTTATTCTGGAATCCTGTGGCCTGGGAACATGACATCAGTGGATTCTGGAACCCTGTGCCCGGGGAACATGACATCAGTGGATTCTGGAACCCTGTGGCCGGGGAACAGGACATCAGTGGATTCTGGAACCCTGTGGCCTGGGAACATGAGAACGGATTGATTCTGGAACCCTGTGGCCTGGGAACATGTCTGAGGTTTCATGGTGGAAACCTGTGGCTTGGCAACATGACTGAGGTTTGTTTCTGGAACCCTGTTCCCTGGGAACATGACTGAGGTTTGATTCTGGACACCTTTGTGCTGGGAACATGACTGTGTTTTGATTGTGGAATCATGGGTCCTGCAAACATGACTGAGGTTTGATTCTGGAACCATGTGTCCTGGGAATATGACTGAGGTTTGATTCTGGAAATCTGTGGCCTGGGAACTTGACTGAGGTTTGATGGCATAAACCTGTGGACTGGCAACATGACTGAGGTTTGATTGTAGAACCCTGTGCCCTGGAAACATGACTGTGGCCTGGTAGTGGAAACCCATGGCCTAGGAATTTGACATTGGTTTGGTTCTGGAAACCTGTGGCCTGGGAACATGACTGAGGCGTGATTCTGGAAAAGTGTGGCCTGGGAATATGACTGAGGTTTGATTCTGGAAATCTGTGGCCTGGGTACTTGACTGAGGTTTGATGGCAGAAATCTGTGGACAGGCAACATGACTGAGGTTTGATTGTAGAACCCTGTGCCCTGGAAACATGACTGCGACCTGATACTTGAAACCCATGGCCTGGGAACTTGACATTGGTTTGATTCTGGAACCCTGTGGCCAGGAACAAGACTGAGGCGTGATTCTGGAATGCTGTGGCCTGCGAACATGACATCTGTTTAGATTGTGGAATACTGGGCCCTGGGAACCTGACTGAGGCTTGGTTCTGTAACCCTGTGGACTGGGAACATGACTGAGGTTTCATTCTGGAATCCTGTGGCCTGGGAACATGACATCAGTGGATTCTGGAACCCTGTGCCCGGGGAACATGACATCAGTGGATTCTGGAACCCTGTGGCCGGGGAACAGGACATCAGTGGATTCTGGAACCCTGTGGCCTGGGAACATGAGAACGGTTTGATTCTGGAACCCTGTGGCCTGGGAACATGTCTGAGGTTTCATGGTGGAAACCTGTGGCTTGGCAACATGACTGAGGTTTGTTTCTGGAACCCTGTTCCCTGGGAACATGACTGAGGTTTGATTCTGGACACCTTTGTGCTGGGAACATGACTGTGTTTTGATTGTGGAATCATGGGTCCTGCAAACATGACTGAGGTTTGATTGTGGAACCATGTGTCCTGGGAATATGACTGAGGTTTGATTCTGGAAATCTGTGGCCTGGGAACTTGACTGAGTTTTGATGGCAGAAACCTGTGGACTGGCAACATGACTGAGGTTTGATTGTAGAACCCTGTGCCCTGGAAACATGACTGTGGCCTGGTAGTGGAAACCCATGGCCTGGGAACTTGACATTGGTTTGATTCTGGAACCCTGTGGCCAGGAACAAGACTGAGGCGTGATTCTGGAATGCTGTGGCCTGCGAACATGACATCTGTTTAGATTGTGGAATACTGGGCCCTGGGAACCTGACTGAGGCTTGGTTCTGGAACCCTGTGGACTGGGAACATGACTGAGGTTTTATTCTGGAATCCTGTGGCCTGGGAACATGACATCAGTGGATTCTGGAACCCTGTTGCCTGGGAACTTGAGAACGGTTTGATTCTGGAACCCTGTGTCTTGGGAATATATCTGAGGTTTGATGGTGGAAACCTGTGGCCTGGCAACATGACTGAGGTTTGTTTCTGGAACCCTGTTCCCTGGGAACATGACTGAGGTTTGCTTCTGGACACCTTTCTCCTGGGAACATGACTGTGGTTTGATTGTTGAATCCTGTGGCCTGCGAACATGACTGAGGTTTGATTCTGGAACCATGTGTCCTGGGAATATGACTGAGCTTTGATTCTGGAAATCTGTGGCCTGGGAACTTGACTGAGGTTTGATGGCAGAAACCTGTGGACTGGCAACATGACTGAGGTTTGATTGTAGAACCCTGTGCCCTGGAAACATGACTGTGGCCTGGTAGTGGAAACCCATGGCCTAGGAATTTGACATTGGTTTGATTCTGGAAACCTGTGGCCTGTGAACATGACTGAGGCGTGATTCTTGAAAAGTGTGGCCTGGGAATATGACTGAGGTTTGATTCTGGAAATCTGTGGCCTGGGTACTTAACTGAGGTTTGATGGCAGAAATCTGTGGACTGGCAACATGACTGAGGTTTGATTGTAGAACCCTGTGCCCTGGAAACATGACTGCGACCTGATACTTGAAACCCATGGCCTGGGAACTTGACATTGGTTTGATTCTGGAACCCTGTGGCCAGGAACAAGACTGAGGCGTGATTCTGGAATGCTGTGGCCTGCGAACATGACATCTGTTTAGATTGTGGAATAATGGGCCCTGGGAACCTGACTGAGGCTTAGTTCTGGAACCCTGTGGACTGGGAACATGACTGGGGTTTTATTCTGGAATCCTGTGGCCTGGGAACATGACATCAGTGGATTCTGAAACCCTGTTGCCTGGGAACTTGAGAACGGTTTGATTCTGGAACCCTGTGTCTTGGGAATATATCTGAGGTTTGATGGTGGAAACCTGTGGCCTGGCAATATGACTGAGGTTTGTTTCTGGAACCCTGTTCCCTGGGAACATGAGTGAGTTTTGCTTCTGGACACCTTTGTCCTGGGAATATGACTGTGGTTTGATTGTGGAATCCTGTGGCCTGCGAACATGACTGAGGTTTGATTCTGGAACCATATGTCCTGGGAATATGAATGAGCTTTGATTCTGGAAATCTGTGGCCTGGGAACTTGACTGAGGTTTGATGGCAGAAACCTGTGGACTGGCAACATGACTGAGGTTTGATTGTAGAACCCTGTGCCCTGGAAACATGACTGCGACCTGATACTTGAAACCCATGGCCTGGGAACTTGACATTGGTTTGATTCTGGAACCCTGTGGTCTGGAACAAGACTGAGGCGTGATTCTGGAATGCTGTGGCCTGCGAACATGACATCTGTTTAGATTGTGGAATACTGGGCCCTGGGAACCTGACTGAGGCTTGGTTCTGGAACCCTGTGGACTGGGAACATGACTGAGGTTTTATTCTGGAATCCTGTGGCCTGGGAACATGACATCAGTGGATTCTGGAACCCTGTGCCCGGGGAACATGACATCAGTGGATTCTGGAACCCTGTGGCCGGGGAACAGGACATCAGTGGATTCTGGAACCCTGTGGCCTGGGAACATGAGAACGGTTTGATTCTGGAACCCTGTGGCCTGGGAACATGTCTGAGGTTTCATGGTGGAAACCTGTGGCTTGGCAACATGACTGAGGTTTGTTTCTGGAACCCTGTTCCCTGGGAACATGACTGAGGTTTGATTCTGGACACCTTTGTGCTGGGAACATGACTGTGTTTTGATTGTGGAATCATGGGTCCTGCAAACATGACTGAGGTTTGATTCTGGAACCATGTGTCCTGGGAATATGACTGAGGTTTGATTCTGGAAATCTGTGGCCTGGGAACTTGACTGAGGTTTGATGGCAGAAACCTGTGGACTGGCAACATGACTGAGGTTTGATTGTAGAACCCTGTGCCATGGAAACATGACTGCGGCCTGGTACTGGAAACCCATGGCCTGGGAACTTGACATTGGTTTGATTCTGGAACCCTGTGGCCTGGGAACATGACATCTGTTTAGATTGTGGAATACTGTGCCCTGGGAACCTGACTGAGGCTTGGTTCTGGAACCCTGTGGACTGGGAACATGACTGAGCTTTTATTCTGGAACCCTGTAGCTTTGGAACATAACTGAGGATTGATTCTGGAACCCTGTGGCCGGGGAACATGACATCAGTGGATTCTGGAACCCTGTGGCCTGGGAACATGAGAACGGTTTGATTCTGGAACCCTGTGCCTTGGGAATATGTCTGAGGTTTGATGGTGGAAACCTGTGGCCTGGCAACATGACTGAGGTTTGTTTCTGGAACCCTGTTCCCTGGGAACATGAGTGAGGTTTGCTTCTGGACACCTTTGTCCTGGTAACATGACTGTGGTTTGATTGTGGAACCATGGGTCCTGCAAACATGACTGAGGTTTGATTCTGGATCCATGTGTCCTGGGAATATGACTGAGGTTTGATTTTGGAAATCTATGGCCTGGGAACTTGACTGAGGTTTGATAGCAGAAACCTGTGGACTGGCAACATGACTGAGGTTTGATTGTAGAACCCTGTGCCCTGGAAACATGACTGCGACCTGATACTTGAAACCCATGGCCTGGGAAATTGACATTGGTTTGATTCTGGAACCCTGTGTCCTGGAACAAGACTGAGGCGTGATTCTGGAATGCTGTGGCCTGCGAACATGACATCTGTTTAGATTGTGGAATACTGTGCCCTGGGAACCTGACTGAAGGCTTGGTTCTGGAACCCTGTGGACTGGGAACATGACTGAGCTTTTATTCTGGAACCCTGTAGCCTTGGAACATAACTGAGGATTGATTCTGGAACCCTGTGGCCGGGGAACAGAACATCAGTGGATTCTGGAACCCTGTGGCCTGGGAACATGAGAACGGTTTGATTCTGGAACCCTGTGGCCTGGGAACATGTCTGAGGTTTCATGGTGGAAACCTGTGGCTTGGCAACATGACTGAGGTTTGTTTCTGGAACCCTGTTCCCTGGGAACATGACTGAGGTTTGATTCTGGACACCTTTGTGCTGGGAACATGACTGTGTTTTGATTGTGGAATCATGGGTCCTGCAAACATGACTGAGGTTTGATTCTGGAACCATGTGTCCTGGGAATATGACTGAGGTTTGATTCTGGAAATCTGTGGCCTGGGAACTTGACTGAGGTTTGATGGCAGAAACCTGTGGACTGGCAACATGACTGAGGTTTGATTGTAGAACCCTGTGCCCTGGAAACATGACTGTGGCCTGGTAGTGGAAACCCATGGCCTAGGAATTTGACATTGGTTTGATTCTGGAACCCTGTGGCCTGGGAACATGACTGAGGCGTGATTCTGGAAAAGTGTGGCCTCGGAATATGACTGAGGTTTGATTCTGGAAATCTGTGGCCTGGGTACTTGACTGAGGTTTGATGGCAGAAATCTGTGGACTGGCAACATGACTGAGGTTTGATTGTAGAACCCTGTGCCCTGGAAACATGACTGCGACCTGATACTTGAAACCCATGGCCTGGGAACTTGACATTGGTTTGATTCTGGAACCCTGTGGCCTGGGAACATGTCTGAGGTTTCATGGTGGAAACCTGTGGCTTGGCAACATGACTGAGGTTTGTTTCTGGAACCCTGTTCCCTGGGAACATGAATGAGGTTTGATTCTGGACACCTTTGTTCTGGGAACATGACTGTGGTTTGATTGTGGAATCCTGTGGCCTGCGAACATGACTGAGGTTTGATTCTGGAACCATGTGTCCTGGGAATATGACTGAGGTTTGATTCTGGAAATCTGTGGCCTGGGAACTTGACTGAGGTTTGATGGCAGAAACCTGTGGACTGGCAACATGACTGAGGTTTGATTGTAGAACCCTGTGCCCTGGAAACATGACTGCGACCTGATACTTGAAACCCATGGCCTGGGAACTTGACATTGGTTTGATTCTGGAACCCTGTGGCCAGGGAACATGACTGAGGCGAGATTCTGGAATCCTGTGCCCTGGAAACATGACTGTGGCTTGGTACTGGAAACCCATGGCCTAGGAATTTGACATTGGTTTGATTCTGGAACCCTGTGGCCAGGAACAAGACTGAGGCGTGATTCTGGAATGCTGTGGCCTGCGAACATGACATCTGTTTAGATTGTGGAATACTGGGCCCTGGGAACCTGACTGAGGCTTGGTTCTGGAACCCTGTGGACTGGGAACATGACTCGGGTTTTATTCTGGAATCCTGTGGCCTGGGAACATGACATCAGTGGATTCTGGAACCCTGTTGCCTGGGAACTTGAGAACGGTTTGATTCTGGAACCCTGTGTCTTGGGAATATATCTGAGATTTGATGGTGGAAACCTGTGGCCTGGCAACATGACTGAGGTTTGTTTCTGGAACCCTGTTCCCTGGGAACATGAATGAGGTTTGATTCTGGACACCTTTGTGCTGGGAACATGACTGTGTTTTGATTGTGGAATCATGGGTCCTGCAAACATGACTGAGGTTTGATTCTGGAACCATGTGTCCTGGAAATATGACTGAGGTTTGATTCTGGAAATCTGTGGCCTGGGAATTTGACTGAGGTTTGATGGCAGAAACCTGTGGACTGGCAACATGACTGAGGTTTGATTGTAGAACCCTGTGCCCTGGAAACATGACTGTGGCCTGGTAGTGGAAACCCATGGCCTAGGAATTTGACATTGGTTTGATTCTGGAAACCTGTGCCCTGGGAACATGACTGAGGCGTGATTCTGGAAAAGTGTGGCCTGGGAATATGACTGAGGTTTGATTCTGGAAATCTGTGGCCTGGGTACTTAACTGAGGTTTGATGGCAGAAATCTGTGGACTGGCAACATGATTGAGGTTTGATTGTAGAACCCTGTGCCCTGGAAACATGACTGCGACCTGATACTTGAAACCCATGGCCTGGGAACTTGACATTGGTTTGATTCTGGAACCCTGTGGCCAGGAACAAGACTGAGGCGTGATTCTGGAATGCTGTGGCCTGCGAACATGACATCTGTTTAGATTGTGGAATAATGGGCCCTGGGAAACTGACTGAGGCTTAGTTCTGGAACCCTGTGGACTGGGAACATGACTGGGGTTTTATTCTGGAATCCTGTGGCCTGGGAACATGACATCAGTGGATTCTGAAACCCTGTTGCCTGGGAACTTGAGAACGGTTTGATTCTGGAACCCTGTGTCTTGGGAATATATCTGAGGTTTGATGGTGGAAACCTGTGGCCTGGCAATATGACTGAGGTTTGTTTCTGGAACCCTGTTCCCTGGGAACATGAGTGAGTTTTGCTTCTGGACACCTTTGTCCTGGGAACATGACTGTGGTTTGATTGTGGAATCCTGTGGCCTGCGAACATGACTGAGGTTTGATTCTGGAACCATATGTCCTGGGAATATGAATGAGCTTTGATTCTGGAAATCTGTGGCCTGGGCACTTGACTGAGGTTTGATGGCAGAAACCTGTGGACTGGCAACATGAATGAGGTTTGATTGTAGAACCCTGTGCCCTGGAAACATGACTGCGACCTGATACTTGAAACCCATGGCCTGGGAACTTGACATTGGTTTGATTCTGGAACCCTGTGGTCTGGAACAAGACTGAGGCGTGATTCTGGAATGCTGTGGCCTGCGAACATGACATCTGTTTAGATTGTGGAATACTGGGCCCTGGGAACCTGACTGAGGCTTGGTTCTGGAACCCTGTGGACTGGGAACATGACTGAGGTTTTATTCTGGAATCCTGTGGCCTGGGAACATGACATCAGTGGATTCTGGAACCCTGTGCCCGGGGAACATGACATCAGTGGATTCTGGAACCCTGTGGCCGGGGAACAGGACATCAGTGGATTCTGGAACCCTGTGGCCTGGGAACATGAAAACGGTTTGATTCTGGAACCCTGTGGCCTGGGAACATGTCTGAGGTTTCATGGTGGAAACCTGTGGCTTGGCAACATGACTGAGGTTTGTTTCTGGAACCCTGTTCCCTGGGAACATGACTGAGGTTTGATTCTGGACACCTTTGTGCTGGGAACATGACTGTGTTTTGATTGTGGAATCATGGGTCCTGCAAACATGACTGAGGTTTGATTGTGGAACCATGTGTCCTGGGAATATGACTGAGGTTTGATTCTGGAAATCTGTGGCCTGGGAACTTGACTGAGGTTTGATGGCAGAAACCTGTGGACTGGCAACATGACTGAGTTTTGATTGTAGAACCCTGTGCCCTGGAAACATGACTGTGGCCTGGTAGTGGAAACCCATGGCCTAGGAATTTGACTTTGGTTTTATTCTGGAAACCTGTGGCCTGGGAACATGACTGAGGCGTGATTCTGGAAAAGTGTGGCCTGGGAATATGACTGAGGTTTGATTCTGGAAATCTGTGGCCTGGGTACTTGACTGAGGTTTGATGGCAGAAATCTGTGGACTGGCAACATGACTGAGGTTTGATTGTAGAACCCTGTGCCCTGGAAACATGACTGCGACCTGATACTTGAAACCCATGGCCTGGGAACTTGACATTGGTTTGATTCTGGAACCCTGTGGCCAGGAACAAGACTGAGGCGTGATTCTGGAATGCTGTGGCCTGCGAACATGACATCTGTTTAGATTGTGGAATACTGGGCCCTGGGAACCTGACTGAGGCTTGGTTCTGGAACCCTGTGGACTGGGAACATGACTGAGGTTTTATTCTGGAATCCTGTGGCCTGGGAACATGACATCAGTGGATTCTGGAACCCTGTTGCCTGGGAACTTGAGAACGGTTTGATTCTGGAACCCTGTGTCTTGGGAATATATCTGAGGTTTGATGGTGGAAACCTGTGGCCTGGCAACATGACTGAGGTTTGTTTCTGGAACCCTGTTCCCTGGGAACATGACTGAGGTTTGCTTCTGGACACCTTTCTCCTGGGAACATGACTGTGGTTTGATTGTTGAATCCTGTGGCCTGCGAACATGACTGAGGTTTGATTCTGGAACCATGTGTCCTGGGAATATGACTGAGCTTTGATTCTGGAAATCTGTGGCCTGGGCACTTGACTGAGGTTTGATGGCAGAAACCTGTGGACTGGCAACATGACTGAGGTTTGATTGTAGAACCCTGTGCCCTGGAAACATGACTGCGACCTGATACTTGAAACCCATGGCCTGGGAACTTGACATTGGTTTGATTCTGGAACCCTGTGGCCAGGAACAAGACTGAGGCGTGATTCTGGAATGCTGTGGCCTGCGAACATGACATCTGTTTAGATTGTGGAATAATGGGCCCTGGGAACCTGACTGAGGCTTGGTTCTGGAACCCTGTGGACTGGGAACATGACTGGGGTTTTATTCTGGAATCCTGTGGCCTGGGAACATGACATCAGTGGATTCTGAAACCCTGTTGCCTGGGAACTTGAGAACGGTTTGATTCTGGAACCCTGTGTCTTGGGAATATATCTGAGGTTTGATGGTGGAAACCTGTGGCCTGGCAATATGACTGAGGTTTGTTTCTGGAACCCTGTTCCCTAGGAACATGAGTGAGTTTTGCTTCTGGACACCTTTGTCCTGGGAACATGACTGTGGTTTGATTGTGGAATCCTGTGGCCTGCGAACATGACTGAGGTTTGATTCTGGAACCATATGTCCTGGGAATATGAATGAGCTTTGATTCTGGAAATCTGTGGCCTGGGCACTTGACTGAGGTTTGATGGCAGAAACCTGTGGACTGGCAACATGACTGAGGTTTGATTGTAGAACCCTGTGCCCTGGAAACATGACTGCGACCTGATACTTGAAACCCATGGCCTGGGAACTTGACATTGGTTTGATTCTGGAACCCTGTGGTCTGGAACAAGACTGAGGCGTGATTCTGGAATGCTGTGGCCTGCGAACATGACATCTGTTTAGATTGTGGAATACTGGGCCCTGGGAACCTGACTGAGGCTTGGTTCTGGAACCCTGTGGACTGGGAACATGACTGAGGTTTCATTCTGGAATCCTGTGGCCTGGGAACATGACATCAGTGGATTCTGGAACCCTGTGCCCGGGGAACATGACATCAGTGGATTCTGGAACCCTGTGGCCGGGGAACAGGACATCAGTGGATTCTGGAACCCTGTGGCCTGGGAACATGAGAACGGTTTGATTCTGGAACCCTGTGGCCTGGGAACATGTCTGAGGTTTCATGGTGGAAACCTGTGGCTTGGCAACATGACTGAGGTTTGTTTCTGGAACCCTGTTCCCTGGGAACATGACTGAGGTTTGATTCTGGACACCTTTGTGCTGGGAACATGACTGTGTTTTGATTGTGGAATCATGGGTCCTGCAAACATGACTGAGGTTTGATTCTGGAACCATGTGTCCTGGGAATATGACTGAGGTTTGATTCTGGAAATCTGTGGCCTGGGAACTTGACTGAGGTTTGATGGCAGAAACCTGTGGACTGGCAACATGACTGAGGTTTGATTGTAGAACCCTGTGCCCTGGAAACATGACTGTGGCCTGGTAGTGGAAACCCATGGCCTAGGAATTTGACATTGGTTTGATTCTGGAAACCTGTGGCCTGGGAACATGACTGAGGCGTGATTCTGGAAAAGTGTGGCCTGGGAATATGACTGAGGTTTGATTCTGGAAATCTGTGGCCTGGGTACTTGACTGAGGTTTGATGGCAGAAATCTGTGGACTGGCAACATGACTGAGGTTTGATTGTAGAACCCTGTGCCCTGGAAACATGACTGCGACCTGATACTTGAAACCCATGGCCTGGGAACTTGACATTGGTTTGATTCTGGAACCCTGTGGCCAGGAACAAGACTGAGGCGTGATTCTGGAATGCTGTGGCCTGCGAACATGACATCTGTTTAGATTGTGGAATACTGGGCCCTGGGAACCTGACTGAGGCTTGGTTCTGGAACCCTGTGGACTGGGAACATGACTGAGGTTTTATTCTGGAATCCTGTGGCCTGGGAACATGACATCAGTGGATTCTGGAACCCTGTTGCCTGGGAACTTGAGAACGGTTTGATTCTGGAACCCTGTGTCTTGGGAATATATCTGAGGTTTGATGGTGGAAACCTGTGGCCTGGCAACATGACTGAGGTTTGTTTCTGGAACCCTGTTCCCTGGGAACATGACTGAGGTTTGCTTCTGGACACCTTTCTCCTGGGAACATGACTGTGGTTTGATTGTGGAATCCTGTGGCCTGCGAACATGACTGAGGTTTGATTCTGGAACCATGTGTCCTGGGAATATGACTGAGCTTTGATTCTGGAAATCTGTGGCCTGGGCACTTGACTGAGGTTTGATGGCAGAAACCTGTGGACTGGCAACATGACTGAGGTTTGATTGTAGAACCCTGTGCCCTGGAAACATGACTGCGACCTGATACTTGAAACCCATGGCCTGGGAACTTGACATTGGTTTGATTCTGGAACCCTGTGGCCAGGAACAAGACTGAGGCGTGATTCTGGAATGCTGTGGCCTGCGAACATGACATCTGTTTAGATTGTGGAATAATGGGCCCTGGGAACCTGACTGAGGCTTGGTTCTGGAACCCTGTGGACTGGGAACATGATTGGGGTTTTATTCTGGAATCCTGTGGCCTGGGAACATGACATCAGTGGATTCTGAAACCCTGTTGCCTGGGAACTTGAGAACGGTTTGATTCTGGAACCCTGTGTCTTGGGAATATATCTGAGGTTTGATGGTGGAAACCTGTGGCCTGGCAATATGACTGAGGTTTGTTTCTGGAACCCTGTTCCCTGGGAACATGAGTGAGTTTTGCTTCTGGACACCTTTGTCCTGGGAACATGACTGTGGTTTGATTGTGGAATCCTGTGGCCTGCGAACATGACTGAGGTTTGATTCTGGAACCATATGTCCTGGGAATATGAATGAGCTTTGATTCTGGAAATCTGTGGCCTGGGCACTTGACTGAGGTTTGATGGCAGAAACCTGTGGACTGGCAACATGACTGAGGTTTGATTGTAGAACCCTGTGCCCTGGAAACATGACTGCGACCTGATACTTGAAACCCATGGCCTGGGAACTTGACATTGGTTTGATTCTGGAACCCTGTGTTCTGGAACAAGACTGAGGCGTGATTCTGGAATGCTGTGGCCTGCGAACATGACATCTGTTTAGATTGTGGAATACTGGGCCCTGGGAACCTGACTGAGGCTTGGTTCTGGAACCCTGTGGACTGGGAACATGACTGAGGTTTTATTCTGGAATCCTGTGGCCTGGGAACATGACATCAGTGGATTCTGGAACCCTGTGCCCGGGGAACATGACATCAGTGGATTCTGGAACCCTGTGGCCGGGGAACAGGACATCAGTGGATTCTGGAACCCTGTGGCCTGGGAACATGAGAACGGTTTGATTCTGGAACCGTGTGGCCTGGGAACATGTCTGAGGTTTCATGGTGGAAACCTGTGGCTTGGCAACATGACTGAGGTTTGTTTCTGGAACCCTGTTCCCTGGGAACATGACTGAGGTTTGATTCTGGACACCTTTGTGCTGGGAACATGACTGTGTTTTGATTGTGGAATCATGGGTCCTGCAAACATGACTGAGGTTTGATTCTGGAACCATGTGTCCTGGGAATATGACTGAGGTTTGATTCTGGAAATCTGTGGCCTGGGAACTTGACTGAGGTTTGATGGCAGAAACCTGTGGACTGGCAACATGACTGAGGTTTGATTGTAGAACCCTGTGCCCTGGAAACATGACTGCGACCTGATACTTGAAACCCATGGCCTGGGAACTTGACATTGGTTTGATTCTGGAACCCTGTGGCCAGGAACAAGACTGAGGCGTGATTCTGGAATGCTGTGGCCTGCGAACATGACATCTGTTTAGATTGTGGAATACTGGGCCCTGGGAACCTGACTGAGGCTTGGTTCTGGAACCCTGTGGACTGGGAACATGACTGAGATTTTATTCTGGAATCCTGTGGCCTGGGAACATGACATCAGTGGATTCTGGAACCCTGTTGCCTGGGAACTTGAGAACGGTTTGATTCTGGAACCCTGTGTCTTGGGAATATATCTGAGGTTTGATGGTGGAAACCTGTGGCCTGGCAACATGACTGAGGTTTGTTTCTGGAACCCTGTTCCCTGGGAACATGACTGAGGTTTGCTTCTGGACACCTTTCTCCTGGGAACATGACTGTGGTTTGATTGTGGAATCCTGTGGCCTGCGAACATGACTGAGGTTTGATTCTGGAACCATGTGTCCTGGGAATATGACTGAGCTTTGATTCTGGAAATCTGTGGCCAGGGCACTTGACTGAGGTTTGATGGCAGAAACCTGTGGACTGGCAACATGACTGAGGTTTGATTGTAGAACCCTGTGCCCTGGAAACATGACTGCGACCTGATACTTGAAACCCATGGCCTGGGAACTTGACATTGGTTTGATTCTGGAACCCTGTGGCCAGGAACAAGACTGAGGCGTGATTCTGGAATGCTGTGGCCTGCGAACATGACATCTGTTTAAATTGTGGAATACTGGGCCCTGGGAACCTGACTGAGGCTTGGTTCTGGAACCCTGTGGACTGGGAACATGACTGAGGTTTTATTCTGGAATCCTGTGGCCTGGGAACATGACATCAGTGGATTCTGGAACCCTGTGCCCGGGGAACATGACATCAGTGGATTCTGGAACCCTGTGGCCGGGGAACAGGACATCAGTGGATTCTGGAACCCTGTGGCCTGGGAACATGAGAACGGATTGATTCTGGAACCCTGTGGCCTGGGAACATGTCTGAGGTTTCATGGTGGAAACCTGTGGCTTGGCAACATGACTGAGGTTTGTTTCTGGAACCCTGTTCCCTGGGAACATGACTGAGGTTTGATTCTGGACACCTTTGTGCTGGGAACATGACTGTGTTTTGATTGTGGAATCATGGGTCCTGCAAACATGACTGAGGTTTGATTCTGGAACCATGTGTCCTGGGAATATGACTGAGGTTTGATTCTGGAAATCTGTGGCCTGGGAACTTGACTGAGGTTTGATGGCATAAACCTGTGGACTGGCAACATGACTGAGGTTTGATTGTAGAACCCTGTGCCCTGGAAACATGACTGTGGCCTGGTAGTGGAAACCCATGGCCTAGGAATTTGACATTGGTTTGGTTCTGGAAACCTGTGGCCTGGGAACATGACTGAGGCGTGATTCTGGAAAAGTGTGGCCTGGGAATATGACTGAGGTTTGATTCTGGAAATCTGTGGCCTGGGTACTTGACTGAGGTTTGATGGCAGAAATCTGTGGACAGGCAACATGACTGAGGTTTGATTGTAGAACCCTGTGCCCTGGAAACATGACTGCGACCTGATACTTGAAACCCATGGCCTGGGAACTTGACATTGGTTTGATTCTGGAACCCTGTGGCCAGGAACAAGACTGAGGCGTGATTCTGGAATGCTGTGGCCTGCGAACATGACATCTGTTTAGATTGTGGAATACTGGGCCCTGGGAACCTGACTGAGGCTTGGTTCTGTAACCCTGTGGACTGGGAACATGACTGAGGTTTCATTCTGGAATCCTGTGGCCTGGGAACATGACATCAGTGGATTCTGGAACCCTGTGCCCGGGGAACATGACATCAGTGGATTCTGGAACCCTGTGGCCGGGGAACAGGACATCAGTGGATTCTGGAACCCTGTGGCCTGGGAACATGAGAACGGTTTGATTCTGGAACCCTGTGGCCTGGGAACATGTCTGAGGTTTCATGGTGGAAACCTGTGGCTTGGCAACATGACTGAGGTTTGTTTCTGGAACCCTGTTCCCTGGGAACATGAGTGAGGTTTGATTCTGGACACCTTTGTGCTGGGAACATGACTGTGTTTTGATTGTGGAATCATGGGTCCTGCAAACATGACTGAGGTTTGATTGTGGAACCATGTGTCCTGGGAATATGACTGAGGTTTGATTCTGGAAATCTGTGGCCTGGGAACTTGACTGAGTTTTGATGGCAGAAACCTGTGGACTGGCAACATGACTGAGGTTTGATTGTAGAAACCTGTGCCCTGGAAACATGACTTTGGCCTGGTAGTGGAAACCCATGGCCTAGGAATTTGACATTGGTTTGATTCTGGAAACCTGTGGCCTGGGAACATGACTGAGGCGTGATTCTGGAAAAGTGTGGCCTGGGAATATGACTGAGGTTTGATTCTGGAAATCTGTGGCCTGGGTACTTGACTGAGGTTTGATGGCAGAAATCTGTGGACTGGCAACATGACTGAGGTTTGATTGTAGAACCCTGTGCCCTGGAAACATGACTGCGACCTGATACTTGAAACCCATGGCCTGGGAACTTGACATTGGTTTGATTCTGGAACCCTGTGGCCTGGGAACATGTCTGAGGTTTCATGGTGGAAACCTGTGGCTTGGCAACATGACTGAGGTTTGTTTCTGGAACCCTGTTCCCTGGGAACATGAATGAGGTTTGATTCTGGACACCTTTGTGCTGGGAACATGACTGTGGTTTGATTGTGGAATCCTGTGGCCTGCGAACATGACTGAGGTTTGATTCTGGAACCATGTGTCCTGGGAATATGACTGAGGTTTGATTCTGGAAATCTGTGGCCTGGGAACTTGACTGAGGTTTGATGGCAGAAACCTGTGGACTGGCAACATGACTGAGGTTTGATTGTAGAACCCTGTGCCCTGGAAACATGACTGCGACCTGATACTTGAAACCCATGGCCTGGGAACTTGACATTGGTTTGATTCTGGAACCCTGTGGCCAGGGAACATGACTGAGGCGAGATTCTGGAATCCTGTGCCCTGGAAACATGACTGTGGCTTGGTACTGGAAACCCATGGCCTAGGAATTTGACATTGGTTTGATTCTGGAACCCTGTGGCCAGGAACAAGACTGAGGCGTGATTCTGGAATGCTGTGGCCTGCGAACATGACATCTGTTTAGATTGTGGAATACTGGGACCTGGGAACCTGACTGAGGCTTGGTTCTGGAACCCTGTGGACTGGGAACATGACTCGGGTTTTATTCTGGAATCCTGTGGCCTGGGAACATGACATCAGTGGATTCTGGAACCCTGTTGCCTGGGAACTTGAGAACGGTTTGATTCTGGAACCCTGTGTCTTGGGAATATATCTGAGATTTGATGGTGGAAACCTGTGGCCTGGCAACATGACTGAGGTTTGTTTCTGGAACCCTGTTCCCTGGGAACATGAATGAGGTTTGATTCTGGACACCTTTCTGCTGGGAACATGACTGTGTTTTGATTGTGGAATCATGGGTCCTGCAAACATGACTGAGGTTTGATTCTGGAACCATGTGTCCTGGAAATATGACTGAGGTTTGATTCTGGAAATCTGTGGCCTGGGAATTTGACTGAGGTTTGATGGCAGAAACCTGTGGACTGGCAACATGACTGAGGTTTGATTGTAGAACCCTGTGTCCTGGAAACATGACTGTGTCCTGGTAGTGGAAACCCATGGCCTAGGAATTTGACATTGGTTTGATTCTGGAAACCTGTGGCCTGGGAACATGACTGAGGCGTGATTCTGGAAAAGTGTGGCCTGGGAATATGACTGAGGTTTGATTCTGGAAATCTGTGGCCTGGGTACTTAACTGAGGTTTGATGGCAGAAATCTGTGGACTGGCAACATGATTGAGGTTTGATTGTAGAACCCTGTGCCCTGGAAACATGACTGCGACCTGATACGTGAAACCCATGGCCTGGGAACTTGACATTGGTTTGATTCTGGAACCCTGTGGCCAGGAACAAGACTGAGGCGTGATTCTGGAATGCTGTGGCCTGCGAACATGACATCTGTTTAGATTGTGGAATAATGGGCCCTGGGAAACTGACTGAGGCTTAGTTCTGGAACCCTGTGGACTGGGAACATGACTGGGGTTTTATTCTGGAATCCTGTGGCCTGGGAACATGACATCAGTGGATTCTGAAACCCTGTTGCCTGGGAACTTGAGAACGGTTTGATTCTGGAACCCTGTGTCTTGGGAATATATCTGAGGTTTGATGGTGGAAACCTGTGGCCTGGCAATATGACTGAGGTTTGTTTCTGGAACCCTGTTCCCTGGGAACATGAGTGAGTTTTGCTTCTGGACACCTTTGTCCTGGGAACATGACTGTGGTTTGATTGTGGAATCCTGTGGCCTGCGAACATGACTGAGGTTTGATTCTGGAACCATATGTCCTGGGAATATGAATGAGCTTTGATTCTGGAAATCTGTGGCCTGGGCACTTGACTGAGGTTTGATGGCAGAAACCTGTGGACTGGCAACATGACTGAGGTTTGATTGTAGAACCCTGTGCCCTGGAAACATGACTGCGACCTGATACTTGAAACCCATGGCCTGGGAACTTGACATTGGTTTGATTCTGGAACCCTGTGGCCAGGAACAAGACTGAGGCGTGATTCTGGAATGCTGTGGCCTGCGAACATGACATTTGTTTAGATTGTGGAATACTGGGCCCTGGGAACCTGACTGAGGCTTGGTTCTGGAACCCTGTGGACTGGGAACATGACTGAGGTTTTATTCTGGAATCCTGTGGCCTGGGAACATGACATCAGTGGATTCTGGAACCCTGTGCCCGGGGAACATGACATCAGTGGATTCTGGAACCCTGTGGCCGGGGAACAGGACATCAGTGGATTCTGGAACCCTGTGGCCTGGGAACATGAGAACGGATTGATTCTGGAACCCTGTGGCCTGGGAACATGTCTGAGGTTTCATGGTGGAAACCTGTGGCTTGGCAACATGACTGAGGTTTGTTTCTGGAACCCTGTTCCCTGGGAACATGACTGAGGTTTGATTCTGGACACCTTTGTGCTGGGAACATGACTGTGTTTTGATTGTGGAATCATGGGTCCTGCAAACATGACTGAGGTTTGATTCTGGAACCATGTGTCCTGGGAATATGACTGAGGTTTGATTCTGGAAATCTGTGGCCTGGGAACTTGACTGAGGTTTGATGGCAGAAACCTGTGGACTGGCAACATGACTGAGTTTTGATTGTAGAACCCTGTGCCCTGGAAACATGACTGTGGCCTGGTAGTGGAAACCCATGGCCTAGGAATTTGACATTGGTTTGATTCTGGAAACCTGTGGCCTGGGAACATGACTGAGGCGTGATTCTGGAAAAGTGTGGCCTGGGAATATGACTGAGGTTTGATTCTGGAAATCTGTGGCCTGGGTACTTGACTGAGGTTTGATGGCAGAAATCTGTGGACTGGCAACATGACTGAGGTTTGATTGTAGAACCCTGTGCCCTGGAAACATGACTGCGACCTGATACTTGAAACCCATGGCCTGGGAACTTGACATTGGTTTGATTCTGGAACCCTGTGGCCAGGAACAAGACTGAGGCGTGATTCTGGAATGCTGTGGCCTGCGAACATGACATCTGTTTAGATTGTGGAATACTGGGCCCTGGGAACCTGACTGAGGCTTGGTTCTGGAACCCTGTGGACTGGGAACATGACTGAGATTTTATTCTGGAATCCTGTGGCCTGGGAACATGACATCAGTGGATTCTGGAACCCTGTTGCCTGGGAACTTGAGAACGGTTTGATTCTGGAACCCTGTGTCTTGGGAATATATCTGAGGTTTGATGGTGGAAACCTGTGGCCTGGCAACATGACTGCGGTTTGTTTCTGGAACCCTGTTCCCTGGGAACATGACTGAGGTTTGCTTCTGGACACCTTTCTCCTGGGAACATGACTGTGGTTTGATTGTGGAATCCTGTGGCCTGCGAACATGACTGAGGTTTGATTCTGGAACCATGTGTCCTGGGAATATGACTGAGCTTTGATTCTGGAAATCTGTGGCCAGGGCACTTGACTGAGGTTTGATGGCAGAAACCTGTGGACTGGCAACATGACTGAGGTTTGATTGTAGAACCCTGTGCCCTGGAAACATGACTGCGACCTGATACTTGAAACCCATGGCCTGGGAACTTGACATTGGTTTGATTCTGGAACCCTGTGGCCAGGAACAAGACTGAGGCGTGATTCTGGAATGCTGTGGCCTGCGAACATGACATCTGTTTAAATTGTGGAATACTGGGCCCTGGGAACCTGACTGAGGCTTGGTTCTGGAACCCTGTGGACTGGGAACATGACTGAGGTTTTATTCTGGAATCCTGTGGCCTGGGAACATGACATCAGTGGATTCTGGAACCCTGTGCCCGGGGAACATGACATCAGTGGATTCTGGAACCCTGTGGCCGGGGAACAGGACATCAGTGGATTCTGGAACCCTGTGGCCTGGGAACATGAGAACGGATTGATTCTGGAACCCTGTGGCCTGGGAACATGTCTGAGGTTTCATGGTGGAAACCTGTGGCTTGGCAACATGACTGAGGTTTGTTTCTGGAACCCTGTTCCCTGGGAACATGACTGAGGTTTGATTCTGGACACCTTTGTGCTGGGAACATGACTGTGTTTTGATTGTGGAATCATGGGTCCTGCAAACATGACTGAGGTTTGATTCTGGAACCATGTGTCCTGGGAATATGACTGAGGTTTGATTCTGGAAATCTGTGGCCTGGGAACTTGACTGAGGTTTGATGGCATAAACCTGTGGACTGGCAACATGACTGAGGTTTGATTGTAGAACCCTGTGCCCTGGAAACATGACTGTGGCCTGGTAGTGGAAACCCATGGCCTAGGAATTTGACATTGGTTTGGTTCTGGAAACCTGTGGCCTGGGAACATGACTGAGGCGTGATTCTGGAAAAGTGTGGCCTGGGAATATGACTGAGGTTTGATTCTGGAAATCTGTGGCCTGGGTACTTGACTGAGGTTTGATGGCAGAAATCTGTGGACAGGCAACATGACTGAGGTTTGATTGTAGAACCCTGTGCCCTGGAAACATGACTGCGACCTGATACTTGAAACCCATGGCCTGGGAACTTGACATTGGTTTGATTCTGGAACCCTGTGGCCAGGAACAAGACTGAGGCGTGATTCTGGAATGCTGTGGCCTGCGAACATGACATCTGTTTAGATTGTGGAATACTGGGCCCTGGGAACCTGACTGAGGCTTGGTTCTGGAACCCTGTGGACTGGGAACATGACTGAGGTTTCATTCTGGAATCCTGTGGCCTGGGAACATGACATCAGTGGATTCTGGAACCCTGTGCCCGGGGAACATGACATCAGTGGATTCTGGAACCCTGTGGCCGGGGAACAGGACATCAGTGGATTCTGGAACCCTGTGGCCTGGGAACATGAGAACGGTTTGATTCTGGAACCCTGTGGCCTGGGAACATGTCTGAGGTTTCATGGTGGAAACCTGTGGCTTGGCAACATAACTGAGGTTTGTTTCTGGAACCCTGTTCCCTGGGAACATGACTGAGGTTTGATTCTGGACACCTTTGTGCTGGGAACATGACTGTGTTTTGATTGTGGAATCATGGGTCCTGCAAACATGACTGAGGTTTGATTGTGGAACCATGTGTCCTGGGAATATGACTGAGGTTTGATTCTGGAAATCTGTGGCCTGGGAACTTGACTGAGTTTTGATGGCAGAAACCTGTGGACTGGCAACATGACTGAGGTTTGATTGTAGAAACCTGTGCCCTGGAAACATGACTTTGGCCTGGTAGTGGAAACCCATGGCCTAGGAATTTGACATTGGTTTGATTCTGGAAACCTGTGGCCTGGGAACATGACTGAGGCGTGATTCTGGAAAAGTGTGGCCTGGGAATATGACTGAGGTTTGATTCTGGAAATCTGTGGCCTGGGTACTTGACTGAGGTTTGATGGCAGAAATCTGTGGACTGGCAACATGACTGAGGTTTGATTGTAGAACCCTGTGCCCTGGAAACATGACTGCGACCTGATACTTGAAACCCATGGCCTGGGAACTTGACATTGGTTTGATTCTGGAACCCTGTGGCCTGGGAACATGTCTGAGGTTTCATGGTGGAAACCTGTGGCTTGGCAACATGACTGAGGTTTGTTTCTGGAACCCTGTTCCCTGGGAACATGAATGAGGTTTGATTCTGGACACCTTTGTGCTGGGAACATGACTGTGGTTTGATTGTGGAATCCTGTGGCCTGCGAACATGACTGAGGTTTGATTCTGGAACCATGTGTCCTGGGAATATGACTGAGGTTTGATTCTGAAAATCTGTGGCCTGGGAACTTGACTGAGGTTTGATGGCAGAAACCTGTGGACTGGCAACATGACTGAGGTTTGATTGTAGAACCCTGTGCCCTGGAAACATGACTGCGACCTGATACTTGAAACCCATGGCCTGGGAACTTGACATTGGTTTGATTCTGGAACCCTGTGGCCAGGGAACATGACTGAGGCGAGATTCTGGAATCCTGTGCCCTGGAAACATGACTGTGGCTTGGTACTGGAAACCCATGGCCTAGGAATTTGACATTGGTTTGATTCTGGAACCCTGTGGCCAGGAACAAGACTGAGGCGTGATTCTGGAATGCTGTGGCCTGCGAACATGACATCTGTTTAGATTGTGGAATACTGGGACCTGGGAACCTGACTGAGGCTTGGTTCTGGAACCCTGTGGACTGGGAACATGACTCGGGTTTTATTCTGGAATCCTGTGGCCTGGGAACATGACATCAGTGGATTCTGGAACCCTGTTGCCTGGGAACTTGAGAACGGTTTGATTCTGGAACCCTGTGTCTTGGGAATATATCTGAGATTTGATGGTGGAAACCTGTGGCCTGGCAACATGACTGAGGTTTGTTTCTGGAACCCTGTTCCCTGGGAACATGAATGAGGTTTGATTCTGGACACCTTTGTGCTGGGAACATGACTGTGTTTTGATTGTGGAATCATGGGTCCTGCAAACATGACTGAGGTTTGATTCTGGAACCATGTGTCCTGGAAATATGACTGAGGTTTGATTCTGGAAATCTGTGGCCTGGGAATTTGACTGAGGTTTGATGGCAGAAATCTGTGGACTGGCAACATGACTGAGGTTTGATTGTAGAACCCTGTGCCCTGGAAACATGACTGTGGCCTGGTAGTGGAAACCCATGGCCTAGGAATTTGACATTGGTTTGATTCTGGAAACCTGTGGCCTGGGAACATGACTGAGGCGTGATTCTGGAAAAGTGTGGCCTGGGAATATGACTGAGGTTTGATTCTGGAAATCTGTGGCCTGGGTACTTAACTGAGGTTTGATGGCAGAAATCTGTGGACTGGCAACATGATTGAGGTTTGATTGTAGAACCCTGTGCCCTGGAAACATGACTGCGACCTGATACGTGAAACCCATGGCCTGGGAACTTGACATTGGTTTGATTCTGGAACCCTGTGGCCAGGAACAAGACTGAGGCGTGATTCTGGAATGCTGTGGCCTGCGAACATGACATCTGTTTAGATTGTGGAATAATGGGCCCTGGGAAACTGACTGAGGCTTAGTTCTGGAACCCTGTGGACTGGGAACATGACTGGGGTTTTATTCTGGAATCCTGTGGCCTGGGAACATGACATCAGTGGATTCTGAAGCCCTGTTGCCTGGGAACTTGAGAACGGTTTGATTCTGGAACCCTGTGTCTTGGGAATATATCTGAGGTTTGATGGTGGAAACCTGTGGCCTGGCAATATGACTGAGGTTTGTTTCTGGAACCCTGTTCCCTGGGAACATGAGTGAGTTTTGCTTCTGGACACCTTTGTCCTGGGAACATGACTGTGGTTTGATTGTGGAATCCTGTGGCCTGCGAACATGACTGAGGTTTGATTCTGGAACCATATGTCCTGGGAATATGAATGAGCTTTGATTCTGGAAATCTGTGGCCTGGGCACTTGACTGAGGTTTGATGGCAGAAACCTGTGGACTGGCAACATGACTGAGGTTTGATTGTAGAACCCTGTGCCCTGGAAACATGACTGCGACCTGATACTTGAAACCCATGGCCTGGGAACTTGACATTGGTTTGATTCTGGAACCCTGTGGCCAGGAACAAGACTGAGGCGTGATTCTGGAATGCTGTGGCCTGCGAACATGACATCTGTTTAGATTGTGGAATACTGGGCCCTGGGAACCTGACTGAGGCTTGGTTCTGGAACCCTGTGGACTGGGAACATGACTGAGGTTTTATTCTGGAATCCTGTGGCCTGGGAACATGACATCAGTGGATTCTGGAACCCTGTGCCCGGGGAACATGACATCAGTGGATTCTGGAACCCTGTGGCCGGGGAACAGGACATCAGTGGATTCTGGAACCCTGTGGCCTGGGAACATGAGAACGGATTGATTCTGGAACCCTGTGGCCTGGGAACATGTCTGAGGTTTCATGGTGGAAACCTGTGGCTTGGCAACATGACTGAGGTTTGTTTCTGGAACCCTGTTCCCTGGGAACATGACTGAGGTTTGATTCTGGACACCTTTGTGCTGGGAACATGACTGTGTTTTGATTGTGGAATCATGGGTCCTGCAAACATGACTGAGGTTTGATTCTGGAACCATGTGTCCTGGGAATATGACTGAGGTTTGATTCTGGAAATCTGTGGCCTGGGAACTTGACTGAGGTTTGATGGCAGAAACCTGTGGACTGGCAACATGACTGAGTTTTGATTGTAGAACCCTGTGCCCTGGAAACATGACTGTGGCCTGGTAGTGGAAACCCATGGCCTAGGAATTTGACATTGGTTTGATTCTGGAAACCTGTGGCCTGGGAACATGACTGAGGCGTGATTCTGGAAAAGTGTGGCCTGGGAATATGACTGAGGTTTGATTCTGGAAATCTGTGGCCTGGGTACTTGACTGAGGTTTGATGGCAGAAATCTGTGGACTGGCAACATGACTGAGGTTTGATTGTAGAACCCTGTGCCCTGGAAACATGACTGCGACCTGATACTTGAAACCCATGGCCTGGGAACTTGACATTGGTTTGATTCTGGAACCCTGTGGCCAGGAACAAGACTGAGGCGTGATTCTGGAATGCTGTGGCCTGCGAACATGACATCTGTTTAGATTGTGGAATACTGGGCCCTGGGAACCTGACTGAGGCTTGGTTCTGGAACCCTGTGGACTGGGAACATGACTGAGGTTTTATTCTGGAATCCTGTGGCCTGGGAACATGACATCAGTGGATTCTGGAACCCTGTTGCCTGGGAACTTGAGAACGGTTTGATTCTGGAACCCTGTGTCTTGGGAATATATCTGAGGTTTGATGGTGGAAACCTGTGGCCTGGCAACATGACTGAGGTTTGTTTCTGGAACCCTGTTCCCTGGGAACATGACTGAGGTTTGCTTCTGGACACCTTTCTGCTGGGAACATGACTGTGGTTTGATTGTGGAATCCTGTGGCCTGCGAACATGACTGAGGTTTGATTCTGGAACCATGTGTCCTGGGAATATGACTGAGCTTTGATTCTGGAAATCTGTGGCCTGGGCACTTGACTGAGGTTTGATGGCAGAAACCTGTGGACTGGCAACATGACTGAGGTTTGATTGTAGAACCCTGTGCCCTGGAAACATGACTGCGACCTGATACTTGAAACCCATGGCCTGGGAACTTGACATTGGTTTGATTCTGGAACCCTGTGGCCAGGAACAAGACTGAGGCGTGATTCTGGAATGCTGTGGCCTGCGAACATGACATCTGTTTAGATTGTGGAATACTGGGCCCTGGGAACCTGACTGAGGCTTGGTTCTGGAACCCTGTGGACTGGGAACATGACTGGGGTTTTATTCTGGAATCCTGTGGCCTGGGAACATGACATCAGTGGATTCTGAAACCCTGTTGCCTGGGAACTTGAGAACGGTTTGATTCTGGAACCCTGTGTCTTGGGAATATATCTGAGGTTTGATGGTGGAAACCTGTGGCCTGGCAATATGACTGAGGTTTGTTTCTGGAACCCTGTTCCCTGGGAACATGAGTGAGTTTTGCTTCTGGACACCTTTGTCCTGGGAACATGACTGTGGTTTGATTGTGGAATCCTGTGGCCTGCGAACATGACTGAGGTTTGATTCTGGAACCATATGTCCTGGGAATATGAATGAGCTTTGATTCTGGAAATCTGTGGCCTGGGAACTTGACTGAGGTTTGATGGCAGAAACCTGTGGACTGGCAACATGACTGAGGTTTGATTGTAGAACCCTGTGCCCTGGAAACATGACTGCGACCTGATACTTGAAACCCATGGCCTGGGAACTTGACATTGGTTTGATTCTGGAACCCTGTGTCCTGGAACAAGACTGAGGCGTGATTCTGGAATGCTGTGGCCTGCGAACATGACATCTGTTTAGATTGTGGAATACTGGGCCCTGGGAACCTGACTGAGGCTTGGTTCTGGAACCCTGTGGACTGGGAACATGACTGAGGTTTTATTCTGGAATCCTGTGGCCTGGGAACATGACATCAGTGGATTCTGGAACCCTGTGCCCGGGGAACATGACATCAGTGGATTCTGGAACCCTGTGGCCGGGGAACAGGATATCAGTGGATTCTGGAACCCTGTGGCCTGGGAACATGAGAACGGTTTGATTCTAGAACCCTGTGGCCTGGGAACATGTCTGAGGTTTCATGGTGGAAACCTGAGGCTTGGCAACATGACTGAGGTTTGTTTCTGGAACCCTGTTCCCTGGGAACATGAATGAGGTTTGATTCTGGACACCTTTGTGCTGGGAACATGACTGTGTTTTGATTGTGGAATCATGGGTCCTGCAAACATGACTGAGGTTTGATTCTGGAACCATGTGTCCTGGGAATATGACTGAGGTTTGATTCTGGAAATCTGTGGCCTGGGAACTTGACTGAGGTTTGATGGCAGAAACCTGTGGACTGGCAACATGACTGAGGTTTGATTGTAGAACCCTGTGCCCTGGAAACATGACTGTGGCCTGGTAGTGGAAACCCATGTCCTAGGAATTTGACATTGGTTTGATTTTGGAACCCGGTGGCCAGGAACAAGACTGAGGCGTGATTCTGGAATGCTGTGGCCTGCGAACATGACATTTGTTTAGATTGTGGAATACTGGGCCCTGGGAACCTGACTGAGGCTTGGTTCTGGAACCCTGTGGACTGGGAACATGACTCGGGTTTTATTCTGGAATCCTGTGGCCTGGGAACATGACATCAGTGGATTCTGGAACCCTGTTGCCTGGGAACTTGAGAACGGTTTGATTCTGGAACCCTGTGTCTTGGGAATATATCTGAGATTTGATGGTGGAAACCTGTGGCCTGGCAACATGACTGAGGTTTGTTTCTGGAACCCTGTTCCCTGGGAACATGAATGAGGTTTGATTCTGGACACCTTTGTGCTGGGAACATGACTGTGTTTTGATTGTGGAATCATGGGTCCTGCAAACATGACTGAGGTTTGATTCTGGAACCATGTCTCCTGGAAATATGACTGAGGTTTGATTCTGGAAATCTGTGGCCTGGGAATTTGACTGAGGTTTGATGGCAGAAACCTGTGGACTGGCAACATGACTGAGGTTTGATTGTAGAACCCTGTGCCCTGGAAACATGACTGTGGCCTGGTAGTGGAAACCCATGGCCTAGGAATTTGACATTGGTTTGATTCTGGAAACCTGTGGCCTGGGAACATGACTGAGGCGTGATTCTGGAAAAGTGTGGCCTGGGAATATGACTGAGGTTTGATTCTGGAAATCTGTGGCCTGGGTACTTGACTGAGGTTTGATGGCAGAAATCTGTGGACTGGCAACATGACTGAGGTTTGATTGTAGAACCCTGTGCCCTGGAAACATGACTGCGACCTGATACTTGAAACCCATGGCCTGGGAACTTGACATTGGTTTGATTCTGGAACCCTGTGGCCTGGGAACATGTCTGAGGTTTCATGGTGGAAACCTGTGGCTTGGCAACATGACTGAGGTTTGTTTCTGGAACCCTGTTCCCTGGGAACATGAATGAGGTTTGATTCTGGACACCTTTGTGCTGGGAACATGACTGTGGTTTGATTGTGGAATCCTGTGGCCTGCGAACATGACTGAGGTTTGATTCTGGAACCATGTGTCCTGGGAATATGACTGAGGTTTGATTCTGGAAATCTGTGGCCTGGGAACTTGACTGAGGTTTGATGGCAGAAACCTGTGGACTGGCAACATGACTGAGGTTTGATTGTAGAACCCTGTGCCCTGGAAACATGACTGCGACCTGATACTTGAAACCCATGGCCTGGGAACTTGACATTGGTTTGATTCTGGAACCCTGTGGCCAGGGAACATGACTGAGGCGAGATTCTGGAATCCTGTGCCCTGGAAACATGACTATGGCTTGGTACTGGAAACCCATGGCCTAGGAATTTGACATTGGTTTGATTCTGGAACCCTGTGGCCAGGAACAAGACTGAGGCGTGATTCTGGAATGCTGTGGCCTGCGAACATGACATCTGTTTAGATTGTGGAATACTGGGCCCTGGGAACCTGACTGAGGCTTGGTTCTGGAACCCTGTGGACTGGGAACATGACTCGGGTTTTATTCTGGAATCCTGTGGCCTGGGAACATGACATCAGTGGATTCTGGAACCCTGTTGCCTGGGAACTTGAGAACGGTTTGATTCTGGAACCTTGTGTCTTGGGAATATATCTGAGATTTGATGGTGGAAACCTGTGGCCTGGCAACATGACTGAGGTTTGTTTCTGGAACCCTGTTCCCTGGGAACATGAATGAGGTTTGATTCTGGACACCTTTGTGCTGGGAACATGACTGTGTTTTGATTGTGGAATCATGGGTCCTGCAAACATGACTGAGGTTTGATTCTGGAACCATGTGTCCTGGAAATATGACTGAGGTTTGATTCTGGAAATCTGTGGCCTGGGAATTTGACTGAGGTTTGATGGCAGAAACCTGTGGACTGGCAACATGACTGAGGTTTGATTGTAGAACCCTGTGCCCTGGAAACATGACTGTGGCCTGGTAGTGGAAACCCATGGCCTAGGAATTTGACATTGGTTTGATTCTGGAAACCTGTGGCCTGGGAACATGACTGAGGCGTGATTCTGGAAAAGTGTGGCCTGGGAATATGACTGAGGTTTGATTCTGGAAATCTGTGGCCTGGGTACTTGACTGAGGTTTGATGGCAGAAATCTGTGGACTGGCAACATGACTGAGGTTTGATTGTAGAACCCTGTGCCCTGGAAACATGACTGCGACCTGATACTTGAAACCCATGGCCTGGGAACTTGACATTGGTTTGATTCTGGAACCCTGTGGCCAGGAACAAGACTGAGGCGTGATTCTGGAATGCTGTGGCCTGCGAACATGACATCTGTTTAGATTGTGGAATAATGGGCCCTGGGAACCTGACTGAGGCTTAGTTCTGGAACCCTGTGGACTGGGAACATGACTGGGGTTTTATTCTGGAATCCTCTGGCCTGGGAATATGACATCAGTGGATTCTGAAACCCTGTTGCCTGGGAACTTGAGAACGGTTTGATTCTGGAACCCTGTGTCTTGGGAATATATCTGAGGTTTGATGGTGGAAACCTGTGGCCTGGCAATATGACTGAGGTTTGTTTCTGGAACCCTGTTCCCTGGGAACATGACTGAGGTTTGCTTCTGGACACCTTTCTCCTGGGAACATTTCTGTGGTTTGATTGTGGAATCCTGTGGCCTGCGAACATGACTGAGGTTTGATTCTGGAACCATATGTCCTGGGAATATGAATGAGCTTTGATTCTGGAAACCTGTGGACTGGCAACATGACTGAGGTTTGATTGTAGAACCCTGTGCCCTGGAAACATGACTGCGACCTGATACTTGAAACCCATGGCCTGGGAACTTGACATTGGTTTGATTCTGGAACCCTGTGGCCTGGAACAAGACTGAGGCGTGATTCTGGAATGCTGTGGCCTGCGAACATGACATCTGTTTAGATTGTGGAATACTGGGCCCTGGGAACCTGACTGAGGCTTGGTTCTGGAACCCTGTGGACTGGGAACATGACTGAGGTTTTATTCTGGAATCCTGTGGCCTGGGAACATGACATCAGTGGATTCTGGAACCCTGTGCCCGGGTTACATGACATCAGTGGATTCTGGAACCCTGTGACCGGGGAACAGGACATCAGTGGATTCTGGAACCCTGTGGCCTGGGAACATGAGAACGGTTTGATTCTGGAACCCTGTGGCCTGGGAACATGTCTGAGGTTTCATGGTGGAAACCTGTGGCTTGGCAACATGACTGAGGTTTGTTTCTGGAACCCTGTTCCCTGGGAACATGACTGAGGTTTGATTCTCGACACCTTTGTGCTGGGAACATGACTGTGTTTTGATTGTGGAATCATGGGTCCTGCAAACATGACTGAGGTTTGATTCTGGAACCATGTGTCCTGGGTATATGACTGAGGTTTGATTCTGGCAATCTGTGGCCTGGGAACTTGACTGAGGTTTGATGGCAGAAACCTGTGGACTGGCAACATGACTGAGGTTTGATTGTAGAACCCTGTGCCCTGGAAACATGACTGTGGCCTGGTAGTGTAAACCCATGGCCTAGGAATTTGACATTGGTTTGATTCTGGAAACCTGTGGCCTGGGAACATGACTGAGGCGTGATTCTGGAAAAGTGTGGCCTGGGAATATGACTGAGGTTTGATTCTGGAAATCTGTGGCCTGGGTACTTGACTGAGGTTTGATGGCAGAAATCTGTGGACTGGCAACATGACTGAGGTTTGATTGTAGAACCCTGTGCCCTGGAAACATGACTGCGACCTGATACTTGAAACCCATGGCATGGGAACTTGACATTGGTTTGATTCTGGAACCCTGTGGCCAGGAACAAGACTGAGGCGTGATTCTGGAATGCTGTGGCCTGCGAACATGACATCTGTTTAGATTGTGGAATACTGGGCCCTGGGAACCTGACTGAGGCTTGGTTCTGGAACCCTGTGGACTGGGAACATGACTGAGGTTTTATTCTGGAATCCTGTGGCCTGGGAACATGACATCAGTGGATTCTGGAACCCTGTTGCCTGGGAACTTGAGAACGGTTTGATTCTGGAACCCTGTGTCTTAGGAATATATCTGAGGTTTGATGGTGGAAACCTGTGGCCTGGCAACATGACTGAGGTTTGTTTCTGGAAACCTGTTCCCTGGGAACATGACTGAGGTTTGCTTCTGGACACCTTTCTCCTGGGAACATGACTGTGGTTTGATTGTGGAATCCTGTGGCCTGCGAACATGACTGAGGTTTGATTCTGGAACCATGTGTCCTGGGAATATGACTGAGCTTTGATTCTGGAAATCTGTGGCCTGGGCACTTGACTGAGGTTTGATGGCAGAAACCTGTGGACTGGCAACATGACTGAGGTTTGATTGTAGAACCCTGTGCCCTGGAAACATGACTGCGACCTGATACTTGAAACCCATGGCCTGGGAACTTGACATTGGTTTGATTCTGGAACCCTGTGTCCTGGAACAAGACTGAGGCGTGATTCTGGAATGCTGTGGCCTGCGAACATGACATCTGTTTAGATTGTGGAATACTGGGCCCTGGGAACCTGACTGAGGCTTGGTTCTGGAACCCTGTGGACTGGGAACATGACTGAGGTTTTATTCTGGAATCCTGTGGCCTGGAAACATGACATCAGTGGATTCTGGAACCCTGTGCCCGGGGAACATGACATCAGTGGATTCTGGAACCCTGTGGCCGGGGAACAGGACATCAGTGGATTCTGGAACCCTGTGGCCTGGGAACATGAGAACGGGTTGATTCTGGAACCCTGTGGCCTGGGAACATGTCTGAGGTTTCATGGTGGAAACCTGTGGCTTGGCAACATGACTGAGGTTTGTTTCTGGAACCCTGTTCCCTGGGAACATGACTGAGGTTTGATTCTGGACACCTTTGTGCTGGGAGCATGACTGTGTTTTGATTGTGGAATCATGGGTCCTGCAAACATGACTGAGGTTTGATTCTGGAACCATGTGTCCTGGGAATATGACTGAGGTTTGATTCTGGAAATCTGTGGCCTGGGAACTTGACTGAGGTTTGATGGCAGAAACCTGTGGACTGGCAACATGACTGAGGTTTGATTGTAGAACCCTGTGCCCTGGAAACATGACTGTGGCCTGGTAGTGGAAACCCATGGCCTAGGAATTTGACATTGGTTTGATTCTGGAAACCTGTGGCCTGTGAACATGACTGAGGCGTGATTCTGGAAAAGCGTGGCCTGGGAATATGACTGAGGTTTGATTCTGGAAATCTGTGGCCTGGGTACTTGACTGAGATTTGATGGCAGAAATCTGTGGACTGGCAACATGACTGAGGTTTGATTGTAGAACCATGTGCCCTGGAAACATGACTGCGACCTGATACTTGAAACCCATGACCTGGGAACTTGACATTAGTTTGATTCTGGAACCCTGTGGCCAGGAACAAGACTGAGGCGTGATTCTGGAATGCTGTGGCCTGCGAACATGACATCTGTTTAGATTGTGGAATACTGGGCCCTGGGAACCTGACTGAGGCTTGGTTCTGGAACCCTGTGGACTGGGAACATGACTGAGGTTTTATTCTGGAATCCTGTGGCCTGGGAACATGACATCAGTGGATTCTGGAACCCTGTGCCCGGGGAACATGACATCAGTGGATTCTGGAACCCTGTGGCCGGGGAACAGGACATTAGTGGATTCTGGAACCCTGTGGCCTGGGAACATGAGAACGGTTTGATTCTGGAACCCTGTGGCCTGGGAACATGTCTGAGGTTTCATGGTGGAAACCTGTGGCTTGGCAACATGACTGAGGTTTGTTTCTGGAACCCTGTTCCCTGGGAACATGACTGAGGTTTGATTCTGGACACCTTTGTGCTGGGAACATGACTGTGTTTTGATTGTGGAATCATGGGTCCTACAAACATGACTGAGGTTTGATTCTGGAACCATGCGTCCTGGGAATATGACTGAGGTTTGATTCTGGAAATCTGTGGCCTGGGAACTTGACTGAGGTTTGATGGCAGAAACCTGTGGACTGGCAACATGACTGAGGTTTGATTGTAGAACCCTGTGCCATGGAAACATGACTGCGGCCTGGTACTGGAAACCCATGGCCTGGGAACTTGACATTGGTTTGATTCTGGAACCCTGTGGCCTGGGAACATGTCTGAGGTTTCATGGTGGAAACCTGTGGCTTGGCAACATGACTGAGGTTTGTTTCTGGAACCCTGTTCCCTGGGAACATGAATGAGCTTTGATTCTGGACACCTTTGTGCTGGGAACATGACTGTGGTTTGATTGTGGAATCCTGTGGCCTGCGAACATGACTGAAGTTTGATTCTGGAACCATGTGTCCTGGGAATATGACTGAGGTTTGATTCTGGAAATCTGTGGCCTGGGAACTTGACTGAGGTTTGATGGCAGAAACCTGTGGACTGGCAACATGACTGAGGTTTGATTGTAGAACCCTGTGCCCTGGAAACATGACTGCGACCTGATACTTGAAACCCATGGCCTGGGAACTTGACATTGGTTTGATTCTGGAACCCTGTGGCCAGGGAACATGACTGAGGCGAGATTCTGGAATCCTGTGCCCTGGAAACATGACTGTGGCTTGGTACTGGAAACCCATGGCCTAGGAATTTGACATTGGTTTGATTCTGGAACCCTGTGGCCAGGAACAAGACTGAGGCGTGATTCTGGAATGCTGTGGCCTGCGAACATGACATCTGTTTAGATTGTGGAATACTGGGCCCTGGGAACCTGACTGAGGCTTGGTTCTGGAACCCTGTGGACTGGGAACATGACTCGGGTTTTATTCTGGAATCCTGTGGCCTGGGAACATGACATCAGTGGATTCTGGAACCCTGTTGCCTGGGAACTTGAGAACGGTTTGATTCTGGAACCCTGTGTCTTGGGAATTTATCTGAGATTTGATGGTGGAAACCTGTGGCCTGGCAACATGACTGAGGTTTGTTTCTGGAACCCTGTTCCCTGGGAACATGAATGAGGTTTGATTCTGGACACCTTTGTGCTGGGAACATGACTGTGTTTTGATTGTGGAATCATGGGTCCTGCAAACATGACTGAGGTTTGATTCTGGAACCATGTGTCCTGGAAATATGACTGAGCTTTGATTCTGGAAATCTGTGGCCTGGGAACTTGACTGAGGTTTGATGGCAGAAACCTGTGGACTGGCAACATGACTGAGGTTTGATTGTAGAACCCTGTGCCCTGGAAACATGACTGTGGCCTGGTAGTGGAAACCCATGGCCTAGGAATTTGACATTGGTTTGATTCTGGAAACCTGTGGCCTGGGAACATGACTGAGACGTGATTCTGGAAAAGTGTGGCCTGGGAATATGACTGAGGTTTGATTCTGGAAATCTGTGGCCTGGGTACTTGACTGAGGTTTGATGGCAGAAATCTGTGGACTGGCAACATGACTGAGGTTTGATTGTAGAACCCTGTGCCCTGGAAACATGACTGCGACCTGATACTTGAAACCCATGGCCTGGGAACTTGACATTGGTTTGATTCTGGAACCCTGTGGCCAGGAACAAGACTGAGGCGTGATTCTGGAATGCTGTGGCCTGCGAACATGACATCTCTTTAGATTGTGGAATACTGGGCCCTGGGAATCTGACTGAGGCTTGGTTCTGGAACCCTGTGGACTGGGAACATGACTGAGGTTTGTTTCTGGAACCCTGTTCCCTGGGAACATGACTGAGGTTTGCTTCTGGACACCTTTCTCCTGGGAACATGACTGTGGTTTGATTGTGGAATCCTGTGGCCTGCGAACATGACTGAGGTTTGATTCTGGAACCATGTGTCCTGGGAATATGACTGAGCTTTGATTCTGGAAATCTGTGGCCTGGGCACTTGACTGAGGTTTGATGGCAGAAACCTGTGGACTGGCAACATGACTGAGGTTTGATTGTAGAACCCTGTGCCCTGGAAACATGACTGCGACCTGATACTTGAAACCCATGGCCTGGGAACTTGACATTGGTTTGATTCTGGAACCCTGTGGCCAGGGAACATGACTGAGGCGAGATTCTGGAATCCTGTGCCCTGGAAACATGACTGTGGCTTGGTACTGGAAACCCATGGCCTCGGAATTTGCCATTGGTTTGATTCTGGAACCCTGTGGCCTGGGAACATGACTGAGGTTTGATTCTGGAACCATGTGTCCTGGGAATATGACTGAGGTTTGATTCTGGAAATCTGTGGCCTGGGAACTTGACTGAAGTTTGATGGCAGAAACCTGTGGACTGGCAACATGACTGAGGTTTGATTGTAGAACCCTGTGCCATGGAACCATGACTGCGGCCTGGTACTGGAAACCCATGGCCTGGGAACTTGACATTGGTTTGATTCTGGAACCCTGTGGCCTGGGAACATGACTGAGGCGTGGTTCTGGAAACCTGCGGCCTGGGAACATGACATCTGTTTAGATTGTGGAATACTGTGCCCTGGGAACCTGACTGAAGGCTTGGTTCTGGAATCCTGTGGACTGGGAACATGACTCAGGATTGATTCTGAGACCATGTGGCCTGGGTATATGACTGTGGTTTGATTCTGGAAGCCATTGGACTGGGAATATGTCTGATGTTAGATTGTGTAATCCTGTGGCCTGGAAACATGACATCGGTTTGGATTCTGGTACCATGTTGCCTGGGAACATGAAATCGGTTTGATTGTGGAAACCTATGGTCTGGGAATATGACTGAGGTTTGATGGTGGTACCCTATGGCCTGGCAACATGACTGAGGTTTGATTCTGGATCCCTGTGGCCAGGGAACATGACTGAGGCGTGATTTTGGAAACCTGTGGACTGGGAACATGACATCTGTTTAGATTGTGGAATACTGGGCCCTGGGAACCTGACTGAGGCTTGGTTCTGGAACCCTGTGGACTGGGAACATGACTGAGCTTTTATTCTGGAACCCTGTAGCCTTGGAACATAACTGAGGATTGATTCTGGAACCCTGTGGCCGGGGAACAGGACATCAGTGGATTCTGGAACCCTGTGACCGGGGAACATGAGAACGGTTTGATTCTGGAACCCTGTGCCTTGGGAATATGTCTGAGGTTTGATGGTGGAAACCTGTGGCCTGGCAACATGACTGAGGTTTGTTTCTGGAACCCTGTTCCCTGGGAACATGACTGAGGTTTGCTTCTGGACACCTTTCTCCTGGGAACATGACTGTGGTTTGATTGTGGAATCCTGTGGCCTGCGAACATGACTGAGGTTTGATTCTGGAACCATGTGTCCTGGGAATATGACTGAGCTTTGATTCTGGAAATCTGTGGCCTGGGCACTTGACTGAGGTTTGATGGCAGAAACCTGTGGACTGGCAACATGACTGAGGTTTGATTGTAGAACCCTGTGCCCTGGAAACATGACTGCGACCTGATACTTGAAACCCATGGCCTGGGAACTTGACATTGGTTTGATTCTGGAACCCTGTGTCCTGGAACAAGACTGAGGCGTGATTCTGGAATGCTGTGGCCTGCGAACATGACATCTGTTTAGATTGTGGAATACTGGGCCCTGGGAACCTGACTGAGGCTTGGTTCTGGAACCCTGTGGACTGGGAACATGACTGAGGTTTTATTCTGGAATCCTGTGGCCTGGGAACATGACATCAGTGGATTCTGGAACCCTGTGCCCGGGGAACATGACATCAGTGGATTCTGGAACCCTGTGGCCGGGGAACAGGACATCAGTGGATTCTGGAACCCTGTGGCCTGGGAACATGACAACGGTTTGATTCTGGAACCCTGTGCCTTGGGAATATGTCTGAGGTTTGATGGTGGAAACCTGTGGCCTGGCAACATGACTGAGGTTTGTTTCTGGAACCCTGTTCCCTGGGAACATGACTGAGGTTTGCTTCTGGACACCTTTCTCCTGGGAACATGACTGTGGTTTGATTGTGGAATCCTGTGGCCTGTGAACATGACTGAGGTTTGATTCTGGAACCATGTGTCCTGGGAATATGACTGAGCTTTGATTCTGGAAATCTGTGGCCTGGGCACTTGACTGAGGTTTGATGGCAGAAACCTGTGGACTGGCAACATGACTGAGGTTTGATTGTAGAACCCTGTGCCCTGGAAACATGACTGCGACCTGATACTTGAAACCCATGGCCTGGGAACTTGACATTGGTTTGATTCTGGAACCCTGTGGCCTGGGAACATGTCTGAGGTTTCATGGTGGAAACCTGTGGCTTGGCAACATGACTGAGGTTTGTTTCTGGAACCCTGTTCCCTGGGAACATGAATGAGGTTTGATTCTGGACACCTTTGTGCTGGGAACATGACTGTGGTTTGATTGTGGAATCCTGTGGCCTGCGAACATGACTGAGGTTTGATTCTGGAACCATGTGTCCTGGGAATATGACTGAGGTTTGATTCTGGAAATCTGTGGCCTGGGAACTTGACTGAGGTTTGATGGCAGAAACCTGTGGACTGGCAACATGACTGAGGTTTGATTGTAGAACCCTGTGCCCTGGAAACATGACTGCGACCTGATACTTGAAACCCATGGCCTGGGAACTTGACATTGGTTTGATTCTGGAACCCTGTGGCCAGGGAACATGACTGAGGCGAGATTCTGGAATCCTGTGCCCTGGAAACATGACTGTGGCTTGGTACTGGAAACCCATGGCCTAGGAATTTGACATTGGTTTGATTCTGGAACCCTGTGGCCAGGAACAAGACTGAGGCGTGATTCTGGAATGCTGTGGCCTGCGAACATGACATCTGTTTAGATTGTGGAATACTGGGACCTGGGAACCTGACTGAGGCTTGGTTCTGGAACCCTGTGGACTGGGAACATGACTCGGGTTTTATTCTGGAATCCTGTGGCCTGGGAACATGACATCAGTGGATTCTGGAACCCTGTTGCCTGGGAACTTGAGAACGGTTTGATTCTGGAACCCTGTGTCTTGGGAATATATCTGAGATTTGATGGTGGAAACCTGTGGCCTGGCAACATGACTGAGGTTTGTTTCTGGAACCCTGTTCCCTGGGAACATGAATGAGGTTTGATTCTGGACACCTTTCTGCTGGGAACATGACTGTGTTTTGATTGTGGAATCATGGGTCCTGCAAACATGACTGAGGTTTGATTCTGGAACCATGTGTCCTGGAAATATGACTGAGGTTTGATTCTGGAAATCTGTGGCCTGGGAATTTGACTGAGGTTTGATGGCAGAAACCTGTGGACTGGCAACATGACTGAGGTTTGATTGTAGAACCCTGTGTCCTGGAAACATGACTGTGTCCTGGTAGTGGAAACCCATGGCCTAGGAATTTGACATTGGTTTGATTCTGGAAACCTGTGGCCTGGGAACATGACTGAGGCGTGATTCTGGAAAAGTGTGGCCTGGGAATATGACTGAGGTTTGATTCTGGAAATCTGTGGCCTGGGTACTTAACTGAGGTTTGATGGCAGAAATCTGTGGACTGGCAACATGATTGAGGTTTGATTGTAGAACCCTGTGCCCTGGAAACATGACTGCGACCTGATACGTGAAACCCATGGCCTGGGAACTTGACATTGGTTTGATTCTGGAACCCTGTGGCCAGGAACAAGACTGAGGCGTGATTCTGGAATGCTGTGGCCTGCGAACATGACATCTGTTTAGATTGTGGAATAATGGGCCCTGGGAAACTGACTGAGGCTTAGTTCTGGAACCCTGTGGACTGGGAACATGACTGGGGTTTTATTCTGGAATCCTGTGGCCTGGGAACATGACATCAGTGGATTCTGAAACCCTGTTGCCTGGGAACTTGAGAACGGTTTGATTCTGGAACCCTGTGTCTTGGGAATATATCTGAGGTTTGATGGTGGAAACCTGTGGCCTGGCAATATGACTGAGGTTTGTTTCTGGAACCCTGTTCCCTGGGAACATGAGTGAGTTTTGCTTCTGGACACCTTTGTCCTGGGAACATGACTGTGGTTTGATTGTGGAATCCTGTGGCCTGCGAACATGACTGAGGTTTGATTCTGGAACCATATGTCCTGGGAATATGAATGAGCTTTGATTCTGGAAATCTGTGGCCTGGGCACTTGACTGAGGTTTGATGGCAGAAACCTGTGGACTGGCAACATGACTGAGGTTTGATTGTAGAACCCTGTGCCCTGGAAACATGACTGCGACCTGATACTTGAAACCCATGGCCTGGGAACTTGACATTGGTTTGATTCTGGAACCCTGTGGCCAGGAACAAGACTGAGGCGTGATTCTGGAATGCTGTGGCCTGCGAACATGACATCTGTTTAGATTGTGGAATACTGGGCCCTGGGAACCTGACTGAGGCTTGGTTCTGGAACCCTGTGGACTGGGAACATGACTGAGGTTTTATTCTGGAATCCTGTGGCCTGGGAACATGACATCAGTGGATTCTGGAACCCTGTGCCCGGGGAACATGACATCAGTGGATTCTGGAACCCTGTGGCCGGGGAACAGGACATCAGTGGATTCTGGAACCCTGTGGCCTGGGAACATGAGAACGGATTGATTCTGGAACCCTGTGGCCTGGGAACATGTCTGAGGTTTCATGGTGGAAACCTGTGGCTTGGCAACATGACTGAGGTTTGTTTCTGGAACCCTGTTCCCTGGGAACATGACTGAGGTTTGATTCTGGACACCTTTGTGCTGGGAACATGACTGTGTTTTGATTGTGGAATCATGGGTCCTGCAAACATGACTGAGGTTTGATTCTGGAACCATGTGTCCTGGGAATATGACTGAGGTTTGATTCTGGAAATCTGTGGCCTGGGAACTTGACTGAGGTTTGATGGCAGAAACCTGTGGACTGGCAACATGACTGAGTTTTGATTGTAGAACCCTGTGCCCTGGAAACATGACTGTGGCCTGGTAGTGGAAACCCATGGCCTAGGAATTTGACATTGGTTTGATTCTGGAAACCTGTGGCCTGGGAACATGACTGAGGCGTGATTCTGGAAAAGTGTGGCCTGGGAATATGACTGAGGTTTGATTCTGGAAATCTGTGGCCTGGGTACTTGACTGAGGTTTGATGGCAGAAATCTGTGGACTGGCAACATGACTGAGGTTTGATTGTAGAACCCTGTGCCCTGGAAACATGACTGCGACCTGATACTTGAAACCCATGGCCTGGGAACTTGACATTGGTTTGATTCTGGAACCCTGTGGCCAGGAACAAGACTGAGGCGTGATTCTGGAATGCTGTGGCCTGCGAACATGACATCTGTTTAGATTGTGGAATACTGGGCCCTGGGAACCTGACTGAGGCTTGGTTCTGGAACCCTGTGGACTGGGAACATGACTGAGGTTTTATTCTGGAATCCTGTGGCCTGGGAACATGACATCAGTGGATTCTGGAACCCTGTTGCCTGGGAACTTGAGAACGGTTTGATTCTGGAACCCTGTGTCTTGGGAATATATCTGAGGTTTGATGGTGGAAACCTGTGGCCTGGCAACATGACTGAGGTTTGTTTCTGGAACCCTGTTCCCTGGGAACATGACTGAGGTTTGCTTCTGGACACCTTTCTGCTGGGAACATGACTGTGGTTTGATTGTGGAATCCTGTGGCCTGCGAACATGACTGAGGTTTGATTCTGGAACCATGTGTCCTGGGAATATGACTGAGCTTTGATTCTGGAAATCTGTGGCCTGGGCACTTGACTGAGGTTTGATGGCAGAAACCTGTGGACTGGCAACATGACTGAGGTTTGATTGTAGAACCCTGTGCCCTGGAAACATGACTGCGACCTGATACTTGAAACCCATGGCCTGGGAACTTGACATTGGTTTGATTCTGGAACCCTGTGGCCAGGAACAAGACTGAGGCGTGATTCTGGAATGCTGTGGCCTGCGAACATGACATCTGTTTAGATTGTGGAATACTGGGCCCTGGGAACCTGACTGAGGCTTGGTTCTGGAACCCTGTGGACTGGGAACATGACTGGGGTTTTATTCTGGAATCCTGTGGCCTGGGAACATGACATCAGTGGATTCTGAAACCCTGTTGCCTGGGAACTTGAGAACGGTTTGATTCTGGAACCCTGTGTCTTGGGAATATATCTGAGGTTTGATGGTGGAAACCTGTGGCCTGGCAATATGACTGAGGTTTGTTTCTGGAACCCTGTTCCCTGGGAACATGAGTGAGTTTTGCTTCTGGACACCTTTGTCCTGGGAACATGACTGTGGTTTGATTGTGGAATCCTGTGGCCTGCGAACATGACTGAGGTTTGATTCTGGAACCATATGTCCTGGGAATATGAATGAGCTTTGATTCTGGAAATCTGTGGCCTGGGAACTTGACTGAGGTTTGATGGCAGAAACCTGTGGACTGGCAACATGACTGAGGTTTGATTGTAGAACCCTGTGCCCTGGAAACATGACTGCGACCTGATACTTGAAACCCATGGCCTGGGAACTTGACATTGGTTTGATTCTGGAACCCTGTGTCCTGGAACAAGACTGAGGCGTGATTCTGGAATGCTGTGGCCTGCGAACATGACATCTGTTTAGATTGTGGAATACTGGGCCCTGGGAACCTGACTGAGGCTTGGTTCTGGAACCCTGTGGACTGGGAACATGACTGAGGTTTTATTCTGGAATCCTGTGGCCTGGGAACATGACATCAGTGGATTCTGGAACCCTGTGCCCGGGGAACATGACATCAGTGGATTCTGGAACCCTGTGGCCGGGGAACAGGATATCAGTGGATTCTGGAACCCTGTGGCCTGGGAACATGAGAACGGTTTGATTCTAGAACCCTGTGGCCTGGGAACATGTCTGAGGTTTCATGGTGGAAACCTGAGGCTTGGCAACATGACTGAGGTTTGTTTCTGGAACCCTGTTCCCTGGGAACATGAATGAGGTTTGATTCTGGACACCTTTGTGCTGGGAACATGACTGTGTTTTGATTGTGGAATCATGGGTCCTGCAAACATGACTGAGGTTTGATTCTGGAACCATGTGTCCTGGGAATATGACTGAGGTTTGATTCTGGAAATCTGTGGCCTGGGAACTTGACTGAGGTTTGATGGCAGAAACCTGTGGACTGGCAACATGACTGAGGTTTGATTGTAGAACCCTGTGCCCTGGAAACATGACTGTGGCCTGGTAGTGGAAACCCATGTCCTAGGAATTTGACATTGGTTTGATTTTGGAACCCGGTGGCCAGGAACAAGACTGAGGCGTGATTCTGGAATGCTGTGGCCTGCGAACATGACATTTGTTTAGATTGTGGAATACTGGGCCCTGGGAACCTGACTGAGGCTTGGTTCTGGAACCCTGTGGACTGGGAACATGACTCGGGTTTTATTCTGGAATCCTGTGGCCTGGGAACATGACATCAGTGGATTCTGGAACCCTGTTGCCTGGGAACTTGAGAACGGTTTGATTCTGGAACCCTGTGTCTTGGGAATATATCTGAGATTTGATGGTGGAAACCTGTGGCCTGGCAACATGACTGAGGTTTGTTTCTGGAACCCTGTTCCCTGGGAACATGAATGAGGTTTGATTCTGGACACCTTTGTGCTGGGAACATGACTGTGTTTTGATTGTGGAATCATGGGTCCTGCAAACATGACTGAGGTTTGATTCTGGAACCATGTCTCCTGGAAATATGACTGAGGTTTGATTCTGGAAATCTGTGGCCTGGGAATTTGACTGAGGTTTGATGGCAGAAACCTGTGGACTGGCAACATGACTGAGGTTTGATTGTAGAACCCTGTGCCCTGGAAACATGACTGTGGCCTGGTAGTGGAAACCCATGGCCTAGGAATTTGACATTGGTTTGATTCTGGAAACCTGTGGCCTGGGAACATGACTGAGGCGTGATTCTGGAAAAGTGTGGCCTGGGAATATGACTGAGGTTTGATTCTGGAAATCTGTGGCCTGGGTACTTGACTGAGGTTTGATGGCAGAAATCTGTGGACTGGCAACATGACTGAGGTTTGATTGTAGAACCCTGTGCCCTGGAAACATGACTGCGACCTGATACTTGAAACCCATGGCCTGGGAACTTGACATTGGTTTGATTCTGGAACCCTGTGGCCTGGGAACATGTCTGAGGTTTCATGGTGGAAACCTGTGGCTTGGCAACATGACTGAGGTTTGTTTCTGGAACCCTGTTCCCTGGGAACATGAATGAGGTTTGATTCTGGACACCTTTGTGCTGGGAACATGACTGTGGTTTGATTGTGGAATCCTGTGGCCTGCGAACATGACTGAGGTTTGATTCTGGAACCATGTGTCCTGGGAATATGACTGAGGTTTGATTCTGGAAATCTGTGGCCTGGGAACTTGACTGAGGTTTGATGGCAGAAACCTGTGGACTGGCAACATGACTGAGGTTTGATTGTAGAACCCTGTGCCCTGGAAACATGACTGCGACCTGATACTTGAAACCCATGGCCTGGGAACTTGACATTGGTTTGATTCTGGAACCCTGTGGCCAGGGAACATGACTGAGGCGAGATTCTGGAATCCTGTGCCCTGGAAACATGACTATGGCTTGGTACTGGAAACCCATGGCCTAGGAATTTGACATTGGTTTGATTCTGGAACCCTGTGGCCAGGAACAAGACTGAGGCGTGATTCTGGAATGCTGTGGCCTGCGAACATGACATCTGTTTAGATTGTGGAATACTGGGCCCTGGGAACCTGACTGAGGCTTGGTTCTGGAACCCTGTGGACTGGGAACATGACTCGGGTTTTATTCTGGAATCCTGTGGCCTGGGAACATGACATCAGTGGATTCTGGAACCCTGTTGCCTGGGAACTTGAGAACGGTTTGATTCTGGAACCTTGTGTCTTGGGAATATATCTGAGATTTGATGGTGGAAACCTGTGGCCTGGCAACATGACTGAGGTTTGTTTCTGGAACCCTGTTCCCTGGGAACATGAATGAGGTTTGATTCTGGACACCTTTGTGCTGGGAACATGACTGTGTTTTGATTGTGGAATCATGGGTCCTGCAAACATGACTGAGGTTTGATTCTGGAACCATGTGTCCTGGAAATATGACTGAGGTTTGATTCTGGAAATCTGTGGCCTGGGAATTTGACTGAGGTTTGATGGCAGAAACCTGTGGACTGGCAACATGACTGAGGTTTGATTGTAGAACCCTGTGCCCTGGAAACATGACTGTGGCCTGGTAGTGGAAACCCATGGCCTAGGAATTTGACATTGGTTTGATTCTGGAAACCTGTGGCCTGGGAACATGACTGAGGCGTGATTCTGGAAAAGTGTGGCCTGGGAATATGACTGAGGTTTGATTCTGGAAATCTGTGGCCTGGGTACTTGACTGAGGTTTGATGGCAGAAATCTGTGGACTGGCAACATGACTGAGGTTTGATTGTAGAACCCTGTGCCCTGGAAACATGACTGCGACCTGATACTTGAAACCCATGGCCTGGGAACTTGACATTGGTTTGATTCTGGAACCCTGTGGCCAGGAACAAGACTGAGGCGTGATTCTGGAATGCTGTGGCCTGCGAACATGACATCTGTTTAGATTGTGGAATAATGGGCCCTGGGAACCTGACTGAGGCTTAGTTCTGGAACCCTGTGGACTGGGAACATGACTGGGGTTTTATTCTGGAATCCTCTGGCCTGGGAATATGACATCAGTGGATTCTGAAACCCTGTTGCCTGGGAACTTGAGAACGGTTTGATTCTGGAACCCTGTGTCTTGGGAATATATCTGAGGTTTGATGGTGGAAACCTGTGGCCTGGCAATATGACTGAGGTTTGTTTCTGGAACCCTGTTCCCTGGGAACATGACTGAGGTTTGCTTCTGGACACCTTTCTCCTGGGAACATTTCTGTGGTTTGATTGTGGAATCCTGTGGCCTGCGAACATGACTGAGGTTTGATTCTGGAACCATATGTCCTGGGAATATGAATGAGCTTTGATTCTGGAAACCTGTGGACTGGCAACATGACTGAGGTTTGATTGTAGAACCCTGTGCCCTGGAAACATGACTGCGACCTGATACTTGAAACCCATGGCCTGGGAACTTGACATTGGTTTGATTCTGGAACCCTGTGGCCTGGAACAAGACTGAGGCGTGATTCTGGAATGCTGTGGCCTGCGAACATGACATCTGTTTAGATTGTGGAATACTGGGCCCTGGGAACCTGACTGAGGCTTGGTTCTGGAACCCTGTGGACTGGGAACATGACTGAGGTTTTATTCTGGAATCCTGTGGCCTGGGAACATGACATCAGTGGATTCTGGAACCCTGTGCCCGGGTTACATGACATCAGTGGATTCTGGAACCCTGTGACCGGGGAACAGGACATCAGTGGATTCTGGAACCCTGTGGCCTGGGAACATGAGAACGGTTTGATTCTGGAACCCTGTGGCCTGGGAACATGTCTGAGGTTTCATGGTGGAAACCTGTGGCTTGGCAACATGACTGAGGTTTGTTTCTGGAACCCTGTTCCCTGGGAACATGACTGAGGTTTGATTCTCGACACCTTTGTGCTGGGAACATGACTGTGTTTTGATTGTGGAATCATGGGTCCTGCAAACATGACTGAGGTTTGATTCTGGAACCATGTGTCCTGGGTATATGACTGAGGTTTGATTCTGGCAATCTGTGGCCTGGGAACTTGACTGAGGTTTGATGGCAGAAACCTGTGGACTGGCAACATGACTGAGGTTTGATTGTAGAACCCTGTGCCCTGGAAACATGACTGTGGCCTGGTAGTGTAAACCCATGGCCTAGGAATTTGACATTGGTTTGATTCTGGAAACCTGTGGCCTGGGAACATGACTGAGGCGTGATTCTGGAAAAGTGTGGCCTGGGAATATGACTGAGGTTTGATTCTGGAAATCTGTGGCCTGGGTACTTGACTGAGGTTTGATGGCAGAAATCTGTGGACTGGCAACATGACTGAGGTTTGATTGTAGAACCCTGTGCCCTGGAAACATGACTGCGACCTGATACTTGAAACCCATGGCATGGGAACTTGACATTGGTTTGATTCTGGAACCCTGTGGCCAGGAACAAGACTGAGGCGTGATTCTGGAATGCTGTGGCCTGCGAACATGACATCTGTTTAGATTGTGGAATACTGGGCCCTGGGAACCTGACTGAGGCTTGGTTCTGGAACCCTGTGGACTGGGAACATGACTGAGGTTTTATTCTGGAATCCTGTGGCCTGGGAACATGACATCAGTGGATTCTGGAACCCTGTTGCCTGGGAACTTGAGAACGGTTTGATTCTGGAACCCTGTGTCTTAGGAATATATCTGAGGTTTGATGGTGGAAACCTGTGGCCTGGCAACATGACTGAGGTTTGTTTCTGGAAACCTGTTCCCTGGGAACATGACTGAGGTTTGCTTCTGGACACCTTTCTCCTGGGAACATGACTGTGGTTTGATTGTGGAATCCTGTGGCCTGCGAACATGACTGAGGTTTGATTCTGGAACCATGTGTCCTGGGAATATGACTGAGCTTTGATTCTGGAAATCTGTGGCCTGGGCACTTGACTGAGGTTTGATGGCAGAAACCTGTGGACTGGCAACATGACTGAGGTTTGATTGTAGAACCCTGTGCCCTGGAAACATGACTGCGACCTGATACTTGAAACCCATGGCCTGGGAACTTGACATTGGTTTGATTCTGGAACCCTGTGTCCTGGAACAAGACTGAGGCGTGATTCTGGAATGCTGTGGCCTGCGAACATGACATCTGTTTAGATTGTGGAATACTGGGCCCTGGGAACCTGACTGAGGCTTGGTTCTGGAACCCTGTGGACTGGGAACATGACTGAGGTTTTATTCTGGAATCCTGTGGCCTGGAAACATGACATCAGTGGATTCTGGAACCCTGTGCCCGGGGAACATGACATCAGTGGATTCTGGAACCCTGTGGCCGGGGAACAGGACATCAGTGGATTCTGGAACCCTGTGGCCTGGGAACATGAGAACGGGTTGATTCTGGAACCCTGTGGCCTGGGAACATGTCTGAGGTTTCATGGTGGAAACCTGTGGCTTGGCAACATGACTGAGGTTTGTTTCTGGAACCCTGTTCCCTGGGAACATGACTGAGGTTTGATTCTGGACACCTTTGTGCTGGGAGCATGACTGTGTTTTGATTGTGGAATCATGGGTCCTGCAAACATGACTGAGGTTTGATTCTGGAACCATGTGTCCTGGGAATATGACTGAGCTTTGATTCTGGAAATCTGTGGCCTGGGAACTTGACTGAGGTTTGATGGCAGAAACCTGTGGACTGGCAACATGACTGAGGTTTGATTGTAGAACCCTGTGCCCTGGAAACATGACTGTGGCCTGGTAGTGGAAACCCATGGCCTAGGAATTTGACATTGGTTTGATTCTGGAAACCTGTGGCCTGTGAACATGACTGAGGCGTGATTCTGGAAAAGCGTGGCCTGGGAATATGACTGAGGTTTGATTCTGGAAATCTGTGGCCTGGGTACTTGACTGAGATTTGATGGCAGAAATCTGTGGACTGGCAACATGACTGAGGTTTGATTGTAGAACCATGTGCCCTGGAAACATGACTGCGACCTGATACTTGAAACCCATGACCTGGGAACTTGACATTAGTTTGATTCTGGAACCCTGTGGCCAGGAACAAGACTGAGGCGTGATTCTGGAATGCTGTGGCCTGCGAACATGACATCTGTTTAGATTGTGGAATACTGGGCCCTGGGAACCTGACTGAGGCTTGGTTCTGGAACCCTGTGGACTGGGAACATGACTGAGGTTTTATTCTGGAATCCTGTGGCCTGGGAACATGACATCAGTGGATTCTGGAACCCTGTGCCCGGGGAACATGACATCAGTGGATTCTGGAACCCTGTGGCCGGGGAACAGGACATTAGTGGATTCTGGAACCCTGTGGCCTGGGAACATGAGAACGGTTTGATTCTGGAACCCTGTGGCCTGGGAACATGTCTGAGGTTTCATGGTGGAAACCTGTGGCTTGGCAACATGACTGAGGTTTGTTTCTGGAACCCTGTTCCCTGGGAACATGACTGAGGTTTGATTCTGGACACCTTTGTGCTGGGAACATGACTGTGTTTTGATTGTGGAATCATGGGTCCTACAAACATGACTGAGGTTTGATTCTGGAACCATGCGTCCTGGGAATATGACTGAGGTTTGATTCTGGAAATCTGTGGCCTGGGAACTTGACTGAGGTTTGATGGCAGAAACCTGTGGACTGGCAACATGACTGAGGTTTGATTGTAGAACCCTGTGCCATGGAAACATGACTGCGGCCTGGTACTGGAAACCCATGGCCTGGGAACTTGACATTGGTTTGATTCTGGAACCCTGTGGCCTGGGAACATGTCTGAGGTTTCATGGTGGAAACCTGTGGCTTGGCAACATGACTGAGGTTTGTTTCTGGAACCCTGTTTCCTGGGAACATGAATGAGCTTTGATTCTGGACACCTTTGTGCTGGGAACATGACTGTGGTTTGATTGTGGAATCCTGTGGCCTGCGAACATGACTGAAGTTTGATTCTGGAACCATGTGTCCTGGGAATATGACTGAGGTTTGATTCTGGAAATCTGTGGCCTGGGAACTTGACTGAGGTTTGATGGCAGAAACCTGTGGACTGGCAACATGACTGAGGTTTGATTGTAGAACCCTGTGCCCTGGAAACATGACTGCGACCTGATACTTGAAACCCATGGCCTGGGAACTTGACATTGGTTTGATTCTGGAACCCTGTGGCCAGGGAACATGACTGAGGCGAGATTCTGGAATCCTGTGCCCTGGAAACATGACTGTGGCTTGGTACTGGAAACCCATGGCCTAGGAATTTGACATTGGTTTGATTCTGGAACCCTGTGGCCAGGAACAAGACTGAGGCGTGATTCTGGAATGCTGTGGCCTGCGAACATGACATCTGTTTAGATTGTGGAATACTGGGCCCTGGGAACCTGACTGAGGCTTGGTTCTGGAACCCTGTGGACTGGGAACATGACTCGGGTTTTATTCTGGAATCCTGTGGCCTGGGAACATGACATCAGTGGATTCTGGAACCCTGTTGCCTGGGAACTTGAGAACGGTTTGATTCTGGAACCCTGTGTCTTGGGAATTTATCTGAGATTTGATGGTGGAAACCTGTGGCCTGGCAACATGACTGAGGTTTGTTTCTGGAACCCTGTTCCCTGGGAACATGAATGAGGTTTGATTCTGGACACCTTTGTGCTGGGAACATGACTGTGTTTTGATTGTGGAATCATGGGTCCTGCAAACATGACTGAGGTTTGATTCTGGAACCATGTGTCCTGGAAATATGACTGAGCTTTGATTCTGGAAATCTGTGGCCTGGGAACTTGACTGAGGTTTGATGGCAGAAACCTGTGGACTGGCAACATGACTGAGGTTTGATTGTAGAACCCTGTGCCCTGGAAACATGACTGTGGCCTGGTAGTGGAAACCCATGGCCTAGGAATTTGACATTGGTTTGATTCTGGAAACCTGTGGCCTGGGAACATGACTGAGGCGTGATTCTGGAAAAGTGTGGCCTGGGAATATGACTGAGGTTTGATTCTGGAAATCTGTGGCCTGGGTACTTGACTGAGGTTTGATGGCAGAAATCTGTGGACTGGCAACATGACTGAGGTTTGATTGTAGAACCCTGTGCCCTGGAAACATGACTGCGACCTGATACTTGAAACCCATGGCCTGGGAACTTGACATTGGTTTGATTCTGGAACCCTGTGGCCAGGAACAAGACTGAGGCGTGATTCTGGAATGCTGTGGCCTGCGAACATGACATCTCTTTAGATTGTGGAATACTGGGCCCTGGGAATCTGACTGAGGCTTGGTTCTGGAACCCTGTGGACTGGGAACATGACTGAGGTTTTATTCTGGCATCCTGTGGCCTGGGAACATGACATCAGTGGATTCTGGAACCCTGTTGCCTGGGAACTTGAGAACGGTTTGATTCTGGAACCCTGTGTCTTGGGAATATATCTGAGGTTTGATGGTGGAAACCTGTGGCCTGGCAACATGACTGAGGTTTGTTTCTGGAACCCTGTTCCCTGGGAACATGACTGAGGTTTGCTTCTGGACACCTTTCTCCTGGGAACATGACTGTGGTTTGATTGTGGAATCCTGTGGCCTGCGAACATGACTGAGGTTTGATTCTGGAACCATGTGTCCTGGGAATATGACTGAGCTTTGATTCTGGAAATCTGTGGCCTGGGCACTTGACTGAGGTTTGATGGCAGAAACCTGTGGACTGGCAACATGACTGAGGTTTGATTGTAGAACCCTGTGCCCTGGAAACATGACTGCGACCTGATACTTGAAACCCATGGCCTGGGAACTTGACATTGGTTTGATTCTGGAACCCTGTGGCCAGGGAACATGACTGAGGCGAGATTCTGGAATCCTGTGCCCTGGAAACATGACTGTGGCTTGGTACTGGAAACCCATGGCCTCGGAATTTGCCATTGGTTTGATTCTGGAACCCTGTGGCCTGGGAACATGACTGAGGTTTGATTCTGGAACCATGTGTCCTGGGAATATGACTGAGGTTTGATTCTGGAAATCTGTGGCCTGGGAACTTGACTGAAGTTTGATGGCAGAAACCTGTGGACTGGCAACATGACTGAGGTTTGATTGTAGAACCCTGTGCCATGGAAACATGACTGCGGCCTGGTACTGGAAACCCATGGCCTGGGAACTTGACATTGGTTTGATTCTGGAACCCTGTGGCCTGGGAACATGACTGAGGCGTGGTTCTGGAAACCTGCGGCCTGGGAACATGACATCTGTTTAGATTGTGGAATACTGTGCCCTGGGAACCTGACTGAAGGCTTGGTTCTGGAATCCTGTGGACTGGGAACATGACTCAGGATTGATTCTGAGACCATGTGGCCTGGGTATATGACTGTGGTTTGATTCTGGAAGCCATTGGACTGGGAATATGTCTGATGTTAGATTGTGTAATCCTGTGGCCTGGAAACATGACATCGGTTTGGATTCTGGTACCATGTTGCCTGGGAACATGAAATCGGTTTGATTGTGGAAACCTATGGTCTGGGAATATGACTGAGGTTTGATGGTGGTACCCTATGGCCTGGCAACATGACTGAGGTTTGATTCTGGATCCCTGTGGCCAGGGAACATGACTGAGGCGTGATTTTGGAAACCTGTGGACTGGGAACATGACATCTGTTTAGATTGTGGAATACTGGGCCCTGGGAACCTGACTGAGGCTTGGTTCTGGAACCCTGTGGACTGGGAACATGACTGAGCTTTTATTCTGGAACCCTGTAGCCTTGGAACATAACTGAGGATTGATTCTGGAACCCTGTGGCCGGGGAACAGGACATCAGTGGATTCTGGAACCCTGTGACCGGGGAACATGAGAACGGTTTGATTCTGGAACCCTGTGCCTTGGGAATATGTCTGAGGTTTGATGGTGGAAACCTGTGGCCTGGCAACATGACTGAGGTTTGTTTCTGGAACCCTGTTCCCTGGGAACATGACTGAGGTTTGCTTCTGGACACCTTTCTCCTGGGAACATGACTGTGGTTTGATTGTGGAATCCTGTGGCCTGCGAACATGACTGAGGTTTGATTCTGGAACCATGTGTCCTGGGAATATGACTGAGCTTTGATTCTGGAAATCTGTGGCCTGGGCACTTGACTGAGGTTTGATGGCAGAAACCTGTGGACTGGCAACATGACTGAGGTTTGATTGTAGAACCCTGTGCCCTGGAAACATGACTGCGACCTGATACTTGAAACCCATGGCCTGGGAACTTGACATTGGTTTGATTCTGGAACCCTGTGTCCTGGAACAAGACTGAGGCGTGATTCTGGAATGCTGTGGCCTGCGAACATGACATCTGTTTAGATTGTGGAATACTGGGCCCTGGGAACCTGACTGAGGCTTGGTTCTGGAACCCTGTGGACTGGGAACATGACTGAGGTTTTATTCTGGAATCCTGTGGCCTGGGAACATGACATCAGTGGATTCTGGAACCCTGTGCCCGGGGAACATGACATCAGTGGATTCTGGAACCCTGTGGCCGGGGAACAGGACATCAGTGGATTCTGGAACCCTGTGGCCTGGGAACATGACAACGGTTTGATTCTGGAACCCTGTGCCTTGGGAATATGTCTGAGGTTTGATGGTGGAAACCTGTGGCCTGGCAACATGACTGAGGTTTGTTTCTGGAACCCTGTTCCCTGGGAACATGACTGAGGTTTGCTTCTGGACACCTTTCTCCTGGGAACATGACTGTGGTTTGATTGTGGAATCCTGTGGCCTGTGAACATGACTGAGGTTTGATTCTGGAACCATGTGTCCTGGGAATATGACTGAGCTTTGATTCTGGAAATCTGTGGCCTGGGCACTTGACTGAGGTTTGATGGCAGAAACCTGTGGACTGGCAACATGACTGAGGTTTGATTGTAGAACCCTGTGCCCTGGAAACATGACTGCGACCTGATACTTGAAACCCATGGCCTGGGAACTTGACATTGGTTTGATTCTGGAACCCTGTGTCCTGGAACAAGACTGAGGCGTGATTCTGGAATGCTGTGGCCTGCGAACATGACATCTGTTTAGATTGTGGAATACTGGGCCCTGGGAACCTGACTGAGGCTTGGTTCTGGAACCCTGTGGACTGGGAACATGACTCGGGTTTTATTCTGGAATCCTGTGGCCTGGGAACATGACATCAGTGGATTCTGGAACCCTGTTGCCTGGGAACTTGAGAACGGTTTGATTCTGGAACCCTGTGTCTTGGGAATTTATCTGAGATTTGATGGTGGAAACCTGTGGCCTGGCAACATGACTGAGGTTTGTTTCTGGAACCCTGTTCCCTGGGAACATGAATGAGGTTTGATTCTGGACACCTTTGTGCTGGGAACATGACTGTGTTTTGATTGTGGAATCATGGGTCCTGCAAACATGACTGAGGTTTGATTCTGGAACCATGTGTCCTGGAAATATGACTGAGCTTTGATTCTGGAAATCTGTGGCCTGGGAACTTGACTGAGGTTTGATGGCAGAAACCTGTGGACTGGCAACATGACTGAGGTTTGATTGTAGAACCCTGTGCCCTGGAAACATGACTGTGGCCTGGTAGTGGAAACCCATGGCCTAGGAATTTGACATTGGTTTGATTCTGGAAACCTGTGGCCTGGGAACATGACTGAGGCGTGATTCTGGAAAAGTGTGGCCTGGGAATATGACTGAGGTTTGATTCTGGAAATCTGTGGCCTGGGTACTTGACTGAGGTTTGATGGCAGAAATCTGTGGACTGGCAACATGACTGAGGTTTGATTGTAGAACCCTGTGCCCTGGAAACATGACTGCGACCTGATACTTGAAACCCATGGCCTGGGAACTTGACATTGGTTTGATTCTGGAACCCTGTGGCCAGGAACAAGACTGAGGCGTGATTCTGGAATGCTGTGGCCTGCGAACATGACATCTCTTTAGATTGTGGAATACTGGGCCCTGGGAATCTGACTGAGGCTTGGTTCTGGAACCCTGTGGACTGGGAACATGACTGAGGTTTTATTCTGGCATCCTGTGGCCTGGGAACATGACATCAGTGGATTCTGTAACCCTGTTGCCTGGGAACTTGAGAACGGTTTGATTCTGGAACCCTGTGTCTTGGGAATATATCTGAGGTTTGATGGTGGAAACCTGTGGCCTGGCAACATGACTGAGGTTTGTTTCTGGAACCCTGTTCCCTGGGAACATGACTGAGGTTTGCTTCTGGACACCTTTCTCCTGGGAACATGACTGTGGTTTGATTGTGGAATCCTGTGGCCTGCGAACATGACTGAGGTTTGATTCTGGAACCATGTGTCCTGGGAATATGACTGAGCTTTGATTCTGGAAATCTGTGGCCTGGGCACTTGACTGAGGTTTGATGGCAGAAACCTGTGGACTGGCAACATGACTGAGGTTTGATTGTAGAACCCTGTGCCCTGGAAACATGACTGCGACCTGATACTTGAAACCCATGGCCTGGGAACTTGACATTGGTTTGATTCTGGAACCCTGTGGCCAGGGAACATGACTGAGGCGAGATTCTGGAATCCTGTGCCCTGGAAACATGACTGTGGCTTGGTACTGGAAACCCATGGCCTAGGAATTTGCCATTGGTTTGATTCTGGAACCCTGTGGCCTGGGAACATGACTGAGGTTTGATTCTGGAACCATGTGTCCTGGGAATATGACTGAGGTTTGATTCTGGAAATCTGTGGCCTGGGAACTTGACTGAAGTTTGATGGCAGAAACCTGTGGACTGGCAACATGACTGAGGTTTGATTGTAGAACCCTGTGCCATGGAAACATGACTGCGGCCTGGTACTGGAAACCCATGGCCTGGGAACTTGACATTGGTTTGATTCTGGAACCCTGTGGCCTGGGAACATGACTGAGGCGTGATTCTGGAAACCTGCGGCCTGGGAACATGACATCTGTTTAGATTGTGGAATACTGTGCCCTGGGAACCTGACTGAAGGCTTGGTTCTGGAATCCTGTGGACTGGGAACATGACTCAGGATTGATTCTGAGACCATGTGGCCTGGGTATATGACTGTGGTTTGATTCTGGAAGCCATTGGACTGGGAATATGTCTGATGATAGATTGTGTAATCCTGTGGCTTGGAAACATGACATCGGTTTGGATTCTGGTACCATGTTGCCTGGGAACATGAAATCGGTTTGATTGTGGAAACCTATGGTCTGGGAATATGACTGAGGTTTGATGGTGGTACCCTATGGCCTGGCAACATGACTGAGGTTTGATTCTGGATCCCTGTGGCCAGGGAACATGACTGAGGCGTGATTTTGGAAACCTGTGGACTGGGAACATGACATCTGTTTAGATTGTGGAATACTGGGCCCTGGGAACCTGACTGAGGCTTGGTTCTGGAACCCTGTGGACTGGGAACATGACTGAGCTTTTATTCTGGAACCCTGTAGCCTTGGAACATAACTGAGGATTGATTCTGGAACCCTGTGGCCGGGGAACAGGACATCAGTGGATTCTGGAAACCTGTGGCCTGGGAACATGAGAACGGATTGATTCTGGAACCCTGTGGCCTGGGAACATGTCTGAGGTTTCATGGTGGAAACCTGTGGCTTGGCAACATGACTGAGGTTTGTTTCTGGAACCCTGTTCCCTGGGAACATGACTGAGGTTTGATTCTGGACACCTTTGTGCTGGGAACATGACTGTGTTTTGATTGTGGAATCATGGGTCCTGCAAACATGACTGAGGTTTGATTCTGGAACCATGTGTCCTGGGAATATGACTGAGGTTTGATTCTGGAAATCTGTGGCCTGGGAACTTGACTGAGGTTTGATGGCAGAAACCTGTGGACTGGCAACATGACTGAGGTTTGATTGTAGAACCCTGTGCCCTGGAAACATGACTGTGGCCTGGTAGTGGAAACCCATGGCCTAGGAATTTGACATTGGTTTGATTCTGGAAACCTGTGGCCTGGGAACATGACTGAGGCGTGATTCTGGAAAAGTGTGGCCTGGGAATATGACTGAGGTTTGATTCTGGAAATCTGTGGCCTGGGTACTTGACTGAGGTTTGATGGCAGAAATCTGTGGACAGGCAACATGACTGAGGTTTGATTGTAGAACCCTGTGCCCTGGAAACATGACTGCGACCTGATACTTGAAACCCATGGCCTGGGAACTTGACATTGGTTTGATTCTGGAACCCTGTGGCCAGGAACAAGACTGAGGCGTGATTCTGGAATGCTGTGGCCTGCGAACATGACATCTGTTTAGATTGTGTAATACTGGGCCCTGGGAAACTGACTGAGGCTTGGTTCTGGAACCCTGTGGACTGGGAACATGACTGAGGTTTTATTCTGGAATCCTGTGGCCTGGGAACATGACATCAGTGGATTCTGGAACCCTGTGCCCGGGGAACATGACATCAGTGGATTCTGGAACCCTGTGGCCGGGGAACAGGACATCAGTGGATTCTGGAACCCTGTGGCCTGGGAAAATGAGAACGGTTTGATTCTGGAACCCTGTGGCCTGGGAACATGTCTGAGGTTTCATGGTGGAAACCTGTGGCTTGGCAACATGACTGAGGTTTGTTTCTGGAACCCTGTTCCCTGGGAACATGACTGAGGTTTGATTCTGGAAACCTTTGTGCTGGGAACATGACTGTGTTTTGATTGTGGAATCATGGGTCCTGCAAACATGACTGAGGTTTGATTCTGGAACCATGTGTCCTGGGAATATGACTGAGGTTTGATTCTGGAAATCTGTGGCCTGGGAACTTGACTGAGGTTTGATGGCAGAAACCTGTGGACTGGCAACATGACTGAGGTTTGATTGTAGAACCCTGTGCCCTGGAAACATGACTGCGACCTGATACTTGAAACCCATGGCCTGGGAACTTGACATTGGTTTGATTCTGGAACCCTGTGGCCAGGGAACATGACTGAGGCGAGATTCTGGAATCCTGTGCCCTGGAAACATGACTGTTGCTTGGTACTGGAAACCCATGGCCTAGGAATTTGACATTGGTTTGATTCTGGAACCCTGTGGCCAGGAACAAGACTGAGGCGTGATTCTGGAATGCTGTGGCCTGCGAACATGACATCTGTTTAGATTGTGGAATACTGGGCCCTGGGAACCTGACTGAGGCTTGGTTCTGGAACCCTGTGGACTGGGAACATGACTCGGGTTTTATTCTGGAATCCTGTGGCCTGGGAACATGACATCAGTGGATTCTGGAACCCTGTTGCCTGGGAACTTGAGAACGGTTTGATTCTGGAACCCTGTGTCTTGGGAATATATCTGAGATTTGATGGTGGAAACCTGTGGCCTGGCAACATGACTGAGGTTTGTTTCTGGAACCCTGTTCCCTGGGAACATGAATGAGGTTTGATTCTGGACACCTTTGTGCTGGGAACATGACTGTGTTTTGATTGTGGAATCATGGGTCCTGCAAACATGACTGAGGTTTGATTCTGGAACCATGTGTCCTGGAAATATGACTGAGGTTTGATTCTGGAAATCTGTGGCCTGGGAATTTGACTGAGGTTTGATGGCAGAAACCTGTGGACTGGCAACATGACTGAGGTTTGATTGTAGAACCCTGTGCCATGGAAACATGACTGTGGCCTGGTAGTGGAAACCCATGGCCTAGGAATTTGACATTGGTTTGATTCTGGAATCCTGTGGCCTGTGAACATGACTGAGGCGTGATTCTGGAAAAGTGTGGCCTGGGAATATGACTGAGGTTTGATTCTGGAAATCTGTGGCCTGGGTACTTAACTGAGGTTTGATGGCAGAAATCTGTGGACTGGCAACATGACTGAGGTTTGATTGTAGAACCCTGTGCCCTGGAAACATGACTGCGACCTGATACTTGAAACCCATGGCCTGGGAACTTGACATTGGTTTGATTCTGGAACCCTGTGGCCAGGAACAAGACTGAGGCGGGATTCTGGAATGCTGTGGCCTGCGAACATGACATCTGTTTAGATTGTGGAATAATGGGCCCTGGGAACCTGACTGAGGCTTAGTTCTGGAACCCTGTGGACTGGGAACATGACTGGGGTTTTATTCTGGAATCCTGTGGCCTGGGAACATGACATCAGTGGATTCTGAAACCCTGTTGCCTGGGAACTTGAGAACGGTTTGATTCTGGAACCCTGTGTCTTGGGAATATATCTGAGGTTTGATGGTGGAAACCTGTGGCCTGGCAATATGACTGAGGTTTGTTTCTGGAACCCTGTTCCCTGGGAACATGAGTGAGTTTTGCTTCTGGACACCTTTGTCCTGGGAACATGACTGTGGTTTGATTGTGGAATCCTGTGGCCTGCGAACATGACTGAGGTTTGATTCTGGAACCATATGTCCTGGGAATATGAATGAGCTTTGATTCTGGAAATCTGTGGCCTGGGAACTTGACTGAGGTTTGATGGCAGAAACCTGTGGACTGGCAACATGACTGAGGTTTGATTGTAGAACCCTGTGCCATGGAAACATGACTGCGGCCTGGTACTGGAAACCCATGGCCTGGGAACTTGACATTGGTTTGATTCTGGAACCCTGTGGCCTGGGAACATGACTGAGGCGTGATTCTGGAAACCTGCTGCCTGGGATCATGACATCTGTTTAGATTGTGGAATACTGTGCCCTGGGAACCTGACTGAAGGCTTGGTTCTGGAATCCTGTGGACTGGGAACATGACTCAGGATTGATTCTGAGACCATGTGGCCTGGGTATATGACTGTGGTTTGATTCTGGAAGCCATTGGACTGGGAATATGTCTGATGTTAGATTGTGTAATCCTGTGGCCTGGAAACATGACATCGGTTTGGATTCTGGTACCATGTTGCCTGGGAACATGAAATCGGTTTGATTGTGGAAACCTATGGTCTGGGAATATGACTGAGGTTTGATGGTGGTACCCTATGGCCTGGCAACATGACTGAGGTTTGATTCTGGATCCCTGTGGCCAGGGAACATGACTGAGGCGTGATTTTGGAAACCTGTGGACTGGGAACATGACATCTGTTTAGATTGTGGAATACTGGGCCCTGGGAACCTGACTGAGGCTTGGTTCTGGAACCCTGTGGACTGGGAACATGACTCGGGTTTTATTCTGGAATCCTGTGGCCTGGGAACATGACATCAGTGGATTCTGGAACCCTGTTGCCTGGGAACTTGAGAACGGTTTGCTTCTGGAACCCTGTGTCTTGGGAATATATCTGAGATTTGATGGTGGAAACCTGTGGCCTGGCAACATGACTGAGGTTTGTTTCTGGAACCCTGTTCCCTGGGAACATGAGTGAGGTTTGCTTCTGGACACCTTTGTCCTGGGAACATGACTGTGGTTTGATTGTGGAATCCTGTGGCCTGCGAACATGACTGAGGTTTGATTCTGGAACCATATGTCCTGGGAATATGAATGAGCTTTGATTCTGGAAATCTGTGGCCTGGGAACTTGACTGAGGTTTGATGGCAGAAACCTGTGGACTGGCAACATGACTGAGGTTTGATTGTAGAACCCTGTGCCCTGGAAACATGACTGCGACCTGATACTTGAAACCCATGGCCTGGGAACTTGACATTGGTTTGATTCTGGAACCCTGTGGCCTGGAACAAGACTGAAGCGTGATTCTGGAATGCTGTGGCCTGCGAACATGACATCTGTTTAGATTGTGGAATACTGGGCCCTGGGAACCTGACTGAGGCTTGGTTCTGGAACCCTGTGGACTGGGAACATGACTGAGGTTTTATTCTGGAATCCTGTGGCCTGGGAACATGACATCAGTGGATTCTGGAACCCTGTGCCCGGGTTACATGACATCAGTGGATTCTGGAACCCTGTGGCCGGGGAACAGGACATCAGTGGATTCTGGAACCCTGTGGCCTGGGAACATGAGAACGGTTTGATTCTGGAACCCTGTGGCCTGGGAACATGTCTGAGGTTTCATGGTGGAAACCTGTGGCTTGGCAACATGACTGAGGTTTGTTTCTGGAACCCTGTTCCCTGGGAACATGACTGAGGTTTGATTCTGGACACCTTTGTGCTGGGAACATGACTGTGTTTTGATTGTGGAATCATGGGTCCTGCAAACATGACTGAGGTTTGATTCTGGAACCATGTGTCCTGGGAATATGACTGAGGTTTGATTCTGGAAATCTGTGGCCTGGGAACTTGACTGAGGTTTGATGGCAGAAACCTGTGGACTGGCAACATGACTGAGGTTTGATTGTAGAACCCTGTGCCCTGGAAACATGACTGTGGCCTGGTAGTGGAAACCCATGGCCTAGGAATTTGACATTGGTTTGATTCTGGAAACCTGTGGCCTGTGAACATGACTGAGGCGTGATTCTGGAAAAGTGTGGCCTGGGAATATGACTGAGGTTTGATTCTGGAAATCTGTGGCCTGGGTACTTGACTGAGGTTTGATGGCAGAAATCTGTGGACTGGCAACATGACTGAGGTTTGATTGTAGAACCCTGTGCCCTGGAAACATGACTGCGACCTGATACTTGAAACCCATGGCCTGGGAACTTGACATTTGTTTGATTCTGGAACCCTGTGGCCAGGAACAAGACTGAGGCGTGATTCTGGAATGCTGTGGCCTGCGAACATGACATCTGTTTAGATTGTGGAATACTGGGCCCTGGGAACCTGACTGAGGCTTGGTTCTGGAACCCTGTGGACTGGGAACATGACTGAGGTTTTATTCTGGAATCCTGTGGCCTGGGAACATGACATCAGTGGATTCTGGAACCCTGTTGCCTGGGAACTTGAGAACGGTTTGATTCTGGAACCCTGTGTCTTAGGAATATATCTGAGGTTTGATGGTGGAAACCTGTGGCCTGGCAACATGACTGAGGTTTGTTTCTGGAAACCTGTTCCCTGGGAACATGACTGAGGTTTGCTTCTGGACACCTTTCTCCTGGGAACATGACTGTGGTTTGATTGTGGAATCCTGTGGCCTGCGAACATGACTGAGGTTTGATTCTGGAACCATGTGTCCTGGGAATATGACTGAGCTTTGATTCTGGAAATCTGTGGCCTGGGCACTTGACTGAGGTTTGATGGCAGAAACCTGTGGACTGGCAACATGACTGAGGTTTGATTGTAGAACCCTGTGCCCTGGAAACATGACTGCGACCTGATACTTGAAACCCATGGCCTGGGAACTTGACATTGGTTTGATTCTGGAACCCTGTGTCCTGGAACAAGACTGAGGCGTGATTCTGGAATGCTGTGGCCTGCGAACATGACATCTGTTTAGATTGTGGAATACTGGGCCCTGGGAACCTGACTGAGGCTTGGTTCTGGAACCCTGTGGACTGGGAACATGACTGAGGTTTTATTCTGGAATCCTGTGGCCTGGAAACATGACATCAGTGGATTCTGGAACCCTGTGCCCGGGGAACATGACATCAGTGGATTCTGGAACCCTGTGGCCGGGGAACAGGACATCAGTGGATTCTGGAACCCTGTGGCCTGGGAACATGAGAACGGGTTGATTCTGGAACCCTGTGGCCTGGGAACATGTCTGAGGTTTCATGGTGGAAACCTGTGGCTTGGCAACATGACTGAGGTTTGTTTCTGGAACCCTGTTCCCTGGGAACATGACTGAGGTTTGATTCTGGACACCTTTGTGCTGGGAGCATGACTGTGTTTTGATTGTGGAATCATGGGTCCTGCAAACATGACTGAGGTTTGATTCTGGAACCATGTGTCCTGGGAATATGACTGAGGTTTGATTCTGGAAATCTGTGGCCTGGGAACTTGACTGAGGTTTGATGGCAGAAACCTGTGGACTGGCAACATGACTGAGGTTTGATTGTAGAACCCTGTGCCCTGGAAACATGACTGTGGCCTGGTAGTGGAAACCCATGGCCTAGGAATTTGACATTGGTTTGATTCTGGAAACCTGTGGCCTGTGAACATGACTGAGGCGTGATTCTGGAAAAGCGTGGCCTGGGAATATGACTGAGGTTTGATTCTGGAAATCTGTGGCCTGGGTACTTGACTGAGATTTGATGGCAGAAATCTGTGGACTGGCAACATGACTGAGGTTTGATTGTAGAACCATGTGCCCTGGAAACATGACTGCGACCTGATACTTGAAACCCATGACCTGGGAACTTGACATTAGTTTGATTCTGGAACCCTGTGGCCAGGAACAAGACTGAGGCGTGATTCTGGAATGCTGTGGCCTGCGAACATGACATCTGTTTAGATTGTGGAATACTGGGCCCTGGGAACCTGACTGAGGCTTGGTTCTGGAACCCTGTGGACTGGGAACATGACTGAGGTTTTATTCTGGAATCCTGTGGCCTGGGAACATGACATCAGTGGATTCTGGAACCCTGTGCCCGGGGAACATGACATCAGTGGATTCTGGAACCCTGTGGCCGGGGAACAGAACATTAGTGGATTCTGGAACCCTGTGGCCTGGGAACATGAGAACGGTTTGATTCTGGAACCCTGTGGCCTGGGAACATGTCTGAGGTTTCATGGTGGAAACCTGTGGCTTGGCAACATGACTGAGGTTTGTTTCTGGAACCCTGTTCCCTGGGAACATGACTGAGGTTTGATTCTGGACACCTTTGTGCTGGGAACATGACTGTGTTTTGATTGTGGAATCATGGGTCCTACAAACATGACTGAGGTTTGATTCTGGAACCATGCGTCCTGGGAATATGACTGAGGTTTGATTCTGGAAATCTGTGGCCTGGGAACTTGACTGAGGTTTGATGGCAGAAACCTGTGGACTGGCAACATGACTGAGGTTTGATTGTAGAACCCTGTGCCATGGAAACATGACTGCGGCCTGGTACTGGAAACCCATGGCCTGGGAACTTGACATTGGTTTGATTCTGGAACCCTGTGGCCTGGGAACATGTCTGAGGTTTCATGGTGGAAACCTGTGGCTTGGCAACATGACTGAGGTTTGTTTCTGGAACCCTGTTCCCTGGGAACATGAATGAGCTTTGATTCTGGACACCTTTGTGCTGGGAACATGACTGTGGTTTGATTGTGGAATCCTGTGGCCTGCGAACATGACTGAAGTTTGATTCTGGAACCATGTGTCCTGGGAATATGACTGAGGTTTGATTCTGGAAATCTGTGGCCTGGGAACTTGACTGAGGTTTGATGGCAGAAACCTGTGGACTGGCAACATGACTGAGGTTTGATTGTAGAACCCTGTGCCCTGGAAACATGACTGCGACCTGATACTTGAAACCCATGGCCTGGGAACTTGACATTGGTTTGATTCTGGAACCCTGTGGCCAGGGAACATGACTGAGGCGAGATTCTGGAATCCTGTGCCCTGGAAACATGACTGTGGCTTGGTACTGGAAACCCATGGCCTAGGAATTTGACATTGGTTTGATTCTGGAACCCTGTGGCCAGGAACAAGACTGAGGCGTGATTCTGGAATGCTGTGGCCTGCGAACATGACATCTGTTTAGATTGTGGAATACTGGGCCCTGGGAACCTGACTGAGGCTTGGTTCTGGAACCCTGTGGACTGGGAACATGACTCGGGTTTTATTCTGGAATCCTGTGGCCTGGGAACATGACATCAGTGGATTCTGGAACCCTGTTGCCTGGGAACTTGAGAACGGTTTGATTCTGGAACCCTGTGTCTTGGGAATTTATCTGAGATTTGATGGTGGAAACCTGTGGCCTGGCAACATGACTGAGGTTTGTTTCTGGAACCCTGTTCCCTGGGAACATGAATGAGGTTTGATTCTGGACACCTTTGTGCTGGGAACATGACTGTGTTTTGATTGTGGAATCATGGGTCCTGCAAACATGACTGAGGTTTGATTCTGGAACCATGTGTCCTGGAAATATGACTGAGCTTTGATTCTGGAAATCTGTGGCCTGGGAACTTGACTGAGGTTTGATGGCAGAAACCTGTGGACTGGCAACATGACTGAGGTTTGATTGTAGAACCCTGTGCCCTGGAAACATGACTGTGGCCTGGTAGTGGAAACCCATGGCCTAGGAATTTGACATTGGTTTGATTCTGGAAACCTGTGGCCTGGGAACATGACTGAGGCGTGATTCTGGAAAAGTGTGGCCTGGGAATATGACTGAGGTTTGATTCTGGAAATCTGTGGCCTGGGTACTTGACTGAGGTTTGATGGCAGAAATCTGTGGACTGGCAACATGACTGAGGTTTGATTGTAGAACCCTGTGCCCTGGAAACATGACTGCGACCTGATACTTGAAACCCATGGCCTGGGAACTTGACATTGGTTTGATTCTGGAACCCTGTGGCCAGGAACAAGACTGAGGCGTGATTCTGGAATGCTGTGGCCTGCGAACATGACATCTCTTTAGATTGTGGAATACTGGGCCCTGGGAATCTGACTGAGGCTTGGTTCTGGAACCCTGTGGACTGGGAACATGACTGAGGTTTTATTCTGGCATCCTGTGGCCTGGGAACATGACATCAGTGGATTCTGGAACCCTGTTGCCTGGGAACTTGAGAACGGTTTGATTCTGGAACCCTGTGTCTTGGGAATATATCTGAGGTTTGATGGTGGAAACCTGTGGCCTGGCAACATGACTGAGGTTTGTTTCTGGAACCCTGTTCCCTGGGAACATGACTGAGGTTTGCTTCTGGACACCTTTCTCCTGGGAACATGACTGTGGTTTGATTGTGGAATCCTGTGGCCTGCGAACATGACTGAGGTTTGATTCTGGAACCATGTGTCCTGGGAATATGACTGAGCTTTGATTCTGGAAATCTGTGGCCTGGGCACTTGACTGAGGTTTGATGGCAGAAACCTGTGGACTGGCAACATGACTGAGGTTTGATTGTAGAACCCTGTGCCCTGGAAACATGACTGCGACCTGATACTTGAAACCCATGGCCTGGGAACTTGACATTGGTTTGATTCTGGAACCCTGTGGCCAGGGAACATGACTGAGGCGAGATTCTGGAATCCTGTGCCCTGGAAACATGACTGTGGCTTGGTACTGGAAACCCATGGCCTCGGAATTTGCCATTGGTTTGATTCTGGAACCCTGTGGCCTGGGAACATGACTGAGGTTTGATTCTGGAACCATGTGTCCTGGGAATATGACTGAGGTTTGATTCTGGAAATCTGTGGCCTGGGAACTTGACTGAAGTTTGATGGCAGAAACCTGTGGACTGGCAACATGACTGAGGTTTGATTGTAGAACCCTGTGCCATGGAAACATGACTGCGGCCTGGTACTGGAAACCCATGGCCTGGGAACTTGACATTGGTTTGATTCTGGAACCCTGTGGCCTGGGAACATGACTGAGGCGTGGTTCTGGAAACCTGCGGCCTGGGAACATGACATCTGTTTAGATTGTGGAATACTGTGCCCTGGGAACCTGACTGAAGGCTTGGTTCTGGAATCCTGTGGACTGGGAACATGACTCAGGATTGATTCTGAGACCATGTGGCCTGGGTATATGACTGTGGTTTGATTCTGGAAGCCATTGGACTGGGAATATGTCTGATGTTAGATTGTGTAATCCTGTGGCCTGGAAACATGACATCGGTTTGGATTCTGGTACCATGTTGCCTGGGAACATGAAATCGGTTTGATTGTGGAAACCTATGGTCTGGGAATATGACTGAGGTTTGATGGTGGTACCCTATGGCCTGGCAACATGACTGAGGTTTGATTCTGGATCCCTGTGGCCAGGGAACATGACTGAGGCGTGATTTTGGAAACCTGTGGACTGGGAACATGACATCTGTTTAGATTGTGGAATACTGGGCCCTGGGAACCTGACTGAGGCTTGGTTCTGGAACCCTGTGGACTGGGAACATGACTGAGCTTTTATTCTGGAACCCTGTAGCCTTGGAACGTAACTGAGGATTGATTCTGGAACCCTGTGGCCGGGGAACAGGACATCAGTGGATTCTGGAACCCTGTGGCCTGGGAACATGAGAACGGTTTGATTCTGGAACCCTGTGCCTTGGGAATATGTCTGAGGTTTGATGGTGGAAACCTGTGGCCTGGCAACATGACTGAGGTTTGTTTCTGGAACCCTGTTCCCTGGGAACATGACTGAGGTTTGCTTCTGGACACCTTTCTCCTGGGAACATGACTGTGGTTTGATTGTGGAATCCTGTGGCCTGCGAACATGACTGAGGTTTGATTCTGGAACCATGTGTCCTGGGAATATGACTGAGCTTTGATTCTGGAAATCTGTGGCCTGGGCACTTGACTGAGGTTTGATGGCAGAAACCTGTGGACTGGCAACATGACTGAGGTTTGATTGTAGAACCCTGTGCCCTGGAAACATGACTGCGACCTGATACTTGAAACCCATGGCCTGGGAACTTGACATTGGTTTGATTCTGGAACCCTGTGTCCTGGAACAAGACTGAGGCGTGATTCTGGAATGCTGTGGCCTGCGAACATGACATCTGTTTAGATTGTGGAATACTGGGCCCTGGGAACCTGACTGAGGCTTGGTTCTGGAACCCTGTGGACTGGGAACATGACTGAGGTTTTATTCTGGAATCCTGTGGCCTGGGAACATGACATCAGTGGATTCTGGAACCCTGTGCCCGGGGAACATGACATCAGTGGATTCTGGAACCCTGTGGCCGGGGAACAGGACATCAGTGGATTCTGGAACCCTGTGGCCTGGGAACATGACAACGGTTTGATTCTGGAACCCTGTGCCTTGGGAATATGTCTGAGGTTTGATGGTGGAAACCTGTGGCCTGGCAACATGACTGAGGTTTGTTTCTGGAACCCTGTTCCCTGGGAACATGACTGAGGTTTGCTTCTGGACACCTTTCTCCTGGGAACATGACTGTGGTTTGATTGTGGAATCCTGTGGCCTGTGAACATGACTGAGGTTTGATTCTGGAACCATGTGTCCTGGGAATATGACTGAGCTTTGATTCTGGAAATCTGTGGCCTGGGCACTTGACTGAGGTTTGATGGCAGAAACCTGTGGACTGGCAACATGACTGAGGTTTGATTGTAGAACCCTGTGCCCTGGAAACATGACTGCGACCTGATACTTGAAACCCATGGCCTGGGAACTTGACATTGGTTTGATTCTGGAACCCTGTGTCCTGGAACAAGACTGAGGCGTGATTCTGGAATGCTGTGGCCTGCGAACATGACATCTGTTTAGATTGTGGAATACTGGGCCCTGGGAACCTGACTGAGGCTTGGTTCTGGAACCCTGTGGACTGGGTACATGACTCGGGTTTTATTCTGGAATCCTGTGGCCTGGGAACATGACATCAGTGGATTCTGGAACCCTGTTGCCTGGGAACTTGAGAACGGTTTGATTCTGGAACCCTGTGTCTTGGGAATTTATCTGAGATTTGATGGTGGAAACCTGTGGCCTGGCAACATGACTGAGGTTTGTTTCTGGAACCCTGTTCCCTGGGAACATGAATGAGGTTTGATTCTGGACACCTTTGTGCTGGGAACATGACTGTGTTTTGATTGTGGAATCATGGGTCCTGCAAACATGACTGAGGTTTGATTCTGGAACCATGTGTCCTGGAAATATGACTGAGCTTTGATTCTGGAAATCTGTGGCCTGGGAACTTGACTGAGGTTTGATGGCAGAAACCTGTGGACTGGCAACATGACTGAGGTTTGATTGTAGAACCCTGTGCCCTGGAAACATGACTGTGGCCTGGTAGTGGAAACCCATGGCCTAGGAATTTGACATTGGTTTGATTCTGGAAACCTGTGGCCTGGGAACATGACTGAGGCGTGATTCTGGAAAAGTGTGGCCTGGGAATATGACTGAGGTTTGATTCTGGAAATCTGTGGCCTGGGTACTTGACTGAGGTTTGATGGCAGAAATCTGTGGACTGGCAACATGACTGAGGTTTGATTGTAGAACCCTGTGCCCTGGAAACATGACTGCGACCTGATACTTGAAACCCATGGCCTGGGAACTTGACATTGGTTTGATTCTGGAACCCTGTGGCCAGGAACAAGACTGAGGCGTGATTCTGGAATGCTGTGGCCTGCGAACATGACATCTCTTTAGATTGTGGAATACTGGGCCCTGGGAATCTGACTGAGGCTTGGTTCTGGAACCCTGTGGACTGGGAACATGACTGAGGTTTTATTCTGGCATCCTGTGGCCTGGGAACATGACATCAGTGGATTCTGTAACCCTGTTGCCTGGGAACTTGAGAACGGTTTGATTCTGGAACCCTGTGTCTTGGGAATATATCTGAGGTTTGATGGTGGAAACCTGTGGCCTGGCAACATGACTGAGGTTTGTTTCTGGAACCCTGTTCCCTGGGAACATGACTGAGGTTTGCTTCTGGACACCTTTCTCCTGGGAACATGACTGTGGTTTGATTGTGGAATCCTGTGGCCTGCGAACATGACTGAGGTTTGATTCTGGAACCATGTGTCCTGGGAATATGACTGAGCTTTGATTCTGGAAATCTGTGGCCTGGGCACTTGACTGAGGTTTGATGGCAGAAACCTGTGGACTGGCAACATGACTGAGGTTTGATTGTAGAACCCTGTGCCCTGGAAACATGACTGCGACCTGATACTTGAAACCCATGGCCTGGGAACTTGACATTGGTTTGATTCTGGAACCCTGTGGCCAGGGAACATGACTGAGGCGAGATTCTGGAATCCTGTGCCCTGGAAACATGACTGTGGCTTGGTACTGGAAACCCATGGCCTAGGAATTTGCCATTGGTTTGATTCTGGAACCCTGTGGCCTGGGAACATGACTGAGGTTTGATTCTGGAACCATGTGTCCTGGGAATATGACTGAGGTTTGATTCTGGAAATCTGTGGCCTGGGAACTTGACTGAAGTTTGATGGCAAAAACCTGTGGACTGGCAACATGACTGAGGTTTGATTGTAGAACCCTGTGCCATGGAAACATGACTGCGGCCTGGTACTGGAAACCCATGGCCTGGGAACTTGACATTGGTTTGATTCTGGAACCCTGTGGCCTGGGAACATGACTGAGGCGTGATTCTGGAAACCTGCGGCCTGGGAACATGACATCTGTTTAGATTGTGGAATACTGTGCCCTGGGAACCTGACTGAAGGCTTGGTTCTGGAATCCTGTGGACTGGGAACATGACTCAGGATTGATTCTGAGACCATGTGGCCTGGGTATATGACTGTGGTTTGATTCTGGAAGCCATTGGACTGGGAATATGTCTGATGATAGATTGTGTAATCCTGTGGCTTGGAAACATGACATCGGTTTGGATTCTGGTACCATGTTGCCTGGGAACATGAAATCGGTTTGATTGTGGAAACCTATGGTCTGGGAATATGACTGAGGTTTGATGGTGGTACCCTATGGCCTGGCAACATGACTGAGGTTTGATTCTGGATCCCTGTGGCCAGGGAACATGACTGAGGCGTGATTTTGGAAACCTGTGGACTGGGAACATGACATCTGTTTAGATTGTGGAATACTGGGCCCTGGGAACCTGACTGAGGCTTGGTTCTGGAACCCTGTGGACTGGGAACATGACTGAGCTTTTATTCTGGAACCCTGTAGCCTTGGAACATAACTGAGGATTGATTCTGGAACCCTGTGGCCGGGGAACAGGACATCAGTGGATTCTGGAAACCTGTGGCCTGGGAACATGAGAACGGATTGATTCTGGAACCCTGTGGCCTGGGAACATGTCTGAGGTTTCATGGTGGAAACCTGTGGCTTGGCAACATGACTGAGGTTTGTTTCTGGAACCCTGTTCCCTGGGAACATGACTGAGGTTTGATTCTGGACACCTTTGTGCTGGGAACATGACTGTGTTTTGATTGTGGAATCATGGGTCCTGCAAACATGACTGAGGTTTGATTCTGGAACCATGTGTCCTGGGAATATGACTGAGGTTTGATTCTGGAAATCTGTGGCCTGGGAACTTGACTGAGGTTTGATGGCAGAAACCTGTGGACTGGCAACATGACTGAGGTTTGATTGTAGAACCCTGTGCCCTGGAAACATGACTGTGGCCTGGTAGTGGAAACCCATGGCCTAGGAATTTGACATTGGTTTGATTCTGGAAACCTGTGGCCTGGGAACATGACTGAGGCGTGATTCTGGAAAAGTGTGGCCTGGGAATATGACTGAGGTTTGATTCTGGAAATCTGTGGCCTGGGTACTTGACTGAGGTTTGATGGCAGAAATCTGTGGACAGGCAACATGACTGAGGTTTGATTGTAGAACCCTGTGCCCTGGAAACATGACTGCGACCTGATACTTGAAACCCATGGCCTGGGAACTTGACATTGGTTTGATTCTGGAACCCTGTGGCCAGGAACAAGACTGAGGCGTGATTCTGGAATGCTGTGGCCTGCGAACATGACATCTGTTTAGATTGTAATACTGGGCCCTGGGAAACTGACTGAGGCTTGGTTCTGGAACCCTGTGGACTGGGAACATGACTGAGGTTTTATTCTGGAATCCTGTGGCCTGGGAACATGACATCAGTGGATTCTGGAACCCTGTGCCCGGGGAACATGACATCAGTGGATTCTGGAACCCTGTGGCCGGGGAACAGGACATCAGTGGATTCTGGAACCCTGTGGCCTGGGAACATGAGAACGGTTTGATTCTGGAACCCTGTGGCCTGGGAACATGTCTGAGGTTTCATGGTGGAAACCTGTGGCTTGGCAACATGACTGAGGTTTGTTTCTGGAACCCTGTTCCCTGGGAACATGACTGAGGTTTGATTCTGGAAACCTTTGTGCTGGGAACATGACTGTGTATTGATTGTGGAATCATGGGTCCTGCAAACATGACTGAGGTTTGATTCTGGAACCATGTGTCCTGGGAATATGACTGAGGTTTGATTCTGGAAATCTGTGGCCTGGGAACTTGACTGAGGTTTGATGGCAGAAACCTGTGGACTGGCAACATGACTGAGGTTTGATTGTAGAACCCTGTGCCCTGGAAACATGACTGCGACCTGTTACTTGAAACCCATGGCCTGGGAACTTGACATTGGTTTGATTCTGGAACCCTGTGGCCTGGGAACATGTCTGAGGTTTCATGGTGGAAACCTGTGGCTTGGCAACATGACTGAGGTTTGTTTCTGGAACCCTGTTCCCTGGGAACATGAATGAGGTTTGATTCTGGACACCTTTGTGCTGGGAATATGACTGTGGTTTGATTGTGGAATCCTGTGGCCTGCGAACATGACTGAGGTTTGATTCTGGAACCATGTGTCCTGGGAATATGACTGAGGTTTGATTCTGGAAATCTGTGGCCTGGGAACTTGACTGAGGTTTGATGGCAGAAACCTGTGGACTGGCAACATGACTGAGGTTTGATTGTAGAACCCTGTGCCCTGGAAACATGACTGCGACCTGATACTTGAAACCCATGGCCTGGGAACTTGACATTGGTTTGATTCTGGAACCCTGTGGCCAGGGAACATGACTGAGGCGAGATTCTGGAATCCTGTGCCCTGGAAACATGACTGTTGCTTGGTACTGGAAACCCATGGCCTAGGAATTTGACATTGGTTTGATTCTGGAACCCTGTGGCCAGGAACAAGACTGAGGCGTGATTCTGGAATGCTGTGGCCTGCGAACATGACATCTGTTTAGATTGTGGAATACTGGGCCCTGGGAACCTGACTGAGGCTTGGTTCTGGAACCCTGTGGACTGGGAACATGACTCGGGTTTTATTCTGGAATCCTGTGGCCTGGGAACATGACATCAGTGGATTCTGGAACCCTGTTGCCTGGGAACTTGAGAACGGTTTGATTCTGGAACCCTGTGTCTTGGGAATATATCTGAGATTTGATGGTGGAAACCTGTGGCCTGGCAACATGACTGAGGTTTGTTTCTGGAACCCTGTTCCCTGGGAACATGAATGAGGTTTGATTCTGGACACCTTTGTGCTGGGAACATGACTGTGTTTTGATTGTGGAATCATGGGTCCTGCAAACATGACTGAGGTTTGATTCTGGAACCATGTGTCCTGGAAATATGACTGAGGTTTGATTCTGGAAATCTGTGGCCTGGGAATTTGACTGAGGTTTGATGGCAGAAACCTGTGGACTGGCAACATGACTGAGGTTTGATTGTAGAACCCTGTGCCATGGAAACATGACTGTGGCCTGGTAGTGGAAACCCATGGCCTAGGAATTTGACATTGGTTTGATTCTGGAATCCTGTGGCCTGTGAACATGACTGAGGCGTGATTCTGGAAAAGTGTGGCCTGGGAATATGACTGAGGTTTGATTCTGGAAATCTGTGGCCTGGGTACTTAACTGAGGTTTGATGGCAGAAATCTGTGGACTGGCAACATGACTGAGGTTTGATTGTAGAACCCTGTGCCCTGGAAACATGACTGCGACCTGATACTTGAAACCCATGGCCTGGGAACTTGACATTGGTTTGATTCTGGAACCCTGTGGCCAGGAACAAGACTGAGGCGGGATTCTGGAATGCTGTGGCCTGCGAACATGACATCTGTTTAGATTGTGGAATAATGGGCCCTGGGAACCTGACTGAGGCTTAGTTCTGGAACCCTGTGGACTGGGAACATGACTGGGGTTTTATTCTGGAATCCTGTGGCCTGGGAACATGACATCAGTGGATTCTGAAACCCTGTTGCCTGGGAACTTGAGAACGGTTTGATTCTGGAACCCTGTGTCTTGGGAATATATCTGAGGTTTGATGGTGGAAACCTGTGGCCTGGCAATATGACTGAGGTTTGTTTCTGGAACCCTGTTCCCTGGGAACATGAGTGAGTTTTGCTTCTGGACACCTTTGTCCTGGGAACATGACTGTGGTTTGATTGTGGAATCCTGTGGCCTGCAAACATGACTGAGGTTTGATTCTGGAACCATATGTCCTGGGAATATGAATGAGCTTTGATTCTGGAAATCTGTGGCCTGGGAACTTGACTGAGGTTTGATGGCAGAAACCTGTGGACTGGCAACATGACTGAGGTTTGATTGTAGAACCCTGTGCCATGGAAACATGACTGCGGCCTGGTACTGGAAACCCATGGCCTGGGAACTTGACATTGGTTTGATTCTGGAACCCTGTGGCCTGGGAACATGACTGAGGCGTGATTCTGGAAACCTGCTGCCTGGGATCATGACATCTGTTTAGATTGTGGAATACTGTGCCCTGGGAACCTGACTGAAGGCTTGGTTCTGGAATCCTGTGGACTGGGAACATGACTCAGGATTGATTCTGAGACCATGTGGCCTGGGTATATGACTGTGGTTTGATTCTGGAAGCCATTGGACTGGGAATATGTCTGATGTTAGATTGTGTAATCCTGTGGCCTGGAAACATGACATCGGTTTGGATTCTGGTACCATGTTGCCTGGGAACATGAAATCGGTTTGATTGTGGAAACCTATGGTCTGGGAATATGACTGAGGTTTGATGGTGGTACCCTATGGCCTGGCAACATGACTGAGGTTTGATTCTGGATCCCTGTGGCCAGGGAACATGACTGAGGCGTGATTTTGGAAACCTGTGGACTGGGAACATGACATCTGTTTAGATTGTGGAATACTGGGCCCTGGGAACCTGACTGAGGCTTGGTTCTGGAACCCTGTGGACTGGGAACATGACTCGGGTTTTATTCTGGAATCCTGTGGCCTGGGAACATGACATCAGTGGATTCTGGAACCCTGTTGCCTGGGAACTTGAGAACGGTTTGCTTCTGGAACCCTGTGTCTTGGGAATATATCTGAGATTTGATGGTGGAAACCTGTGGCCTGGCAACATGACTGAGGTTTGTTTCTGGAACCCTGTTCCCTGGGAACATGAGTGAGGTTTGCTTCTGGACACCTTTGTCCTGGGAACATGACTGTGGTTTGATTGTGGAATCCTGTGGCCTGCGAACATGACTGAGGTTTGATTCTGGAACCATATGTCCTGGGAATATGAATGAGCTTTGATTCTGGAAATCTGTGGCCTGGGAACTTGACTGAGGTTTGATGGCAGAAACCTGTGGACTGGCAACATGACTGAGGTTTGATTGTAGAACCCTGTGCCCTGGAAACATGACTGCGACCTGATACTTGAAACCCATGGCCTGGGAACTTGACATTGGTTTGATTCTGGAACCCTGTGGCCTGGAACAAGACTGAAGCGTGATTCTGGAATGCTGTGGCCTGCGAACATGACATCTGTTTAGATTGTGGAATACTGGGCCCTGGGAACCTGACTGAGGCTTGGTTCTGGAACCCTGTGGACTGGGAACATGACTGAGGTTTTATTCTGGAATCCTGTGGCCTGGGAACATGACATCAGTGGATTCTGGAACCCTGTGCCCGGGTTACATGACATCAGTGGATTCTGGAACCCTGTGGCCGGGGAACAGGACATCAGTGGATTCTGGAACCCTGTGGCCTGGGAACCTGAGAACGGTTTGATTCTGGAACCCTGTGGCCTGGGAACATGTCTGAGGTTTCATGGTGGAAACCTGTGGCTTGGCAACATGACTGAGGTTTGTTTCTGGAACCCTGTTCCCTGGGAACATGACTGAGGTTTGATTCTGGACACCTTTGTGCTGGGAACATGACTGTGTTTTGATTGTGGAATCATGGGTCCTGCAAACATGACTGAGGTTTGATTCTGGAACCATGTGTCCTGGGAATATGACTGAGGTTTGATTCTGGAAATCTGTGGCCTGGGAACTTGACTGAGGTTTGATGGCAGAAACCTGTGGACTGGCAACATGACTGAGGTTTGATTGTAGAACCCTGTGCCCTGGAAACATGACTGTGGCCTGGTAGTGGAAACCCATGGCCTAGGAATTTGACATTGGTTTGATTCTGGAAACCTGTGGCCTGTGAACATGACTGAGGCGTGATTCTGGAAAAGTGTGGCCTGGGAATATGACTGAGGTTTGATTCTGGAAATCTGTGGCCTGGGTACTTGACTGAGGTTTGATGGCAGAAATCTGTGGACTGGCAACATGACTGAGGTTTGATTGTAGAACCCTGTGCCCTGGAAACATGACTGCGACCTGATACTTGAAACCCATGGCCTGGGAACTTGACATTGGTTTGATTCTGGAACCCTGTGGCCAGGAACAAGACTGAGGCGTGATTCTGGAATGCTGTGGCCTGCGAACATGACATCTGTTTAGATTGTGGAATACTGGGCCCTGGGAACCTGACTGAGGCTTGGTTCTGGAACCCTGTGGACTGGGAACATGACTGAGGTTTTATTCTGGAATCCTGTGGCCTGGGAACATGACATCAGTGGATTCTGGAACCCTGTTGCCTGGGAACTTGAGAACGGTTTGATTCTGGAACCCTGTGTCTTGGGAATATATCTGAGGTTTGATGGTGGAAACCTGTGGCCTGGCAACATGACTGAGGTTTGTTTCTGGAACCCTGTTCCCTGGGAACATGACTGAGGTTTGCTTCTGGACACCTTTCTCCTGGGAACATTTCTGTGGTTTGATTGTGGAATCCTGTGGCCTGCGAACATGACTGAGGTTTGATTCTGGAACCATGTGTCCTGGGAATATGACTGAGCTTTGATTCTGGAAATCTGTGGCCTGGGCACTTGACTGAGGTTTGATGGCAGAAACCTGTGGACTGGCAACATGACTGAGGTTTGATTGTAGAACCCTGTGCCCTGGAAACATGACTGCGACCTGATACTTGAAACCCATGGCCTGGGAACTTGACATTGGTTTGATTCTGGAACCCTGTGGCCAGGAACAAGACTGAGGCGTGATTCTGGAATGCTGTGGCCTGCGAACATGACATCTGTTTAGATTGTGGAATACTGGGCCCTGGGAACCTGACTGAGGCTTGGTTCTGGAACCCTGTGGACTGGGAACATGACTGAGGTTTTATTCTGGAATCCTGTGGCCTGGGAACATGACATCAGTGGATTCTGGAACCCTGTGCCCGGGGAACATGACATCAGTGGATTCTGGAACCCTGTGGCCGGGGAACAGGACATCAGTGGATTCTGGAACCCTGTGGCCTGGGAACATGAGAACGGATTGATTCTGGAACCCTGTGGCCTGGGAACATGTCTGAGGTTTCATGGTGGAAACCTGTGGCTTGGCAACATGACTGAGGTTTGTTTCTGGAACCCTGTTCCCTGGGAACATGACTGAGGTTTGATTCTGGACACCTTTGTGCTGGGAGCATGACTGTGTTTTGATTGTGGAATCATGGGTCCTGCAAACATGACTGAGGTTTGATTCTGGAACCATGTGTCCTGGGAATATGACTGAGGTTTGATTCTGGAAATCTGTGGCCTGGGAACTTGACTGAGGTTTGATGGCAGAAACCTGTGGACTGGCAACATGACTGAGGTTTGATTGTAGAACCCTGTGCCCTGGAAACATGACTGTGCCCTGGTAGTGGAAACCCATGGCCTAGGAATTTGACATTGGTTTGATTCTGGAAACCTGTGGCCTGTGAACATGACTGAGGCGTGATTCTGGAAAAGTGTGGCCTGGGAATATGACTGAGGTTTGATTCTGGAAATCTGTGGCCTGGGTACTTGACTGAGATTTGATGGCAGAAATCTGTGGACTGGCAACATGACTGAGGTTTGATTGTAGAACCATGTGCCCTGGAAACATGACTGCGACCTGATACTTGAAACCCATGACCTGGGAACTTGACATTAGTTTGATTCTGGAACCCTGTGGCCAGGAACAAGACTGAGGCGTGATTCTGGAATGCTGTGGCCTGCGAACATGACATCTGTTTAGATTGTGGAATACTGTGCCCTGGGAACCTGACTGAGGCTTGGTTCTGGAACCCTGTGGACTGGGAACATGACTGAGGTTTTATTCTGGAATCCTGTGGCCTGGGAACATGACATCAGTGGATTCTGGAACCCTGTGCCCTGGGAACATGACATCAGTGGATTCTGGAACCCTGTGGCCGGGGAACAGGACATTAGTGGATTCTGGAACCCTGTGACCTGGGAACATGAGAACGGTTTGATTCTGGAACCCTGTGGCCTGGGAACATGTCTGAGGTTTCATGGTGGAAACCTGTGGCTTGGCAACATGACTGAGGTTTGTTTCTGGAACCCTGTTCCCTGGGAACATGACTGAGGTTTGATTCTGGACACCTTTGTGCTGGGAACATGACTGTGTTTTGATTGTGGAATCATGGGTCCTGCAAACATGACTGAGCTTTGATTCTGGAACCATGTGTCCTGGGAATATGACTGAGCTTTGATTCTGGAAATCTGTGGCCTGGGAACTTGACTGAGGTTTGATGGCAGAAACCTGTGGACTGGCAACATGACTGAGGTTTGATTGTAGAACCCTGTGCCATGGAAACATGACTGTGGCCTGGTAGTGGAAACCCATGGCCTAGGAATTTGACATTGGTTTGGTTCTGGAAACCTGGGGCCTGGGAACATGACTGAGGCGTGATTCTGGAAAAGTGTGGCCTGGGAATATGACTGAGGTTTGATTCTGGAAATCTGTGGCCTGGGTACTTGACTGAGGTTTGATGGCAGAAATCTGTGGACTGGCAACATGACTGAGGTTTGATTGTAGAACCCTGTGCCCTGGAAACATGACTGCGACCTGATACTTGAAACCCATGGCCTGGGAACTTGACATTGGTTTGATTCTGGAACCCTGTGGCCAGGAACAAGACTGAGGCGTGATTCTGGAATGCTGTGGCCTGCGAACATGACATCTGTTTAGATTGTGGAATAGTGGGCCCTGGGAACCTGACTGAGGCTTGGTTCTGGAACCCTGTGGACTGGGAACATGACTGAGGTTTTATTCTGGAATCCTGTGGCCTGGGAACATGACATCAGTGGATTCTGGAACCCTGTTGCCTGGGAACTTAAGAACGGTTTTATTCTGGAACCCTGTGTCTTGGGAATATATTTGAGATTTGATGGTGGAAACCTGTGGCCTGGCAACATGACTGCTGTTTGTTTCTGGAACCCTGTTCCCTGGGAACATGAGTGAGGTTTGCTTCTGGACACCTTTCTCCTGGGAACATGACTGTGGTTTGATTGTGGAATCCTGTGGCCTGCGAACATGACTGAGGTTTGATTCTGGAACCATGTTTCCTGGGAATATGACTGAGCTTTGATTCTGGAAATCTGTGGCCTGGGCACTTGACTGAGGTTTGATGGCAGAAACCTGTGGACTGGCAACATGACTGAGGTTTGATTGTAGAACCCTGTGCCCTGGAAACATGACTGCGACCTGATACTTGAAACCCATGGCCTGGGAACTTGACATTGGTTTGATTCTGGAACCCTGTGGCCAGGGAACATGACTGAGGCGTGATTTTGGAAACCTTTGGACTGGGAACATGACATCTGTTTAGATTGTGGAATACTGTGCCCTGGGAACCTGACTGAGGCTTGGTTCTGGAACCCTGTGGACTTGGAACATGACTGAGCTTTTATTCTGGAACCCTGTAGCCTTGGAACATAACTGAGGATTGATTCTGGAACCCTGTGCCCGGGGAACATGACATCAGTGGATTCTGGAACCCTGTGGCCTGCGAACATGAGAACGGTTTGATTCTGGAACCCTGTGCCTTGGGAATATGTCTGAGGTTTGATGGTGGAAACCTGTGGCCTGGCAACATGACTGAGGTTTGTTTCTGGAACCCTGTTCCCTGGGAACATGAGTGAGTTTTGCTTCTGGACACCTTTGTCCTGGGAACATGACTGTGGTTTGATTGTGGAACCATGGGTCCTGCAAACATGACTGAGGTTTGATTCTGGATCCATGTGTCCTGGGAATATGACTGAGGTTTGATTCTGGAAATCTGTGGCCTGGGAACTTGACTGAGGTTTGATGGCAGAAACCTGTGGACTGGCAACATGACTGAGGTTTGATTGTAGAACCCTGTGCCCTGGAAACATGACTGCGACCTGATACTTGAAACCCATGGCCTGGGAACTTGACATTGGTTTGATTCTGGAACCCTGTGGCCAGGGAACATGACTGAGGCGAGATTCTGGAATCCTGTGCCCTGGAAACATGACTGTGGCTTGGTACTGGAAACCCATGGCCTAGGAATTTGACATTGGTTTGATTCTGGAACCCTGTGGCCTGGGAACATGACTGAGGTTTGATTCTGGAACCATGTGTCCTGGGAATATGACTGAGGTTTGATTCTGGAAATCTGTGGCCTGGGAACTTGACTGAGGTTTGATGGCAGAAACCTGTGGACTGGCAACATGACTGAGGTTTGATTGTAGAACCCTGTGCCATGGAAACATGACTGCGGCCTGGTACTGGAAACCCATGGCCTGGGAACTTGACATTGGTTTGATTCTGGAACCCTGTGGCCTGGGAACATGACTGAGGCGTGATTCTGGAAACCTGCGGCCTGGGAACATGACATCTGTTTAGATTGTGGAATACTGTGCCCTGGGAACCTGACTGAAGGCTTGGTTCTGGAATCCTGTGGACTGGGAACATGACTCAGGATTGATTCTGAGACCATGTCGCCTGGGTATATGACTGTGGTTTGATTCTGGAAGCCATTGGACTGGGAATATGTCTGATGTTAGATTGTGTAATCCTGTGGCCTGGAAACATGACATCGGTTTGGATTCTGGTACCATGTTGCCTGGGAACATGAAATCGGTTTGATTGTGGAAACCTATGGTCTGGGAATATGACTGAGGTTTGATGGTGGTACCCTATGGCCTGGCAACATGACTGAGGTTTGATTCTGGATCCCTGTGGCCAGGGAACATGACTGAGGCGTGATTTTGGAAACCTGTGGACTGGGAACATGACATCTGTTTAGATTGTGGAATACTGTGCCCTGGGAACCTGACTGAGGCTTGGTTCTGGAACCCTGTGGACTGGGAACATGACTGAGCTTTTATTCTGGAACCCTGTAGCCTTGGAACATAACTGAGGATTGATTCTGGAACCCTGTGGCCGGGGAACATGACATCAGTGGATTCTGGAACCCTGTGGCCTGGGAATATGAGAACGGTTTGATTCTGGAACCCTGTGCCTTGGGAATATGTCTGAGGTTTGATGGTGGAAACCTGTGGCCTGGCAACATGACTGAGGTTTGATTCTGGAACCATGTGTCCTGGGAATATGACTGAGCTTTGATTCTGGAAATCTGTGGCCTGGGAACTTGACTGAGGTTTGATGGCAGAAACCTGTGGACTGGCAACATGACTGAGGTTTGATTGTAGAACCCTGTGCCCTGGAAACATGACTGCGACCTGATACTTGAAACCCATGGCCTGGGAACTTGACATTGGTTTGATTCTGGAACCCTGTGGCCAGGGAACATGACTGAGGCGAGATTCTGGAATCCTTTGCCCTGGAAACATGACTGTGGCTTGGTACTGGAAACCCATGGCCTAGGAATTTGACATTGGTTTGATTCTGGAACCCTGTGGCCAGGAACAAGACTGAGGCGTGATTCTGGAATGCTGTGGCCTGCGAACATGACATCTGTTTAGATTGTGGAATACTGAGCCCTGGGAACCTGACTGAGGCTTGGTTCTGGAACCCTGTGGACTGGGAACATGACTCGGGTTTTATTCTGGAATCCTGTGGCCTGGGAACATGACATCAGTGGATTCTGGAACCCTGTTGCCTGGGAACTTGAGAACGGTTTGATTCTGGAACCCTGTGTCTTGGGAATATATCTGAGATTTGATGGTGGAAACCTGTGGCCTGGCAACATGACTGCGGTTTGTTTCTGGAACCCTGTTCCCTGGGAACATGAGTGAGGTTTGCTTCTGGACACCTTTCTCCTGGGAACATGACTGTGGTTTGATTGTGGAATCCTGTGGCCTGCGAACATGACTGAGGTTTGATTCTGGAACCATGTTTCCTGGGAATATGACTGAGCTTTGATTCTGGAAATCTGTGGCCTGGGCACTTGACTGAGGTTTGATGGCAGAAACCTGTGGACTGGCAACATGACTGAGGTTTGATTGTAGAACCCTGTGCCCTGGAAACATGACTGCGACCTGATACTTGAAACCCATGGCCTGGGAACTTGACATTGGTTTGATTCTGGAACCCTGTGGCCAGGGAACATGACTGAGGCGTGATTTTGGAAACCTTTGGACTGGGAACATGACATCTGTTTAGATTGTGGAATACTGTGCCCTGGGAACCTGACTGAGGCTTGGTTCTGGAACCCTGTGGACTTGGAACATGACTGAGCTTTTATTCTGGAACCCTGTAGCCTTGGAACATAACTGAGGATTGATTCTGGAACCCTGTGCCCGGGGAACATGACATCAGTGGATTCTGGAACCCTGTGGCCTGCGAACATGAGAACGGTTTGATTCTGGAACCCTGTGCCTTGGGAATATGTCTGAGGTTTGATGGTGGAAACCTGTGGCCTGGCAACATGACTGAGGTTTGTTTCTGGAACCCTGTTCCCTGGGAACATGAGTGAGTTTTGCTTCTGGACACCTTTGTCCTGGGAACATGACTGTGGTTTGATTGTGGAACCATGGGTCCTGCAAACATGACTGAGGTTTGATTCTGGATCCATGTGTCCTGGGAATATGACTGAGGTTTGATTCTGGAAATCTGTGGCCTGGGAACTTGACTGAGGTTTGATGGCAGAAACCTGTGGACTGGCAACATGACTGAGGTTTGATTGTAGAACCCTGTGCCCTGGAAACATGACTGCGACCTGATACTTGAAACCCATGGCCTGGGAACTTGACATTGGTTTGATTCTGGAACCCTGTGGCCAGGGAACATGACTGAGGCGAGATTCTGGAATCCTGTGCCCTGGAAACATGACTGTGGCTTGGTACTGGAAACCCATGGCCTAGGAATTTGACATTGGTTTGATTCTGGAACCCTGTGGCCTGGGAACATGACTGAGGTTTGATTCTGGAACCATGTGTCCTGGGAATATGACTGAGGTTTGATTCTGGAAATCTGTGGCCTGGGAACTTGACTGAGGTTTGATGGCAGAAACCTGTGGACTGGCAACATGACTGAGGTTTGATTGTAGAACCCTGTGCCATGGAAACATGACTGCGGCCTGGTACTGGAAACCCATGGCCTGGGAACTTGACATTGGTTTGATTCTGGAACCCTGTGGCCTGGGAACATGACTGAGGCGTGATTCTGGAAACCTGCGGCCTGGGAACATGACATCTGTTTAGATTGTGGAATACTGTGCCCTGGGAACCTGACTGAAGGCTTGGTTCTGGAATCCTGTGGACTGGGAACATGACTCAGGATTGATTCTGAGACCATGTCGCCTGGGTATATGACTGTGGTTTGATTCTGGAAGCCATTGGACTGGGAATATGTCTGATGTTAGATTGTGTAATCCTGTGGCCTGGAAACATGACATCAGTTTGGATTCTGGTACCATGTTGCCTGGGAACATGAAATCGGTTTGATTGTGGAAACCTATGGTCTGGGAATATGACTGAGGTTTGATGGTGGTACCCTATGGCCTGGCAACATGACTGAGGTTTGATTCTGGATCCCTGTGGCCAGGGAACATGACTGAGGCGTGATTTTGGAAACCTGTGGACTGGGAACATGACATCTGTTTAGATTGTGGAATACTGGGCCCTGGGAACCTGACTGAGGCTTGGTTCTGGAACCCTGTGGACTGGGAACATGACTGAGCTTTTATTCTGGAACCCTGTAGCCTTGGAACATAACTGAGGATTGATTCTGGAACCCTGTGGCCGGGGAACATGACATCAGTGGATTCTGGAACCCTGTGGCCTGGGAATATGAGAACGGTTTGATTCTGGAACCCTGTGCCTTGGGAATATGTCTGAGGTTTGATGGTGGAAACCTGTGGCCTGGCAACATGACTGAGGTTTGATTCTGGAACCATGTGTCCTGGGAATATGACTGAGCTTTGATTCTGGAAATCTGTGGCCTGGGAACTTGACTGAGGTTTGATGGCAGAAACCTGTGGACTGGCAACATGACTGAGGTTTGATTGTAGAACCCTGTGCCCTGGAAACATGACTGCGACCTGATACTTGAAACCCATGGCCTGGGAACTTGACATTGGTTTGATTCTGGAACCCTGTGGCCAGGGAACATGACTGAGGCGAGATTCTGGAATCCTTTGCCCTGGAAACATGACTGTGGCTTGGTACTGGAAACCCATGGCCTAGGAATTTGACATTGGTTTGATTCTGGAACCCTGTGGCCAGGAACAAGACTGAGGCGTGATTCTGGAATGCTGTGGCCTGCGAACATGACATCTGTTTAGATTGTGGAATACTGAGCCCTGGGAACCTGACTGAGGCTTGGTTCTGGAACCCTGTGGACTGGGAACATGACTCGGGTTTTATTCTGGAATCCTGTGGCCTGGGAACATGACATCAGTGGATTCTGGAACCCTGTTGCCTGGGAACTTGAGAACGGTTTGATTCTGGAACCCTGTGTCTTGGGAATATATCTGAGATTTGATGGTGGAAACCTGTGGCCTGGCAACATGACTGCGGTTTGTTTCTGGAACCCTGTTCCCTGGGAACATGAGTGAGGTTTGCTTCTGGACACCTTTCTCCTGGGAACATGACTGTGGTTTGATTGTGGAATCCTGTGGCCTGCGAACATGACTGAGGTTTGATTCTGGAACCATGTTTCCTGGGAATATGACTGAGCTTTGATTCTGGAAATCTGTGGCCTGGGCACTTGACTGAGGTTTGATGGCAGAAACCTGTGGACTGGCAACATGACTGAGGTTTGATTGTAGAACCCTGTGCCCTGGAAACATGACTGCGACCTGATACTTGAAACCCATGGCCTGGGAACTTGACATTGGTTTGATTCTGGAACCCTGTGGCCAGGGAACATGACTGAGGCGTGATTTTGGAAACCTTTGGACTGGGAACATGACATCTGTTTAGATTGTGGAATACTGTGCCCTGGGAACCTGACTGAGGCTTGGTTCTGGAACCCTGTGGACTTGGAACATGACTGAGCTTTTATTCTGGAACCCTGTAGCCTTGGAACATAACTGAGGATTGATTCTGGAACCCTGTGCCCGGGGAACATGACATCAGTGGATTCTGGAACCCTGTGGCCTGCGAACATGAGAACGGTTTGATTCTGGAACCCTGTGCCTTGGGAATATGTCTGAGGTTTGATGGTGGAAACCTGTGGCCTGGCAACATGACTGAGGTTTGTTTCTGGAACCCTGTTCCCTGGGAACATGAGTGAGTTTTGCTTCTGGACACCTTTGTCCTGGGAACATGACTGTGGTTTGATTGTGGAACCATGGGTCCTGCAAACATGACTGAGGTTTGATTCTGGATCCATGTGTCCTGGGAATATGACTGAGGTTTGATTCTGGAAATCTGTGGCCTGGGAACTTGACTGAGGTTTGATGGCAGAAACCTGTGGACTGGCAACATGACTGAGGTTTGATTGTAGAACCCTGTGCCCTGGAAACATGACTGCGACCTGATACTTGAAACCCATGGCCTGGGAACTTGACATTGGTTTGATTCTGGAACCCTGTGGCCAGGGAACATGACTGAGGCGAGATTCTGGAATCCTGTGCCCTGGAAACATGACTGTGGCTTGGTACTGGAAACCCATGGCCTAGGAATTTGACATTGGTTTGATTCTGGAACCCTGTGGCCTGGGAACATGACTGAGGTTTGATTCTGGAACCATGTGTCCTGGGAATATGACTGAGGTTTGATTCTGGAAATCTGTGGCCTGGGAACTTGACTGAGGTTTGATGGCAGAAACCTGTGGACTGGCAACATGACTGAGGTTTGATTGTAGAACCCTGTGCCATGGAAACATGACTGCGGCCTGGTACTGGAAACCCATGGCCTGGGAACTTGACATTGGTTTGATTCTGGAACCCTGTGGCCTGGGAACATGACTGAGGCGTGATTCTGGAAACCTGCGGCCTGGGAACATGACATCTGTTTAGATTGTGGAATACTGTGCCCTGGGAACCTGACTGAAGGCTTGGTTCTGGAATCCTGTGGACTGGGAACATGACTCAGGATTGATTCTGAGACCATGTCGCCTGGGTATATGACTGTGGTTTGATTCTGGAAGCCATTGGACTGGGAATATGTCTGATGTTAGATTGTGTAATCCTGTGGCCTGGAAACATGACATCAGTTTGGATTCTGGTACCATGTTGCCTGGGAACATGAAATCGGTTTGATTGTGGAAACCTATGGTCTGGGAATATGACTGAGGTTTGATGGTGGTACCCTATGGCCTGGCAACATGACTGAGGTTTGATTCTGGATCCCTGTGGCCAGGGAACATGACTGAGGCGTGATTTTGGAAACCTGTGGACTGGGAACATGACATCTGTTTAGATTGTGGAATACTGGGCCCTGGGAACCTGACTGAGGCTTGGTTCTGGAACCCTGTGTACTGGGAACATGACTGAGGTTTTATTCTGGAACCCTGTAGCCTGGGAACATGACATCAGTGGATTCTGGAACCCTGTGCCCGGGGAACATGACATCAGTGGATTCTGGAACCCTGTGGCCGGGGAACAGGACATCAGTGGATTCTGGAACCCTGTGGCCTGGGAACATGAGAACGGATTGATTCTGGAACCCTGTGGCCTGGGAACATGTCTGAGGTTTCATGGTGGAAACCTGTGGCTTGGCAACATGACTGAGGTTTGTTTCTGGAACCCTGTTCCCTGGGAACATGACTGAGGTTTGATTCTGGACACCTTTGTGCTGGGAACATGACTGTGTTTTGATTGTGGAATCATGGGTCCTGCAAACATGACTGAGGTTTGATTCTGGAACCATGTGTCCTGGGAATATGACTGAGGTTTGATTCTGGAAATCTGTGGCCTGGGAACTTGACTGAGGTTTGATGGCAGAAACCTGTGGACTGGCAACATGACTGAGGTTTGATTGTAGAACCCTGTGCCCTGGAAACATGACTGTGCCCTGGTAGTGGAAACCCATGGCCTAGGAATTTGACATTGGTTTGATTCTGGAACCCTGTGGCCTGGGAACATGACTGAGGTTTGATTCTGGAACCATGTGTCCTGGGAATATGACTGAGGTTTGATTCTGGAAATCTGTGGCCTGGGAACTTGACTGAGGTTTGATGGCAGAAACCTGTGGACTGGCAACATGACTGAGGTTTGATTGTAGAACCCTGTGCCATGGAAACATGACTGCGGCCTGGTACTGGAAACCCATGGCCTGGGAACTTGACATTGGTTTGATTCTGGAACCCTGTGGCCTGGGAACATGACTGAGGCGTGATTCTGGAAACCTGCGGCCTGGGAACATGACATCTGTTTAGATTGTGGAATACTGTGCCCTGGGAACCTGACTGAAGGCTTGGTTCTGGAATCCTGTGGACTGGGAACATGACTCAGGATTGATTCTGAGACCATGTCGCCTGGGTATATGACTGTGGTTTGATTCTGGAAGCCATTGGACTGGGAATATGTCTGATGTTAGATTGTGTAATCCTGTGGCCTGGAAACATGACATCAGTTTGGATTCTGGTACCATGTTGCCTGGGAACATGAAATCGGTTTGATTGTGGAAACCTATGGTCTGGGAATATGACTGAGGTTTGATGGTGGTACCCTATGGCCTGGCAACATGACTGAGGTTTGATTCTGGATCCCTGTGGCCAGGGAACATGACTGAGGCGTGATTTTGGAAACCTGTGGACTGCGAACATGACATCTGTTTAGATTGTGGAATACTGGGCCCTGGGAACCTGACTGAGGCTTGGTTCTGGAACCCTGTGGACTGGGAACATGACTGAGGTTTTATTCTGGAATCCTGTGGCCTGGGAACATGACATCAGTGGATTCTGGAACCCTGTGCCCGGGGAACATGACATCAGTGGATTCTGGAACCCTGTGGCCGGGGAACAGGACATCAGTGGATTCTGGAACCCTGTGGCCTGGGAACATGAGAACGGATTGATTCTGGAACCCTGTGGCCTGGGAACATGTCTGAGGTTTCATGGTGGAAACCTGTGGCTTGGCAACATGACTGAGGTTTGTTTCTGGAACCCTGTTCCCTGGGAACATGACTGAGGTTTGATTCTGGACACCTTTGTGCTGGGAGCATGACTGTGTTTTGATTGTGGAATCATGGGTCCTGCAAACATGACTGAGGTTTGATTCTGGAACCATGTGTCCTGGGAATATGACTGAGGTTTGATTCTGGAAATCTGTGGCCTGGGAACTTGACTGAGGTTTGATGGCAGAAACCTGTGGACTGGCAACATGACTGAGGTTTGATTGTAGAACCCTGTGCCATGGAAACATGACTGCGGCCTGGTACTGGAAACCCATGGCCTGGGAACTTGACATTGGTTTGATTCTGGAACCCTGTGGCCTGGGAACATGTCTGAGGTTTCATGGTGGAAACCTGTGGCTTGGCAACATGACTGAGGTTTGTTTCTGGAACCCTGTTCCCTGGGAACATGACTGAGGTTTGATTCTGGACACCTTTGTGCTGGGAACATGACTGTGTTTTGATTGTGGAATCATGGGTCCTGCAAACATGACTGAGGTTTGATCCTGAAACCATGTGTCCTGGGAATATGACTGAGGTTTGATTCTGGAAATCTGTGGCCTGGGAACTTGACTGAGGTTTGATGGCAGAAACCTGTGGACTGGCAACATGACTGAGGTTTGATTGTAGAACCCTGTGCCCTGGAAACATGACTGTGGCCTGGTAGTGGAAACCCATGGCCTAGGAATTTGACATTGGTTTGGTTCTGGAAACCTGTGGCCTGGGAACATGACTGAGGCGTGATTCTGGAAAAGTGTGGCCTGGGAATATGACTGAGGTTTGATTCTGGAAATCTGTGGCCTGGGTACTTGACTGAGGTTTGATGGCAGAAATCTGTGGACTGGCAACATGACTGAGGTTTGATTGTAGAACCCTGTGCCCTGGAAACATGACTGCGACCTGATACTTGAAACCCATGGCCTGGGAACTTGACATTGGTTTGATTCTGGAACCCTGTGGCCAGGGAACATGACTGAGGCGAGATTCTGGAATCCTTTGCCCTGGAAACATGACTGTGGCTTGGTACTGGAAACCCATGGCCTAGGAATTTGACATTGGTTTGATTCTGGAACCCTGTGGCCAGGAACAAGACTGAGGCGTGATTCTGGAATGCTGTGGCCTGCGAACATGACATCTGTTTAGATTGTGGAATACTGGGCCCTGGGAACCTGACTGAGGCTTGGTTCTGGAACCCTGTGGACTGGGAACATGACTCGGGTTTTATTCTGGAATCCTGTGGCCTGGGAACATGACATCAGTGGATTCTGGAACCCTGTTGCCTGGGAACTTGAGAACGGTTTGATTCTGGAACCCTGTGTCTTGGGAATATATCTGAGATTTGATGGTGGAAACCTGTGGCCTGGCAACATGACTGAGGTTTGTTTCTGGAACCCTGTTCCCTGGGAACATGAATGAGGTTTGATTCTGGACACCTTTGTGCTGGGAACATGACTGTGTTTTGATTGTGGAATCATGGGTCCTGCAAACATGACTGAGGTTTGATTCTGGAACCATGTGTCCTGGAAATATGACTGAGGTTTGATTCTGGAAATCTGTGGCCTGGGAATTTGACTGAGGTTTGATGGCAGAAACCTGTGGACTGGCAACATGACTGAGGTTTGATTGTAGAACCCTGTGCCCTGGAAACATGACTGTGGCCTGGTAGTGGAAACCCATGGCCTAGGAATTTGACATTGGTTTGATTCTGGAAACCTGTGGCCTGGGAACATGACTGAGGCGTGATTCTGGAAAAGTGTGGCCTGGGAATATGACTGAGGTTTGATTCTGGAAATCTGTGGCCTGGGAACTTGACTGAGGTTTGATGGCAGAAACCTGTGGACTGGCAACATGACTGAGGTTTGATTGTAGAACCCTGTGCCCTGGAAACATGACTGCGACCTGATACTTGAAACCCATGGCCTGGGAACTTGACATTGGTTTGATTCTGGAACCCTGTGGCCTGGAACAAGACTGAGGCGTGATTCTGGAATGCTGTGGCCTGCGAACATGACATCTGTTTAGATTGTGGAATACTGGGCCCTGGGAACCTGACTGAGGCTTGGTTCTGGAACCCTGTGGACTGGGAACATGACTGAGGTTTTATTCTGGAATCCTGTGGCCTGGGAACATGACATCAGTGGATTCTGGAACCCTGTTGCCTGGGAACTTGAGAACGGTTTGATTCTGGAACCCTGTGTCTTGGGAATATATCTGAGGTTTGATGGTGGAAACCTGTGGCCTGGCAACATGACTGAGGTTTGTTTCTGGAACCCTGTTCCCTGGGAATATGACTGAGGTTTGCTTCTGGACACCTTTCTCCTGGGAACATGACTGTGGTTTGATTGTGGAATCCTGTGGCCTGCGAACATGACTGAGGTTTGATTCTGGAACCATGTGTCCTGGGAATATGACTGAGCTTTGATTCTGGAAATCTGTGGCCTGGGCACTTGACTGAGGTTTGATGGCAGAAACATGTGGACTGGCAACATGACTGAGGTTTGATTGTAGAACCCTGTGCCCTGGAAACATGACTGCGACCTGATACTTGAAACCCATGGCCTGGGAACTTGACATTGGTTTGATTCTGGAACCCTGTGGCCAGGGAACATGACTGAGGCGAGATTCTGGAATCCTGTGCCCTGGAAACATGACTGTGGCTTGGTACTGGAAACCCATGGCCTAGGAATTTGCCATTGGTTTGATTCTGGAACCCTGTGGCCTGGGAACATGACTGAGGTTTGATTCTGGAACCATGTGTCCTGGGAATATGACTGAGGTTTGATTCTGGAAATCTGTGGCCTGGGAACTTGACTGAAGTTTGATGGCAGAAACCTGTGGACTGGCAACATGACTGAGGTTTGATTGTAGAACCCTGTGCCATGGAAACATGACTGCGGCCTGGTACTGGAAACCCATGGCCTGGGAACTTGACATTGGTTTGATTCTGGAACCCTGTGGCCTGGGAACATGACTGAGGCGTGATTCTGGAAACCTGCGGCCTGGGAACATGACATCTGCTTAGATTGTGGAATACTGTGCCCTGGGAACCTGACTGAAGGCTTGGTTCTGGAATCCTGTGGACTGGGAACATGACTCAGGATTGATTCTGAGACCATGTGGCCTGGGTATATGACTGTGGTTTGATTCTGGAAGCCATTGGACTGGGAATATGTCTGATGTTAGATTGTGTAATCCTGTGGCCTGGAAACATGACATCGGTTTGGATTCTGGTACCATGTTGCCTGGGAACATGAAATCGGTTTGATTGTGGAAACCTATGGTCTGGGAATATGACTGAGGTTTGATGGTGGTACCCTATGGCCTGGCAACATGACTGAGGTTTGATTCTGGATCCCTGTGGCCAGGGAACATGACTGAGGCGTGATTTTGGAAACCTGTGGACTGGGAACATGACATCTGTTTAGATTGTGGAATACTGGGCCCTGGGAACCTGACTGAGGCTTGGTTCTGGAACCCTGTGGACTGGGAACATGACTGAGCTTTTATTCTGGAACCCTGTAGCCTTGGAACATAACTGAGGATTGATTCTGGAACCCTGTGGCCGGGGAACAGGACATCAGTGGATTCTGGAACCCTGTGGCCTGGGAACATGAGAACGGTTTGATTCTGGAACCCTGTGCCTTGGGAATATGTCTGAGGTTTGATGGTGGAAACCTGTGGCCTGGCAACATGACTGAGGTTTGTTTCTGGAACCCTGTTCCCTGGGAACATGAGTGAGTTTTGCTTCTGGACACCTTTGTCCTGGGAACATGACTGTGGTTTGATTGTGGAACCATGGGTCCTGCAAACATGACTGAGGTTTGATTCTGGATCCATGTGTCCTGGGAATATGACTGAGGTTTGATTCTGGAAATCTGTGGCCTGGGAACTTGACTGAGGTTTGATGGCAGAAACCTGTGGACTGGCAACATGACTGAGGTTTGATTGTAGAACCCTGTGCCCTGGAAACATGACTGCGACCTGATACTTGAAACCCATGGCCTGGGAACTTGACATTGGTTTGATTCTGGAACCCTGTGGCCTGGAACAAGACTGAGGCGTGATTCTGGAATGCTGTGGCCTGCGAACATGACATCTGTTTAGATTGTGGAATACTGGGCCCTGGGAACCTGACTGAGGCTTGGTTCTGGAACCCTGTGGACTGGGAACATGACTGAGGTTTTATTCTGGAATCCTGTGGCCTGGGAACATGACATCAGTGGATTCTGGAACCCTGTTGCCTGGGAACTTGAGAACGGTTTGATTCTGGAACCCTGTGTCTTGGGAATATATCTGAGGTTTGATGGTGGAAACCTGTGGCCTGGCAACATGACTGAGGTTTGTTTCTGGAACCCTGTTCCCTGGGAATATGACTGAGGTTTGCTTCTGGACACCTTTCTCCTGGGAACATGACTGTGGTTTGATTGTGGAATCCTGTGGCCTGCGAACATGACTGAGGTTTGATTCTGGAACCATGTGTCCTGGGAATATGACTGAGCTTTGATTCTGGAAATCTGTGGCCTGGGCACTTGACTGAGGTTTGATGGCAGAAACATGTGGACTGGCAACATGACTGAGGTTTGATTGTAGAACCCTGTGCCCTGGAAACATGACTGCGACCTGATACTTGAAACCCATGGCCTGGGAACTTGACATTGGTTTGATTCTGGAACCCTGTGGCCAGGGAACATGACTGAGGCGAGATTCTGGAATCCTGTGCCCTGGAAACATGACTGTGGCTTGGTACTGGAAACCCATGGCCTAGGAATTTGCCATTGGTTTGATTCTGGTACCCTGTGGCCTGGGAACATGACTGAGGTTTGATTCTGGAACCATGTGTCCTGGGAATATGACTGAGGTTTGATTCTGGAAATCTGTGGCCTGGGAACTTGACTGAAGTTTGATGGCAGAAACCTGTGGACTGGCAACATGACTGAGGTTTGATTGTAGAACCCTGTGCCATGGAAACATGACTGCGGCCTGGTACTGGAAACCCATGGCCTGGGAACTTGACATTGGTTTGATTCTGGAACCCTGTGGCCTGGGAACATGACTGAGGCGTGATTCTGGAAACCTGCGGCCTGGGAACATGACATCTGCTTAGATTGTGGAATACTGTGCCCTGGGAACCTGACTGAAGGCTTGGTTCTGGAATCCTGTGGACTGGGAACATGACTCAGGATTGATTCTGAGACCATGTGGCCTGGGTATATGACTGTGGTTTGATTCTGGAAGCCATTGGACTGGGAATATGTCTGATGTTAGATTGTGTAATCCTGTGGCCTGGAAACATGACATCGGTTTGGATTCTGGTACCATGTTGCCTGGGAACATGAAATCGGTTTGATTGTGGAAACCTATGGTCTGGGAATATGACTGAGGTTTGATGGTGGTACCCTATGGCCTGGCAACATGACTGAGGTTTGATTCTGGATCCCTGTGGCCAGGGAACATGACTGAGGCGTGATTTTGGAAACCTGTGGACTGGGAACATGACATCTGTTTAGATTGTGGAATACTGTGCCCTGGGAACCTGACTGAGGCTTGGTTCTGGAACCCTGTGGACTGGGAACATGACTGAGCTTTTATTCTGGAACCCTGTAGCCTTGGAACATAACTGAGGATTGATTCTGGAACCCTGTGGCCGGGGAACAGGACATCAGTGGATTCTGGAACCCTGTGGCCTGGGAACATGAGAACGGTTTGATTCTGGAACCCTGTGCCTTGGGAATATGTCTGAGGTTTGATGGTGGAAACCTGTGGCCTGGCAACATGACTGAGGTTTGTTTCTGGAACCCTGTTCCCTGGGAACATGAGTGAGTTTTGCTTCTGGACACCTTTGTCCTGGGAACATGACTGTGGTTTGATTGTGGAACCATGGGTCCTGCAAACATGACTGAGGTTTGATTCTGGATCCATGTGTCCTGGGAATATGACTGAGGTTTGATTCTGGAAATCTGTGGCCTGGGAACTTGACTGAGGTTTGATGGCAGAAACCTGTGGACTGGCAACATGACTGAGGTTTGATTGTAGAACCCTGTGCCCTGGAAACATGACTGCGACCTGATACTTGAAACCCATGGCCTGGGAACTTGACATTGGTTTGATTCTGGAACCCTGTGGCCTGGAACAAGACTGAGGCGTGATTCTGGAATGCTGTGGCCTGCGAACATGACATCTGTTTAGATTGTGGAATACTGGGCCCTGGGAACCTGACTGAGGCTTGGTTCTGGAACCCTGTGGACTGGGAACATGACTGAGGTTTTATTCTGGAATCCTGTGGCCTGGGAACATGACATCAGTGGATTCTGGAACCCTGTGCCCGGGGAACATGACATCAGTGGATTCTGGAACCCTGTGGCCGGGGAACAGGACATCAGTGGATTCTGGAACCAAGTGGCCTGGGAACATGAGAACGGTTTGATTCTGGAACCCTGTGGCCTGGGAACATGTCTGAGGTTTCATGGTGGAAACCTGTGGCTTGTCAACATGACTGAGGTTTTTTTTGGAACCCTGTTCCCTGGGAACATGACTGAGGTTTGATTCTGGACACCTTTGTGCTGGGAACATGACTGTGTTTTGATTGTGGAATCATGGGTCCTGCAAACATGACTGAGGTTTGATCCTGAAACCATGTGTCCTGGGAATATGACTGAGGTTTGATTCTGGAAATCTGTGGCCTGGGAACTTGACTGAGGTTTGATGGCAGAAACCTGTGGACTGGCAACATGACTGAGGTTTGATTGTAGAACCCTGTGCCCTGGAAACATGACTGTGGCCTGGTAGTGGAAACCCATGGCCTAGGAATTTGACATTGGTTTGGTTCTGGAAACCTGTGGCCTGGGAACATGACTGAGGCGTGATTCTGGAAAAGTGTGGCCTGGGAATATGACTGAGGTTTGATTCTGGAAATCTGTGGCCTGGGTACTTGACTGAGGTTTGATGGCAGAAATCTGTGGACTGGCAACATGACTGAGGTTTGATTGTAGAACCCTGTGCCCTGGAAACATGACTGCGACCTGATACTTGAAACCCATGGCCTGGGAACTTGACATTGGTTTGATTCTGGAACCCTGTGGCCAGGAACAAGACTGAGGCGTGATTCTGGAATGCTGTGGCCTGCGAACATGACATCTGTTTAGATTGTGGAATACTGGGCCCTGGGAACCTGACTGAAGGCTTGGTTCTGGAATCCTGTGGACTGGGAACATGACTCAGGATTGATTCTGAGACCATGTGGCCTGGGTATATGACTGTGGTTTGATTCTGGAAGCCATTGGACTGGGAATATGTCTGATGTTAGATTGTGTAATCCTGTGGCCTGGAAACATGACATCGGTTTGGATTCTGGTACCATGTTGCCTGGGAACATGAAATCGGTTTGATTGTGGAAACCTATGGTCTGGGAATATGACTGAGGTTTGATGGTGGTACCCTATGGCCTGGCAACATGACTGAGGTTTGATTCTGGATCCCTGTGGCCAGGGAACATGACTGAGGCGTGATTTTGGAAACCTGTGGACTGGGAACATGACATCTGTTTAGATTGTGGAATACTGGGCCCTGGGAACCTGACTGAGGCTTGGTTCTGGAACCCTGTGGACTGGGAACATGACTGAGCTTTTATTCTGGAACCCTGTAGCCTTGGAACATAACTGAGGATTGATTCTGGAACCCTGTGGCCGGGGAACAGGACATCAGTGGATTCTGGAACCCTGTGGCCTGGGAACATGAGAACGGTTTGATTCTGGAACCCTGTGCCTTGGGAATATGTCTGAGGTTTGATGGTGGAAACCTGTGGCCTGGCAACATGACTGAGGTTTGTTTCTGGAACCCTGTTCCCTGGGAACATGAGTGAGTTTTGCTTCTGGACACCTTTGTCCTGGGAACATGACTGTGGTTTGATTGTGCAACCATGGGTCCTGCAAACATGACTGAGGTTTGATTCTGGATCCATGTGTCCTGGGAATATGACTGAGGTTTGATTCTGGAAATCTGTGGCCTGGGAACTTGACTGAGGTTTGATGGCAGAAACCTGTGGACTGGCAACATGACTGAGGTTTGATTGTAGAACCCTGTGCCCTGGAAACATGACTGCGACCTGATACTTGAAACCCATGGCCTGGGAACTTGACATTGGTTTGATTCTGGAACCCTGTGGCCAGGGAACATGACTGAGGCGAGATTCTGGAATGCTGTGGCCTGCGAACATGACATCTGTTTAGATTGTGGAATACTGGGCCCTGGGAACCTGACTGAGGCTTGGTTCTGGAACCCTGTGGACTGGGAACATGACTGAGGTTTTATTCTGGAATCCTGTGGCCTGGGAACATGACATCAGTGGATTCTGGAACCCTGTGCCCGGGGAACATGACATCAGTGGATTCTGGAACCCTGTGGCCGGGGAACAGGACATCAGTGGATTCTGGAACCAAGTGGCCTGGGAACATGAGAACGGTTTGATTCTGGAACCCTGTGGCCTGGGAACATGTCTGAGGTTTCATGGTGGAAACCTGTGGCTGGTCAACATGACTGAGGTTTGTTTCTGGAACCCTGTTCCCTGGGAACATGACTGAGGTTTGATTCTGGACACCTTTGTGCTGGGAACATGACTGTGTTTTGATTGTGGAATCATGGGTCCTGCAAACATGACTGAGGTTTGATCCTGAAACCATGTGTCCTGGGAATATGACTGAGGTTTGATTCTGGAAATCTGTGGCCTGGGAACTTGACTGAGGTTTGATGGCAGAAACCTGTGGACTGGCAACATGACTGAGGTTTGATTGTAGAACCCTGTGCCCTGGAAACATGACTGTGGCCTGGTAGTGGAAACCCATGGCCTAGGAATTTGACATTGGTTTGGTTCTGGAAACCTGTGGCCAGGAACAAGACTGAGGCGTGATTCTGGAATGCTGTGTCCTGCGAACATGACATCTGTTTAGATTGTGGAATACTGGGCCCTGGGAACCTGACTGAGGCTTGGTTCTGGTACCCTGTGGACTGGGAACATGACTGAGGTTTTATTCTGGAATCCTGTGGCCTAGGAACATGACATCAGTGGATTCTGGAACCCTGTGACCGGGGAACATGACATCAGTGGATTCTGGAACCCTGTGGCCGGGGAACAGGACATCAGTGGATTCTGGAACCCTGTGGCCTGGGAACATGAGAACGGTTTGATTCTGGAACCCTGTGGCCTGGGAACATGTCTGAGGTTTCATGGTGGAAACCTGTGGCTTGGCAACATGACTGAGGTTTGTTTCTGGAACCCTGTTCCCTGGGAACATGACTGAGGTTTGATTCTGGACACCTTTGTGCTGGGAACATGACTGTGGTTTGATTGTGGAATCCTGTGGCCTGCGAACATGACTGAGGTTTGATTCTGGAACCATGTGTCCTGGGAATATGACTGAGCTTTGATTCTGGAAATCTGTGGCCTGGGAACTTGACTGAGGTTTGATGGCAGAAACCTGTGGACTGGCAACATGACTGAGGTTTGATTGTAGAACCCTGTGCCCTGGAAACATGACTGCGACCTGATACTTGAAACCCATGGCCTGGGAACTTGACATTGGTTTGATTCTGGAACCCTGTGGCCAGGAAACATGACTGAGGCGAGATTCTGGAATCCTGTGCCCTGGAAACATGACTGTGGCTTGGTACTGGAAACCCATGGCCTAGGAATTTGACATTGGTTTGATTCTGGAACCCTGTGGCCAGGAACAAGACTGAGGCGTGATTCTGGAATGCTGTGGCCTGCGAACATGACATCTGTTTAGATTGTGGAATACTGGGCCCTGGGAACCTGCCTGAGGCTTGGTTCTGGAACCCTGTGGACTGGGAACATGACTGGGGTTTTATTCTGGAATCCTGTGGCCTGGGAACATGACATCAGTGGATTCTGGAACCCTGTTGCCTGGGAACTTAAGAACGGTTTGATTCTGGAACCCTGTGTCTTGGGAATATATCTGAGATTTGATGGTGGAAACCTGTGGCCTGGCAACATGACTGAGGTTTGTTTCTGGAACCCTGTTCCCTGGGAACATGACTGAGGTTTGATTCTGGACACCTTTGTGCTGGGAACATGACTGTGGTTTGATTGTGGAATCCTGTGGCCTGCGAACATGACTGAGGTTTGATTCTGGAACCATGTGTCCTGGGAATATGACTGAGGTTTGATTCTGGAAATCTGTGGCCTGGGAACTTGTCTGAGGTTTGATGGCAGAAACCTGTGGACTGGCAACATGACTGAGGTTTGATTGTAGAACCCTGTGCCCTGGAAACATGACTGCGACCTGATACTTGAAACCCATGGCCTGGGAACTTGACATTGGTTTGATTCTGGAACCCTGTGGCCAGGGAACATGACTGAGGCGAGATTCTGGAATCCTGTGCCCTGGAAACATGACTGTGGCTTGGTACTGGAAACCCATGGCCTAGGAATTTGCCATTGGTTTGATTCTGGAACCCTGTGGCCTGGGAACATGACTGAGGTTTGATGCTGGAACCATGTGTCCTGGGAATATGACTGAGGTTTGATTCTGGAAATCTGTGGCCTGGGAACTTGACTGAGGTTTGATGGCAGAAACCTGTGGACTGGCAACATGACTGAGGTTTGATTGTAGAACCCTGTGCCATTGAAACATGACTGCGGCCTGGTACTGGAAACCCATGGCCTGGGAACTTGACATTGGTTTGATTCTGGAAACCTGTGGCCTGGGAACATGACTGAGGCGTGATTCTGGAAAAGTGTGTCCTGGGAATATGACTGAGGTTTGATTCTGGAAATCTGTGGCCTGGGTACTTGACTGAGGTTTGATGGCAGCAACCTGTGGACTGGCAACATGACTGAGGTTTGATTGTAGAACCCTGTGCCCTGGAAACATGACTGCGACCTGATACTTGAAACCCATGGCCTGGGAACTTGACATTGGTTTGATTATGGAACCCTGTGGCCAGGAACAAGACTGAGGCGTGATTCTGGAATGCTGTGGCCTGCGAACATGACATCTGTTTAGATTGTGGAATACTGGGCCCTGGGAACCTGACTGAGGCTTGGTTCTGGAACCCTGTGGACTGGGAACATGACTGAGGTTTTATTCTGGAATCCTGTGGCCTGGGAACATGACATCAGTGGATTCTGGAACCCTGTGACCGGGGAACATGACATCAGTGGATTCTGGAACCCTGTGACCGGGGAACAGGACATCAGTGAATTCTGGAACCCTGTGGCCTGGGAACATGAGAACGGTTTGATTCTGGAACCCTGTGGCCTGGGAACATGTCTGAGGTTTCATGGTGGAAACCTGTGGCTTGGCAACATGACTGAGGTTTGTTTCTGGAACCCTGTTCCGTGGGAACATGAATGAGGTTTGATTCTGGACACCTTTGTGCTGGGAACATGACTGTGGTTTGATTGTGGAATCCTGTGGCCTGCGAACATGACTGAGGTTTGATTCTGGAACCATGTGTCCTGGGAATATGACTGAGCTTTGATTCTGGAAATCTGTGGCCTGGGAACTTGACTGAGGTTTGATGGCAGAAACCTGTGGACTGGCAACATGACTGAGGTTTGATTGTAGAACCCTGTGCCCTGGAAACATGACTGCGACCTGATACTTGAAACCCATGGCCTGGGAACTTGACATTGGTTTGATTCTGGAACCCTGTGGCCAGGGAACATGACTGAGGCGTGATTTTGGAAACCTTTGGACTGGGAACATGACATCTGTTTAGATTTTGGAATACTGTGCCCTGGGAACCTGACTGAGGCTTGGTTTTGGAACCCTTTGGACTGGGAACATGACTGAGATTTTATTCTGGAACCCTGTAGCCTTGGAACATAACTGAGGATTGATTCTGGAACCCTGTGCCCGGGGAACATGACATCAGTGGATTCTGGAACCCTGTGGCCTGGGAACATGAGAACGGTTTGATTCTGGAACCCTGTGCCTTGGGAATATGTCTGAGGTTTTTTTTTTTTTTTTTTTTTTTTTTTATTTTTTTTTTTTTATAGCTACTTTATTTATTTATTTATTATTTATTTTTGGCTGTGTTGGGTCTTCGGTTCGTGCGAGGGCTTTCTCTAGTTGCGGCAAGCGGGGGCCACTCTTCATCGCGGTGCGGGGACCGCTCTTCATCGCGGTGCGCGGGCCTTTCACTATCGCGGCCCCTCCCGTTGCGGGGCACAGGCTCCGGACGCGCAGGCTCAGTAGTTGTGGCTCACGGGCCCAGCTGCTCCGTGGCATGTGGGATCTTCCCAGACCAGGGCTCGAACCTGTGTCCCCTGCATTAACAGGCAGATTCTCAACCACTGCGCCACCAGGGAAGCCCCTATGTCTGAGGTTTGATGGGGGAAACCTGTGGCCTGGCAACATGACTGAGGTTTGTTTCTGGAACCCTGTTCCCTGGGAACATGAGTGAGTTTTGCTTCTGGACACCTTTGTCCTGGGAACATGACTGTGGTTTGATTGTGGAACCATGGGTCCTGCAAACATGACTGAGGTTTGATTCTGGATCCATGTGTCCTGGGAATATGACTGAGGTTTGATTCTGGAAATCTGTGGCCTGGGTACTTGACTGAGGTTTGATGGCAGAAATCTGTGGACTGGCAACATGACTGAGGTTTGATTGTAGAACCCTGTGCCCTGGAAACATGACTGCAACCTGATACTTGAAACCCATGGCCTGGGAACTTGACATTGGTTTGATTCTGGAACCCTGTGGCCAGGAACAAGACTGAGGCGTGATTCTGGAATGCTGTGGCCTGTGAACATGACATCTGTTTAGATTGTGGAATACTGGGCCCTGGGAACCTGACTGAGGCTTGGTTCTGGAACCCTGTGGACTGGGAACATGACTGAGGTTTTATTCTGGAATCCTGTGGCCTGGGAACATGACATCAGTGGATTCTGGAACCCTGTGTCTTGGGAATATATCTGAGGTTTGATGGTGGAAACCTGTGGCCTGGCAACATGACTGAGGTTTGTTTCTGGAACCCTGTTCCCTGGGAACATGAGTGAGGTTGGCTTCTGGACACCTTTCTCCTGGGAACATGACTGTGGTTTGATTGTGGAATCCTGTGGCCTGCGAACATGACTGAGGTTTGATTCTGGAACCATGTGTCATGGGAATATGTCTGAGGTTTGAATCTGGAAATCTGTGGCCTGGGAACTTGACTGAGGTTTGATGGCAGAAACCTGTGGACTGGCAACATGACTGAGGTTTGATTGTAGAACCCTGTGCCCTGGAAACATTGACTGCGACATGATACTTGAAACCCATGGCCTGGGAACTTGACATTGGTTTGATTCTGGAAACCTGTGGCCAGGAGCAAGACTGAGGCGTGATTCTGGAATGCTGTGGCCTGCGAACATGACATCTGTTTAGATTGTGGAATACTGTGCCCTGGGAACCTGACTGAGTCTTGGTTCTGGAACCCTGAGGACTGGGAACATGACTGAGGTTTTATTCTGGAATCCTGTGGCCTGGGAACATGACATCAGTGGATTCTGGAACCCTGTGACCGGGGAACATGACATCAGTGGATTCTGGAACCCTGTGGCCGGGGAACAGGACATCAGTGGATTCTGGAACCCTGTGGCCTGGGAACTTGAGAACGGATTGATTCTGGAACCCTGTGGCCTGGGAACATGTCTGAGGTTTCATGGTGGAAACCTGTGGCTTGGCAACATGACTGAGGTTTGTTTCTGGAACCCTGTTCCCTGGGAACATGAATGAGGTTTGATTCTGGACACCTTTGTGCTGGGAACATGACTGTGGTTTGATTGTGGAATCCTGTGGCCTGCGAACATGACTGAGGTTTGATTCTGGAACCATGTGTCCTGGGAATATGACTGAGCTTTGATTCTGGAAATCTGTGGCCTGGGCACTTGACTGAGGTTTGATGGCAGAAACCTGTGGACTGGCAACATGACTGAGGTTTGATTGTAGAACCCTGTGCCCTGGAAACATGACTGCGACCTGATACTTGAAACCCATGGCCTGGGAACTTGACATTGGTTTGATTCTGGAACCCTGTGGCCAGGGAACATGACTGAGGCGTGATTTTGGAAACCTGTGGACTGAGAACATGACATCTGTTTAGATTGTGGAATACTGTGCCCAGGGAACCTGACTGAGGCTTGGTTCTGGAACCCTGTGGACTGGGAACATGACTGGGCTTTTATTCTGGAACCCTGTAGCCTTGGAACATAACTGAGGATTGATTCTGGAAACCTGTGGCCGGGGAACAGGACATCAGTGGATTCTGGAACCCTGTGGCCTGGGAACATGAGAACGGTTTGATTCTGGAACCCTGTGCCTTGGGAATATGTCTGAGGTTTGATGGGGGAAAGCTGTGGCCTGGCAACATGACTGAGGTTTGTTTCTGGAACCCTGTTCCCTGGGAACATGAGTGAGGTTTGCTTCTGGACACCTTTGTCCTGGGAACATGACTGTGGTTTGATTGTGGAACCATGGGTCCTGCAAACATGACTGAGGTTTGATTCTGGATCCATGTGTCCTGGGAATATGACTGAGGTTTGATTCTGGAAATCTGTGGCCTGGGTATTTGACTGAGGTTTGATGGCAGAAACCTGTGGACTGGCAACATGACTGAGGTTTGATTGTAGAACCCTGTGCCCTGGAAACATGACTGCGACCTGATACTTGAAACCCATGGCCTGGGAACTTGACATTGGTTTGATTCTGGAACCCTGTGGCCTGGGAACATGACTGAGGCGTGATTCTGGAAAAGTGTGGCCTGGGAATATGACTGAGGTTTGATTCTGGACATCTGTGGCCTGAGTATTTGACTGAGATTTGATGGCAGAAATCTGTGGACTGGCAACATGACTGAGGTTTGATTGTAGAACCCTGTGCCCTGGAAACATGACTGCGACCTGATACTTGAAACCCATGGCCTGGGAACTTGACATTGGTTTGATTCTGGAACCCTGTGGCCAGGGAACATGACTGAGGCGAGATTCTGGAATCCTGTGCCCTGGAAACATGACTGTGGCTTGGTACTTGAAACCCATGGCCTAGGAATTTGACATTGGTTTGATTCTGGAACCCTGTGGCCAGGAACAAGACTGAGGCATGATTCTGGAATGCTGTGGCTGGCGAACATGACATCTGTTTAGATTGTGGAATACTGGGCCCTGGGAACCTGACTGAGGCTTGGTTCTGGAACCCTGTGGACTGGGAACATGACTGCGGTTTTATTCTGGAATCCTGTGGCCTGGGAACATGACATCAGTGGATTCTGGAACCCTGTGACCGGGGAACATGACATCAGTGGATTCTGGAACCCTGTGGCCGGGGAACAGGACATCAGTGGATTCTGGAACCCTGTGGCCTGGGAACATGAGAATGGTTTGATTCTGGAACCCTGTGGCCTGGGAACATATCTGATGTTTCATGGTGGAAACCTGTGGCTTGGCAACATGACTGAGGTTTGTTTCTGGAACCCTGTTCCCTGGGAACATGAATGAGATTTGATTCTGGACACCTTTTTGCTGGGAACATGACTGTGGTTTGATTGTGGAATCCTGTGGCCTGCGAACATGACTGAGGTTTGATTCTGGAACCATGTGTCCTGGGAATATGACTGAGCTTTGATTCTGGAAATCTGTGGCCTGGGAACTTGACTGAGGTTTGATTGTAGAACCCTGTGCCCTGGAAACATGACTGCGACCTGATACTTGAAACCCATGGCCTGGGAACTTGACATTGGTTTGATTCTGGAACCCTGTGGCCAGGGAACATGACTGAGGCGAGATTCTGGAATCCTGTGCCCTGGAAACATGACTGTGGCTTGGTACTGGAAACCCATGGCCTAGGAATTTAACATTGGTTTGATTCTGGAACCCTGTGGCCTGGGAACATGACTGAGGTTTGATTCTGGAACCATGTGTCCTGGGAATATGACTGAGCTTTGATTCTGGAAATCTGTGGCCTGGGAACTTGACTGAGGTTTGATGGCAGAAACCTGTGGACTGGCAACATGACTGAGGTTTGATTGTAGAACCCTGTGCCCTGGAAACATGACTGCGACCTGATACTTGAAACCCATGGCCTGGGAACTTGACATTGGTTTGATTCTGGAACCCTGTGGCCAGGGAACATGACTGAGGCGAGATTCTGGAATCCTGTGCCCTGGAAACATGACTGTGGCTTGGTACTGGAAACCCATGGCCTAGGAATTTGACATTGGTTTGATTCTGGAACCCTGTGGCCAGGAACAAGACTGAGGCCTGATTCTGGAATGCTGTGGCCTGCGAACATGACATCTGTTTAGATTGTGGAATACTGGGCCCTGGGAACCTGACTGAGGCTTGGTTCTGGAACCCTGTGGACTGGGAACATGACTGAGGTTTTATTCTGGAATCCTGTGGCCTGGGAACATGACATCAGTGGATTCTGGAACCCTGTGACCGGGGAACATGACATCAGTGGATTCTGGAACCCTGTGTCTTGGGAATATATCTGAGGTTTGATGGTGGAAACCTGTGGCCTGGCAACATGACTGAGGTTTGTTTCTGGAACCCTGTTCCCTGGGAACATGACTGAGGTTTGCTTCTGGACACCTTTCTCCTGGGAACATGACTGTGGTTTGATTGTGGAATCCTGTGGCCTGCGAACATGACTGAGGTTTGATTCTGGAACAATGTGTCATGGGGATATGTCTGAGGTTTGAATCTGTAAATCTGTGGCCTGGGAACTTGACTGAGGTTTGATGGCAGAAACCTGTGGACTGGCAACATGACTGAGGTTTGATTGTAGAACCCTGTGCCCTGGAAACATGACTGTGGCCTGGTAGTGGAAACCCATGGCCTGGGAACTTGACATTGGTTTGATTCTGGAAACCTGTGGCCAGGAACAAGACTGAGGCGTGATTCTGGAATGCTGTGGCCTGCGAACATGACATCTGTTTAGATTGTGGAATACTGGGCCCTGGGAACCTGACTGAGTCTTGGTTCTGGAACCCTGAGGACTGGGAACATGACTGAGGTTTTATTCTGGAATCCTGTGGCCTGGGAACATGACATCAGTGGATTCTGGAACCCTGTGACCGGGGAACATGACATCAGTGGATTCTGGAACCCTGTGGCCGGGGAACAGGACATCAATGGATTCTGGAACCCTGTGGCCTGGGAACTTGAGAACGGTTTGATTCTGGAACCCTGTGGCCTGGGAAAATGTCTGAGGTTTCATGGTGGAAACCTGTGGCTTGGCAACATGACTGAGGTTTGTTTCTGGAACCCTGTTCCCTGGGAACATGAATGAGGTTTGATTCTGGACACCTTTGTGCTGGGAACATGACTGTGGTTTGATTGTGGAATCCTGTGGCCTGCGAACATGACTGAGGTTTGATTCTGGAACCATGTGTCCTGGGAATATGACTGAGCTTTGATTCTGGAAATCTGTGGTCTGGGAACTTGACTGCGGTTTGATGGCAGAAACCTGTGGACTGGCAACATGACTGAGGTTTGATTGTAGAACCCTGTGCCCTGGAAACATGACTGCGACCTGATACTTGAAACCCATGGCCTGGGAACTTGATATTGGTTTGATTCTGGAACCCTGTGGCCAGGGAACATGACTGAGGCGAGATTCTGGAATCCTGTGCCCTGGAAACATGACTGTGGCTTGGTACTGGAAACCCATGGCCTAGGAATTTGACATTGGTTTGATTCTGGAACCCTGAGGCCTGGGAACATGACTGAGGTTTGATTCTGGAACCATGTGTCCTGGGAATATGACTGAGGTTTGATTCTGGAAATATGTGGCCTGGGAACTTGACTGAGGTTTGATGGCAGAAACCTGTGGACTGGCAACATGACTGAGGTTTGATTGTAGAACCCTGTGCCATGGAAACATGACTGCGGCCTGGTACTGGAAACCCATGGCCTGGGAACTTGACATTGGTTTGATTCTGGAAACCTGTGGCCTGGGAACATGACTGAGGCGTGATTCTGGAAAAGTGTGGCCTGGGAATATGACTGAGGTTTGATTCTGGAAATCTGTGGCCTGGGTACTTGACTGGGGTTTGATGGCAGAAATCTGTGGACTGGCAACATGACTGAGGTTTGATTGTAGAACCCTGTGCCCTGGAAACATGACTGCGACCTGATACTTGAAACCCATGGCCTGGGAACTTGATATTTGTTTGATTCTGGAACCCTGTGGCCAGGGAACATGACTGAGGCGAGATTCTGGAATCCTGTGCCCTGGAAACATGACTGTGGCTTGGTACTGGAAACCCATGGCCTAGGAATTTGCCATTGGTTTGATTCTGGAACCCTGTGGCCAGGAACAAGACTGAGGCGTGATTCTGGAATGCTGTGGCCTGCGAACATGACATCTGTTTAGATTTTGGAATACTGGGCCCTGGGAACCTGACTGAGGCTTGGTTCTGGATCCCTGTGGACTGGGAACATGACTGGGGTTTTATTCTGGAATCCTCTGGCCTGGGAACATGACATCAGTGGATTCTGGAACCCTGTTGCCCTGGAACTTGAGAACGGTTTGATTCTGGAACCCTGTGTCTTGGGAATATATCTGAGATTTGATGGTGGAAACCTGTGGCCTGGCAACATGACTGCGGTTTGTTTCTGGAACCCTGTTCCCTGGGAACATGACTGAGGTTTGCTTCTGGACACCTTTCTCCTGGGAACATGACTGTGGTTTGATTGTGGAATCCTGTGGCCTGCGAACATGACTGAGGTTTGATTCTGGAACCATGTGTCCTGGGAATATGACTGAGCTTTGATTCTGGAAATCTGTGGCCTGGGAACTTGACTGAGGTTTGATGGCAGAAACCTGTGGACTGGCAACATGACTGAGGTTTGATTGTAGAACCCTGTGCCCTGGAAACATGACTGCGACCTGATACTTGAAACCCATGGCCTGGGAACTTGACATTGGTTTGATTCTGGAACCCTGTGGCCAGGGAACATGACTGAGGCGTGATTTTGGAAACCTGTGGACTGGGAACATGACATCTGTTTAGATTGTGGAATACTGTGCCCAGGGAAACTGACTGAGGCTTGGTTCTGGAAACCTGTGGACTGGGAACATGACTGAACTTTTATTCTGGAACCCTGTAGCCTTGGAACATAACTGAGGATTGATTCTGGAACCCTGTGGCCGGGGAACAGAACATCAGTGGATTCTGGAACCCTGTGGCCTGGGAACTTGAGAACGGTTTGATTCTGGAACCCTGTGTCTTGGGAATATATCTGAGATTTGATGGTGGAAACCTGTGGCCTGGCAACATGACTGCGGTTTGTTTCTGGAACCCTGTTCCCTGGGAACATGACTGAGGTTTGCTTCTGGACACCTTTCTCCTGGGAACATGACTGTGGTTTGATTGTGGAATCCTGTGGCCTGCGAACATGACTGAGGTTTGATTCTGGAACCATGTGTCCTGGGAATATGACTGAGCTTTGATTCTGGAAATCTGTGGCCTGGGAACTTGACTGAGGTTTGATGGCAGAAACCTGTGGACTGGCAACATGACTGAGGTTTGATTGTAGAACCCTGTGCCCTGGAAACATGACTGCGACCTGATACTTGAAACCCATGGCCTGGGAACTTGACATTGGTTTGATTCTGGAACCCTGTGGCCAGGAACAAGACTGAGGCGTGATTCTGGAATGCTGTGGCCTGCGATCATGACATCTGTTTAGATTGTGGAATACTGGGCCCTGGGAACCTGACTGAGGCTTGGTTCTGGAACCCTGTGGACTGGGAACATGACTGAGGTTTTATTCTGGAATCCTGTGGCCTGGGAACATGACATCAGTGGATTCTGGAACCCTGTTACCGGGGAACATGACATCAGTGGATTCTGGAACCCTGTGTCTTGGGAATATATCTGAGGTTTGATGTTGGAAACCTGTGGCCTGGCAACATGACTGAGGTTTGATTCTGGAACCATGTGTCCTGGGAATATGACTGAGGTTTGATTCTGGAAATCTGTGGCCTGGGAACTTGACTGAGGTTTGATGGCAGAAACCTGTGGACTGGCAACATGACTGAGGTTTGATTGTAGAACCCTGTGCCATGGAAACATGACTGCGGCCTGGTACTGGAAACCCATGGCCTGGGAACTTGACATTGGTTTGATTCTGGAAACCTGTGGCCTGGGAACATGACTGAGGCGTGATTTTGGAAAAGTGTGGCCTGGGAATATGACTGAGGTTTGATTCTGGAAATCTGTGGCCTGGGTACTTGACTGGGGTTTGATGGCAGAAATCTGTGGACTGGCAACATGACTGAGGTTTGATTGTAGAACCCTGTGCCCTGGAAACATGACTGCGACCTGATACTTGAAACCCATGGCCTGGGAACTTGATATTGGTTTGATTCTGGAACCCTGTGGCCAGGGAACATGACTGAGGCGAGATTCTGGAATCCTGTGCCCTAGAAACATGACTGCGGCCTGGTACTGGAAACCCATGGCCTGGGAACTTGCCATTGGTTTGATTCTGGAACCCTGTGGCCAGGAACAAGACTGAGGCGTGATTCTGGAATGCTGTGGCCTGCGAACATGACATCTGTTTAGATTTTGGAATACTGGGCCCTGGGAACCTGACTGAGGCTTGGTTCTGGAACCCTGTGGACTGGGAACATGACTGGGGTTTTATTCTGGAATCCTCTGGCCTGGGAACATGACATCAGTGGATTCTGGAACCCTGTTGCCTGGGAACTTGAGAACGGTTTGATTCTGGAACCCTGTGTCTTGGGAATATATCTGAGATTTGATGGTGGAAACCTGTGGCCTGGCAACATGACTGCGGTTTGTTTCTGGAACCCTGTTCCCTGGGAACATGACTGAGGTTTGCTTCTGGACACCTTTCTCCTGGGAACATGACTGTGGTTTGATTGTGGAATCCTGTGGCCTGCGAACATGACTGAGGTTTGATTCTGGAACCATGTGTCCTGGGAATATGACTGAGCTTTGATTCTGGAAATCTGTGGCCTGGGAACTTGACTGAGGTTTGATGGCAGAAACCTGTGGACTGGCAACATGACTGAGGTTTGATTGTAGAACCCTGTGCCCTGGAAACATGACTGCGACCTGATACTTGAAACCCATGGCCTGGGAACTTGACATTGGTTTGATTCTGGAACCCTGTGGCCAGGGAACATGACTGAGGCGTGATTTTGGAAACCTGTGGACTGGGAACATGACATCTGTTTAGATTGTGGAATACTGTGCCCAGGGAACCTGACTGAGGCTTGGTTCTGGAACCCTGTGGACTGGGAACATGACTGAGCTTTTATTCTGGAACCCTGTAGCCTTGGAACATAACTGAGGATTGATTCTGGAACCCTGTGGCCGGGGAACAGAACATCAGTGGATTCTGGAACCCTGTGGCCTGGGAACTTGAGAACGGTTTGATTCTGGAACCCTGTGTCTTGGGAATATATCTGAGATTTGATGGTGGAAACCTGTGGCCTGGCAACATGACTGCGCTTTGTTTCTGGAACCCTGTTCCCTGGGAACATGACTGAGGTTTGCTTCTGGACACCTTTCTCCTGGGAACATGACTGTGGTTTGATTGTGGAATCCTGTGGCCTGCGAACATGACTGAGGTTTGATTCTGGAACCATGTGTCCTGGGAATATGACTGAGCTTTGATTCTGGAAATCTGTGGCCTGGGAACTTGACTGAGGTTTGATGGCAGAAACCTGTGGACTGGCAACATGACTGAGGTTTGATTGTAGAACCCTGTGCCCTGGAAACATGACTGCGACCTGATACTTGAAACCCATGGCCTGGGAACTTGACATTGGTTTGATTCTGGAACCCTGTGGCCAGGAACAAGACTGAGGCGTGATTCTGGAATGCTGTGGCCTGCGATCATGACATCTGTTTAGATTGTGGAATACTGGGCCCTGGGAACCTGACTGAGGCTTGGTTCTGGAACCCTGTGGACTGGGAACATGACTGAGGTTTTATTCTGGAATCCTGTGGCCTGGGAACATGACATCAGTGGATTCTGGAACCCTGTGACCGGGGAACATGACATCAGTGGATTCTGGAACCCTGTGTCTTGGGAATATATCTGAGGTTTGATGGTGGAAACCTGTGGCCTGGCAACATGACTGAGGTTTGTTTCTGGAACCCTGTTCCCTGGGAACATGAGTGAGGTTGGCTTCTGGACACCTTTCTCCTGGGAACATGACTGTGGTTTGATTGTGGAATCCTGTGGCCTGCGAACATGACTGAGGTTTGATTCTGGAACCATGTGTCATGGGAATATGTCTGAGGTTTGAATCTGGAAATCTGTGGCCTGGGAACTTGACTGAGGTTTGATGGCAGAAACCTGTGGACTGGCAACATGACTGAGGTTTGATTGTAGAACCCTGTGCCCTGGAAACATTGACTGCGACCTGATACTTGAAACCCATGGCCTGGGAACTTGACATTGGTTTGATTCTGGAAACCTGTGGCCAGGAACAAGACTGAGGCGTGATTCTGGAATGCTGTGGCCTGCGAACATGACATCTGTTTAGATTGTGGAATACTGGGCCCTGGGAACCTGACTGAGTCTTGGTTCTGGAACCCTGAGGACTGGGAACATGACTGAGGTTTTATTCTGGAATCCTGTGGCCTGGGAACATGACATCAGTGGATTCTGGAACCCTGTGACCGGGGAACATGACATCAGTGGATTCTGGAACCCTGTGGCCGGGGAACAGGACATCAGTGGATTCTGGAAACCTGTGGACTGGGAACATGAGAACGGTTTGATTCTGGAACCCTGTGCCTTGGGAATATGTCTGAGGTTTGATGGTGGAAACCTATGGCCTGGCAACATGACTGAGGTTTGTTTCTGGAACCCTGTTCCCTGGGAACATGAGTGAGTTTTGCTTCTGGACACCTTTGTCCTGGGAACATGACTGTGGTTTGATTGTGGAACCATGGGTCCTGCAAACATGACTGAGGTTTGATTCTGGATCCATGTGTCCTGGGAATATGACTGAGCTTTGATTCTGGAAATCTGTGGCCTGGGAACTTGACTGAGGTTTGATGGCAGAAACCTGTGGACTGGCAACATGACTGAGGTTTGATTGTAGAACCCTGTGCCGTGGAAACATGACTGCGACCTGATACTTGAAACCCATGGCCTGGGAACTTGACATTGGTTTGATTCTGGAACCCTGTGGCCAGGGAACATGACTGAGGCGAGATTCTGGAATCCTGTGCCCTGGAAACATGACTGTGGCTTGGTACTGGAAACCCATGGCCTAGGAATTTGACATTGGTTTGATTCTGGAACCCTGTGACCAGGAACAAGACTGAGGCGTGATTCTGGAATGCTGTGGCCTGCGAACATGACATCTGTTTAGATTTTGGAATACTGGGCCCTGGGAACCTGACTGAGGCTTGGTTCTGGAACCCTGTGGACTGGGAACATGACTGGGGTTTTATTCTGGAATCCTCTGGCCTGGGAACATGACATCAGTGGATTCTGGAACCCTGTTGCCTGGGAACTTGAGAACGGTTTGATTCTGGAACCCTGTGTCTTGGGAATATATCTGAGATTTGATGGTGGAAACCTGTGGCCTGGCAACATGACTGCGGTTTGTTTCTGGAACCCTGTTCCCTGGGAACATGACTGAGGTTTGCTTCTGGACACCTTTCTCCTGGGAACATGACTGTGGTTTGATTGTGGAATCCTGTGGCCTGCGAACATGACTGAGGTTTGATTCTGGAACCATGTGTCCTGGGAATATGACTGAGCTTTGATTCTGGAAATCTGTGGCCTGGGAACTTGACTGAGGTTTGATGGCAGAAACCTGTGGACTGGCAACATGACTGAGGTTTGATTGTAGAACCCTGTGCCCTGGAAACATGACTGCGACCTGATACTTGAAACCCATGGCCTGGGAACTTGACATTGGTTTGATTCTGGAACCCTGTGGCCAGGGAACATGACTGAGGCGAGATTCTGGAATCCTATGCCCTGGAAACATGACTGTGGCTTGGTACTGGAAACCCATGGCCTAGGAATTTGACATTGGTTTGATTCTGGAACCCTGTGGCCAGGAACAAGACTGAGGCGTGATTCTGGAATGCTGTGGCCTGCGAACATGACATCTGTTTAGATTTTGGAATACTGGGCCCTGGGAACCTGACTGAGGCTTGGTTCTGGAACCCTGTGGACTGGGAACATGACTGGGGTTTTATTCTGGAATCCTCTGGCCTGGGAACATGACATCAGTGGATTCTGGAACCCTGTTGCCTGGGAACTTGAGAACGGTTTGATTCTGGAACCCTGTGTCTTGGGAATATATCTGAGATTTGATGGTGGAAACCTGTGGCCTGGCAACATGACTGCGGTTTGTTTCTGGAACCCTGTTCCCTGGGAACATGACTGAGGTTTGCTTCTGGACACCTTTCTCCTGGGAACATGACTGTGGTTTGATTGTGGAATCCTGTGGCCTGCGAACATGACTGAGGTTTGATTCTGGAACCATGTGTCCTGGGAATATGACTGAGCTTTGATTCTGGAAATCTGTGGCCTGGGAACTTGACTGAGGTTTGATGGCAGAAACCTGTGGACTGGCAACATGACTGAGGTTTGATTGTAGAACCCTGTGCCCTGGAAACATGACTGCGACCTGATACTTGAAACCCATGGCCTGGGAACTTGACATTGGTTTGATTCTGGAACCCTGTGGCCAGGGAACATGACTGAGGCGTGATTTTGGAAACCTGTGGACTGGGAACATGACATCTGTTTAGATTGTGGAATACTGTGCCCAGGGAACCTGACTGAGGCTTGGTTCTGGAACCCTGTGGACTGGGAACATGACTGAGCTTTTATTCTGGAACCCTGTAGCCTTGGAACATAACTGAGGATTGATTCTGGAACCCTGTGGCCGGGGAACAGAACATCAGTGGATTCTGGAACCCTGTGGCCTGGGAACTTGAGAACGGTTTGATTCTGGAACCCTGTGTCTTGGGAATATATCTGAGATTTGATGGTGGAAACCTGTGGCCTGGCAACATGACTGCGGTTTGTTTCTGGAACCCTGTTCCCTGGGAACATGACTGAGGTTTGCTTCTGGACACCTTTCTCCTGGGAACATGACTGTGGTTTGATTGTGGAATCCTGTGGCCTGCGAACATGACTGAGGTTTGATTCTGGAACCATGTGTCATGGGAATATGTCTGAGGTTTGAATCTGGAAATCTGTGGCCTGGGAACTTGACTGAGGTTTGATGGCAGAAACCTGTGGACTGGCAACATGACTGAGGTTTGATTGTAGAACCCTGTGCCCTGGAAACATTGACTGCGACCTGATACTTGAAACCCATGGCCTGGGAACTTGACATTGGTTTGATTCTGGAAACCTGTGGCCAGGAACAAGACTGAGGCGTGATTCTGGAATGCTGTGGCCTGCGAACATGACATCTGTTTAGATTGTGGAATACTGGGCCCTGGGAACCTGACTGAGTCTTGGTTCTGGAACCCTGAGGACTGGGAACATGACTGAGGTTTTATTCTGGAATCCTGTGGCCTGGGAACATGACATCAGTGGATTCTGGAACCCTGTGACCGGGGAACATGACATCAGTGGATTCTGGAACCCTGTGGCCGGGGAACAGGACATCAGTGGATTCTGGAAACCTGTGGACTGGGAACATGAGAACGGTTTGATTCTGGAACCCTGTGCCTTGGGAATATGTCTGAGGTTTGATGGTGGAAACCTATGGCCTGGCAACATGACTGAGGTTTGTTTCTGGAACCCTGTTCCCTGGGAACATGAGTGAGTTTTGCTTCTGGACACCTTTGTCCTGGGAACATGACTGTGGTTTGATTGTGGAACCATGGGTCCTGCAAACATGACTGAGGTTTGATTCTGGATCCATGTGTCCTGGGAATATGACTGAGCTTTGATTCTGGAAATCTGTGGCCTGGGAACTTGACTGAGGTTTGATGGCAGAAACCTGTGGACTGGCAACATGACTGAGGTTTGATTGTAGAACCCTGTGCCGTGGAAACATGACTGCGACCTGATACTTGAAACCCATGGCCTGGGAACTTGACATTGGTTTGATTCTGGAACCCTGTGGCCAGGGAACATGACTGAGGCGAGATTCTGGAATCCTGTGCCCTGGAAACATGACTGTGGCTTGGTACTGGAAACCCATGGCCTAGGAATTTGACATTGGTTTGATTCTGGAACCCTGTGACCAGGAACAAGACTGAGGCGTGATTCTGGAATGCTGTGGCCTGCGAACATGACATCTGTTTAGATTTTGGAATACTGGGCCCTGGGAACCTGACTGAGGCTTGGTTCTGGAACCCTGTGGACTGGGAACATGACTGGGGTTTTATTCTGGAATCCTCTGGCCTGGGAACATGACATCAGTGGATTCTGGAACCCTGTTGCCTGGGAACTTGAGAACGGTTTGATTCTGGAACCCTGTGTCTTGGGAATATATCTGAGATTTGATGGTGGAAACCTGTGGCCTGGCAACATGACTGCGGTTTGTTTCTGGAACCCTGTTCCCTGGGAACATGACTGAGGTTTGCTTCTGGACACCTTTCTCCTGGGAACATGACTGTGGTTTGATTGTGGAATCCTGTGGCCTGCGAACATGACTGAGGTTTGATTCTGGAACCATGTGTCCTGGGAATATGACTGAGCTTTGATTCTGGAAATCTGTGGCCTGGGAACTTGACTGAGGTTTGATGGCAGAAACCTGTGGACTGGCAACATGACTGAGGTTTGATTGTAGAACCCTGTGCCCTGGAAACATGACTGCGACCTGATACTTGAAACCCATGGCCTGGGAACTTGACATTGGTTTGATTCTGGAACCCTGTGGCCAGGGAACATGACTGAGGCGAGATTCTGGAATCCTATGCCCTGGAAACATGACTGTGGCTTGGTACTGGAAACCCATGGCCTAGGAATTTGACATTGGTTTGATTCTGGAACCCTGTGGCCAGGAACAAGACTGAGGCGTGATTCTGGAATGCTGTGGCCTGCGAACATGACATCTGTTTAGATTTTGGAATACTGGGCCCTGGGAACCTGACTGAGGCTTGGTTCTGGAACCCTGTGGACTGGGAACATGACTGGGGTTTTATTCTGGAATCCTCTGGCCTGGGAACATGACATCAGTGGATTCTGGAACCCTGTTGCCTGGGAACTTGAGAACGGTTTGATTCTGGAACCCTGTGTCTTGGGAATATATCTGAGATTTGATGGTGGAAACCTGTGGCCTGGCAACATGACTGCGGTTTGTTTCTGGAACCCTGTTCCCTGGGAACATGACTGAGGTTTGCTTCTGGACACCTTTCTCCTGGGAACATGACTGTGGTTTGATTGTGGAATCCTGTGGCCTGCGAACATGACTGAGGTTTGATTCTGGAACCATGTGTCCTGGGAATATGACTGAGCTTTGATTCTGGAAATCTGTGGCCTGGGAACTTGACTGAGGTTTGATGGCAGAAACCTGTGGACTGGCAACATGACTGAGGTTTGATTGTAGAACCCTGTGCCCTGGAAACATGACTGCGACCTGATACTTGAAACCCATGGCCTGGGAACTTGACATTGGTTTGATTCTGGAACCCTGTGGCCAGGGAACATGACTGAGGCGTGATTTTGGAAACCTGTGGACTGGGAACATGACATCTGTTTAGATTGTGGAATACTGTGCCCAGGGAACCTGACTGAGGCTTGGTTCTGGAACCCTGTGGACTGGGAACATGACTGAGCTTTTATTCTGGAACCCTGTAGCCTTGGAACATAACTGAGGATTGATTCTGGAACCCTGTGGCCGGGGAACAGAACATCAGTGGATTCTGGAACCCTGTGGCCTGGGAACTTGAGAACGGTTTGATTCTGGAACCCTGTGTCTTGGGAATATATCTGAGATTTGATGGTGGAAACCTGTGGCCTGGCAACATGACTGCGGTTTGTTTCTGGAACCCTGTTCCCTGGGAACATGACTGAGGTTTGCTTCTGGACACCTTTCTCCTGGGAACATGACTGTGGTTTGATTGTGGAATCCTGTGGCCTGCGAACATGACTGAGGTTTGATTCTGGAACCATGTGTCCTGGGAATATGACTGAGCTTTGATTCTGGAAATCTGTGGCCTGGGCACTTGACTGAGGTTTGATGGCAGAAACCTGTGGACTGGCAACATGACTGAGGTTTGATTGTAGAACCCTGTGCCCTGGAAACATGACTGCGACCTGATACTTGAAACCCATGGCCTGGGAACTTGACATTGGTTTGATTCTGGAACCCTGTGGCCAGGAACAAGACTGAGGCGTGATTCTGGAATGCTGTGGCCTGCGATCATGACATCTGTTTAGATTGTGGAATACTGGGCCCTGGGAACCTGACTGAGGCTTGGTTCTGGAACCCTGTGGACTGGGAACATGACTGAGGTTTTATTCTGGAATCCTGTGGCCTGGGAACATGACATCAGTGGATTCTGGAACCCTGTTACCGGGGAACATGACATCAGTGGATTCTGGAACCCTGTGTCTTGGGAATATATCTGAGGTTTGATGGTGGAAACCTGTGGCCTGGCAACATGACTGAGGTTTGTTTCTGGAACCCTGTTCCCTGGGAACATGAGTGAGGTTGGCTTCTGGACACCTTTCTCCTGGGAACATGACTGTGGTTTGATTGTGGAATCCTGTGGCCTGCGAACATGACTGAGGTTTGATTCTGGAACCATGTGTCGTGGGAATATGTCTGAGGTTTGAATCTGGAAATCTGTGGCCTGGGAACTTGACTGAGGTTTGATGGCAGAAACCTGTGGACTGGCAACATGACTGAGGTTTGATTGTAGAACCCTGTGCCCTGGAAACATTGACTGCGACCTGATACTTGAAACCCATGGCCTGGGAACTTGACATTGGTTTGATTCTGGAAACCTGTGGCCAGGAACAAGACTGAGGCGTGATTCTGGAATGCTGTGGCCTGCGAACATGACATCTGTTTAGATTGTGGAATACTGGGCCCTGGGAACCTGACTGAGTCTTGGTTCTGGAACCCTGAGGACTGGGAACATGACTGAGGTTTTATTCTGGAATCCTGTGGCCTGGGAACATGACATCAGTGGATTCTGGAACCCTGTGACCGGGGAACATGACATCAGTGGATTCTGGAACCCTGTGGCCGGGGAACAGGACATCAGTGGATTCTGGAACCCTGTGGACTGGGAACATGAGAACGGTTTGATTCTGGAACCCTGTGCCTTGGGAATATGTCTGAGGTTTGATGGTGGAAACCTATGGCCTGGCAACATGACTGAGGTTTGTTTCTGGAACCCTGTTCCCTGGGAACATGAGTGAGTTTTGCTTCTGGACACCTTTGTCCTGGGAACATGACTGTGGTTTGATTGTGGAACCATGGGTCCTGCAAACATGACTGAGGTTTGATTCTGGATCCATGTGTCCTGGGAATATGACTGAGCTTTGATTCTGGAAATCTGTGGCCTGGGAACTTGACTGAGGTTTGATGGCAGAAACCTGTGGACTGGCAACATGACTGAGGTTTGATTGTAGAACCCTGTGCCGTGGAAACATGACTGCGACCTGATACTTGAAACCCATGGCCTGGGAACTTGACATTGGTTTGATTCTGGAACCCTGTGGCCAGGGAACATGACTGAGGCGAGATTCTGGAATCCTGTGCCCTGGAAACATGACTGTGGCTTGGTACTGGAAACCCATGGCCTAGGAATTTGACATTGGTTTGATTCTGGAACCCTGTGACCAGGAACAAGACTGAGGCGTGATTCTGGAATGCTGTGGCTTGCGAACATGACATCTGTTTAGATTTTGGAATACTGGGCCCTGGGAACCTGACTGAGGCTTGGTTCTGGAACCCTGTGGACTGGGAACATGACTGGGGTTTTATTCTGGAATCCTCTGGCCTGGGAACATGACATCAGTGGATTCTGGAACCCTGTTGCCTGGGAACTTGAGAACGGTTTGATTCTGGAACCCTGTGTCTTGGGAATATATCTGAGATTTGATGGTGGAAACCTGTGGCCTGGCAACATGACTGCGGTTTGTTTCTGGAACCCTGTTCCCTGGGAACATGACTGAGGTTTGCTTCTGGACACCTTTCTCCTGGGAACATGACTGTGGTTTGATTGTGGAATCCTGTGGCCTGCGAACATGACTGAGGTTTGATTCTGGAACCATGTGTCCTGGGAATATGACTGAGCTTTGATTCTGGAAATCTGTGGCCTGGGAACTTGACTGAGGTTTGATGGCAGAAACCTGTGGACTGGCAACATGACTGAGGTTTGATTGTAGAACCCTGTGCCCTGGAAACATGACTGCGACCTGATACTTGAAACCCATGGCCTGGGAACTTGACATTGGTTTGATTCTGGAACCCTGTGGCCAGGGAACATGACTGAGGCGTGATTTTGGAAACCTGTGGACTGGGAACATGACATCTGTTTAGATTGTGGAATACTGTGCCCAGGGAACCTGACTGAGGCTTGGTTCTGGAACCCTGTGGACTGGGAACATGACTGAGCTTTTATTCTGGAACCCTGTAGCCTTGGAACATAACTGAGGATTGATTCTGGAACCCTGTGGCCGGGGAACAGAACATCAGTGGATTCTGGAACCCTGTGGCCTGGGAACTTGAGAACGGTTTGATTCTGGAACCCTGTGTCTTGGGAATATATCTGAGATTTGATGGTGGAAACCTGTGGCCTGGCAACATGACTGCGGTTTGTTTCTGGAACCCTGTTCCCTGGGAACATGACTGAGGTTTGCTTCTGGACACCTTTCTCCTGGGAACATGACTGTGGTTTGATTGTGGAATCCTGTGGCCTGCGAACATGACTGAGGTTTGATTCTGGAACCATGTGTCCTGGGAATATGACTGAGCTTTGATTCTGGAAATCTGTGGCCTGGGAACTTGACTGAGGTTTGATGGCAGAAACCTGTGGACTGGCAACATGACTGAGGTTTGATTGTAGAACCCTGTGCCCTGGAAACATGACTGCGACCTGATACTTGAAACCCATGGCCTGGGAACTTGACATTGGTTTGATTCTGGAACCCTGTGGCCAGGAACAAGACTGAGGCGTGATTCTGGAATGCTGTGGCCTGCGATCATGACATCTGTTTAGATTGTGGAATACTGGGCCCTGGGAACCTGACTGAGGCTTGGTTCTGGAACCCTGTGGACTGGGAACATGACTGAGGTTTTATTCTGGAATCCTGTGGCCTGGGAACATGACATCAGTGGATTCTGGAACCCTGTGGCCTGGGAACTTGAGAACGGTTTGATTCTGGAACCCTGTGTCTTGGGAATATATCTGAGATTTGATGGTGGAAACCTGTGGCCTGGCAACATGACTGCGGTTTGTTTCTGGAACCCTGTTCCCTGGGAACATGACTGAGGTTTGCTTCTGGACACCTTTCTCCTGGGAACATGACTGTGGTTTGATTGTGGAGTCCTGTGGCCTGCGAACATGACTGAGGTTTGATTCTGGAACCATGTGTCATGGGAATATGTCTGAGGTTTGAATCTGGAAATCTGTGGCCTGGGAACTTGACTGAGGTTTGATGGCAGAAACCTGTGGACTGGCAACATGACTGAGGTTTGATTGTAGAACCCTGTGCCCTGGAAACATTGACTGCGACCTGATACTTGAAACCCATGGCCTGGGAACTTGACATTGGTTTGATTCTGGAAACCTGTGGCCAGGAACAAGACTGAGGCGTGATTCTGGAATGCTGTGGCCTGCGAACATGACATCTGTTTAGATTGTGGAATACTGGGCCCTGGGAACCTGACTGAGTCTTGGTTCTGGAACCCTGAGGACTGGGAACATGACTGAGGTTTTATTCTGGAATCCTGTGGCCTGGGAACATGACATCAGTGGATTCTGGAACCCTGTGACCGGGGAACATGACATCAGTGGATTCTGGAACCCTGTGGCCGGGGAACAGGACATCAGTGGATTCTGGAAACCTGTGGACTGGGAACATGAGAACGGTTTGATTCTGGAACCCTGTGCCTTGGGAATATGTCTGAGGTTTGATGGTGGAAACCTATGGCCTGGCAACATGACTGAGGTTTGTTTCTGGAACCCTGTTCCCTGGGAACATGAGTGAGTTTTGCTTCTGGACACCTTTGTCCTGGGAACATGACTGTGGTTTGATTGTGGAACCATGGGTCCTGCAAACATGACTGAGGTTTGATTCTGGATCCATGTGTCCTGGGAATATGACTGAGCTTTGATTCTGGAAATCTGTGGCCTGGGAACTTGACTGAGGTTTGATGGCAGAAACCTGTGGACTGGCAACATGACTGAGGTTTGATTGTAGAACCCTGTGCCGTGGAAACATGACTGCGACCTGATACTTGAAACCCATGGCCTGGGAACTTGACATTGGTTTGATTCTGGAACCCTGTGGCCAGGGAACATGACTGAGGCGAGATTCTGGAATCCTGTGCCCTGGAAACATGACTGTGGCTTGGTACTGGAAACCCATGGCCTAGGAATTTGACATTGGTTTGATTCTGGAACCCTGTGACCAGGAACAAGACTGAGGCGTGATTCTGGAATGCTGTGGCCTGCGAACATGACATCTGTTTAGATTTTGGAATACTGGGCCCTGGGAACCTGACTGAGGCTTGGTTCTGGAACCCTGTGGACTGGGAACATGACTGGGGTTTTATTCTGGAATCCTCTGGCCTGGGAACATGACATCAGTGGATTCTGGAACCCTGTTGCCTGGGAACTTGAGAACGGTTTGATTCTGGAACCCTGTGTCTTGGGAATATATCTGAGATTTGATGGTGGAAACCTGTGGCCTGGCAACATGACTGCGGTTTGTTTCTGGAACCCTGTTCCCTGGGAACATGACTGAGGTTTGCTTCTGGACACCTTTCTCCTGGGAACATGACTGTGGTTTGATTGTGGAATCCTGTGGCCTGCGAACATGACTGAGGTTTGATTCTGGAACCATGTGTCCTGGGAATATGACTGAGCTTTGATTCTGGAAATCTGTGGCCTGGGAACTTGACTGAGGTTTGATGGCAGAAACCTGTGGACTGGCAACATGACTGAGGTTTGATTGTAGAACCCTGTGCCCTGGAAACATGACTGCGACCTGATACTTGAAACCCATGGCCTGGGAACTTGACATTGGTTTGATTCTGGAACCCTGTGGCCAGGGAACATGACTGAGGCGAGATTCTGGAATCCTATGCCCTGGAAACATGACTGTGGCTTGGTACTGGAAACCCATGGCCTAGGAATTTGACATTGGTTTGATTCTGGAACCCTGTGGCCAGGAACAAGACTGAGGCGTGATTCTGGAATGCTGTGGCCTGCGAACATGACATCTGTTTAGATTTTGGAATACTGGGCCCTGGGAACCTGACTGAGGCTTGGTTCTGGAACCCTGTGGACTGGGAACATGACTGGGGTTTTATTCTGGAATCCTCTGGCCTGGGAACATGACATCAGTGGATTCTGGAACCCTGTTGCCTGGGAACTTGAGAACGGTTTGATTCTGGAACCCTGTGTCTTGGGAATATATCTGAGATTTGATGGTGGAAACCTGTGGCCTGGCAACATGACTGCGGTTTGTTTCTGGAACCCTGTTCCCTGGGAACATGACTGAGGTTTGCTTCTGGACACCTTTCTCCTGGGAACATGACTGTGGTTTGATTGTGGAATCCTGTGGCCTGCGAACGTGACTGAGGTTTGATTCTGGAACCATGTGTCCTGGGAATATGACTGAGCTTTGATTCTGGAAATCTGTGGCCTGGGAACTTGACTGAGGTTTGATGGCAGAAACCTGTGGACTGGCAACATGACTGAGGTTTGATTGTAGAACCCTGTGCCCTGGAAACATGACTGCGACCTGATACTTGAAACCCATGGCCTGGGAACTTGACATTGGTTTGATTCTGGAACCCTGTGGCCAGGGAACATGACTGAGGCGTGATTTTGGAAACCTGTGGACTGGGAACATGACATCTGTTTAGATTGTGGAATACTGTGCCCAGGGAACCTGACTGAGGCTTGGTTCTGGAACCCTGTGGACTGGGAACATGACTGAGCTTTTATTCTGGAACCCTGTAGCCTTGGAACATAACTGAGGATTGATTCTGGAACCCTGTGGCCGGGGAACAGAACATCAGTGGATTCTGGAACCCTGTGGCCTGGGAACTTGAGAACGGTTTGATTCTGGAACCCTGTGTCTTGGGAATATATCTGAGATTTGATGGTGGAAACCTGTGGCCTGGCAACATGACTGCGGTTTGTTTCTGGAACCCTGTTCCCTGGGAACATGACTGAGGTTTGCTTCTGGACACCTTTCTCCTGGGAACATGACTGTGGTTTGATTGTGGAATCCTGTGGCCTGCGAACATGACTGAGGTTTGATTCTGGAACCATGTGTCCTGGGAATATGACTGAGCTTTGATTCTGGAAATCTGTGGCCTGGGAACTTGACTGAGGTTTGATGGCAGAAACCTGTGGACTGGCAACATGACTGAGGTTTGATTGTAGAACCCTGTGCCCTGGAAACATGACTGCGACCTGATACTTGAAACCCATGGCCTGGGAACTTGACATTGGTTTGATTCTGGAACCCTGTGGCCAGGAACAAGACTGAGGCGTGATTCTGGAATGCTGTGGCCTGCGATCATGACATCTGTTTAGATTGTGGAATACTGGGCCCTGGGAACCTGACTGAGGCTTGGTTCTGGAACCCTGTGGACTGGGAACATGACTGAGGTTTTATTCTGGAATCCTGTGGCCTGGGAACATGACATCAGTGGATTCTGGAACCCTGTGGCCTGGGAACTTGAGAACGGTTTGATTCTGGAACCCTGTGTCTTGGGAATATATCTGAGATTTGATGGTGGAAACCTGTGGCCTGGCAACATGACTGCGGTTTGTTTCTGGAACCCTGTTCCCTGGGAACATGACTGAGGATTGCTTCTGGACACCTTTCTCCTGGGAACATGACTGTGGTTTGATTGTGGAATCCTGTGGCCTGCGAACATGACTGAGGTTTGATTCTGGAACCATGTGTCATGGGAATATGTCTGAGGTTTGAATCTGGAAATCTGTGGCCTGGGAACTTGACTGAGGTTTGATGGCAGAAACCTGTGGACTGGCAACATGACTGAGGTTTGATTGTAGAACCCTGTGCCCTGGAAACATTGACGGCGACCTGATACTTGAAACCCATGGCCTGGGAACTTGACATTGGTTTGATTCTGGAAACCTGTGGCCAGGAACAAGACTGAGGCGTGATTCTGGAATGCTGTGGCCTGCGAACATGACATCTGTTTAGATTGTGGAATACTGGGCCCTGGGAACCTGACTGAGTCTTGGTTCTGGAACCCTGAGGACTGGGAACATGACTGAGGTTTTATTCTGGAATCCTGTGGCCTGGGAACATGACATCAGTGGATTCTGGAACCCTGTGACCGGGGAACATGACATCAGTGGATTCTGGAACCCTGTGGCCGGGGAACAGGACATCAGTGGATTCTGGAAACCTGTGGACTGGGAACATGAGAACGGTTTGATTCTGGAACCCTGTGCCTTGGGAATATGTCTGAGGTTTGATGGTGGAAACCTATGGCCTGGCAACATGACTGAGGTTTGTTTCTGGAACCCTGTTCCCTGGGAACATGAGTGAGTTTTGCTTCTGGACACCTTTGTCCTGAGAACATGACTGTGGTTTGATTGTTGAACCATGGGTCCTGCAAACATGACTGAGGTTTGATTCTGGATCCATGTGTCCTGGGAATATGACTGAGCTTTGATTCTGGAAATCTGTGGTCTGGGAACTTGACTGAGGTTTGATGGCAGAAACCTGTGGACTGGCAACATGACTGAGGTTTGATTGTAGAACCCTGTGCCGTGGAAACATGACTGCGACCTGATACTTGAAACCCATGGCCTGGGAACTTGACATTGGTTTGATTCTGGAACCCTGTGGCCAGGGAACATGACTGAGGCGAGATTCTGGAATCCTGTGCCCTGGAAACATGACTGTGGCTTGGTACTGGAAACCCATGGCCTAGGAATTTGACATTGGTTTGATTCTGGAACCCTGTGACCAGGAACAAGACTGAGGCGTGATTCTGGAATGCTGTGGCCTGCGAACATGACATCTGTTTAGATTTTGGAATACTGGGCCCTGGGAACCTGACTGAGGCTTGGTTCTGGAACCCTGTGGACTGGGAACATGACTGGGGTTTTATTCTGGAATCCTCTGGCCTGGGAACATGACATCAGTGGATTCTGGAACCCTGTTGCCTGGGAACTTGAGAACGGTTTGATTCTGGAACCCTGTGTCTTGGGAATATATCTGAGATTTGATGGTGGAAACCTGTGGCCTGGCAACATGACTGCGGTTTGTTTCTGGAACCCTGTTCCCTGGGAACATGACTGAGGTTTGCTTCTGGACACCTTTCTCCTGGGAACATGACTGTGGTTTGATTGTGGAATCCTGTGGCCTGCGAACATGACTGAGGTTTGATTCTGGAACCATGTGTCCTGGGAATATGACTGAGCTTTGATTCTGGAAATCTGTGGCCTGGGAACTTGACTGAGGTTTGATGGCAGAAACCTGTGGACTGGCAACATGACTGAGGTTTGATTGTAGAACCCTGTGCCCTGGAAACATGACTGCGACCTGATACTTGAAACCCATGGCCTGGGAACTTGACATTGGTTTGATTCTGGAACCCTGTGGCCAGGGAACATGACTGAGGCGAGATTCTGGAATCCTATGCCCTGGAAACATGACTGTGGCTTGGTACTGGAAACCCATGGCCTAGGAATTTGACATTGGTTTGATTCTGGAACCCTGTGGCCAGGAACAAGACTGAGGCGTGATTCTGGAATGCTGTGGCCTGCGAACATGACATCTGTTTAGATTTTGGAATACTGGGCCCTGGGAACCTGACTGAGGCTTGGTTCTGGAACCCTGTGGACTGGGAACATGACTGGGGTTTTATTCTGGAATCCTCTGGCCTGGGAACATGACATCAGTGGATTCTGGAACCCTGTTGCCTGGGAACTTGAGAACGGTTTGATTCTGGAACCCTGTGTCTTGGGAATATATCTGAGATTTGATGGTGGAAACCTGTGGCCTGGCAACATGACTGCGGTTTGTTTCTGGAACCCTGTTCCCTGGGAACATGACTGAGGTTTGCTTCTGGACACCTTTCTCCTGGGAACATGACTGTGGTTTGATTGTGGAATCCTGTGGCCTGCGAACATGACTGAGGTTTGATTCTGGAACCATGTGTCCTGGGAATATGACTGAGCTTTGATTCTGGAAATCTGTGGCCTGGGAACTTGACTGAGGTTTGATGGCAGAAACCTGTGGACTGGCAACATGACTGAGGTTTGATTGTAGAACCCTGTGCCCTGGAAACATGACTGCGACCTGATACTTGAAACCCATGGCCTGGGAACTTGACATTGGTTTGATTCTGGAACCCTGTGGCCAGGGAACATGACTGAGGCGTGATTTTGGAAACCTGTGGACTGGGAACATGACATCTGTTTAGATTGTGGAATACTGTGCCCAGGGAACCTGACTGAGGCTTGGTTCTGGAACCCTGTGGACTGGGAACATGACTGAGCTTTTATTCTGGAACCCTGTAGCCTTGGAACATAACTGAGGATTGATTCTGGAACCCTGTGGCCGGGGAACAGAACATCAGTGGATTCTGGAACCCTGTGGCCTGGGAACTTGAGAACGGTTTGATTCTGGAACCCTGTGTCTTGGGAATATATCTGAGATTTGATGGTGGAAACCTGTGGCCTGGCAACATGACTGCGGTTTGTTTCTGGAACCCTGTTCCCTGGGAACATGACTGAGGTTTGCTTCTGGACACCTTTCTCCTGGGAACATGACTGTGGTTTGATTGTGGAATCCTGTGGCCTGCGAACATGACTGAGGTTTGATTCTGGAACCATGTGTCCTGGGAATATGACTGAGCTTTGATTCTGGAAATCTGTGGCCTGGGAACTTGACTGAGGTTTGATGGCAGAAACCTGTGGACTGGCAACATGACTGAGGTTTGATTGTAGAACCCTGTGCCCTGGAAACATGACTGCGACCTGATACTTGAAACCCATGGCCTGGGAACTTGACATTGGTTTGATTCTGGAACCCTGTGGCCAGGAACAAGACTGAGGCGTGATTCTGGAATGCTGTGGCCTGCGATCATGACATCTGTTTAGATTGTGGAATACTGGGCCCTGGGAACCTGACTGAGGCTTGGTTCTGGAACCCTGTGGACTGGGAACATGACTGAGGTTTTATTCTGGAATCCTGTGGCCTGGGAACATGACATCAGTGGATTCTGGAACCCTGTGGCCTGGGAACTTGAGAACGGTTTGATTCTGGAACCCTGTGTCTTGGGAATATATCTGAGATTTGATGGTGGAAACCTGTGGCCTGGCAACATGACTGAGGTTTGTTTCTGGAACCCTGTTCCCTGGGAACATGAGTGAGGTTGGCTTCTGGACACCTTTCTCCTGGGAACATGACTGTGGTTTGATTGTGGAATCCTGTGGCCTGCGAACATGACTGAGGTTTGATTCTGGAACCATGTGTCGTGGGAATATGTCTGAGGTTTGAATCTGGAAATCTGTGGCCTGGGAACTTGACTGAGGTTTGATGGCAGAAACCTGTGGACTGGCAACATGACTGAGGTTTGATTGTAGAACCCTGTGCCCTGGAAACATTGACTGCGACCTGATACTTGAAACCCATGGCCTGGGAACTTGACATTGGTTTGATTCTGGAAACCTGTGGCCAGGAACAAGACTGAGGCGTGATTCTGGAATGCTGTGGCCTGCGAACATGACATCTGTTTAGATTGTGGAATACTGGGCCCTGGGAACCTGACTGAGTCTTGGTTCTGGAACCCTGAGGACTGGGAACATGACTGAGGTTTTATTCTGGAATCCTGTGGCCTGGGAACATGACATCAGTGGATTCTGGAACCCTGTGACCGGGGAACATGACATCAGTGGATTCTGGAACCCTGTGGCCGGGGAACAGGACATCAGTGGATTCTGGAACCCTGTGGACTGGGAACATGAGAACGGTTTGATTCTGGAACCCTGTGCCTTGGGAATATGTCTGAGGTTTGATGGTGGAAACCTATGGCCTGGCAACATGACTGAGGTTTGTTTCTGGAACCCTGTTCCCTGGGAACATGAGTGAGTTTTGCTTCTGGACACCTTTGTCCTGGGAACATGACTGTGGTTTGATTGTGGAACCATGGGTCCTGCAAACATGACTGAGGTTTGATTCTGGATCCATGTGTCCTGGGAATATGACTGAGCTTTGATTCTGGAAATCTGTGGCCTGGGAACTTGACTGAGGTTTGATGGCAGAAACCTGTGGACTGGCAACATGACTGAGGTTTGATTGTAGAACCCTGTGCCGTGGAAACATGACTGCGACCTGATACTTGAAACCCATGGCCTGGGAACTTGACATTGGTTTGATTCTGGAACCCTGTGGCCAGGGAACATGACTGAGGCGAGATTCTGGAATCATGTGCCCTGGAAACATGACTGTGGCTTGGTACTGGAAACCCATGGCCTAGGAATTTGACATTGGTTTGATTCTGGAACCCTGTGACCAGGAACAAGACTGAGGCGTGATTCTGGAATGCTGTGGCTTGCGAACATGACATCTGTTTAGATTTTGGAATACTGGGCCCTGGGAACCTGACTGAGGCTTGGTTCTGGAACCCTGTGGACTGGGAACATGACTGGGGTTTTATTCTGGAATCCTCTGGCCTGGGAACATGACATCAGTGGATTCTGGAACCCTGTTGCCTGGGAACTTGAGAACGGTTTGATTCTGGAACCCTGTGTCTTGGGAATATATCTGAGATTTGATGGTGGAAACCTGTGGCCTGGCAACATGACTGCGGTTTGTTTCTGGAACCCTGTTCCCTGGGAACATGACTGAGGTTTGCTTCTGGACACCTTTCTCCTGGGAACATGACTGTGGTTTGATTGTGGAATCCTGTGGCCTGCGAACATGACTGAGGTTTGATTCTGGAACCATGTGTCCTGGGAATATGACTGAGCTTTGATTCTGGAAATCTGTGGCCTGGGAACTTGACTGAGGTTTGATGGCAGAAACCTGTGGACTGGCAACATGACTGAGGTTTGATTGTAGAACCCTGTGCCCTGGAAACATGACTGCGACCTGATACTTGAAACCCATGGCCTGGGAACTTGACATTGGTTTGATTCTGGAACCCTGTGGCCAGGGAACATGACTGAGGCGTGATTTTGGAAACCTGTGGACTGGGAACATGACATCTGTTTAGATTGTGGAATACTGTGCCCAGGGAACCTGACTGAGGCTTGGTTCTGGAACCCTGTGGACTGGGAACATGACTGAGCTTTTATTCTGGAACCCTGTAGCCTTGGAACATAACTGAGGATTGATTCTGGAACCCTGTGGCCGGGGAACAGAACATCAGTGGATTCTGGAACCCTGTGGCCTGGGAACTTGAGAACGGTTTGATTCTGGAACCCTGTGTCTTGGGAATATATCTGAGATTTGATGGTGGAAACCTGTGGCCTGGCAACATGACTGCGGTTTGTTTCTGGAACCCTGTTCCCTGGGAACATGACTGAGGTTTGCTTCTGGACACCTTTCTCCTGGGAACATGACTGTGGTTTGATTGTGGAATCCTGTGGCCTGCGAACATGACTGAGGTTTGATTCTGGAACCATGTGTCCTGGGAATATGACTGAGCTTTGATTCTGGAAATCTGTGGCCTGGGCACTTGACTGAGGTTTGATGGCAGAAACCTGTGGACTGGCAACATGACTGAGGTTTGATTGTAGAACCCTGTGCCCTGGAAACATGACTGTGGCCTGGTAGTGGAAACCCATGGCCTAGGAATTTGACATTGGTTTGGTTCTGGAAACCTGTGGCCTGGGAACATGACTGAGGCGTGATTCTGGAAAAGTGTGGCCTTGGAATATGACTGAGGTTTGATTCTGGAAATCTGTGGCCTGGGTACTTGACTGAGGTTTGATGGCAGAAATCTGTGGACTGGCAACATGACTGAGGTTTGATTGTAGAACCCTGTGCCCTGGAAACATGACTGCGACCTGATACTTGAAACCCATGGCCTGGGAACTTGACATTGGTTTGATTCTGGAACCCTGTGGCCAGGAACAAGACTGAGGCGTGATTCTGGAATGCTGTGGCCTGCGAACATGACATCTGTTTAGATTGTGGAATACTGGGCCCTGGGAACCTGACTGAGGCTTGGTTCTGGAACCCTGTGGACTGGGAACATGACTGAGGTTTTATTCTGGAATCCTGTGGCCTGGGAACATGACATCATTGGATTCTGGAACCCTGTGACCGGGGAACATGACATCAGTGGATTCTGGAACCCTGTATCTTGGGAATATATCTGAGGTTTGATGGTGGAAACCTGTGGCCTGGCAACATGACTGAGGTTTGTTTCTGGAACCCTGTTCCCTGGGAACATGAGTGAGGTTGGCTTCTGGACACCTTTCTCCTGGGAACATGACTGTGGTTTGATTGTGGAATCCTGTGGCCTGCGAACATGACTGAGGTTTGATTCTGGAACCATGTGTCCTGGGAATATGACTGAGCTTTGATTCTGGAAATCTGTGGCCTGGGAACTTGACTGAGGTTTGATGGCAGAAACCTGTGGACTGGCAACATGACTGAGGTTTGATTGTAGAACCCTGTGCCCTGGAAACATTGACTGCGACCTGATACTTGAAACCCATGGCCTGGGAACTTGACATTGGTTTGATTCTGGAACCCTGTGGCCAGGAACAAGACTGACGCGTGATTCTGGAATGCTGTGGCCTGCGAACATGACATCTGTTTATATTGTGGAATACTGGGCCCTGGGAACCTGACTGAGGCTTGGTTCTGGAACCCTGTGGACTGGGAACATGACTGAGGTTTTATTCTGGAATCCTGTGGCCTGGGAACATGACATCAGTGGATTCTGGAACCCTGTTGCCTGGGAACTTGAGAAAGGTTTGATTCTGGAACCCTGTGTCTTGGGAATATATCTGAGATTTGATGGTGGAAACCTGTGGCCTGGCAACATGACTGCGGTTTGTTTCTGGAACCCTGTTCCGTGGGAACATGACTGAGGTTTGCTTCTGGACACCTTTCTCCTGGGAACATGACTGTGGTTTGATTGTGGAATCCTGTGGCCTGCGAACATGACTGAGGTTTGATTCTGGAACCATGTGCCCTGGGAATATGACTGAGCTTTGATTCTGGAAATCTGTGGCCTGGGCACTTGACTGAGGTTTGATGGCAGAAACCTGTGGACTGGCAAAATGACTGAGGTTTGATTGTAGAACCCTGTGCCCTGGAAACATGACTGCGACCTGATACTTGAAACCCATGGCCTGGGAACTTGACATTGGTTTGATTCTGGAACCCTGTGGCCAGGGAACATGACTGAGGCCTGATTTTGGAAACCTGTGGACTGGGAACATGACATCTGTTTAGATTGTGGAATACTGTGCCCTGGGAACCTGACTGAGGCTTGGTTCTGGAACCCTGTGGACTGGGAACATGACTGAGCTTTTATTCTGGAACCCTGTAGCCTTGGAACATAACTGAGGATTGATTCTGGAACCCTGTGGCCGGGGAACATGACATCAGTGGATTCTGGAACCCTGTGGCCTGGGAACATGAGAACAGTTTGATTCTGGAACCCTGTGCCTTGGGAATATGTCTGAGGTTTGATGGTGGAAACCTGTGGCCTGGCAACATGACTGAGGTTTGTTTCTGGAACCCTGTTCCCTGGGAACATGAGTGAGTTTTGCTTCTGGACACCTTTGTCCTGGGAACATGACTGTGGTTTGATTGTGGAACCATGGGTCCTGCAAACATGACTGAGATTTGATTCTGGATCCATGTGTCCTGGGAATATGACTGAGGTTTGATTCTGGAAATCTGTGGCCTGGGAACTTGACTGAGGTTTGATGGCAGAAACCTGTGGACTGGCAACATGACTGAGGTTTGATTGTAGAACCCTGTGCCCTGGAAACTTGACTGCGACCTGATACTTGAAACCCATGGCCTGGGAACTTGACATTGGTTTGATTCTGGAACCCTGTGGCCTGGGAACATGACTGAGGCATGATTCTGGAAAAGTGTGGCCTGGGAATATGACTGAGGTTTGATTCTGGAAATCTGTGGCCTGGGTATTTGACTGAGATTTGATGGCAGAAACCTGTGGACTGGCAACATGACTGAGGTTTGATTGTAGAACCCTGTGCCCTGGAAACATGACTGCGACCTGATACTTGAAACCCATGGCCTGGGAACTTGACATTGGTTTGATTCTGGAACCCTGTGGCCTGGGAACATGACTGAGGCGTGATTTTGGAAACCTGTGGACTGGGAACATGACATCTGTTTAGATTGTGGAATACTGTGCCCTGGGAACCTGACTGAGGCTTGGTTCTGGAACCCTGTGGACTGGGAACATGACTGAGCTTTTATTCTGGAACCCTGTAGCCTTGGAACATAACTGAGGATTGATTCTGGAACCCTGTGGCCGGGGAACATGACATCAGTGGATTCTGGAACCCTGTGACCGGGGAACATGCCATCAGTGGATTCTGGAACCCTGTGGCCGGGGAACAGGACATCAGTGGATTCTGGAATCCTGTTGCCTGGGAACTTGAGAACGGTTTGATTCTGGAACCCTTTGTCTTGGGAATATATCTGAGATTTGATGGTGGAAACCTGTGGCCTGGCAACATGACTGCGGTTTGTTTCTGGAACCCTGTTCCCTGGGAACATGACTGAGGTTTGCTTCTGGACACCTTTCTCCTGGGAACATGACTGTGGTTTGATTGTGGAATCCTGTGGCCTGCGAACATGACTGAGGTTTGATTCTGGAACCATGTGTCCTGGGAATATGACTGAGCTTTGATTCTGGAAATCTGTGGCCTGGGCACTTGACTGAGGTTTGATGGCAGAAACCTGTGGACTGGCAACATGACTGAGGTTTGATTGTAGAACCCTGTGCCCTGGAAACATGACTGCGACCTGATACTTGAAACCCATGGCCTGGGAACTTGACATTGGTTTGATTCTGGAACCCTGTGGCCAGGGAACATGACTGAGGCGAGATTCTGGAATCCTGTGCCCTGGAAACATGACTGTGGCTTGGTACTGGAAACCCATGGCCTAGGAATTTGCCATTGGTTTGATTCTGGAACCCTGTGGCCTAGGAACATGACTGAGGTTTGATTCTGGAACCATGTGTCCTGGGAATATGACTGAGGTTTGATTCTGGAAATCTGTGGCCTGGGAACTTGACTGAGGTTTGAAGGCAGAAACCTGTGGACTGGCAACATAACTGAGGTTTGATTGTAGAACCCTGTGCCATGGAAACATGACTGCGGCCTGGTACTGGAAACCCATGGCCTGGGAACTTGACATTGGTTTGATTCTGGAACCCTGTGGCCTGGGAACATAACTGAGGCCTGATTCTGGAATGCTGTGGCCTGCGAACATGACATCTGTTTAGATTGTGGAATTCTGGGCCCTGGGAACCTGACTGAGGCTTGGTTCTGGAACCCTGTGCACTGGGAACATGACTGAGGTTTTATTCTGGAATCCTGTGGCCTGGGAACATGACATCAGTGGATTCTGGAACCCTGTTGCCTGGGAACTTGAGAACGGTTTGATTCTGGAACCCTGTGTCTTGGGAATATATCTGAGATTTGATGGTGGAAACCTGTGGCCTGGCAACATGACTGCGGTTTGTTTCTGGAACCCTGTTCCCTGGGAACATGACTGAGGTTTGCTTCTGGACACCTTTCTCCTGGGAACATGACTGTGGTTTGATTGTGGAATCCTGTGGCCTGCGAACATGACTGAGGTTTGATTCTGGAACCATGTGCCCTGGGAATATGACTGAGCTTTGATTCTGGAAATCTGTGGCCTGGGAACTTGACTGAGGTTTGATGGCAGAAACCTGTGGACTGGCAACATGACTGAGGTTTGATTGTAGAACCCTGTGCCCTGGAAACATGACTGCGACCTGATACTTGAAACCCATGGCCTGGGAACTTGACATTGGTTTGATTCTGGAACCCTGTGGCCAGGGAACATGACTGACGCGTGATTTTGGAAACCTGTGGACTGGGAACATGACATCTGTTTAGATTGTGGAATACTGTGCCCTGGGAACCTGACTGAGGCTTGGTTCTGGAACCCTGTGGACTGGGAACATGACTGAGCTTTTATTCTGGAACCCTGTAGCCTTGGAACATAACTGAGGATTGATTCTGGAACCCTGTGGCCGGGGAACATGACATCAGTGGATTCTGGAACCCTGTGGCCTGGGAACATGAGAACGGTTTGATTCTGGAACCCTGTGCCTTGGGAATATGTCTGAGGTTTGATGGTGGAAACCTGTGGCCTGGCAACATGACTGAGGTTTGTTTCTGGAACCCTGTTCCCTGGGAACATGAGTGAGTTTTGCTTCTGGACACCTTTGTCCTGGGAACATGACTGTGTTTTGATTGTGGAATCCTGTGGCCTGCGAACATGACTGAGGTTTGATTCTGGATCCATGTGTCCTGGGAATATGACTGAGCTTTGATTCTGGAAATCTGTGGCCTGGGAACTTGACTGAGGTTTGATGGCAGAAACCTGTGGACTGGCAACATGACTGAGGTTTGATTGTAGAACCCTGTGCCCTGGAAACATGACTGCGACCTGATACTTGAAACCCATGGCCTGGGAACTTGACATTGGTTTGATTCTGGAACCCTGTGGCCTGGGAACATGACTGAGGCGTGATTCTGGAAAAGGGTGGCCTGGGAATATGACTGAGGTTTGATTCTGGAAATCTGTGGCCTGGATACTTGACTGAGTTTTGATGGCAGAAATCTGTGAATGGCAACATGACTGAGGTTTGATTGTAGAACCCTGTGCCCTGGAAACATGACTGCGACCTGATACTTGAAACCCATGGCCTGGGAACTTGACATTGGTTTGATTCTGGAACCCTGTGGCCAGGAACAAGACTGAGGCGTGATTCTGGAATGCTGTGGCCTGCGAACATGGCATCTGTTTAGATTGTGGAATACTGGGCCCTGGGAACCTGACTGAGGCTTGGTTCTGGAACCCTGTGGACTGGGAACATGACTGAGGTTTTATTCTGGAATCCTGTGGCCTGGGAACATGACATCAGTGGATTCTGGAACCCTGTGACCGGGGAACATGACATCAGTGGATTCTGGAACCCTGTGTCTTGGGAATATATCTGAGGTTTGATGGTGGAAACCTGTGGCCTGGCAACATGACTGAGGTTTGTTTCTGGAACCCTGTTCCCTGGGAACATGAGTGAGTTTTGCTTCTGGACACCTTTGTCCTTGGAACATGACTGTGGTTTGATTGTGGAATCCTGTGGCCTGCAAACATGACTGAGGTTTGATTCTGGATCCATGTGTCCTGGGAATATGACTGAGCTTTGATTCTGGAAATCTGTGGCCTGGGAACTTGACTGAGGTTTGATGGCAGAAACCTGTGGACTGGCAACATGACTGAGGTTTGATTGTAGAACCCTGTGCCCTGGAAACATGACTGCGACCTGATACTTGAAACCCATGGCCTGGGAACTTGACATTGGTTTGATTCTGGAACCCTGTGGCCTGGGAACATGACTGAGGCGTGATTCTGGAAAAGTGTGGCCTGGGAATATGACTGAGGTTTGATTCTGGAAATCTGTGGCCTTGGTATTTGACTGAGATTTGATGGCAGAAATCTGTGGACTGGCAACATTACTGAGGGTTGATTGTAGAACCCTGTGCCCTGGAATCATGACTGCGACCTGATACTTGAAACCCATGGCCTGGGAACTTGACATTGGTTTGATTCTGGAACCCTGTGGCCAGGAACAAGACTGAGGCGTGATTCTGGAATGCTGTGGCCTGCGAACATGACATCTGTTTAGATTGTGGAATACTGGGCCCTGGGAACCTGACTGAGGCTTGGTTCTGGAACCCTGTGGACTGGGAACATGACTGAGGTTTTATTCTGGAATCCTGTGGCCTGGGAACATGACATCAGTGGATTCTGGAACCCTGTGCCCGGGGAACATGACATCAGTGGATTCTGGAACCCTGTGGCCGGGGAACAGGACATCAGTGGATTCTGGAATCCTGTGGCCTGGGAACATGAGAACGGTTTGATTCTGGAACCCTGTGGCCTGGGAACATGTCTGAGGTTTCATGGTGGAAACCTGTGGCTTGTCAACATGACTGAGGTTTGTTTCTGGAACACTGTTCCCTGGGAACATGACTGAGGTTTGATTCTGGACACCTTTGTGCTGGGAACATGACTGTGTTTTGATTGTGGAATTATGGGTCCTGCAAACATGACTGAGGTTTGATTCTGGAAACATGTGTCCTGGGAACATGACTGAGGTTTGATTCTGGACACCTTTGTGCTGGGAACATGACTGTGTTTTGATTGTGGAATCATGGGTCCTGCAAACATGACTGAGGTTTGATTCTGGAACCATGTGTCCTGGGAATATGACTGAGGTTTGATTCTGGAAATCTGTGGCCTGGGAACTTGACTGAGGTTTGATGGCAGAAACCTGTGGACTGGCAACATGACTGAGGTTTGATTGTAGAACCCTGTGTCCTGGAAACATGACTGTGGCCTGATAGTGGAAACCCATGGCCTAGGAATTTGACGTTGGTTTGATTCTGGAAACCTTTGGCCTGGGAACATGACTGAGGCGTGATTCTGGAAAAGTGTGGCCTGGGAATATGACTGAGGTTTGATTCTGGAAATCTGTGGCCTGGGTATTTGACTGAGGTTTGATGGCAGAAATCTGTGGACTGGCAACATGACTGAGGTTTGATTGTAGAACCCTGTGCCCTGGAAACATGACTGCGACCTGATACTTGAAACCCATGGCCTGGGAACTTGACATTGGTTTGATTCTGGAACCCTGTGGCCAGGAACAAGACTGAGGCGTGATTCTGGAATGCTGTGGCCTGCGAACATGACATCTGTTTAGATTGTGGAATACTGGGCCCTGGGAACCTGACTGAGGCTTGGTTCTGGAACCCTGTGGACTGGGAACATGACTGAGGTTTTATTCTGGAATCCTGTGGCCGGGGAACATGACATCAGTGGATTCTGGAACCCTGTGGCCTGGGAACATGAGAACGGTTTGATTCTGGAACCCTGTGCCTTGGGAATATGTCTGAGGTTTGATGGTGGAAACCTGTGGCCTGGCAACATGACTGAGGTTTGTTTCTGGAACCCTGTTCCCTGGGAACATGAGTGAGGTTTGCTTCTGGACACCTTTGTCCTGGGAACATGACTGTGGTTTGATTGTGGAACCATGGGTCCTGCAAACATGACTTAGGTTTGATTCTGGATCCATGTGTCCTGGGAATATGACTGAGGTTTGATTCTGGAAATCTGTGGCCTGGGAACTTGACTGAGGTTTGATGGCAGAAACCTGTGGACTGGCAACATGACTGAGGTGTGATTGTAGAACCCTGTGCCCTGGAAACATGACTGCGACCTGATACTTGAAACCCATGGCCTGGGAACTTGACATTGGTTTGATTCTGGAACCCTGTGGCCTGGAACAAGACTGAGGCGTGATTCTGGAATGCTGTGGCCTGCGAACATGACATCTGTTTAGATTGTGGAATACTGGGCCCTGGGAACCTGACTGAGGCTTAGTTCTGGAACCCTGTGGACTGGGAACATGACTGAGGTTTTATTCTGGAATCCTGTGGCCTGGGAACATGACATCAGTGGATTCTGGAACCCTGTTTCCTGGGAACTTGAGAACCGTTTGATTCTGGAACCCTGTGTCCTGGGAATATATCTGAGGTTTGATGGTGGAAACCTGTGGCCTGGCAACATGACTGAGGTTTGTTTCTGGAACCCTGTTCCCTGGGAACATGAGTGAGTTTTGCTTCTGGACACCTTTGTCCTGGGAACATGACTGTGGTTTGAATGTGGAATCCTGTGGCCTGCGAACATGACTGAGGTTTGATTCTGGAACCATGTGTCCTGGGAATATGAATGAGCTTTGATTCTGGAAATCTGTGGCCTGGGCACTTGACTGAGGTTTGATGGCAGAAACCTGTGGACTGGCAACATGACTGAGGTTTGATTGTAGAACCCTGTGCCCTGGAAACATGACTGCGGCCTGGTACTGGAAACCCATGGCCTGGGAACTTGACATTGGTTTGATTCTGGAACCCTGTGGCCTGGGAACATGACTGAGGCGTGATTCTGGAAACCTGCGGCCTGGGAACATGACATCTGTTTAGATTGTGGAATACTGTGCCCTGGGAACCTGACTGAAGGCTTGGTTCTGGAATCCTGTGGACTGGGAACATGACTCAGGATTGATTCTGAGACCATGTCGCCTGGGTATATGACTGTGGTTTGATTCTGGAAGCCATTGGACTGGGAATATGTCTGATGTTAGATTGTGTAATCCTGTGGCCTGGAAACATGACATCGGTTTGGATTCTGATACCATGTTGCCTGGGAACATGAAATCGGTTTGATTGTGGAAACCTATGGCCTGGCAACATGACTGAGGTTTGATTCTGGATCCCTGTGGCCAGGGAACATGACTGAGGCGTGATTTTGGAAACCTGTGGACTGGGAACATGACATCTGTTTAGATTGTGGAATACTGTGCCCTGGGAACCTGACTGAGGCTTGGTTCTGGAACCCTGTGGACTGGGAACATGACTGAGGTTTGATTCTGGACACCTTTGTGCTGGGAACATGACTGTGTTTTGATTGTGGAATCATGGGTCCTGCAAACATGACTGAGGTTTGATTCTGGAACCATGTGTCCTGGGAATATGACTGAGGTTTGATTCTGGAAATCTGTGGCCTGGGAACTTGACTGAGGTTTGATGGCAGAAACCTGTGGACTGAAAACATGACTGAGGTTTGATTGTAGAACCCTGTGTCCTGGAAACATGACTGTGGCCTGATAGTGGAAACCCATGGCCTAGGAATTTGACATTGGTTTGATTCTGGAAACCTTTGGCCTGGGAACATGATTGAGGCGTGATTCTGGAAAAGTGTGGACTGGGAATATGACTGAGGTTTGATTCTGGAAATCTGTGGCCTGGGTATTTGACTGAGGTTTGATGGCAGAAATCTGTGGACTGGCAACATGACTGAGGTTTGATTGTAGAACCCTGTGCCCTGGAAACATGACTGCGACCTGATACTTGAAACCCATGGCCTGGGAACTTGACATTGGTTTGATTCTGGAACCCTGTGGCCAGGAACAAGACTGAGGCGTGATTCTGGAATGCTGTGGCCTGCGAACATGACATCTGTTTAGATTGTGGAATACTGGGCCCTGGGAACCTGACTGAGGCTTGGTTCTGGAACCCTGTGGACTGGGAACATGACTGAGCTTTTATTCTGAAACCCTGTAGCCTTGGAACATAATTGAGGATTGATTCTGGAACCCTGTGGCCGGGGAACATGACATCAGTGGATTCTGGAACCCTGTGGCCTGGGAACATGAGAACGGTTTGATTCTGGAACCCTGTGCCTTGGGAATATGTCTGAGGTTTGATGGTGGAAACCTGTGGCCTGGCAACATGACTGAGGTTTGTTTCTGGAACCCTGTTCCCTGGGAACATGAGTGAGTTTTGCTTCTGGACACCTTTGTCCTGGGAACATGACTGTGGTTTGATTGTGGAACCATGGGTCCTGCAAACATGACTGAGGTTTGATTCTGGATCCATGTGTCCTGGGAATATGACTGAGGTTTGATTCTGGAAATCTGTGGCCTGGGAACTTGACTGAGGTTTGATGGCAGAAACCTGTGGACTGGCAACATGACTGAGGTTTGATTGTAGAACCCTGTGCCCTGGAAACATGACTGCGACCTGATACTTGAAACCCATGGCCTGGGAACTTGACATTGGTTTGATTCTGGAACCCTGTGGCCTGGAACAAGACTGAGGCGTGATTCTGGAATGCTGTGGCCTGCGAACATGACATCTGTTTAGATTGTGGAATACTGGGCCCTGGGAACCTGACTGAGGCTTGGTTCTGGAACCCTGTGGACTGGGAACATGACTGAGGTTTTATTCTGGAATCCTGTGGCCTGGGAACATGACATCAGTGGATTCTGGAACCGTGTGCCCGGGGAACATGACATGAGTGGATTCTGGAACCCTGTGGCCGGGGAACAGGACATCAGTGGATTCTGGAACCCTGTTGCCTGGGAACTTGAGAACGGTTTGATTCTGGAACCCGGTGTCTTGGGAATATATCTGAGGTTTGATGGTGGTAACCTGTGGCCTGGCAACATGACTGAGGTTTGTTTCTGGAACCCTGTTCCCTGGGAACATGACTGAGGTTTGCTTCTGGACACCTTTCTCCTGGGAACATGACTGTGGTTTGATTGTGGAATCCTGTGGCCGGCGAACATGACTGAGGTTTGATTCTGGAACCATGTGTCCTGGGAATATGACTGAGCTTTGATTCTGGAAATCTGTGGCCTGGGAACTTGACTGAGGTTTGATGGCAGAAACCTGTGGACTGGCAACATGACTGAGGTTTGATTGTAGAACCCTGTGCCCTGGAAACATGACTGCGACCTGATACTTGAAACCCATGGCCTGGGAAATTGACATTGGTTTGATTCTGGAACCCTGTGGCCAGGGAACATGACTGAGGCGAGATTCTGGAATCCTGTGCCCTGGAAACATGACTGTGGCTTGGTACTGGAAACCCATGGTCTAGGAATTTGCCATTGGTTTGATTCTGGAACCCTGTGGCCTGGGAACATGACTGAGGTTTGATTCTGGAACCATGTGTCCTGGGAATATGACTGAGGTTTGATTCTGGAAATCTGTGGCCTGGGAACTTGACTGAGGTTTGATGGCAGAAACCTGTGGACTGGCAACATGACTGAGGTTTGATTGTAGAACCCTGTGCCATGGAAACATGACTGCGGCCTGGTACTGGAAACCCATGGCCTAGGAACCTGACATTGGTTTGATTCTGGAACCCTGTGGCCTGGGAACATGACTGAGGCGTGATTCTGGAAACCTGCGGCCTGGGAACATGACATCTGTTTAGATTGTGGAATACTGTGCCCTGGGAACCTGACTGAAGGCTTGGTTCTGGAATCCTGTGGACTGGGAACATGACTCAGGATTGATTCTGAGACCATGTCGCCTGGGTATATGACTGTGGTTTGATTCTGGAAGCCATTGGACTGGGAATATGTCTGATGTTAGATTGTGTAATCCTGTGGCCTGGAAACATGACATCGGTTTGGATTCTGGTACCATGTTGCCTGGGAACATGAAATCGGTTTGATTGTGGAAACCTATGGTCTACGAATATGACTGAGGTTTGATGGTGGTACCCTATGGCCTGGCAACATGACTGAGGTTTGATTCTGGATCCCTGTGGCCAGGGAACATGACTGAGGCGTGATTTTGGAAACCTGTGGACTGGGAACATGACATCTGTTTAGATTGTGGAATACTGTGCCCTGGGAAGCTGACTGAGGCTTGGTTCTGGAACCCTGTGGACTGGGAACATGACTGAGCTTTTATTCTGGAACCCTGTAGCCTTGGAACATAACTGAGGATTGATTCTGGAACCCTGTGGCCGGGGAACATGACATCAGTGGATTCTGGAACCCTGTGGCCTGGGAACATGAGAACGGTTTGATTCTGGAACCCTGTGCCTTGGGAATATGTCTGAGGTTTGATGGTGGAAACCTGTGGCCTGGCAACATGACTGAGGTTTGTTTCTGGAACCCTGTTCCCTGGGAACATGAGTGAGTTTTGCTTCTGGACACCTTTGTCCTGGGAACATGACTGTGGTTTGATTGTGGAACCATGGGTCCTGCAAACATGACTGAGGTTTGATTCTGGATCCATGTGTCCTGGGAATATGACTGAGGTTTGATTCTGGAAATCTGTGGCCTGGGAACTTGACTGAGGTTTGATGGCAGAAACCTGTGGACTGGCAACATGACTGAGGTTTGATTGTAGAACCCTGTGCCCTGGAAACATGACTGCGACCTGATACTTGAAACCCATGGCCTGGGAACTTGACATTGGTTTGATTCTGGAACCCTGTGGCCTGGAACAAGACTGAGGCGTGATTCTGGAATGCTGTGGCCTGCGAACATGACATCTGTTTAGATTGTGGAATACTGGGCCCTGGGAACCTGACTGAGGCTTGGTTCTGGAACCCTGTGGACTGGGAACATGACTGAGGTTTTATTCTGGAATCCTGTGGCCTGGGAACATGACATCAGTGGATTCTGGAACCCTGTGCCCGGGGAACATGACATCAGTGGATTCTGGAACCCTGTGGCCGGGGAACAGGACATCAGTGGATTCTGGAACCCTGTGGCCTGGGAACATGAGAACGCTTTGATTCTGGAACCCTGTGGCCTGGGAACATGTCTGAGGTTTCATGGTGGAAACCTGTGGCTTGGCAACATGACTGAGGTTTGTTTCTGGAACCCAGTTCCCTGGGAACATGACTGAGGTTTGATTCTTGACACCTTTGTGCTGGGAACATGACTGTGTTTTGATTGTGGAATCATGGGTCCTGCAAATATGACTGAGGTTTGATTCTGGAACCATGTGTCCTGGGAATATGACTGAGGTTTGATTCTGGAAATCTGTGGCCTGGGAACTTGACTGAGGTTTGATGGCAGAAACCTGTGGACTGGCAACATGACTGAGGTTTGATTGTAGAACCCTGTGCCCTGGAAACATGACTGTGGCCTGGTAGTGGAAACCCATGGCCTAGGAATTTGACATTGGTTTGATTCTGGAAACCTGTGGCCTGGGAACATGACTGAGGCGTGATTCTGGAAAAGTGTGGCCTGGGAATATGACTGAGGTTTGATTCTGGAAATCTGTGGCCTGGGTACTTGACTGAGGTTTGATGGCAGAAATCTGTGGACTGGCAACATGACTGAGGTTTGATTGTAGAACCCTGTGCCCTGGAAACATGACTGCGACCTGATACTTGAAACCCATGGCCTGGGAACTTGACATTGGTTTGATTCTGGAACCCTGTGGCCTGGAACAAGACTGAGGCGTGATTCTGGAATGCTGTGGCCTGCGAACATGACATCTGTTTAGATTGTGGAATACTGGGCCCTGGGAACCTGACTGAGGCTTGGTTCTGGAACCCTGTGGACTGGGAACATGACTGAGGTTTTATTCTGGAATCCTGTGGCCTGGGAACATGACATCAGTGGATTCTGGAACCCTGTGCCCGGGGAACAGTACATCAGTGGATTCTGGAATCCTGTTGCCTGGGAACTTGAGAACGGTTTGATTCTGGAACCCTGTGTCTTGGGAATATATCTGAGGTTTGATGGTGGAAACCTGTGGCCTGGCAACATGACTGAGGTTTGTTTCTGGAACCCTGTTCCCTGGGAACATGACTGAGGTTTGCTTCTGGACACCTTTCTCCTGGGAACATGACTGTGGTTTGATTGTGGAATCCTGTGGCCTGCGAACATGACTGAGGTTTGATTCTGGAACCATGTGTCCTGGGAATATGACTGAGCTTTGATTCTGGAAATCTGTGGCCTGGGCACTTGACTGAGGTTTGATGGCAGAAACCTGTGGACTGGCAACATGACTGAGGTTTGATTGTAGAACCCTGTGCCCTGGAAACATGACTGCGACCTGATACTTGAAACCCATGGCCTGGGAACTTGACATTGGTTTGATTCTGGAACCCTGTGGCCAGGGAACATGACTGAGGCGAGATTCTGGAATCCTGTGCCCTGGAAACATGACTGTGGCTTGGTACTGGAAACCCATGGCCTAGGAATTTGCCATTGGTTTGATTCTGGAACCCTGTGGCCTGGGAACATGACTGAGGTTTGATTCTGGAACCATGTGTCCTGGGAATATGACTGAGGTTTGATTCTGGAAATCTGTGGCCTGGGAACTTGACTGAGGTTTGATGGCAGAAACCTGTGGACTGGCAACATGACTGAGGTTTGATTGTAGAACCCTGTGCCATGGAAATATGACTGCGGCCTGGTACTGGAAACCCATGGCCTGGGAACATGACATTGGTTTGATTCTGGAACCCTGTGGCCTGGGAACATGACTGAGGCGTGATTCTGGAAACCTGCGGCCTGGGAACATGACATCTGTTTAGATTGTGGAATACTGTGCCCTGGGAACCTGACTGAAGGCTTGGTTCTGGAATCCTGTGGACTGGGAACATGACTCAGGATTGATTCTGAGACCATGTCGCCTGGGTATATGACTGTGGTTTGATTCTGGAAGCCATTGGACTGGGAATATGTCTGATGTTAGATTGTGTAATCCTGTGGCCTGGAAACATGACATCGGTTTGGATTCTGGTACCATGTTGCCTGGGAACATGAAATCGGTTTGATTGTGGAAACCTATGGTCTGGGAATATGACTGAGGTTTGATGGTGGTACCCTATGGCTTGGCAACATGACTGAGGTTTGATTCTGGATCCCTGTGGCCAGGGAACATGACTAAGGCGTGATTTTGGAAACCTGTGGACTGGGAACATGACATCTGTTTAGATTGTGGAATACTGTGCCCTGGGAACCTGACTGAGGCTTGGTTCTGGAACACTGTGGACTGGGAACTTGACTGAGGTTTGATTCTGGACACCTTTGTGCTGGGAACATGACTGTGTTTTGATTGTGGAATCATGGGTCCTGCAAACATGACTGAGGTTTGATTCTGGAAACATGTGTCCTGGGAACATGACTGAGGTTTGATTCTGGACACCTTTGTGCTGGGAACATGACTGTGTTTTGATTGTGGAATCATGGGTCCTGCAAACATGACTGAGGTTTGATTGTAGAACCCTGTGCCCTGGAAACATGACTGTGGCCTGGTATTGGAAACCCATGGCCTAGGAATTTGACATTGGTTTGATTCTGGAAACCTGTGGCCTGGGAACATGACTGAGGTGTGATTCTGGAAAAGTGTGGCCTGGGAATATGACTGAGGTTTGATTCTGGAAATCTGTGGCCTGGGTATTTGACTGAGGTTTGATGGCAGAAATCTGTGGACTGGCAACATGACTGAGGTTTGATTGTAGAACCCTGTGCCCTGGAAACATGACTGCGACCTGATACTTGAAACCCATGGCCTGGGAACTTGACATTGGTTTGATTCTGGAAACCTGTGGCCAGGAACAAGACTGAGGCGTGATTCTGGAATGCTGTGGCCTGCGAACATGACATCTGTTTAGATTGTGGAATACTGGGCCCTGGGAACCTGACTGAGGCTTGGTTCTGGAACCCTGTGGACTGGGAACATGACTGAGCTTTTATTCTGGAACCCTGTAGCCTTGGAACATAACTGAGGATTGATTCTGGAACCCTGTGGCCGGGGAACATGACATCAGTGGATTCTGGAACCCTGTGTCCTGGGAACATGAGAACGGTTTGATTCTGGAACCCTGTGCCTTGGGAATATGTCTGAGGTTTGATGGTGGAAACCTGTGGCCTGGCAACATGACTGAGGTTTGTTTCTGGAACCCTGTTCCCTGGGAACATGAGTGAGTTTTGCTTCTGGACACCTTTGTCCTGGGAACATGACTGTGGTTTGATTGTGGAACCATAGGTCCTGCAAACATGACTGAGGTTTGATTCTGGATCCATGTGTCCTGGGAATATGACTGAGGTTTGATTCTGGAAATCTGTGGCCTGGGAACTTGACTGAGGTTTGATGGCAGGTAACCTGTGGACTGGCAACATGACTGAGGTTTGATTGTAGAACCCTGTGCCCTGGAAACATGACTGCGACCTGATACTTGAAACCCATGGCCTGGGAACTTGACATTGGTTTGATTCTGGAACCCTGTGGCCTGGAACAAGACTGAGGCGTGATTCTGGAATGCTGTGGCCTGCGAACATGACATCTGTTTAGATTGTGGAATACTGGGCCCTGGGAACCTGCCTGAGGCTTGGTTCTGGAACCCTGTAGACTGGGAACATGACTGAGGTTTTATTCTGGAATCCTGTGGCCTGGGAACATGACATCAGTGGATTCTGGAACCCTGTGCCCGGGGAACATGACATGAGTGGATTCTGGAACCCTGTGGCTGGGGAACAGGACATCAGTGGATTCTGGAACCCTGTGGCCTGGGAACATGAGAACGGTTTGATTCTGGAACCCTGTGGCCTGGGAACATGTCTGAGGTTTCATGGTGGAAACCTGTGGCTTGGCAACATGACTGAGGTTTGTTTCTGGAACCCTGTTCCCTGGGAACATGACTGAGGTTTGATTCTGGACACCTTTGTGCTGGGAACATGACTGTGTTTTGATTGTGGAATCATGGGTCCTGCAAACATGACTGAGGTTTGATTCTGGAACCATGTGTCCTGGGAATATGACTGAGGTTTGATTCTGGAAATCTGTGGCCTGGGAACTTGACTGAGGTTTGATGGCAGAAACCTGTGGACTGGCAACATGACTGAGGTTTGATTGTAGAACCCTGTGCCCTGGAAACATGACTGTGGCCTGAGAGTGGAAACCCATGGCCTAGGAATTTGACATTGGTTTGATTCTGGAAACCTGTGGCCTGGGAACATGACTGAGGCGTGATTCTGGAAAAGTGTGGCCTGGGAATATGACTGAGGTTTGATTCTGGAAATCTGTGGCCTGGGTACTTGACTGAGGTTTGATGGCAGAAATCTGTGGACTGGCAACATGACTGAGGTTTGATTGTAGAACCCTGTGCCCTGGAAACATGACTGCGACCTGATACTTGAAACCCATGGCCTGGGAACTTGACATTGGTTTGATTCTGGAACCCTGTGGCCAGGAACAAGACTGAGGCGTGATTCTGGAATGCTGTGGCCTGCGAACATGACATCTGTTTAGATTGTGGAATACTGGGCCCTGGGAACCTGACTGAGGCTTGGTTCTGGAACCCTGTGGACTGGGAACATGACTGAGCTTTATTCTGGAACCCTGTAGCCTTGGAATATAACTGAGGATTGATTCTGGAACCCTGTGGCCGGGGAACATGACATCCGTGGATTCTGGAACCCTGTGGCCTGGGAACATGAGAACGGTTTGATTCTGGAACCCTGTGCCTTGGGAATATGTCTGAGGTTTGATGGTGGAAATCTGTGGCCTGGCAACATGACTAAGGTTTGTTTCTGGAACCCTGTTCCCTGGGAACATGAGTGAGTTTTGCTTCTGGACACCTTTGTCCTGGGAACATGACTGTGGTTTGATTGTGGAACCATGGGTCCTGCAAACATGACTGAGGTTTGATTCTGGATCCATGTGTCCTGGGAATATGACTGAGGTTTGATTCTGGAAATCTGTGGCCTGGGAACTTGACTGAGGTTTGATGGCAGAAACCTGTGGACTGGCAACATTACTGAGGTTTGATTGTAGAACCCTGTGCCCTGGAAACATGACTGCGACCTGATACTTGAAACCCATGGCCTGGGAACTTGACATTGGTTTGATTCTGGAACCCTGTGGCCTGGAACAAGACTGAGGCGTGATTCTGGAATGCTGTGGCCTGCGAACATGACATCTGTTTAGATTGTGGAATACTGGGCCCTGGGAACCTGACTGAGGCTTGGTTCTGGAACCCTGTGGACTGGGAACATGACTGAGGTTTTATTCTGGAATCCTGTGGCCGGGGAACATGACATCAGTGGATTCTGGAACCCTGTGGCCTGGGAACATGAGAACGGTTTGATTCTGGAACCCTGTGACCTGTGAACATGTCTGAGGTTTGATGGTGGAAACCTGTGGCTTGGCAACATGACTGAGGTTTGTTTCTAGAACCCTGTTCCCTGGGAACATGACTGAGGTTTGATTCTGGACACCTTTGTGCTGGGAACATGACTGTGTTTTGATTGTGTAATCATGGGTCCTGCAAACATGACTGAGGTTTGATTCTGGAACCATGTGTCCTGGGAATATGACTGAGGTTTGATTCTGGAAATCTGTGGCCTGGGAACTTGACTGAGGTTTGATGGCAGAAACCTGTGGACTGGCAACATGACTGAGGTTTGATTGTAGAACCCTGTGCCCTGGAAACATGACTGTGGCCTGGTAGTGGAAACCCATGGCCTAGGAATTTGACATTGGTTTGATTCTGGAACCCTGTGGCCTGGGAACATGACTGAGGTTTGATTCTGGAACCATGTGTCCTGGGAATATGACTGAGGTTTGATTCTGGAAATCTGTGGCCAGGGAACTTGACTGAGGTTTGATGGCAGAAACCTGTGGACTGGCAACATGACTGAGGTTTGATTGTAGAACCCTGTGCCCTGGAAACATGACTGTGGCCTGGTAGTGGAAACCCATGGCCTAGGAATTTGACATTGGTTTGATTCTGGATCCCTGTGGCCAGGGAACATGACTGAGGCGTGATTCTGGAAACCTGCGGCCTGGGAACATGACATCTGTTTAGATTGTGGAATACTGTGCCCTGGGAACCTGACTGAAGGCTTGGTTCTGGAATCCTGTGGACTGGGAAAATGACTCAGGATTGATTCTGAGACCATGTCGCCTGGGTATGTGACTGTGGTTTGATTCTGGAAGCCATTGGACTGGGAATATGTCTGATGTTAGACTGTGTAATCCTGTGGCCTGGAAACATGACATCGGTTTGGATTCTGGTACCATGTTGCCTGGGAACATGAAATCGGTTTGATTGTGGAAACCTATGGTCTGGGAATATGACTGAGGTTTGATGGTGGTACCCTATGGCCTGGCAACATGACTGAGGTTTGATTCTGGATCCCTGTGGCCAGGGAACATGACTGAGGCGTGATTTTGGAAACCTGTGGACTGGGAACATGACATCTGTTTAGATTGTGGAATACTGTGCCCTGGGAACCTGACTGAGGCTTGGTTCTGAAACCCTGTGGACTGGGAACATGACTGAGCTTTTATTCTGGAACCCTGTAGCCTTGGAACATAACTGAGGATTGATTCTGGAACCCTGTGGCCGGGGAACATGACATCAGTGGATTCTGGATCCCTGTGGCCTGGGAATATGAGAACGGTTTGATTCTGGAACCCTGTGCCTTGGGAATATGTCTGAGGTTTGATGGTGGAAACCTGTGGACTGGCAACATGACTGAGGTTTGTTTCTGGAACCCTGTTCCCTGGGAACATGAGTGAGTTTTGCTTCTGGACACCTTTGTCCTGGGAACATGACTGTGGTTTGATTGTGGAACCATGGGTCCTGCAAACATGACTGAGGTTTGATTCTGGAACCATGTGTCCTGGGAATATGACTGAGGTTTGATTCTGGAAATCTGTGGCCTGGGAACTTGACTGAGGTTTGATGGCAGAAACCTGTGGACTGGCAACATGACTGAGGTTTGATTGTAGAACCCTGTGCCCTGGAAACATGACTGTGGCCTGGTAGTGGAAACCCATGGCCTAGGAATTTGACATTGGTTTGATTCTGGAATCCTGTGGCCTGGGAACATGACTGAGGCGTGATTCTGGAAAAGTGTGGTCTGGGAATATGACTGAGGTTTGATTCTGGAAATCTGTGGCCTGGGCACTTGACTGAGGTTTGATGGCAGAAACCTGTGGACTGGCAACATGACTGAGGTTTGATTGTAGAACCCTGTGCCCTGGAAACATGACTGCGACCTGATACTTGAAACCCATGGCCTGGGAACTTGACATTGGTTTGATTCTGGAACCCTGTGGCCAGGGAACATGACTGAGGCGAGATTCTGGAATCCTGTGCCCTGGAAACATGACTGTGGCTTGGTACTGGAAACCCATGGCCTAGGAATTTGCCATTGGTTTGATTCTGGAACCCTGTGGCCTGGGAACATGACTGAGGTTTGATTCTGGAACCATGTGTCCTGGGAATATGACTGAGGTTTGATTCTGGAAATCTGTGGCCTGGGAACTTGACTGAGGTTTGATGGCAGAAACCTGTGGACTGGCAACATGACTGAGGTTTGATTGTAGAACCCTGTGCCATGGAAACATGACTGCGGCCTGGTACTGGAAACCCATGGCCTGGGAACATGACATTGGTTTGATTCTGGAACCCTGTGGCCTGGGAACATGACTGAGGCGTGATTCTGGAAACCTGCGGCCTGGGAACATGACATCTGTTTAGATTGTGGAATACTGTGCCCTGGGAACCTGACTGAAGGCTTGGTTCTGGAATCCTGTGGACTGGGAACATGACTCAGGATTGATTCTGAGACCATGTCGCCTGGGTATATGACTGTGGTTTGATTCTGGAAGCCATTGGACTGGGAATATGTCTGATGTTAGATTGTGTAATCCTGTGGCCTGGAAACATGACATCGGTTTGGATTCTGATACCATGTTGCCTGGGAACATGAAATCGGTTTGATTGTGGAAACCTATGGCCTGGCAACATGACTGAGGTTTGATTCTGGATCCCTGTGGCCAGGGAACATGACTGAGGCGTGATTTTGGAAACCTGTGGACTGGGAACATGACATCTGTTTAGATTGTGGAATACTGTGCCCTGGGAACCTGACTGAGGCTTGGTTCTGGAACCCTGTGGACTGGGAACATGACTGAGGTTTGATTCTGGACACCTTTGTGCTGGGAACATGACTGTGTTTTGATTGTGGAATCATGGGTCCTGCAAACATGACTGAGGTTTGATTCTGGAACCATGTGTCCTGGGAATATGACTGAGGTTTGATTCTGGAAATCTGTGGCCTGGGAACTTGACTGAGGTTTGATGGCAGAAACCTGTGGACTGAAAACATGACTGAGGTTTGATTGTAGAACCCTGTGTCCTGGAAACATGACTGTGGCCTGATAGTGGAAACCCATGGCCTAGGAATTTGACATTGGTTTGATTCTGGAAACCTTTGGCCTGGGAACATGATTGAGGCGTGATTCTGGAAAAGTGTGGACTGGGAATATGACTGAGGTTTGATTCTGGAAATCTGTGGCCTGGGTATTTGACTGAGGTTTGATGGCAGAAATCTGTGGACTGGCAACATGACTGAGGTTTGATTGTAGAACCCTGTGCCCTGGAAACATGACTGCGACCTGATACTTGAAACCCATGGCCTGGGAACTTGACATTGGTTTGATTCTGGAACCCTGTGGCCAGGAACAAGACTGAGGCGTGATTCTGGAATGCTGTGGCCTGCGAACATGACATCTGTTTAGATTGTGGAATACTGGGCCCTGGGAACCTGACTGAGGCTTGGTTCTGGAACCCTGTGGACTGGGAACATGACTGAGCTTTTATTCTGAAACCCTGTAGCCTTGGAACATAATTGAGGATTGATTCTGGAACCCTGTGGCCGGGGAACATGACATCAGTGGATTCTGGAACCCTGTGGCCTGGGAACATGAGAACGGTTTGATTCTGGAACCCTGTGCCTTGGGAATATGTCTGAGGTTTGATGGTGGAAACCTGTGGCCTGGCAACATGACTGAGGTTTGTTTCTGGAACCCTGTTCCCTGGGAACATGAGTGAGTTTTGCTTCTGGACACCTTTGTCCTGGGAACATGACTGTGGTTTGATTGTGGAACCATGGGTCCTGCAAACATGACTGAGGTTTGATTCTGGATCCATGTGTCCTGGGAATATGACTGAGGTTTGATTCTGGAAATCTGTGGCCTGGGAACTTGACTGAGGTTTGATGGCAGAAACCTGTGGACTGGCAACATGACTGAGGTTTGATTGTAGAACCCTGTGCCCTGGAAACATGACTGCGACCTGATACTTGAAACCCATGGCCTGGGAACTTGACATTGGTTTGATTCTGGAACCCTGTGGCCTGGAACAAGACTGAGGCGTGATTCTGGAATGCTGTGGCCTGCGAACATGACATCTGTTTAGATTGTGGAATACTGGGCCCTGGGAACCTGACTGAGGCTTGGTTCTGGAACCCTGTGGACTGGGAACATGACTGAGGTTTTATTCTGGAATCCTGTGGCCTGGGAACATGACATCAGTGGATTCTGGAACCGTGTGCCCGGGGAACATGACATGAGTGGATTCTGGAACCCTGTGGCCGGGGAACAGGACATCAGTGGATTCTGGAACCCTGTTGCCTGGGAACTTGAGAACGGTTTGATTCTGGAACCCGGTGTCTTGGGAATATATCTGAGGTTTGATGGTGGTAACCTGTGGCCTGGCAACATGACTGAGGTTTGTTTCTGGAACCCTGTTCCCTGGGAACATGACTGAGGTTTGCTTCTGGACACCTTTCTCCTGGGAACATGACTGTGGTTTGATTGTGGAATCCTGTGGCCGGCGAACATGACTGAGGTTTGATTCTGGAACCATGTGTCCTGGGAATATGACTGAGCTTTGATTCTGGAAATCTGTGGCCTGGGAACTTGACTGAGGTTTGATGGCAGAAACCTGTGGACTGGCAACATGACTGAGGTTTGATTGTAGAACCCTGTGCCCTGGAAACATGACTGCGACCTGATACTTGAAACCCATGGCCTGGGAAATTGACATTGGTTTGATTCTGGAACCCTGTGGCCAGGGAACATGACTGAGGCGAGATTCTGGAATCCTGTGCCCTGGAAACATGACTGTGGCTTGGTACTGGAAACCCATGGTCTAGGAATTTGCCATTGGTTTGATTCTGGAACCCTGTGGCCTGGGAACATGACTGAGGTTTGATTCTGGAACCATGTGTCCTGGGAATATGACTGAGGTTTGATTCTGGAAATCTGTGGCCTGGGAACTTGACTGAGGTTTGATGGCAGAAACCTGTGGACTGGCAACATGACTGAGGTTTGATTGTAGAACCCTGTGCCATGGAAACATGACTGCGGCCTGGTACTGGAAACCCATGGCCTAGGAACCTGACATTGGTTTGATTCTGGAACCCTGTGGCCTGGGAACATGACTGAGGCGTGATTCTGGAAACCTGCGGCCTGGGAACATGACATCTGTTTAGATTGTGGAATACTGTGCCCTGGGAACCTGACTGAAGGCTTGGTTCTGGAATCCTGTGGACTGGGAACATGACTCAGGATTGATTCTGAGACCATGTCGCCTGGGTATATGACTGTGGTTTGATTCTGGAAGCCATTGGACTGGGAATATGTCTGATGTTAGATTGTGTAATCCTGTGGCCTGGAAACATGACATCGGTTTGGATTCTGGTACCATGTTGCCTGGGAACATGAAATCGGTTTGATTGTGGAAACCTATGGTCTACGAATATGACTGAGGTTTGATGGTGGTACCCTATGGCCTGGCAACATGACTGAGGTTTGATTCTGGATCCCTGTGGCCAGGGAACATGACTGAGGCGTGATTTTGGAAACCTGTGGACTGGGAACATGACATCTGTTTAGATTGTGGAATACTGTGCCCTGGGAAGCTGACTGAGGCTTGGTTCTGGAACCCTGTGGACTGGGAACATGACTGAGCTTTTATTCTGGAACCCTGTAGCCTTGGAACATAACTGAGGATTGATTCTGGAACCCTGTGGCCGGGGAACATGACATCAGTGGATTCTGGAACCCTGTGGCCTGGGAACATGAGAACGGTTTGATTCTGGAACCCTGTGCCTTGGGAATATGTCTGAGGTTTGATGGTGGAAACCTGTGGCCTGGCAACATGACTGAGGTTTGTTTCTGGAACCCTGTTCCCTGGGAACATGAGTGAGTTTTGCTTCTGGACACCTTTGTCCTGGGAACATGACTGTGGTTTGATTGTGGAACCATGGGTCCTGCAAACATGACTGAGGTTTGATTCTGGATCCATGTGTCCTGGGAATATGACTGAGGTTTGATTCTGGAAATCTGTGGCCTGGGAACTTGACTGAGGTTTGATGGCAGAAACCTGTGGACTGGCAACATGACTGAGGTTTGATTGTAGAACCCTGTGCCCTGGAAACATGACTGCGACCTGATACTTGAAACCCATGGCCTGGGAACTTGACATTGGTTTGATTCTGGAACCCTGTGGCCTGGAACAAGACTGAGGCGTGATTCTGGAATGCTGTGGCCTGCGAACATGACATCTGTTTAGATTGTGGAATACTGGGCCCTGGGAACCTGACTGAGGCTTGGTTCTGGAACCCTGTGGACTGGGAACATGACTGAGGTTTTATTCTGGAATCCTGTGGCCTGGGAACATGACATCAGTGGATTCTGGAACCCTGTGCCCGGGGAACATGACATCAGTGGATTCTGGAACCCTGTGGCCGGGGAACAGGACATCAGTGGATTCTGGAACCCTGTGGCCTGGGAACATGAGAACGCTTTGATTCTGGAACCCTGTGGCCTGGGAACATGTCTGAGGTTTCATGGTGGAAACCTGTGGCTTGGCAACATGACTGAGGTTTGTTTCTGGAACCCAGTTCCCTGGGAACATGACTGAGGTTTGATTCTTGACACCTTTGTGCTGGGAACATGACTGTGTTTTGATTGTGGAATCATGGGTCCTGCAAATATGACTGAGGTTTGATTCTGGAACCATGTGTCCTGGGAATATGACTGAGGTTTGATTCTGGAAATCTGTGGCCTGGGAACTTGACTGAGGTTTGATGGCAGAAACCTGTGGACTGGCAACATGACTGAGGTTTGATTGTAGAACCCTGTGCCCTGGAAACATGACTGTGGCCTGGTAGTGGAAACCCATGGCCTAGGAATTTGACATTGGTTTGATTCTGGAAACCTGTGGCCTGGGAACATGACTGAGGCGTGATTCTGGAAAAGTGTGGCCTGGGAATATGACTGAGGTTTGATTCTGGAAATCTGTGGCCTGGGTACTTGACTGAGGTTTGATGGCAGAAATCTGTGGACTGGCAACATGACTGAGGTTTGATTGTAGAACCCTGTGCCCTGGAAACATGACTGCGACCTGATACTTGAAACCCATGGCCTGGGAACTTGACATTGGTTTGATTCTGGAACCCTGTGGCCTGGAACAAGACTGAGGCGTGATTCTGGAATGCTGTGGCCTGCGAACATGACATCTGTTTAGATTGTGGAATACTGGGCCCTGGGAACCTGACTGAGGCTTGGTTCTGGAACCCTGTGGACTGGGAACATGACTGAGGTTTTATTCTGGAATCCTGTGGCCTGGGAACATGACATCAGTGGATTCTGGAACCCTGTGCCCGGGGAACAGTACATCAGTGGATTCTGGAATCCTGTTGCCTGGGAACTTGAGAACGGTTTGATTCTGGAACCCTGTGTCTTGGGAATATATCTGAGGTTTGATGGTGGAAACCTGTGGCCTGGCAACATGACTGAGGTTTGTTTCTGGAACCCTGTTCCCTGGGAACATGACTGAGGTTTGCTTCTGGACACCTTTCTCCTGGGAACATGACTGTGGTTTGATTGTGGAATCCTGTGGCCTGCGAACATGACTGAGGTTTGATTCTGGAACCATGTGTCCTGGGAATATGACTGAGCTTTGATTCTGGAAATCTGTGGCCTGGGCACTTGACTGAGGTTTGATGGCAGAAACCTGTGGACTGGCAACATGACTGAGGTTTGATTGTAGAACCCTGTGCCCTGGAAACATGACTGCGACCTGATACTTGAAACCCATGGCCTGGGAACTTGACATTGGTTTGATTCTGGAACCCTGTGGCCAGGGAACATGACTGAGGCGAGATTCTGGAATCCTGTGCCCTGGAAACATGACTGTGGCTTGGTACTGGAAACCCATGGCCTAGGAATTTGCCATTGGTTTGATTCTGGAACCCTGTGGCCTGGGAACATGACTGAGGTTTGATTCTGGAACCATGTGTCCTGGGAATATGACTGAGGTTTGATTCTGGAAATCTGTGGCCTGGGAACTTGACTGAGGTTTGATGGCAGAAACCTGTGGACTGGCAACATGACTGAGGTTTGATTGTAGAACCCTGTGCCATGGAAATATGACTGCGGCCTGGTACTGGAAACCCATGGCCTGGGAACATGACATTGGTTTGATTCTGGAACCCTGTGGCCTGGGAACATGACTGAGGCGTGATTCTGGAAACCTGCGGCCTGGGAACATGACATCTGTTTAGATTGTGGAATACTGTGCCCTGGGAACCTGACTGAAGGCTTGGTTCTGGAATCCTGTGGACTGGGAACATGACTCAGGATTGATTCTGAGACCATGTCGCCTGGGTATATGACTGTGGTTTGATTCTGGAAGCCATTGGACTGGGAATATGTCTGATGTTAGATTGTGTAATCCTGTGGCCTGGAAACATGACATCGGTTTGGATTCTGGTACCATGTTGCCTGGGAACATGAAATCGGTTTGATTGTGGAAACCTATGGTCTGGGAATATGACTGAGGTTTGATGGTGGTACCCTATGGCTTGGCAACATGACTGAGGTTTGATTCTGGATCCCTGTGGCCAGGGAACATGACTAAGGCGTGATTTTGGAAACCTGTGGACTGGGAACATGACATCTGTTTAGATTGTGGAATACTGTGCCCTGGGAACCTGACTGAGGCTTGGTTCTGGAACACTGTGGACTGGGAACTTGACTGAGGTTTGATTCTGGACACCTTTGTGCTGGGAACATGACTGTGTTTTGATTGTGGAATCATGGGTCCTGCAAACATGACTGAGGTTTGATTCTGGAAACATGTGTCCTGGGAACATGACTGAGGTTTGATTCTGGACACCTTTGTGCTGGGAACATGACTGTGTTTTGATTGTGGAATCATGGGTCCTGCAAACATGACTGAGGTTTGATTGTAGAACCCTGTGCCCTGGAAACATGACTGTGGCCTGGTATTGGAAACCCATGGCCTAGGAATTTGACATTGGTTTGATTCTGGAAACCTGTGGCCTGGGAACATGACTGAGGTGTGATTCTGGAAAAGTGTGGCCTGGGAATATGACTGAGGTTTGATTCTGGAAATCTGTGGCCTGGGTATTTGACTGAGGTTTGATGGCAGAAATCTGTGGACTGGCAACATGACTGAGGTTTGATTGTAGAACCCTGTGCCCTGGAAACATGACTGCGACCTGATACTTGAAACCCATGGCCTGGGAACTTGACATTGGTTTGATTCTGGAAACCTGTGGCCAGGAACAAGACTGAGGCGTGATTCTGGAATGCTGTGGCCTGCGAACATGACATCTGTTTAGATTGTGGAATACTGGGCCCTGGGAACCTGACTGAGGCTTGGTTCTGGAAACCTGTGGACTGGGAACATGACTGAGCTTTTATTCTGGAACCCTGTAGCCTTGGAACATAACTGAGGATTGATTCTGGAACCCTGTGGCCGGGGAACATGACATCAGTGGATTCTGGAACCCTGTGTCCTGGGAACATGAGAACGGTTTGATTCTGGAACCCTGTGCCTTGGGAATATGTCTGAGGTTTGATGGTGGAAACCTGTGGCCTGGCAACATGACTGAGGTTTGTTTCTGGAACCCTGTTCCCTGGGAACATGAGTGAGTTTTGCTTCTGGACACCTTTGTCCTGGGAACATGACTGTGGTTTGATTGTGGAACCATAGGTCCTGCAAACATGACTGAGGTTTGATTCTGGATCCATGTGTCCTGGGAATATGACTGAGGTTTGATTCTGGAAATCTGTGGCCTGGGAACTTGACTGAGGTTTGATGGCAGGTAACCTGTGGACTGGCAACATGACTGAGGTTTGATTGTAGAACCCTGTGCCCTGGAAACATGACTGCGACCTGATACTTGAAACCCATGGCCTGGGAACTTGACATTGGTTTGATTCTGGAACCCTGTGGCCTGGAACAAGACTGAGGCGTGATTCTGGAATGCTGTGGCCTGCGAACATGACATCTGTTTAGATTGTGGAATACTGGGCCCTGGGAACCTGCCTGAGGCTTGGTTCTGGAACCCTGTAGACTGGGAACATGACTGAGGTTTTATTCTGGAATCCTGTGGCCTGGGAACATGACATCAGTGGATTCTGGAACCCTGTGCCCGGGGAACATGACATGAGTGGATTCTGGAACCCTGTGGCTGGGGAACAGGACATCAGTGGATTCTGGAACCCTGTGGCCTGGGAACATGAGAACGGTTTGATTCTGGAACCCTGTGGCCTGGGAACATGTCTGAGGTTTCATGGTGGAAACCTGTGGCTTGGCAACATGACTGAGGTTTGTTTCTGGAACCCTGTTCCCTGGGAACATGACTGAGGTTTGATTCTGGACACCTTTGTGCTGGGAACATGACTGTGTTTTGATTGTGGAATCATGGGTCCTGCAAACATGACTGAGGTTTGATTCTGGAACCATGTGTCCTGGGAATATGACTGAGGTTTGATTCTGGAAATCTGTGGCCTGGGAACTTGACTGAGGTTTGATGGCAGAAACCTGTGGACTGGCAACATGACTGAGGTTTGATTGTAGAACCCTGTGCCCTGGAAACATGACTGTGGCCTGAGAGTGGAAACCCATGGCCTAGGAATTTGACATTGGTTTGATTCTGGAAACCTGTGGCCTGGGAACATGACTGAGGCGTGATTCTGGAAAAGTGTGGCCTGGGAATATGACTGAGGTTTGATTCTGGAAATCTGTGGCCTGGGTACTTGACTGAGGTTTGATGGCAGAAATCTGTGGACTGGCAACATGACTGAGGTTTGATTGTAGAACCCTGTGCCCTGGAAACATGACTGCGACCTGATACTTGAAACCCATGGCCTGGGAACTTGACATTGGTTTGATTCTGGAACCCTGTGGCCAGGAACAAGACTGAGGCGTGATTCTGGAATGCTGTGGCCTGCGAACATGACATCTGTTTAGATTGTGGAATACTGGGCCCTGGGAACCTGACTGAGGCTTGGTTCTGGAACCCTGTGGACTGGGAACATGACTGAGCTTTATTCTGGAACCCTGTAGCCTTGGAATATAACTGAGGATTGATTCTGGAACCCTGTGGCCGGGGAACATGACATCCGTGGATTCTGGAACCCTGTGGCCTGGGAACATGAGAACGGTTTGATTCTGGAACCCTGTGCCTTGGGAATATGTCTGAGGTTTGATGGTGGAAATCTGTGGCCTGGCAACATGACTAAGGTTTGTTTCTGGAACCCTGTTCCCTGGGAACATGAGTGAGTTTTGCTTCTGGACACCTTTGTCCTGGGAACATGACTGTGGTTTGATTGTGGAACCATGGGTCCTGCAAACATGACTGAGGTTTGATTCTGGATCCATGTGTCCTGGGAATATGACTGAGGTTTGATTCTGGAAATCTGTGGCCTGGGAACTTGACTGAGGTTTGATGGCAGAAACCTGTGGACTGGCAACATTACTGAGGTTTGATTGTAGAACCCTGTGCCCTGGAAACATGACTGCGACCTGATACTTGAAACCCATGGCCTGGGAACTTGACATTGGTTTGATTCTGGAACCCTGTGGCCTGGAACAAGACTGAGGCGTGATTCTGGAATGCTGTGGCCTGCGAACATGACATCTGTTTAGATTGTGGAATACTGGGCCCTGGGAACCTGACTGAGGCTTGGTTCTGGAACCCTGTGGACTGGGAACATGACTGAGGTTTTATTCTGGAATCCTGTGGCCGGGGAACATGACATCAGTGGATTCTGGAACCCTGTGGCCTGGGAACATGAGAACGGTTTGATTCTGGAACCCTGTGACCTGTGAACATGTCTGAGGTTTGATGGTGGAAACCTGTGGCTTGGCAACATGACTGAGGTTTGTTTCTAGAACCCTGTTCCCTGGGAACATGACTGAGGTTTGATTCTGGACACCTTTGTGCTGGGAACATGACTGTGTTTTGATTGTGTAATCATGGGTCCTGCAAACATGACTGAGGTTTGATTCTGGAACCATGTGTCCTGGGAATATGACTGAGGTTTGATTCTGGAAATCTGTGGCCTGGGAACTTGACTGAGGTTTGATGGCAGAAACCTGTGGACTGGCAACATGACTGAGGTTTGATTGTAGAACCCTGTGCCCTGGAAACATGACTGTGGCCTGGTAGTGGAAACCCATGGCCTAGGAATTTGACATTGGTTTGATTCTGGAACCCTGTGGCCTGGGAACATGACTGAGGTTTGATTCTGGAACCATGTGTCCTGGGAATATGACTGAGGTTTGATTCTGGAAATCTGTGGCCAGGGAACTTGACTGAGGTTTGATGGCAGAAACCTGTGGACTGGCAACATGACTGAGGTTTGATTGTAGAACCCTGTGCCCTGGAAACATGACTGTGGCCTGGTAGTGGAAACCCATGGCCTAGGAATTTGACATTGGTTTGATTCTGGATCCCTGTGGCCAGGGAACATGACTGAGGCGTGATTCTGGAAACCTGCGGCCTGGGAACATGACATCTGTTTAGATTGTGGAATACTGTGCCCTGGGAACCTGACTGAAGGCTTGGTTCTGGAATCCTGTGGACTGGGAAAATGACTCAGGATTGATTCTGAGACCATGTCGCCTGGGTATGTGACTGTGGTTTGATTCTGGAAGCCATTGGACTGGGAATATGTCTGATGTTAGACTGTGTAATCCTGTGGCCTGGAAACATGACATCGGTTTGGATTCTGGTACCATGTTGCCTGGGAACATGAAATCGGTTTGATTGTGGAAACCTATGGTCTGGGAATATGACTGAGGTTTGATGGTGGTACCCTATGGCCTGGCAACATGACTGAGGTTTGATTCTGGATCCCTGTGGCCAGGGAACATGACTGAGGCGTGATTTTGGAAACCTGTGGACTGGGAACATGACATCTGTTTAGATTGTGGAATACTGTGCCCTGGGAACCTGACTGAGGCTTGGTTCTGAAACCCTGTGGACTGGGAACATGACTGAGCTTTTATTCTGGAACCCTGTAGCCTTGGAACATAACTGAGGATTGATTCTGGAACCCTGTGGCCGGGGAACATGACATCAGTGGATTCTGGATCCCTGTGGCCTGGGAATATGAGAACGGTTTGATTCTGGAACCCTGTGCCTTGGGAATATGTCTGAGGTTTGATGGTGGAAACCTGTGGACTGGCAACATGACTGAGGTTTGTTTCTGGAACCCTGTTCCCTGGGAACATGAGTGAGTTTTGCTTCTGGACACCTTTGTCCTGGGAACATGACTGTGGTTTGATTGTGGAACCATGGGTCCTCCAAACATGACTGAGGTTTGATTCTGGAACCATGTGTCCTGGGAATATGACTGAGGTTTGATTCTGGAAATCTGTGGCCTGGGAACTTGACTGAGGTTTGATGGCAGAAACCTGTGGACTGGCAACATGACTGAGGTTTGATTGTAGAACCCTGTGCCCTGGAAACATGACTGTGGCCTGGTAGTGGAAACCCATGGCCTAGGAATTTGACATTGGTTTGATTCTGGAATCCTGTGGCCTGGGAACATGACTGAGGCGTGATTCTGGAAAAGTGTGGTCTGGGAATATGACTGAGGTTTGATTCTGGAAATCTGTGGCCTGGGTACTTAACTGAGTTTTGATGGCAGAAATCTGTGGACTGGTAACATGATTGAGGTTTGCGTGTAGAACCCTGTGCCCTGGAAACATGACTGCGACCTGCTACTTGAAACCCATGGCCTGGGAACTTGACATTGGTTTGATTCTGGAACCCTGTGGCCAGGAACAAGACTGAGGCGTGATTCTGGAATGCTGTGGCCTGCGAACATGACATCTGTTTAGATTGTGGAATACTGGGCCCTGGGAACCTGACTGAGGCTTGGTTCTGGAACCCTGTGGACTGGGAACATGACTGAGCATTTATTCTGGAACCCTGTAGCCTTGGAACATAACTGAGGATTGATTCTGGAACCCTGTGGCCGGGGAAAATGACATCAGTGGATTCTGGAACCCTGTGCCTTGGGAATATGTCTGAGGTTTAATGGTGGAAACCTGTGGCCTGGCAACATGACTGAGGTTTGTTTCTGGAACCCTGTTCCCTGGGAACATGAGTGAGGTTTGCTTCTGGACACCTTTGTCCTGGGAAAATGACTGTGGTTTGATTGTGGAACCATGGGTCCTGCAAACATGACTGAGGTTTGATTCTGGATCCATGTGTCCTGGGAATATGACTGAGGTTTGATTCTGGAAATCTGTGGCCTGGGAACTTGACTGAGGTTAGATGGCAGAAACCTGTGGACTGGCAACATGACTGAGGTTTGATTGTAGAACCCTGTGCCCTGGAAACATGACAGCGACCTGATACTTGAAACCCATGGCCTGGGAACTTGACATTGGTTTGATTCTGGCACCCTGTGGCCAGGGAACATGACTGAGGCGAGATTCTGGAATCCTGTGCCCTGGAAACATGACTGTGGCTTGGTACTGGAAACCCATGGCCTAGGAATTTGCCATTGGTTTGATTCTGGAACCCTGTGGCCTGGGAACATGACTGAGGTTTGATTCTGGAACCATGTGTCCTGGGAATATGACTGAGGTTTGATTCTGGAAATCTGTGGCCTGGGAACTTGACTGAGGTTTGATGGCAGAAACCTGTGGACTGGCAACATGACTGAGGTTTGATTGTAGAACCCTGTGCCATGGAAACATGACTGCGGCCTGGTACTGGAAACCCATGGCCTGGGAACTTGACATTGGTTTGATTCTGGAACCCTGTGGCCTGGGAACATGACTGAGGCGTGATTCTGGAAACCTGCGGCCTGGGAACATGACATCTGTTTAGATTGTGGAATACTGTGCCCTGGGAACCTGACTGAAGGCTTGGTTCTGGAATCCTGTGGACTGGGAACATGACTCAGGATTGATTCTGAGACCATGTCGCCTGGGTATATGACTGTGGTTTGATTCTGGAAGCCATTGGACTGGGAATATGTCTGATGTTAGACTGTGTAATCCTGTGGCCTGGAAACATGACATCGGTTTGGATTCTGGTACCATGTTGCCTGGGAACATGAAATCGGTTTGATTGTGGAAACCTATGGTCTGGGAATATGACTGAGGTTTGATGGTGGTACCCTATGGCCTGGCAACATGACTGAGGTTTGATTCTGGATCCCTGTGGCCAGGGAACATGACTGAGGCGTGATTTTGGAAACCTGTGGACTGGGAACATGACATCTGTTTAGATTGTGGAATACTGTGCCCTGGGAACCTGACTGAGGCTTGGTTCTGGAACCCTGTGGACTGGGAACATGACTGAGCTTTTATTCTGGAACCCTGTAGCCTTGGAACATAACTGAGGATTGATTCTGGAACCCTGTGGCCGGGGAACATGACATCAGTGGATTCTGGATCCCTGTGGCCTGGGAATATGAGAACGGTTTGATTCTGGAACCCTGTGCCTTGGGAATATGTCTGAGGTTTGATGGTGGAAACCTGTGGACTGGCAACATGACTGAGGTTTGTTTCTGGAACCCTGTTCCCTGGGAACATGAGTGAGTTTTGCTTCTGGACACCTTTGTCCTGGGAACATGACTGTGGTTTGATTGTGGAACCATGGGTCCTGCAAACATGACTGAGGTTTGATTCTGGAACCATGTGTCCTGGGAATATGACTGAGGTTTGATTCTGGAAATCTGTGGCCTGGGAACTTGACTGAGGTTTGATGGCAGAAACCTGTGGACTGGCAACATGACTGAGGTTTGATTGTAGAACCCTGTGCCCTGGAAACATGACTGTGGCCTGGTAGTGGAAACCCATGGCCTAGGAATTTGACATTGGTTTGATTCTGGAATCCTGTGGCCTGGGAACATGACTGAGGCGTTATTCTGGAAAAGTGTGGTCTGGGAATATGACTGAGGTTTGATTCTGGAAATCTGTGGCCTGGGTACTTAACTGAGTTTTGATGGCAGAAATCTGTGGACTGGTAACATGATTGAGGTTTGAGTGTAGAACCCTGTGCCCTGGAAACATGACTGCGACCTGATACTTGAAACCCATGGCCTGGGAACTTGACATTGGTTTGATTCTGGAACCCTGTGGCCAGGAACAAGACTGAGGCGTGATTCTGGAATGCTGTGGCCTGCGAACATGACATCTGTTTAGATTGTGGAATACTGGGCCCTGGGAACCTGACTGAGGCTTAGTTCTGGAACCCTGTGGACTGGGAACATGACTGAGCATTTATTCTGGAACCCTGTAGCCTTGGAACATAACTGAGGATTGATTCTGGAACCCTGTGGCCGGGGAAAATGACATCAGTGGTTTCTGGAACCCTGTGCCTTGGGAATATGTCTGAGGTTTAATGGTGGAAACCTGTGGCCTGGCAACATGACTGAGGTTTGTTTCTGGAACCCTGTTCCCTGGGAACATGAGTGAGGTTTGCTTCTGGACACCTTTGTCCTGGGAACATGACTGTGGTTTGATTGTGGAACCATGGGTCCTGCAAACATGACTGAGGTTTGATTCTGGATCCATGTGTCCTGGGAATATGACTGAGGTTTGATTCTGGAAATCTGTGGCCTGGGAACTTGACTTAGGTTAGATGGCAGAAACCTGTGGACTGGCAACATGACTGAGGTTTGATTGTAGAACCCTGTGCCCTGGAAACATGACAGCGACCTGATACTTGAAACCCATGGCCTGGGAACTTGACATTGGTTTGATTCTGGCACCCTGTGGCCAGGGAACATGACTGAGGCGAGATTCTGGAATCCTGTGCCCTGGAAACATGACTGTGGCTTGGTACTGGAAACCCATGGCCTAGGAATTTGCCATTGGTTTGATTCTGGAACCCTGTGGCCTGGGAACATGACTGAGGTTTGATTCTGGAACCATGTGTCCTGGGAATATGACTGAGGTTTGATTCTGGAAATCTGTGGCCTGGGAACTTGACTGAAGTTTGATGGCAGAAACCTGTGGACTGGCAACATGACTGAGGTTTGATTGTAGAACCCTGTGCCATGGAACCATGACTGCGGCCTGGTACTGGAAACCCATGGCCTGGGAACTTGACATTGGTTTGATTCTGGAACCCTGTGGCCTGGGAACATGACTGAGGCGTGGTTCTGGAAACCTGCGGCCTGGGAACATGACATCTGTTTAGATTGTGGAATACTGTGCCCTGGGAACCTGACTGAAGGCTTGGTTCTGGAATCCTGTGGACTGGGAACATGACTCAGGATTGATTCTGAGACCATGTCGCCTGGGTATATGACTGTGGTTTGATTCTGGAAGCCATTGGACTGGGAATATGTCTGATGTTAGACTGTGTAATCCTGTGGCCTGGAAACATGACATCGGTTTGGATTCTGGTACCATGTTGCCTGGGAACATGAAATCGGTTTGATTGTGGAAACCTATGGTCTGGGAATATGACTGAGGTTTGATGGTGGTACCCTATGGCCTGGCAACATGACTGAGGTTTGATTCTGGATCCCTGTGGCCAGGGAACATGACTGAGGCGTGATTTTGGAAACCTGTGGACTGGGAACATGACATCTGTTTAGATTGTGGAATACTGTGCCCTGGGAACCTGACTGAGGCTTGGTTCTGGAACCCTGTGGATTGGGAACATGACTGAGCTTTTATTCTGGAACCCTGTAGCCTTGGAACATAACTGAGGATTGATTCTGGAACCCTGTGGCCGGGGAACATGACATCAGTGGATTCTGGATCCCTGTGGCCTGGGAATATGAGAACGGTTTGATTCTGGAACCCTGTGCCTTGGGAATATGTCTGAGGTTTGATGGTGGAAACCTGTGGACTGGCAACATGACTGAGGTTTGTTTCTGGAACCCTGTTCCCTGGGAACATGAGTGAGTTTTGCTTCTGGACACCTTTGTCCTGGGAACATGACTGTGGTTTGATTGTGGAACCATGGGTCCTGCAAACATGACTGAGGTTTGATTCTGGATCCATGTGTCCTGGGAATATGACTGAGGTTTGATTCTGGAAACCTGTGGCCTGGGTACTTGACTGAGGTTTGATGGCAGAAATCTGTGGACTGGCAACATGACTGAGGTGTGATTGTAGAACCCTGTGCCCTGGAAACATGACTGCGACCTGATACTTGAAACCCATGGCCTGGGAACTTGACATTGGTTTGATTCTGGAACCCTGTGGCCAGGAACAAGACTGAGGCGTGATTCTGGAATGCTGTGGCCTGCGAACATGACATCTGTTTAGATTGTGGAATACTGGGCACTGGGAACCTGACTGAGGCTTGGTTCTGGAACCCTGTGGACTGGGAACATGACTGGGGTTTTATTCTGGAATCCTGTGGCCTGGGAACATGACATCAGTGGATTCTGGAACCCTGTTGCCTGGGAACTTGAGAACGGTTTGATTCTGGAACCCTGTGTCTTGGGAATATATCTGAGGTTTGATGGTGGAAACCTGTGGCCTGGCAACATGACTGAGGTTTGTTTCTGGAACCCTGTTCCCTGGGAACATGAGTGAGTTTTGCTTCTGGACACCTTTGTCCTGGGAACATGACTGTGGTTTGATCATGGAATCCTGTGGCCTGCGAACATGACTGAGGTTTGATTCTGGAACTATGTGTCCTGGGAATATGACTGAGCTTTGATTCTGGAAATCTGTGGGCTGGGAACTTGACTGAGGTTTGATGGCAGAAACCTGTGGACTGGCAACATGACTGAGGTTTGATTGTAGAACCCTGTGCCCTGGAAACATGACTGCGACCTGATAATTGAAACCCATGGCCTGGGAACTTGACATTGGTTTGATTCTGGAAATCTGTGGCCTGGAACAAGACTGAGGCGTGATTCTGGAATGCTGTGGCCTGCGAACATGACATCTGTTTAGATTGTGGAATACTGGGCCCTGGGAACCTGACTGAGGCTTGGTTCTGGAACCCTGTGGACTGGGAACATGACAGAGGTTTTATTCTGGAATCCTGTGGCCTGGGAACATGACATCAGTGGATTCTGGAACCCTGTGCCCGGGGAACATGACATCAGTGGATTCTGGAACCCTGTGGCCGGGGAACAGGACATCAGTGGATTCTGGAATCCTGTGGCCTGGGAACATGAGAACGGTTTGATTCTGGAACCCTGTGGCCTGGGAACATGTCTGAGGTTTCATGGTGGAAACCTGTGGCTTGTCAACATGACTGAGGTTTGTTTCTGGAACCCTGTTCCCTGGGAACATGACTGAGGTTTGATTCTGGACACCTTTGTGCTGGGAACATGACTGTGTTTTGATTGTGGAATCATGGGTTCTGCAAACATGACTGAGGTTTGATTCTGGAACCATGTGTCCTGGGAATATGACTGAGGTTTGATTCTGGAAATCTGTGGCCTGGGAACTTGACTGAGGTTTGATGGCAGAAACCTGTGGACTGGCAACATGACTGAGGTTTGATTGTAGAACCCTGTGCCCTGGAAAAATGACTGTGGCCTGGTAGTGGAAACCCATGGCCTAGGAATTTGACATTGGTTTGATTCTGGAAACCTGTGGCCTGGGAACATGACTGAGGCGTGATTCTGAAAAAGTGTGGCCTGGGAATATGACTGAGGTTTGATTCTGGAAATCTGTGGCCTGGGTACTTGACTGAGATTTGATGGCAGAAATCTGTGGACTGGCAACATTACTGAGGTTTGATTGTAGAACCTTGTGCCCTGGAAACATGACTGCGACCTGATACTTGAAACCCATGGCCTGGGAACTAGACATTGGTTTGATTCTGGAACCCTGTGGCCAGGAACAAGACTGAGGCGTGATTCTGGAATGCTGTGGCCTGCGAACATGACATCTGTTTAGATTGTGGAATACTGGGCCCTGGGAACCTGACTGAGGCTTGGTTCTGGAACCCTGTGGACTGGGAACATGACTGAGGTTTTTTCTGGAACCCTGTAGCCTTGGAACATAACTGAGGATTGATTCTGGAACCCTGTGGCCGGGGAACATGACATCAGTGGATTCTGGATCCCTGTGGCCTGGGAATATGAGAACGGTTTGATTCTGGAACCCTGTGCCTTGGGAATATGTCTGAGGTTTGATGGTGGAAACCTGTGGACTGGCAACATGACTGAGGTTTGTTTCTGGAACCCTGTTCCCTGGGAACATGAGTGAGTTTTGCTTCTGGACACCTTTGTCCTGGGAACATGACTGTGGTTTGATTGTGGAACCATGGGTCCTGCAAACATGACTGAGGTTTGATTCTGGAACCATGTGTCCTGGGAATATGACTGAGGTTTGATTCTGGAAATCTGTGGCCTGGGAACTTGACTGAGGTTTGATGGCAGAAACCTGTGGACTGGCAACATGACTGAGGTTTGATTGTAGAACCCTGTGCCCTGGAAACATGACTGTGGCCTGGTAGTGGAAACCCATGGCCTAGGAATTTGACATTGGTTTGATTCTGGAATCCTGTGGCCTGGGAACATGACTGAGGCGTTATTCTGGAAAAGTGTGGTCTGGGAATATGACTGAGGTTTGATTCTGGAAATCTGTGGCCTGGGTACTTAACTGAGTTTTGATGGCAGAAATCTGTGGACTGGTAACATGATTGAGGTTTGAGTGTAGAACCCTGTGCCCTGGAAACATGACTGCGACCTGATACTTGAAACCCATGGCCTGGGAACTTGACATTGGTTTGATTCTGGAACCCTGTGGCCAGGAACAAGACTGAGGCGTGATTCTGGAATGCTGTGGCCTGCGAACATGACATCTGTTTAGATTGTGGAATACTGGGCCCTGGGAACCTGACTGAGGCTTGGTTCTGGAACCCTGTGGACTGGGAACATGACTGAGCATTTATTCTGGAACCCTGTAGCCTTGGAACATAACTGAGGATTGATTCTGGAACCCTGTGGCCGGGGAAAATGACATCAGTGGTTTCTGGAACCCTGTGCCTTGGGAATATGTCTGAGGTTTAATGGTGGAAACCTGTGGCCTGGCAACATGACTGAGGTTTGTTTCTGGAACCCTGTTCCCTGGGAACATGAGTGAGGTTTGCTTCTGGACACCTTTGTCCTGGGAACATGACTGTGGTTTGATTGTGGAACCATGGGTCCTGCAAACATGACTGAGGTTTGATTCTGGATCCATGTGTCCTGGGAATATGACTGAGGTTTGATTCTGGAAATCTGTGGCCTGGGAACTTGACTGAGGTTAGATGGCAGAAACCTGTGGACTGGCAACATGACTGAGGTTTGATTGTAGAACCCTGTGCCCTGGAAACATGACAGCGACCTGATACTTGAAACCCATGGCCTGGGAACTTGACATTGGTTTGATTCTGGCACCCTGTGGCCAGGGAACATGACTGAGGCGAGATTCTGGAATCCTGTGCCCTGGAAACATGACTGTGGCTTGGTACTGGAAACCCATGGCCTAGGAATTTGCCATTGGTTTGATTCTGGAACCCTGTGGCCTGGGAACATGACTGAGGTTTGATTCTGGAACCATGTGTCCTGGGAATATGACTGAGGTTTGATTCTGGAAATCTGTGGCCTGGGAACTTGACTGAGGTTTGATGGCAGAAACCTGTGGACTGGCAACATGACTGAGGTTTGATTGTAGAACCCTGTGCCATGGAAACATGACTGCGGCCTGGTACTGGAAACCCATGGCCTGGGAACTTGACATTGGTTTGATTCTGGAACCCTGTGGCCTGGGAACATGACTGAGGCGTGATTCTGGAAACCTGCGGCCTGGGAACATGACATCTGTTTAGATTGTGGAATACTGTGCCCTGGGAACCTGACTGAAGGCTTGGTTCTGGAATCCTGTGGACTGGGAACATGACTCAGGATTGATTCTGAGACCATGTCGCCTGGGTATATGACTGTGGTTTGATTCTGGAAGCCATTGGACTGGGAATATGTCTGATGTTAGACTGTGTAATCCTGTGGCCTGGAAACATGACATCGGTTTGGATTCTGGTACCATGTTGCCTGGGAACATGAAATCGGTTTGATTGTGGAAACCTATGGTCTGGGAATATGACTGAGGTTTGATGGTGGTACCCTATGGCCTGGCAACATGACTGAGGTTTGATTCTGGATCCCTGTGGCCAGGGAACATGACTGAGGCGTGATTTTGGAAACCTGTGGACTGGGAACATGACATCTGTTTAGATTGTGGAATACTGTGCCCTGGGAACCTGACTGAGGCTTGGTTCTGGAACCCTGTGGATTGGGAACATGACTGAGCTTTTATTCTGGAACCCTGTAGCCTTGGAACATAACTGAGGATTGATTCTGGAACCCTGTGGCCGGGGAACATGACATCAGTGGATTCTGGATCCCTGTGGCCTGGGAATATGAGAACGGTTTGATTCTGGAACCCTGTGCCTTGGGAATATGTCTGAGGTTTGATGGTGGAAACCTGTGGACTGGCAACATGACTGAGGTTTGTTTCTGGAACCCTGTTCCCTGGGAACATGAGTGAGTTTTGCTTCTGGACACCTTTGTCCTGGGAACATGACTGTGGTTTGATTGTGGAACCATGGGTCCTGCAAACATGACTGAGGTTTGATTCTGGATCCATGTGTCCTGGGAATATGACTGAGGTTTGATTCTGGAAACCTGTGGCCTGGGTACTTGACTGAGGTTTGATGGCAGAAATCTGTGGACTGGCAACATGACTGAGGTGTGATTGTAGAACCCTGTGCCCTGGAAACATGACTGCGACCTGATACTTGAAACCCATGGCCTGGGAACTTGACATTGGTTTGATTCTGGAACCCTGTGGCCAGGAACAAGACTGAGGCGTGATTCTGGAATGCTGTGGCCTGCGAACATGACATCTGTTTAGATTGTGGAATACTGGGCACTGGGAACCTGACTGAGGCTTGGTTCTGGAACCCTGTGGACTGGGAACATGACTGGGGTTTTATTCTGGAATCCTGTGGCCTGGGAACATGACATCAGTGGATTCTGGAACCCTGTTGCCTGGGAACTTGAGAACGGTTTGATTCTGGAACCCTGTGTCTTGGGAATATATCTGAGGTTTGATGGTGGAAACCTGTGGCCTGGCAACATGACTGAGGTTTGTTTCTGGAACCCTGTTCCCTGGGAACATGAGTGAGTTTTGCTTCTGGACACCTTTGTCCTGGGAACATGACTGTGGTTTGATCGTGGAATCCTGTGGCCTGCGAACATGACTGAGGTTTGATTCTGGAACTATGTGTCCTGGGAATATGACTGAGCTTTGATTCTGGAAATCTGTGGGCTGGGAACTTGACTGAGGTTTGATGGCAGAAACCTGTGGACTGGCAACATGACTGAGGTTTGATTGTAGAACCCTGTGCCCTGGAAACATGACTGCGACCTGATAATTGAAACCCATGGCCTGGGAACTTGACATTGGTTTGATTCTGGAAATCTGTGGCCTGGAACAAGACTGAGGCGTGATTCTGGAATGCTGTGGCCTGCGAACATGACATCTGTTTAGATTGTGGAATACTGGGCCCTGGGAACCTGACTGAGGCTTGGTTCTGGAACCCTGTGGACTGGGAACATGACAGAGGTTTTATTCTGGAATCCTGTGGCCTGGGAACATGACATCAGTGGATTCTGGAACCCTGTGCCCGGGGAACATGACATCAGTGGATTCTGGAACCCTGTGGCCGGGGAACAGGACATCAGTGGATTCTGGAATCCTGTGGCCTGGGAACATGAGAACGGTTTGATTCTGGAACCCTGTGGCCTGGGAACATGTCTGAGGTTTCATGGTGGAGACCTGTGGCTTGTCAACATGACTGAGGTTTGTTTCTGGAACCCTGTTCCCTGGGAACATGAGTGAGGTTTGCTTCTGGACACCTTTGTGCTGGGAACATGACTGTGTTTTGATTGTGGAATCATGGGTTCTGCAAACATGACTGAGGTTTGATTCTGGAACCATGTGTCCTGGGAATATGACTGAGGTTTGATTCTGGAAATCTGTGGCCTGGGAACTTGACTGAGGTTTGATGGCAGAAACCTGTGGACTGGCAACATGACTGAGGTTTGATTGTAGAACCCTGTGCCCTGGAAAAATGACTGTGGCCTGGTAGTGGAAACCCATGGCCTAGGAATTTGACATTGGTTTGATTCTGGAAACCTGTGGCCTGGGAACATGACTGAGGCGTGATTCTGGAAAACTGTGGCCTGGGAATATGACTGAGGTTTGATTCTGCAAATCTGTGGCCTGGGTACTTGACTGAGATTTGATGGCAGAAATCTGTGGACTGGCAACATTACTGAGGTTTGATTGTAGAACCTTGTGCCCTGGAAACATGACTGCGACCTGATACTTGAAACCCATGGCCTGGGAACTAGACATTGGTTTGATTCTGGAACCCTGTGGCCAGGAACAAGACTGAGGCGTGATTCTGGAATGCTGTGGCCTGCGAACATGACATCTGTTTAGATTGTGGAATACTGGGCCCTGGGAACCTGACTGAGGCTTGGTTCTGGAACCCTGTGGACTGGGAACATGACTGAGGTTTTTTCTGGAACCCTGTAGCCTTGGAACATAACTGAGGATTGATTCTGGAACCCTGTGGCCGGGGAACATGACATCAGTGGATTCTGGATCCCTGTGGCCTGGGAATATGAGAACGGTTTGATTCTGGAACCCTGTGCCTTGGGAATATGTCTGAGGTTTGATGGTGGAAACCTGTGGACTGGCAACATGACTGAGGTTTGTTTCTGGAACCCTGTTCCCTGGGAACATGAGTGAGTTTTGCTTCTGGACACCTTTGTCCTGGGAACATGACTGTGGTTTGATTGTGGAACCATGGGTCCTGCAAACATGACTGAGGTTTGATTCTGGAACCATGTGTCCTGGGAATATGACTGAGGTTTGATTCTGGAAATCTGTGGCCTGGGAACTTGACTGAGGTTTGATGGCAGAAACCTGTGGACTGGCAACATGACTGAGGTTTGATTGTAGAACCCTGTGCCCTGGAAACATGACTGTGGCCTGGTAGTGGAAACCCATGGCCTAGGAATTTGACATTGGTTTGATTCTGGAATCCTGTGGCCTGGGAACATGACTGAGGCGTTATTCTGGAAAAGTATGATCTGGGAATATGACTGAGGTTTGATTCTGGAAATCTGTGGCCTGGGTACTTAACTGAGTTTTGATGGCAGAAATCTGTGGACTGGTAACATGATTGAGGTTTGAGTGTAGAACCCTGTGCCCTGGAAACATGACTGCGACCTGATACTTGAAACCCATGGCCTGGGAACTTGACATTGGTTTGATTCTGGAACCCTGTGGCCAGGAACAAGACTGAGGCGTGATTCTGGAATGCTGTGGCCTGCGAACATGACATCTGTTTAGATTGTGGAATACTGGGCCCTGGGAACCTGACTGAGGCTTGGTTCTGGAACCCTGTGGACTGGGAACATGACTGAGCATTTATTCTGGAACCCTGTAGCCTTGGAACATAACTGAGGATTGATTCTGGAACCCTGTGGCCGGGGAAAATGACATCAGTGGTTTCTGGAACCCTGTGCCTTGGGAATATGTCTGAGGTTTAATGGTGGAAACCTGTGGCCTGGCAACATGACTGAGGTTTGTTTCTGGAACCCTGTTCCCTGGGAACATGAGTGAGGTTTGCTTCTGGACACCTTTGTCCTGGGAACATGACTGTGGTTTGATTGTGGAACCATGGGTCATGCAAACATGACTGAGGTTTGATTCTGGATCCATGTGTCCTGGGAATATGACTGAGGTTTGATTCTGGAAATCTGTGGCCTGGGAACTTGACTGAGGTTAGATGGCAGAAACCTGTGGACTGGCAACATGACTGAGGTTTGATTGTAGAACCCTGTGCCCTGGAAACATGACAGCGACCTGATACTTGAAACCCATGGCCTGGGAACTTGACATTGGTTTGATTCTGGCACCCTGTGGCCAGGGAACATGACTGAGGCGAGATTCTGGAATCCTGTGCCCTGGAAACATGACTGTGGCTTGGTACTGGAAACCCATGGCCTAGGAATTTGCCATTGGTTTGATTCTGGAACCCTGTGGCCTGGGAACATGACTGAGGTTTGATTCTGGAACCATGTGTCCTGGGAATATGACTGAGGTTTGATTCTGGAAATCTGTGGCCTGGGAACTTGACTGAGGTTTGATGGCAGAAACCTGTGGACTGGCAACATGACTGAGGTTTGATTGTAGAACCCTGTGCCATGGAAACATGACTGCGGCCTGGTACTGGAAACCCATGGCCTGGGAACTTGACATTGGTTTGATTCTGGAACCCTGTGGCCTGGGAACATGACTGAGGCGTGATTCTGGAAACCTGCGGCCTGGGAACATGACATCTGTTTAGATTGTGGAATACTGTGCCCTGGGAACCTGACTGAAGGCTTGGTTCTGGAATCCTGTGGACTGGGAACATGACTCAGGATTGATTCTGAGACCATGTCGCCTGGGTATATGACTGTGGTTTGATTCTGGAAGCCATTGGACTGGGAATATGTCTGATGTTAGACTGTGTAATCCTGTGGCCTGGAAACATGACATCGGTTTGGATTCTGGTACCATGTTGCCTGGGAACATAAAATCGGTTTGATTGTGGAAACCTATGGTCTGGGAATATGACTGAGGTTTGATGGTGGTACCCTATGGCCTGGCAACATGACTGAGGTTTGATTCTGGATCCCTGTGGCCAGGGAACATGACTGAGGCGTGATTTTGGAAACCTGTGGACTGGGAACATGACATCTGTTTAGATTGTGGAATACTGTGCCCTGGGAACCTGACTGAGGCTTGGTTCTGGAACCCTGTGGACTGGGAACATGACTGAGCTTTTATTCTGGAACCCTGTAGCCTTGGAACATAACTGAGGATTGATTCTGGAACCCTGTGGCCGGGGAACATGACATCAGTGGATTCTGGATCCCTGTGGCCTGGGAATATGAGAACGGTTTGATTCTGGAACCCTGTGCCTTGGGAATATGTCTGAGGTTTGATGGTGGAAACCTGTGGACTGGCAACATGACTGAGGTTTGTTTCTGGAACCCTGTTCCCTGGGAACATGAGTGAGTTTTGCTTCTGGACACCTTTGTCCTGGGAACATGACTGTGGTTTGATTGTGGAACCATGGGTCCTGCAAACATGACTGAGGTTTGATTCTGGAACCATGTGTCCTGGGAATATGACTGAGGTTTGATTCTGGAAATCTGTGGCCTGGGAACTTGACTGAGGTTTGATGGCAGAAACCTGTGGACTGGCAACATGACTGAGGTTTGATTGTAGAACCCTGTGCCCTGGAAACATGACTGTGGCCTGGTAGTGGAAACCCATGGCCTAGGAATTTGACATTGGTTTGATTCTGGAATCCTGTGGCCTGGGAACATGACTGAGGCGTGATTCTGGAAAAGTGTGGTCTGGGAATATGACTGAGGTTTGATTCTGGAAATCTGTGGCCTGGGTACTTAACTGAGTTTTGATGGCAGAAATCTGTGGACTGGTAACATGATTGAGGTTTGCGTGTAGAACCCTGTGCCCTGGAAACATGACTGCGACCTGCTACTTGAAACCCATGGCCTGGGAACTTGACATTGGTTTGATTCTGGAACCCTGTGGCCAGGAACAAGACTGAGGCGTGATTCTGGAATGCTGTGGCCTGCGAACATGACATCTGTTTAGATTGTGGAATACTGGGCCCTGGGAACCTGACTGAGGCTTGGTTCTGGAACCCTGTGGACTGGGAACATGACTGAGCATTTATTCTGGAACCCTGTAGCCTTGGAACATAACTGAGGATTGATTCTGGAACCCTGTGGCCGGGGAAAATGACATCAGTGGATTCTGGAACCCTGTGCCTTGGGAATATGTCTGAGGTTTAATGGTGGAAACCTGTGGCCTGGCAACATGACTGAGGTTTGTTTCTGGAACCCTGTTCCCTGGGAACATGAGTGAGGTTTGCTTCTGGACACCTTTGTCCTGGGAAAATGACTGTGGTTTGATTGTGGAACCATGGGTCCTGCAAACATGACTGAGGTTTGATTCTGGATCCATGTGTCCTGGGAATATGACTGAGGTTTGATTCTGGAAATCTGTGGCCTGGGAACTTGACTGAGGTTAGATGGCAGAAACCTGTGGACTGGCAACATGACTGAGGTTTGATTGTAGAACCCTGTGCCCTGGAAACATGACAGCGACCTGATACTTGAAACCCATGGCCTGGGAACTTGACATTGGTTTGATTCTGGAACCCTGTGGCCAGGAACAAGACTGAGGCGTGATTCTGGAATGCTGTGGCCTGCGAACATGACATCTGTTTAGATTGTGGAATACTGGGCCCTGAGAACCTGACTGAGGCTTGGTTCTGGAACCCTGTGGACTGGGAACATGACTGAGGTTTTATTCTGGAATCCTGTGGCCTGGGAACATGACATCAGTGGATTCTGGAACCCTGTTGCCTGGGAACTTGAGAACGGTTTGATTCTGGAACCCTGTGTCTTGGGAATATATCTGAGGTTTGATGGTGGAAACCTGTGGCCTGGCAACATGACTGAGGTTTGTTTCTGGAACCCTGTTCCCTGGGAACATGAGTGAGTTTTGCTTCTGGACACCTTTGTCCTGGGAACATGACTGTGGTTTGATCATGGAATCCTGTGGCCTGCGAACATGACTGAGGTTTGATTCTGGAACTATGTGTCCTGGGAATATGACTGAGCTTTGATTCTGGAAATCTGTGGGCTGGGAACTTGACTGAGGTTTGATGGCAGAAACCTGTGGACTGGCAACATGACTGAGGTTTGATTGTAGAACCCTGTGCCCTGGAAACATGACTGCGACCTGATAATTGAAACCCATGGCCTGGGAACTTGACATTGGTTTGATTCTGGAAATCTGTGGCCTGGAACAAGACTGAGGCGTGATTCTGGAATGCTGTGGCCTGCGAACATGACATCTGTTTAGATTGTGGAATACTGGGCCCTGGGAACCTGACTGAGGCTTGGTTCTGGAACCCTGTGGACTGGGAACATGACAGAGGTTTTATTCTGGAATCCTGTGGCCTGGGAACATGACATCAGTGGATTCTGGAACCCTGTGCCCGGGGAACATGACATCAGTGGATTCTGGAACCCTGTGGCCGGGGAACAGGACATCAGTGGATTCTGGAATCCTGTGGCCTGGGAACATGAGAACGGTTTGATTCTGGAACCCTGTGGCCTGGGAACATGTCTGAGGTTTCATGGTGGAAACCTGTGGCTTGTCAACATGACTGAGGTTTGTTTCTGGAACCCTGTTCCCTGGGAACATGACTGAGGTTTGATTCTGGACACCTTTGTGCTGGGAACATGACTGTGTTTTGATTGTGGAATCATGGGTTCTGCAAACATGACTGAGGTTTGATTCTGGAACCATGTGTCCTGGGAATATGACTGAGGTTTGATTCTGGAAATCTGTGGCCTGGGAACTTGACTGAGGTTTGATGGCAGAAACCTGTGGACTGGCAACATGACTGAGGTTTGATTGTAGAACCCTGTGCCCTGGAAAAATGACTGTGGCCTGGTAGTGGAAACCCATGGCCTAGGAATTTGACATTGGTTTGATTCTGGAAACCTGTGGCCTGGGAACATGACTGAGGCGTGATTCTGAAAAAGTGTGGCCTGGGAATATGACTGAGGTTTGATTCTGGAAATCTGTGGCCTGGGTACTTGACTGAGATTTGATGGCAGAAATCTGTGGACTGGCAACATTACTGAGGTTTGATTGTAGAACCTTGTGCCCTGGAAACATGACTGCGACCTGATACTTGAAACCCATGGCCTGGGAACTAGACATTGGTTTGATTCTGGAACCCTGTGGCCAGGAACAAGACTGAGGCGTGATTCTGGAATGCTGTGGCCTGCGAACATGACATCTGTTTAGATTGTGGAATACTGGGCCCTGGGAACCTGACTGAGGCTTGGTTCTGGAACCCTGTGGACTGGGAACATGACTGAGGTTTTTTCTGGAACCCTGTAGCCTTGGAACATAACTGAGGATTGATTCTGGAACCCTGTGGCCGGGGAACATGACATCAGTGGATTCTGGATCCCTGTGGCCTGGGAATATGAGAACGGTTTGATTCTGGAACCCTGTGCCTTGGGAATATGTCTGAGGTTTGATGGTGGAAACCTGTGGACTGGCAACATGACTGAGGTTTGTTTCTGGAACCCTGTTCCCTGGGAACATGAGTGAGTTTTGCTTCTGGACACCTTTGTCCTGGGAACATGACTGTGGTTTGATTGTGGAACCATGGGTCCTGCAAACATGACTGAGGTTTGATTCTGGAACCATGTGTCCTGGGAATATGACTGAGGTTTGATTCTGGAAATCTGTGGCCTGGGAACTTGACTGAGGTTTGATGGCAGAAACCTGTGGACTGGCAACATGACTGAGGTTTGATTGTAGAACCCTGTGCCCTGGAAACATGACTGTGGCCTGGTAGTGGAAACCCATGGCCTAGGAATTTGACATTGGTTTGATTCTGGAATCCTGTGGCCTGGGAACATGACTGAGGCGTTATTCTGGAAAAGTGTGGTCTGGGAATATGACTGAGGTTTGATTCTGGAAATCTGTGGCCTGGGTACTTAACTGAGTTTTGATGGCAGAAATCTGTGGACTGGTAACATGATTGAGGTTTGAGTGTAGAACCCTGTGCCCTGGAAACATGACTGCGACCTGATACTTGAAACCCATGGCCTGGGAACTTGACATTGGTTTGATTCTGGAACCCTGTGGCCAGGAACAAGACTGAGGCGTGATTCTGGAATGCTGTGGCCTGCGAACATGACATCTGTTTAGATTGTGGAATACTGGGCCCTGGGAACCTGACTGAGGCTTGGTTCTGGAACCCTGTGGACTGGGAACATGACTGAGCATTTATTCTGGAACCCTGTAGCCTTGGAACATAACTGAGGATTGATTCTGGAACCCTGTGGCCGGGGAAAATGACATCAGTGGTTTCTGGAACCCTGTGCCTTGGGAATATGTCTGAGGTTTAATGGTGGAAACCTGTGGCCTGGCAACATGACTGAGGTTTGTTTCTGGAACCCTGTTCCCTGGGAACATGAGTGAGGTTTGCTTCTGGACACCTTTGTCCTGGGAACATGACTGTGGTTTGATTGTGGAACCATGGGTCCTGCAAACATGACTGAGGTTTGATTCTGGATCCATGTGTCCTGGGAATATGACTGAGGTTTGATTCTGGAAATCTGTGGCCTGGGAACTTGACTGAGGTTAGATGGCAGAAACCTGTGGACTGGCAACATGACTGAGGTTTGATTGTAGAACCCTGTGCCCTGGAAACATGACAGCGACCTGATACTTGAAACCCATGGCCTGGGAACTTGACATTGGTTTGATTCTGGCACCCTGTGGCCAGGGAACATGACTGAGGCGAGATTCTGGAATCCTGTGCCCTGGAAACATGACTGTGGCTTGGTACTGGAAACCCATGGCCTAGGAATTTGCCATTGGTTTGATTCTGGAACCCTGTGGCCTGGGAACATGACTGAGGTTTGATTCTGGAACCATGTGTCCTGGGAATATGACTGAGGTTTGATTCTGGAAATCTGTGGCCTGGGAACTTGACTGAGGTTTGATGGCAGAAACCTGTGGACTGGCAACATGACTGAGGTTTGATTGTAGAACCCTGTGCCATGGAAACATGACTGCGGCCTGGTACTGGAAACCCATGGCCTGGGAACTTGACATTGGTTTGATTCTGGAACCCTGTGGCCTGGGAACATGACTGAGGCGTGATTCTGGAAACCTGCGGCCTGGGAACATGACATCTGTTTAGATTGTGGAATACTGTGCCCTGGGAACCTGACTGAAGGCTTGGTTCTGGAATCCTGTGGACTGGGAACATGACTCAGGATTGATTCTGAGACCATGTCGCCTGGGTATATGACTGTGGTTTGATTCTGGAAGCCATTGGACTGGGAATATGTCTGATGTTAGACTGTGTAATCCTGTGGCCTGGAAACATGACATCGGTTTGGATTCTGGTACCATGTTGCCTGGGAACATGAAATCGGTTTGATTGTGGAAACCTATGGTCTGGGAATATGACTGAGGTTTGATGGTGGTACCCTATGGCCTGGCAACATGACTGAGGTTTGATTCTGGATCCCTGTGGCCAGGGAACATGACTGAGGCGTGATTTTGGAAACCTGTGGACTGGGAACATGACATCTGTTTAGATTGTGGAATACTGTGCCCTGGGAACCTGACTGAGGCTTGGTTCTGGAACCCTGTGGATTGGGAACATGACTGAGCTTTTATTCTGGAACCCTGTAGCCTTGGAACATAACTGAGGATTGATTCTGGAACCCTGTGGCCGGGGAACATGACATCAGTGGATTCTGGATCCCTGTGGCCTGGGAATATGAGAACGGTTTGATTCTGGAACCCTGTGCCTTGGGAATATGTCTGAGGTTTGATGGTGGAAACCTGTGGACTGGCAACATGACTGAGGTTTGTTTCTGGAACCCTGTTCCCTGGGAACATGAGTGAGTTTTGCTTCTGGACACCTTTGTCCTGGGAACATGACTGTGGTTTGATTGTGGAACCATGGGTCCTGCAAACATGACTGAGGTTTGATTCTGGATCCATGTGTCCTGGGAATATGACTGAGGTTTGATTCTGGAAACCTGTGGCCTGGGTACTTGACTGAGGTTTGATGGCAGAAATCTGTGGACTGGCAACATGACTGAGGTTTGATTGTAGAACCCTGTGCCCTGGAAACATGACTGCGACCTGATACTTGAAACCCATGGCCTGGGAACTTGACATTGGTTTGATTCTGGAACCCTGTGGCCAGGAACAAGACTGAGGCGTGATTCTGGAATGCTGTGGCCTGCGAACATGACATCTGTTTAGATTGTGGAATACTGGGCACTGGGAACCTGACTGAGGCTTGGTTCTGGAACCCTGTGGACTGGGAACATGACTGGGGTTTTATTCTGGAATCCTGTGGCCTGGGAACATGACATCAGTGGATTCTGGAACCCTGTTGCCTGGGAACTTGAGAACGGTTTGATTCTGGAACCCTGTGTCTTGGGAATATATCTGAGGTTTGATGGTGGAAACCTGTGGCCTGGCAACATGACTGAGGTTTGTTTCTGGAACCCTGTTCCCTGGGAACATGAGTGAGTTTTGCTTCTGGACACCTTTGTCCTGGGAACATGACTGTGGTTTGATCGTGGAATCCTGTGGCCTGCGAACATGACTGAGGTTTGATTCTGGAACTATGTGTCCTGGGAATATGACTGAGCTTTGATTCTGGAAATCTGTGGGCTGGGAACTTGACTGAGGTTTGATGGCAGAAACCTGTGGACTGGCAACATGACTGAGGTTTGATTGTAGAACCCTGTGCCCTGGAAACATGACTGCGACCTGATAATTGAAACCCATGGCCTGGGAACTTGACATTGGTTTGATTCTGGAAATCTGTGGCCTGGAACAAGACTGAGGCGTGATTCTGGAATGCTGTGGCCTGCGAACATGACATCTGTTTAGATTGTGGAATACTGGGCCCTGGGAACCTGACTGAGGCTTGGTTCTGGAACCCTGTGGACTGGGAACATGACAGAGGTTTTATTCTGGAATCCTGTGGCCTGGGAACATGACATCAGTGGATTCTGGAACCCTGTGCCCGGGGAACATGACATCAGTGGATTCTGGAACCCTGTGGCCGGGGAACAGGACATCAGTGGATTCTGGAATCCTGTGGCCTGGGAACATGAGAACGGTTTGATTCTGGAACCCTGTGGCCTGGGAACATGTCTGAGGTTTCATGGTGGAGACCTGTGGCTTGTCAACATGACTGAGGTTTGTTTCTGGAACCCTGTTCCCTGGGAACATGAGTGAGGTTTGCTTCTGGACACCTTTGTGCTGGGAACATGACTGTGTTTTGATTGTGGAATCATGGGTTCTGCAAACATGACTGAGGTTTGATTCTGGAACCATGTGTCCTGGGAATATGACTGAGGTTTGATTCTGGAAATCTGTGGCCTGGGAACTTGACTGAGGTTTGATGGCAGAAACCTGTGGACTGGCAACATGACTGAGGTTTGATTGTAGAACCCTGTGCCCTGGAAAAATGACTGTGGCCTGGTAGTGGAAACCCATGGCCTAGGAATTTGACATTGGTTTGATTCTGGAAACCTGTGGCCTGGGAACATGACTGAGGCGTGATTCTGGAAAACTGTGGCCTGGGAATATGACTGAGGTTTGATTCTGCAAATCTGTGGCCTGGGTACTTGACTGAGATTTGATGGCAGAAATCTGTGGACTGGCAACATTACTGAGGTTTGATTGTAGAACCTTGTGCCCTGGAAACATGACTGCGACCTGATACTTGAAACCCATGGCCTGGGAACTAGACATTGGTTTGATTCTGGAACCCTGTGGCCAGGAACAAGACTGAGGCGTGATTCTGGAATGCTGTGGCCTGCGAACATGACATCTGTTTAGATTGTGGAATACTGGGCCCTGGGAACCTGACTGAGGCTTGGTTCTGGAACCCTGTGGACTGGGAACATGACTGAGGTTTTTTCTGGAACCCTGTAGCCTTGGAACATAACTGAGGATTGATTCTGGAACCCTGTGGCCGGGGAACATGACATCAGTGGATTCTGGATCCCTGTGGCCTGGGAATATGAGAACGGTTTGATTCTGGAACCCTGTGCCTTGGGAATATGTCTGAGGTTTGATGGTGGAAACCTGTGGACTGGCAACATGACTGAGGTTTGTTTCTGGAACCCTGTTCCCTGGGAACATGAGTGAGTTTTGCTTCTGGACACCTTTGTCCTGGGAACATGACTGTGGTTTGATTGTGGAACCATGGGTCCTGCAAACATGACTGAGGTTTGATTCTGGAACCATGTGTCCTGGGAATATGACTGAGGTTTGATTCTGGAAATCTGTGGCCTGGGAACTTGACTGAGGTTTGATGGCAGAAACCTGTGGACTGGCAACATGACTGAGGTTTGATTGTAGAACCCTGTGCCCTGGAAACATGACTGTGGCCTGGTAGTGGAAACCCATGGCCTAGGAATTTGACATTGGTTTGATTCTGGAATCCTGTGGCCTGGGAACATGACTGAGGCGTTATTCTGGAAAAGTATGATCTGGGAATATGACTGAGGTTTGATTCTGGAAATCTGTGGCCTGGGTACTTAACTGAGTTTTGATGGCAGAAATCTGTGGACTGGTAACATGATTGAGGTTTGAGTGTAGAACCCTGTGCCCTGGAAACATGACTGCGACCTGATACTTGAAACCCATGGCCTGGGAACTTGACATTGGTTTGATTCTGGAACCCTGTGGCCAGGAACAAGACTGAGGCGTGATTCTGGAATGCTGTGGCCTGCGAACATGACATCTGTTTAGATTGTGGAATACTGGGCCCTGGGAACCTGACTGAGGCTTGGTTCTGGAACCCTGTGGACTGGGAACATGACTGAGCATTTATTCTGGAACCCTGTAGCCTTGGAACATAACTGAGGATTGATTCTGGAACCCTGTGGCCGGGGAAAATGACATCAGTGGTTTCTGGAACCCTGTGCCTTGGGAATATGTCTGAGGTTTAATGGTGGAAACCTGTGGCCTGGCAACATGACTGAGGTTTGTTTCTGGAACCCTGTTCCCTGGGAACATGAGTGAGGTTTGCTTCTGGACACCTTTGTCCTGGGAACATGACTGTGGTTTGATTGTGGAACCATGGGTCATGCAAACATGACTGAGGTTTGATTCTGGATCCATGTGTCCTGGGAATATGACTGAGGTTTGATTCTGGAAATCTGTGGCCTGGGAACTTGACTGAGGTTAGATGGCAGAAACCTGTGGACTGGCAACATGACTGAGGTTTGATTGTAGAACCCTGTGCCCTGGAAACATGACAGCGACCTGATACTTGAAACCCATGGCCTGGGAACTTGACATTGGTTTGATTCTGGCACCCTGTGGCCAGGGAACATGACTGAGGCGAGATTCTGGAATCCTGTGCCCTGGAAACATGACTGTGGCTTGGTACTGGAAACCCATGGCCTAGGAATTTGCCATTGGTTTGATTCTGGAACCCTGTGGCCTGGGAACATGACTGAGGTTTGATTCTGGAACCATGTGTCCTGGGAATATGACTGAGGTTTGATTCTGGAAATCTGTGGCCTGGGAACTTGACTGAGGTTTGATGGCAGAAACCTGTGGACTGGCAACATGACTGAGGTTTGATTGTAGAACCCTGTGCCATGGAAACATGACTGCGGCCTGGTACTGGAAACCCATGGCCTGGGAACTTGACATTGGTTTGATTCTGGAACCCTGTGGCCTGGGAACATGACTGAGGCGTGATTCTGGAAACCTGCGGCCTGGGAACATGACATCTGTTTAGATTGTGGAATACTGTGCCCTGGGAACCTGACTGAAGGCTTGGTTCTGGAATCCTGTGGACTGGGAACATGACTCAGGATTGATTCTGAGACCATGTCGCCTGGGTATATGACTGTGGTTTGATTCTGGAAGCCATTGGACTGGGAATATGTCTGATGTTAGACTGTGTAATCCTGTGGCCTGGAAACATGACATCGGTTTGGATTCTGGTACCATGTTGCCTGGGAACATAAAATCGGTTTGATTGTGGAAACCTATGGTCTGGGAATATGACTGAGGTTTGATGGTGGTACCCTATGGCCTGGCAACATGACTGAGGTTTGATTCTGGATCCCTGTGGCCAGGGAACATGACTGAGGCGTGATTTTGGAAACCTGTGGACTGGGAACATGACATCTGTTTAGATTGTGGAATACTGTGCCCTGGGAACCTGACTGAGGCTTGGTTCTGGAACCCTGTGGACTGGGAACATGACTGAGCTTTTATTCTGGAACCCTGTAGCCTTGGAACATAAATGAGGATTGATTCTGGAACCCTGTGGCCGGGGAACATGACATCAGTGGATTCTGGATCCCTGTGGCCTGGGAATATGAGAACGGTTTGATTCTGGAACCCTGTGCCTTGGGAATATGTCTGAGGTTTGATGGTGGAAACCTGTGGACTGGCAACATGACTGAGGTTTGTTTCTGGAACCCTGTTCCCTGGGAACATGAGTGAGTTTTGCTTCTGGACACCTTTGTCCTGGGAACATGACTGTGGTTTGATTGTGGAACCATGGGTCCTGCAAACATGACTGAGGTTTGATTCTGGAACCATGTGTCCTGGGAATATGACTGAGGTTTGATTCTGGAAATCTGTGGCCTGGGAACTTGACTGAGGTTTGATGGCAGAAACCTGTGGACTGGCAACATGACTGAGGTTTGATTGTAGAACCCTGTGCCCTGGAAACATGACTGTGGCCTGGTAGTGGAAACCCATGGCCTAGGAATTTGACATTGGTTTGATTCTGGAATCCTGTGGCCTGGGAACATGACTGAGGCGTGATTCTGGAAAAGTGTGGTCTGGGAATATGACTGAGGTTTGATTCTGGAAATCTGTGGCCTGGGTACTTAACTGAGTTTTGATGGCAGAAATCTGTGGACTGGTAACATGATTGAGGTTTGCGTGTAGAACCCTGTGCCCTGGAAACATGACTGCGACCTGCTACTTGAAACCCATGGCCTGGGAACTTGACATTGGTTTGATTCTGGAACCCTGTGGCCAGGAACAAGACTGAGGCGTGATTCTGGAATGCTGTGGCCTGCGAACATGACATCTGTTTAGATTGTGGAATACTGGGCCCTGGGAACCTGACTGAGGCTTGGTTCTGGAACCCTGTGGACTGGGAACATGACTGAGCATTTATTCTGGAACCCTGTAGCCTTGGAACATAACTGAGGATTGATTCTGGAACCCTGTGGCCGGGGAAAATGACATCAGTGGATTCTGGAACCCTGTGCCTTGGGAATATGTCTGAGGTTTAATGGTGGAAACCTGTGGCCTGGCAACATGACTGAGGTTTGTTTCTGGAACCCTGTTCCCTGGGAACATGAGTGAGGTTTGCTTCTGGACACCTTTGTCCTGGGAACATGACTGTGGTTTGATTGTGGAACCATGGGTCCTGCAAACATGACTGAGGTTTGATTCTGGATCCATGTGTCCTGGGAATATGACTGAGGTTTGATTCTGGAAATCTGTGGCCTGGGAACTTGACTGAGGTTAGATGGCAGAAACCTGTGGACTGGCAACATGACTGAGGTTTGATTGTAGAACCCTGTGCCCTGGAAACATGACAGCGACCTGATACTTGAAACCCATGGCCTGGGAACTTGACATTGGTTTGATTCTGGCACCCTGTGGCCAGGGAACATGACTGAGGCGAGATTCTGGAATCCTGTGCCCTGGAAACATGACTGTGGCTTGGTACTGGAAACCCATGGCCTAGGAATTTGCCATTGGTTTGATTCTGGAACCCTGTGGCCTGGGAACATGACTGAGGTTTGATTCTGGAACCATGTGTCCTGGGAATATGACTGAGGTTTGATTCTGGAAATCTGTGGCCTGGGAACTTGACTGAGGTTTGATGGCAGAAACCTGTGGACTGGCAACATGACTGAGGTTTGATTGTAGAACCCTGTGCCATGGAAACATGACTGCGGCCTGGTACTGGAAACCCATGGCCTGGGAACTTGACATTGGTTTGATTCTGGAACCCTGTGGCCTGGGAACATGACTGAGGCGTGATTCTGGAAACCTGCGGCCTGGGAACATGACATCTGTTTAGATTGTGGAATACTGTGCCCTGGGAACCTGACTGAAGGCTTGGTTCTGGAATCCTGTGGACTGGGAACATGACTCAGGATTGATTCTGAGACCATGTCGCCTGGGTATATGACTGTGGTTTGATTCTGGAAGCCATTGGACTGGGAATATGTCTGATGTTAGACTGTGTAATCCTGTGGCCTGGAAACATGACATCGGTTTGGATTCTGGTACCATGTTGCCTGGGAACATGAAATCGGTTTGATTGTGGAAACCTATGGTCTGGGAATATGACTGAGGTTTGATGGTGGTACCCTATGGCCTGGCAACATGACTGAGGTTTGATTCTGGATCCCTGTGGCCAGGGAACATGACTGAGGCGTGATTTTGGAAACCTGTGGACTGGGAACATGACATCTGTTTAGATTGTGGAATACTGTGCCCTGGGAACCTGACTGAGGCTTGGTTCTGGAACCCTGTGGATTGGGAACATGACTGAGCTTTTATTCTGGAACCCTGTAGCCTTGGAACATAACTGAGGATTGATTCTGGAACCCTGTGGCCGGGGAACATGACATCAGTGGATTCTGGATCCCTGTGGCCTGGGAATATGAGAACGGTTTGATTCTGGAACCCTGTGCCTTGGGAATATGTCTGAGGTTTGATGGTGGAAACCTGTGGACTGGCAACATGACTGAGGTTTGTTTCTGGAACCCTGTTCCCTGGGAACATGAGTGAGTTTTGCTTCTGGACACCTTTGTCCTGGGAACATGACTGTGGTTTGATTGTGGAACCATGGGTCCTGCAAACATGACTGAGGTTTGATTCTGGATCCATGTGTCCTGGGAATATGACTGAGGTTTGATTCTGGAAACCTGTGGCCTGGGTACTTGACTGAGGTTTGATGGCAGAAATCTGTGGACTGGCAACATGACTGAGGTTTGATTGTAGAACCCTGTGCCCTGGAAACATGACTGCGACCTGATACTTGAAACCCATGGCCTGGGAACTTGACATTGGTTTGATTCTGGAACCCTGTGGCCAGGAACAAGACTGAGGCGTGATTCTGGAATGCTGTGGCCTGCGAACATGACATCTGTTTAGATTGTGGAATACTGGGCACTGGGAACCTGACTGAGGCTTGGTTCTGGAACCCTGTGGACTGGGAACATGACTGGGGTTTTATTCTGGAATCCTGTGGCCTGGGAACATGACATCAGTGGATTCTGGAACCCTGTTGCCTGGGAACTTGAGAACGGTTTGATTCTGGAACCCTGTGTCTTGGGAATATATCTGAGGTTTGATGGTGGAAACCTGTGGCCTGGCAACATGACTGAGGTTTGTTTCTGGAACCCTGTTCCCTGGGAACATGAGTGAGTTTTGCTTCTGGACACCTTTGTCCTGGGAACATGACTGTGGTTTGATCGTGGAATCCTGTGGCCTGCGAACATGACTGAGGTTTGATTCTGGAACTATGTGTCCTGGGAATATGACTGAGCTTTGATTCTGGAAATCTGTGGGCTGGGAACTTGACTGAGGTTTGATGGCAGAAACCTGTGGACTGGCAACATGACTGAGGTTTGATTGTAGAACCCTGTGCCCTGGAAACATGACTGCGACCTGATAATTGAAACCCATGGCCTGGGAACTTGACATTGGTTTGATTCTGGAAATCTGTGGCCTGGAACAAGACTGAGGCGTGATTCTGGAATGCTGTGGCCTGCGAACATGACATCTGTTTAGATTGTGGAATACTGGGCCCTGGGAACCTGACTGAGGCTTGGTTCTGGAACCCTGTGGACTGGGAACATGACAGAGGTTTTATTCTGGAATCCTGTGGCCTGGGAACATGACATCAGTGGATTCTGGAACCCTGTGCCCGGGGAACATGACATCAGTGGATTCTGGAACCCTGTGGCCGGGGAACAGGACATCAGTGGATTCTGGAATCCTGTGGCCTGGGAACATGAGAACGGTTTGATTCTGGAACCCTGTGGCCTGGGAACATGTCTGAGGTTTCATGGTGGAGACCTGTGGCTTGTCAACATGACTGAGGTTTGTTTCTGGAACCCTGTTCCCTGGGAACATGAGTGAGGTTTGCTTCTGGACACCTTTGTGCTGGGAACATGACTGTGTTTTGATTGTGGAATCATGGGTTCTGCAAACATGACTGAGGTTTGATTCTGGAACCATGTGTCCTGGGAATATGACTGAGGTTTGATTCTGGAAATCTGTGGCCTGGGAACTTGACTGAGGTTTGATGGCAGAAACCTGTGGACTGGCAACATGACTGAGGTTTGATTGTAGAACCCTGTGCCCTGGAAAAATGACTGTGGCCTGGTAGTGGAAACCCATGGCCTAGGAATTTGACATTGGTTTGATTCTGGAAACCTGTGGCCTGGGAACATGACTGAGGCGTGATTCTGGAAAACTGTGGCCTGGGAATATGACTGAGGTTTGATTCTGCAAATCTGTGGCCTGGGTACTTGACTGAGATTTGATGGCAGAAATCTGTGGACTGGCAACATTACTGAGGTTTGATTGTAGAACCTTGTGCCCTGGAAACATGACTGCGACCTGATACTTGAAACCCATGGCCTGGGAACTAGACATTGGTTTGATTCTGGAACCCTGTGGCCAGGAACAAGACTGAGGCGTGATTCTGGAATGCTGTGGCCTGCGAACATGACATCTGTTTAGATTGTGGAATACTGGGCCCTGGGAACCTGACTGAGGCTTGGTTCTGGAACCCTGTGGACTGGGAACATGACTGAGGTTTTTTCTGGAACCCTGTAGCCTTGGAACATAACTGAGGATTGATTCTGGAACCCTGTGGCCGGGGAACATGACATCAGTGGATTCTGGATCCCTGTGGCCTGGGAATATGAGAACGGTTTGATTCTGGAACCCTGTGCCTTGGGAATATGTCTGAGGTTTGATGGTGGAAACCTGTGGACTGGCAACATGACTGAGGTTTGTTTCTGGAACCCTGTTCCCTGGGAACATGAGTGAGTTTTGCTTCTGGACACCTTTGTCCTGGGAACATGACTGTGGTTTGATTGTGGAACCATGGGTCCTGCAAACATGACTGAGGTTTGATTCTGGAACCATGTGTCCTGGGAATATGACTGAGGTTTGATTCTGGAAATCTGTGGCCTGGGAACTTGACTGAGGTTTGATGGCAGAAACCTGTGGACTGGCAACATGACTGAGGTTTGATTGTAGAACCCTGTGCCCTGGAAACATGACTGTGGCCTGGTAGTGGAAACCCATGGCCTAGGAATTTGACATTGGTTTGATTCTGGAATCCTGTGGCCTGGGAACATGACTGAGGCGTTATTCTGGAAAAGTATGATCTGGGAATATGACTGAGGTTTGATTCTGGAAATCTGTGGCCTGGGTACTTAACTGAGTTTTGATGGCAGAAATCTGTGGACTGGTAACATGATTGAGGTTTGAGTGTAGAACCCTGTGCCCTGGAAACATGACTGCGACCTGATACTTGAAACCCATGGCCTGGGAACTTGACATTGGTTTGATTCTGGAACCCTGTGGCCAGGAACAAGACTGAGGCGTGATTCTGGAATGCTGTGGCCTGCGAACATGACATCTGTTTAGATTGTGGAATACTGGGCCCTGGGAACCTGACTGAGGCTTGGTTCTGGAACCCTGTGGACTGGGAACATGACTGAGCATTTATTCTGGAACCCTGTAGCCTTGGAACATAACTGAGGATTGATTCTGGAACCCTGTGGCCGGGGAAAATGACATCAGTGGTTTCTGGAACCCTGTGCCTTGGGAATATGTCTGAGGTTTAATGGTGGAAACCTGTGGCCTGGCAACATGACTGAGGTTTGTTTCTGGAACCCTGTTCCCTGGGAACATGAGTGAGGTTTGCTTCTGGACACCTTTGTCCTGGGAACATGACTGTGGTTTGATTGTGGAACCATGGGTCATGCAAACATGACTGAGGTTTGATTCTGGATCCATGTGTCCTGGGAATATGACTGAGGTTTGATTCTGGAAATCTGTGGCCTGGGAACTTGACTGAGGTTAGATGGCAGAAACCTGTGGACTGGCAACATGACTGAGGTTTGATTGTAGAACCCTGTGCCCTGGAAACATGACAGCGACCTGATACTTGAAACCCATGGCCTGGGAACTTGACATTGGTTTGATTCTGGCACCCTGTGGCCAGGGAACATGACTGAGGCGAGATTCTGGAATCCTGTGCCCTGGAAACATGACTGTGGCTTGGTACTGGAAACCCATGGCCTAGGAATTTGCCATTGGTTTGATTCTGGAACCCTGTGGCCTGGGAACATGACTGAGGTTTGATTCTGGAACCATGTGTCCTGGGAATATGACTGAGGTTTGATTCTGGAAATCTGTGGCCTGGGAACTTGACTGAGGTTTGATGGCAGAAACCTGTGGACTGGCAACATGACTGAGGTTTGATTGTAGAACCCTGTGCCATGGAAACATGACTGCGGCCTGGTACTGGAAACCCATGGCCTGGGAACTTGACATTGGTTTGATTCTGGAACCCTGTGGCCTGGGAACATGACTGAGGCGTGATTCTGGAAACCTGCGGCCTGGGAACATGACATCTGTTTAGATTGTGGAATACTGTGCCCTGGGAACCTGACTGAAGGCTTGGTTCTGGAATCCTGTGGACTGGGAACATGACTCAGGATTGATTCTGAGACCATGTCGCCTGGGTATATGACTGTGGTTTGATTCTGGAAGCCATTGGACTGGGAATATGTCTGATGTTAGACTGTGTAATCCTGTGGCCTGGAAACATGACATCGGTTTGGATTCTGGTACCATGTTGCCTGGGAACATAAAATCGGTTTGATTGTGGAAACCTATGGTCTGGGAATATGACTGAGGTTTGATGGTGGTACCCTATGGCCTGGCAACATGACTGAGGTTTGATTCTGGATCCCTGTGGCCAGGGAACATGACTGAGGCGTGATTTTGGAAACCTGTGGACTGGGAACATGACATCTGTTTAGATTGTGGAATACTGTGCCCTGGGAACCTGACTGAGGCTTGGTTCTGGAACCCTGTGGACTGGGAACATGACTGAGCTTTTATTCTGGAACCCTGTAGCCTTGGAACATAACTGAGGATTGATTCTGGAACCCTGTGGCCGGGGAACATGACATCAGTGGATTCTGGATCCCTGTGGCCTGGGAATATGAGAACGGTTTGATTCTGGAACCCTGTGCCTTGGGAATATGTCTGAGGTTTGATGGTGGAAACCTGTGGACTGGCAACATGACTGAGGTTTGTTTCTGGAACCCTGTTCCCTGGGAACATGAGTGAGTTTTGCTTCTGGACACCTTTGTCCTGGGAACATGACTGTGGTTTGATTGTGGAACCATGGGTCCTGCAAACATGACTGAGGTTTGATTCTGGAACCATGTGTCCTGGGAATATGACTGAGGTTTGATTCTGGAAATCTGTGGCCTGGGAACTTGACTGAGGTTTGATGGCAGAAACCTGTGGACTGGCAACATGACTGAGGTTTGATTGTAGAACCCTGTGCCCTGGAAACATGACTGTGGCCTGGTAGTGGAAACCCATGGCCTAGGAATTTGACATTGGTTTGATTCTGGAATCCTGTGGCCTGGGAACATGACTGAGGCGTGATTCTGGAAAAGTGTGGTCTGGGAATATGACTGAGGTTTGATTCTGGAAATCTGTGGCCTGGGTACTTAACTGAGTTTTGATGGCAGAAATCTGTGGACTGGTAACATGATTGAGGTTTGCGTGTAGAACCCTGTGCCCTGGAAACATGACTGCGACCTGCTACTTGAAACCCATGGCCTGGGAACTTGACATTGGTTTGATTCTGGAACCCTGTGGCCAGGAACAAGACTGAGGCGTGATTCTGGAATGCTGTGGCCTGCGAACATGACATCTGTTTAGATTGTGGAATACTGGGCCCTGGGAACCTGACTGAGGCTTGGTTCTGGAACCCTGTGGACTGGGAACATGACTGAGCATTTATTCTGGAACCCTGTAGCCTTGGAACATAACTGAGGATTGATTCTGGAACCCTGTGGCCGGGGAAAATGACATCAGTGGATTCTGGAACCCTGTGCCTTGGGAATATGTCTGAGGTTTAATGGTGGAAACCTGTGGCCTGGCAACATGACTGAGGTTTGTTTCTGGAACCCTGTTCCCTGGGAACATGAGTGAGGTTTGCTTCTGGACACCTTTGTCCTGGGAAAATGACTGTGGTTTGATTGTGGAACCATGGGTCCTGCAAACATGACTGAGGTTTGATTCTGGATCCATGTGTCCTGGGAATATGACTGAGGTTTGATTCTGGAAATCTGTGGCCTGGGAACTTGACTGAGGTTAGATGGCAGAAACCTGTGGACTGGCAACATGACTGAGGTTTGATTGTAGAACCCTGTGCCCTGGAAACATGACAGCGACCTGATACTTGAAACCCATGGCCTGGGAACTTGACATTGGTTTGATTCTGGAACCCTGTGGCCTGGGAACATGACTGAGGCGAGATTCTGGAATCCTGTGCCCTGGAAACATGACTGTGGCTTGGTACTGGAAACCCATGGCCTAGGAATTTGCCATTGGTTTGATTCTGGAACCCTGTGGCCTGGGAACATGACTGAGGTTTGATTCTGGAACCATGTGTCCTGGGAATATGACTGAGGTTTGATTCTGGAAATCTGTGGCCTGGGAACTTGACTGAGGTTTGATGGCAGAAACCTGTGGACTGGCAACATGACTGAGGTTTGATTGTAGAACCCTGTGCCATGGAAGCATGACTGCGGCCTGGTACTGGAAACCCATGGCCTGGGAACTTGACATTGGTTTGATTCTGGAACCCTGTGGCCTGGGAACATGACTGAGGCGTGATTCTGGAAACCTGCGGCCTGGGAACATGACATCTGTTTAGATTGTGGAATACTGTGCCCTGGGAACCTGACTGAAGGCTTGGTTCTGGAATCCTGTGGACTGGGAACATGACTCAGGATTGATTCTGAGACCATGTCGCCTGGGTATATGACTGTGGTTTGATTCTGGAAGCCATTGGACTGGGAATATGTCTGATGTTAGACTGTGTAATCCTGTGGCCTGGAAACATGACATCGGTTTGGATTCTGGTACCATGTTGCCTGGGAACATGAAATCGGTTTGATTGTGGAAACCTATGGTCTGGGAATATGACTGAGGTTTGATGGTGGTACCCTATGGCCTGGCAACATGACTGAGGTTTGATTCTGGATCCCTGTGGCCAGGGAACATGACTGAGGCGTGATTTTGGAAACCTGTGGACTGGGAACATGACATCTGTTTAGATTGTGGAATACTGTGCCCTGGGAACCTGACTGAGGCTTGGTTCTGGAACCCTGTGGATTGGGAACATGACTGAGCTTTTATTCTGGAACCCTGTAGCCTTGGAACATAACTGAGGATTGATTCTTGAACCCTGTGGCCGGGGAACATGACATCAGTGGATTCTGGATCCCTGTGGCCTGGGAATATGAGAACGGTTTGATTCTGGAACCCTGTGCCTTGGGAATATGTCTGAGGTTTGATGGTGGAAACCTGTGGACTGGCAACATGACTGAGGTTTGTTTCTGGAACCCTGTTCCCTGGGAACATGAGTGAGTTTTGCTTCTGGACACCTTTGTCCTGGGAACATGACTGTGGTTTGATTGTGGAACCATGGGTCCTGCAAACATGACTGAGGTTTGATTCTGGATCCATGTGTCCTGGGAATATGACTGAGGTTTGATTCTGGAAATCTGTGGCCTGGGTACTTGACTGAGGTTTGATGGCAGAAATCTGTGGACTGGCAACATGACTGAGGTTTGATTGTAGAACCCTGTGCCCTGGAAACATGACTGCGACCTGATACTTGAAACCCATGGCCTGGGAACTTGACATTGGTTTGATTCTGGAACCCTGTGGCCAGGAACAAGACTGAGGCGTGATTCTGGAATGCTGTGGCCTGCGAACATGACATCTGTTTAGATTGTGGAATACTGGGCACTGGGAACCTGACTGAGGCTTGGTTCTGGAACCCTGTGGACTGGGAACATGACTGGGGTTTTATTCTGGAATCCTGTGGCCTGGGAACATGACATCAGTGGATTCTGGAACCCTGTTGCCTGGGAACTTGAGAACGGTTTGATTCTGGAACCCTGTGTCTTGGGAATATATCTGAGGTTTGATGGTGGAAACCTGTGGCCTGGCAACATGACTGAGGTTTGTTTCTGGAACCCTGTTCCCTGGGAACATGAGTGAGTTTTGCTTCTGGACACCTTTGTCCTGGGAACATGACTGTGGTTTGATCGTGGAATCCTGTGGCCTGCGAACATGACTGAGGTTTGATTCTGGAACTATGTGTCCTGGGAATATGACTGAGCTTTGATTCTGGAAATCTGTGGGCTGGGAACTTGACTGAGGTTTGATGGCAGAAACCTGTGGACTGGCAACATGACTGAGGTTTGATTGTAGAACCCTGTGCCCTGGAAACATGACTGCGACCTGATAATTGAAACCCATGGCCTGGGAACTTGACATTGGTTTGATTCTGGAAATCTGTGGCCTGGAACAAGACTGAGGCGTGATTCTGGAATGCTGTGGCCTGCGAACATGACATCTGTTTAGATTGTGGAATACTGGGCCCTGGGAACCTGACTGAGGCTTGGTTCTGGAACCCTGTGGACTGGGAACATGACAGAGGTTTTATTCTGGAATCCTGTGGCCTGGGAACATGACATCAGTGGATTCTGGAACCCTGTGCCCGGGGAACATGACATCAGTGGATTCTGGAACCCTGTGGCCGGGGAACAGGACATCAGTGGATTCTGGAATCCTGTGGCCTGGGAACATGAGAACGGTTTGATTCTGGAACCCTGTGGCCTGGGAACATGTCTGAGGTTTCATGGTGGAAACCTGTGGCTTGTCATCATGACTGAGGTTTGTTTCTGGAACCCTGTTCCCTGGGAACATGACTGAGGTTTGATTCTGGACACCTTTGTGCTGGGAACATGACTGTGTTTTGATTGTGGAATCATGGGTTCTGCAAACATGACTGAGGTTTGATTCTGGAACCATGTGTCCTGGGAATATGACTGAGGTTTGATTCTGGAAATCTGTGGCCTGGGAACTTGACTGAGGTTTGATGGCAGAAACCTGTGGACTGGCAACATGACTGAGGTTTGATTGTAGAACCCTGTGCCCTGGAAAAATGACTGTGGCCTGGTAGTGGAAACCCATGGCCTAGGAATTTGACATTGGTTTGATTCTGGAAACCTGTGGCCTGGGAACATGACTGAGGCGTGATTCTGGAAAACTGTGGCCTGGGAATATGACTGAGGTTTGATTCTGCAAATCTGTGGCCTGGGTACTTGACTGAGATTTGATGGCAGAAATCTGTGGACTGGCAACATTACTGAGGTTTGATTGTAGAACCTTGTGCCCTGGAAACATGACTGCGACCTGATACTTGAAACCCATGGCCTGGGAACTAGACATTGGTTTGATTCTGGAACCCTGTGGCCAGGAACAAGACTGAGGCGTGATTCTGGAATGCTGTGGCCTGCGAACATGACATCTGTTTAGATTGTGGAATACTGGGCCCTGGGAACCTGACTGAGGCTTGGTTCTGGAACCCTGTGGACTGGGAACATGACTGAGGTTTTTTCTGGAACCCTGTAGCCTTGGAACATAACTGAGGATTGATTCTGGAACCCTGTGGCCGGGGAACATGACATCAGTGGATTCTGGATCCCTGTGGCCTGGGAATATGAGAACGGTTTGATTCTGGAACCCTGTGCCTTGGGAATATGTCTGAGGTTTGATGGTGGAAACCTGTGGACTGGCAACATGACTGAGGTTTGTTTCTGGAACCCTGTTCCCTGGGAACATGAGTGAGTTTTGCTTCTGGACACCTTTGTCCTGGGAACATGACTGTGGTTTGATTGTGGAACCATGGGTCCTGCAAACATGACTGAGGTTTGATTCTGGAACCATGTGTCCTGGGAATATGACTGAGGTTTGATTCTGGAAATCTGTGGCCTGGGAACTTGACTGAGGTTTGATGGCAGAAACCTGTGGACTGGCAACATGACTGAGGTTTGATTGTAGAACCCTGTGCCCTGGAAACATGACTGTGGCCTGGTAGTGGAAACCCATGGCCTAGGAATTTGACATTGGTTTGATTCTGGAATCCTGTGGCCTGGGAACATGACTGAGGCGTTATTCTGGAAAAGTGTGGTCTGGGAATATGACTGAGGTTTGATTCTGGAAATCTGTGGCCTGGGTACTTAACTGAGTTTTGATGGCAGAAATCTGTGGACTGGTAACATGATTGAGGTTTGAGTGTAGAACCCAGTGCCCTGGAAACATGACTGCGACCTGATACTTGAAACCCATGGCCTGGGAACTTGACATTGGTTTGATTCTGGAACCCTGTGGCCAGGAACAAGACTGAGGCGTGATTCTGGAATGCTGTGGCCTGCGAACATGACATCTGTTTAGATTGTGGAATACTGGGCCCTGGGAACCTGACTGAGGCTTGGTTCTGGAACCCTGTGGACTGGGAACATGACTGAGCATTTATTCTGGAACCCTGTAGCCTTGGAACATAACTGAGGATTGATTCTGGAACCCTGTGGCCGGGGAAAATGACATCAGTGGTTTCTGGAACCCTGTGCCTTGGGAATATGTCTGAGGTTTAATGGTGGAAACCTGTGGCCTGGCAACATGACTGAGGTTTGTTTCTGGAACCCTGTTCCCTGGGAACATGAGTGAGGTTTGCTTCTGGACACCTTTGTCCTGGGAACATGACTGTGGTTTGATTGTGGAACCATGGGTCCTGCAAACATGACTGAGGTTTGATTCTGGATCCATGTGTCCTGGGAATATGACTGAGGTTTGATTCTGGAAATCTGTGGCCTGGGAACTTGACTGAGGTTTGATGGCAGAAACCTGTGGACTGGCAACATGACTGAGGTTTGATTGTAGAACCCTGTGCCCTGGAAACATGACAGCGACCTGATACTTGAAACCCATGGCCTGGGAACTTGACATTGGTTTGATTCTGGCACCCTGTGGCCAGGGAACATGACTGAGGCGAGATTCTGGAATCCTGTGCCCTGGAAACATGACTGTGGCTTGGTACTGGAAACCCATGGCCTAGGAATTTGCCATTGGTTTGATTCTGGAACCCTGTGGCCTGGGAACATGACTGAGGTTTGATTCTGGAACCATGTGTCCTGGGAATATGACTGAGGTTTGATTCTGGAAATCTGTGGCCTGGGAACTTGACTGAGGTTTGATGGCAGAAACCTGTGGACTGGCAACATGACTGAGGTTTGATTGTAGAACCCTGTGCCATGGAAACATGACTGCGGCCTGGTACTGGAAACCCATGGCCTGGGAACTTGACATTGGTTTGATTCTGGAACCCTGTGGCCTGGGAACATGACTGAGGCGTGATTCTGGAAACCTGCGGCCTGGGAACATGACATCTGTTTAGATTGTGGAATACTGTGCCCTGGGAACCTGACTGAAGCCTTGGTTCTGGAATCCTGTGGACTGGGAACATGACTCAGGATTGATTCTGAGACCATGTCGCCTGGGTATATGACTGTGGTTTGATTCTGGAAGCCATTGGACTGGGAATATGTCTGATGTTAGACTGTGTAATCCTGTGGCCTGGAAACATGACATCGGTTTGGATTCTGGTACCATGTTGCCTGGGAACATGAAATCGGTTTGATTGTGGAAACCTATGGTCTGGGAATATGACTGAGGTTTGATGGTGGTACCCTATGGCCTGGCAACATGACTGAGGTTTGATTCTGGATCCCTGTGGCCAGGGAACATGACTGAGGCGTGATTTTGGAAACCTGTGGACTGGGAACATGACATCTGTTTAGATTGTGGAATACTGTGCCCTGGGAACCTGACTGAGGCTTGGTTCTGGAACCCTGTGGATTGGGAACATGACTGAGCTTTTATTCTGGAACCCTGTAGCCTTGGAACATAACTGAGGATTGATTCTGGAACCCTGTGGCCGGGGAACATGACATCAGTGGATTCTGGATCCCTGTGGCCTGGGAATATGAGAACGGTTTGATTCTGGAACCCTGTGCCTTGGGAATATGTCTGAGGTTTGATGGTGGAAATCTGTGGACTGGCAACATGACTGAGGTTTGTTTCTGGAACCCTGTTCCCTGGGAACATGAGTGAGTTTTGCTTCTGGACACCTTTGTCCTGGGAACATGACTGTGGTTTGATTGTGGAACCATGGGTCCTGCAAACATGACTGAGGTTTGATTCTGGATCCATGTGTCCTGGGAATATGACTGAGTTTTGATTCTGGAAATCTGTGGCCTGGGTACTTGACTGAGGTTTGATGGCAGAAATCTGTGGACTGGCAACATGACTGAGGTTTGATTGTAGAACCCTATGCCCTGGAAACATGACTGCGACCTGATACTTGAAACCCATGGCCTGGGAACTTGACATTGGTTTGATTCTGGAACCCTGTGGCCAGGAACAAGACTGAGGCGTGATTCTGGAATGCTGTGGCCTGCGAACATGACATCTGTTTAGATTGTGGAATACTGGGCCCTGGGAACCTGACTGAGGCTTGGTTCTGGAACCCTGTGGACTGGGAACATGACATCAGTGGATTCTGGAACCCTGTTGCCTGGGAACTTGAGAACGGTTTGATTCTGGAACCCTGTGTCTTGGGAATATATCTGAGGTTTGATGGTGGAAACCTGTGGCCTGGCAACATGACTGAGGTTTGTTTCTGGAACCCTGTTCCCTGGGAACATGAGTGAGTTTTGCTTCTGGACACCTTTGTCCTGGGAACATGACTGTGGTTTGATCGTGGAATCCTGTGGCCTGCGAACATGACTGAGGTTTGATTCTGGAACCATGTGTCCTGGGAATATGACTGAGCTTTGATTCTGGAAATCTGTGGGCTGGGAACTTGACTGAGGTTTGATGGCAGAAACCTGTGGACTGGCAACATGACTGAGGTTTGATGGTAGAACCCTGTGCCCTGGAAACATGACTGCGACCTGATACTTGAAACCCATGGCCTGGGAACTTGACATTGGTTTGATTCTGGAAATCTGTGGCCTGGAACAAGACTGAGGCCTGATTCTGGAATGCTGTGGCCTGCGAACATGACATCTGTTTAGATTGTGGAATACTGGGCCCTGGGAACCTGACTGAGGCTTGGTTCTGGAACCCTGTGGACTGGGAACATGACTGAGGTTTTTTCTGGAATCCTGTGGACTGGGAACATGACTCAGGATTGATTCTGAGACCATGTCGCCTGGGTATATGACTGTGGTTTGATTCTGGAAGCCATTGGACTGGGAATATGTCTGATGTTAGACTGTGTAATCCTGTGGCCTGGAAACATGACATCGGTTTGGATTCTGGTACCATGTTGCCTGGGAACATGAAATCGGTTTGATTGTGGAAACCTATGGTCTGGGAATATGACTGAGGTTTGATGGTGGTACCCTATGGCCTGGCAACATGACTGAGGTTTGATTCTGGATCCCTGTGGCCAGGGAACATGACTGAGGCGTGATTTTGGAAACGTGTGGACTGGGAACATGACATCTGTTTAGATTGTGGAATACTGTGCCCTGGGAACCTGACTGAGGCTTGGTTCTGGAACCCTGTGGACTGGGAACATGACTGAGCTTTTATTCTGGAACCCTGTAGCCTTGGAACATAACTGAGGATTGATTCTGGAACCCTGTGGCCGGGGAACATGACATCAGTGGATTCTGGAACCCTGTGGCCTGGGAATATGAGAACGGTTTGATTCTGGAACCCTGTGCCTTGGGAATATGTCTGAGGTTTGATGGTGGAAACCTGTGGCCTGGCAACATGACTGAGGTTTGTTTCTGGAACCCTGTTCCCTGGGAACATGAGTGAGTTTTGCTTCTGGACACCTTTGTCCTGGGAACATGACTGTGGTTTGATTGTGGAACCATGGGTCCTGCAAACATGACTGAGGTTTGATTCTGGATCCATGTGTCCTGGGAATATGACTGAGTTTTGATTCTGGAAATCTGTGGCCTGGGTACTTGACTGAGGTTTGATGGCAGAAATCTGTGGACTGGCAACATGACTGAGGTTTGATTGTAGAACCCTGTGCCCTGGAAACATGACTGCGGCCTGGTACTGGAAACCCATGGCCTGGGAACTTGACATTGGTTTGATTCTGGAACCCTGTGGCCTGGGAACATGACTGAGGCGTGATTCTGGAAACCTGCGGCCTGGGAACATGACATCTGTTTAGATTGTGGAATACTGTGCCCTGGGAACCTGACTGAAGGCTTGGTTCTGGAATCCTGTGGACTGGGAACATGACTCAGGATTGATTCTGAGACCATGTCGCCTGGGTATATGACTGTGGTTTGATTCTGGAAGCCATTGGACTGGGAATATGTCTGATGTTAGACTGTGTAATCCTGTGGCCTGGAAACATGACATCGGTTTGGATTCTGGTACCATGTTGCCTGGGAACATGAAATCGGTTTGATTGTGGAAACCTATGGTCTGGGAATATGACTGAGGTTTGATGGTGGTACCCTATGGCCTGGCAACATGACTGAGGTTTGATTCTGGATCCCTGTGGCCAGGGAACATGACTGAGGCGTGATTTTGGAAACCTGTGGACTGGGAACATGACATCTGTTTAGATTGTGGAATACTGTGCCCTGGGAAGCTGACTGAGGCTTGGTTCTGGAACCCTGTGGACTGGGAACATGACTGAGCTTTTATTCTGAAACCCTGTAGCCTTGGAACATAACTGAGGATTGATTCTGGAACCCTGTGGCCGGGGAACATGACATCAGTGGATTCTGGAACCCTGTGGCCTGGGAATATGAGAACGGTTTGATTCTGGAACCCTGTGCCTTGGGAATATGTCTGAGGTTTGATGGTGGAAACCTGTGGCCTGGCAACATGACTGAGGTTTGTTTCTGGAACCCTGTTCCCTGGGAACATGAGTGAGTTTTGCTTCTGGACACCTTTGTCCTGGGAACATGACTGTGGTTTGATTGTGGAACCATGGGTCCTGCAAACATGACTGAGGTTTGATTCTGGAACCCTGTGCCTTGGGAATATGTCTGAGGTTTGATGGTGGAAACCTGTGGCCTGGCAACATGACTGAGGTTTGTTTCTGGAACCCTGTTCCCTGGGAACATGAGTGAGTTTTGCTTCTGGACACCTTTGTCCTGGGAACATGACTGTGGTTTGATTGTGGAACCATGGGTCCTGCAAACATGACTGAGGTTTGATTCTGGAACCATGTGTCCTGGGAATATGACTGAGCTTTGATTCTGGAAATCTGTGGGCTGGGAACTTGACTGAGGTTTAATGGCAGAAACCTGTGGACTGGCAACATGACTGAGGTTTGATTGTAGAACCCTGTGCCCTGGAAACATGACTGCGACCTGATATTGAAACCCATGGCCTGGGAACTTGACATTGGTTTGATTCTGGAACCCTGTGGCCTGGAACAAGACTGAGGCGTGATTCTGGAATGCTGTGGCCTGCGAACATGACATCTGTTTAGATTGTGGAATACTGGGCCCTGGGAACCTGACTGAGGCTTGGTTCTGGAACCCTGTGGACTGGGAACATGACTGAGGTTTTATTCTGGAATCCTGTGGCCTGGGAACATGACATCAGTGGATTCTGGAACCCTGTGCCCGGGGAACATGACATCAGTGGATTCTGGAACCCTGTGGCCGGGGAACAGGACATCAGTGGATTCTGGAATCCTGTGGCCTGGGAACATGAGAACGGTTTGATTCTGGAACCCTGTGGCCTGGGAACATGTCTGAGGTTTCATGGTGGAAACCTGTGGCTTGTCAACATGACTGAGGTTTGTTTCTGGAACCCTGTTCCCTGGGAACATGACTGAGGTTTGATTCTGGACACCTTTGTGCTGGGAACATGACTGTGTTTTGATTGTGGAATCATGGGTTCTGCAAACATGACTGAGGTTTGATTCTGGAACCATGTGTCCTGGGAATATGACTGAGGTTTGATTCTGGAAATCTGTGGCCTGGGAACTTGACTGAGGTTTGATGGCAGAAACCTGTGGACTGGCAACATGACTGAGGTTTGATTGTAGAACCCTGTGCCCTGGAAAAATGACTGTGGCCTGGTAGTGGAAACCCATGGCCTAGGAATTTGACATTGGTTTGATTCTGGAAACCTGTGGCCTGGGAACATGACTGAGGCGTGATTCTGGAAAAGTGTGGCCTGGGAATATGACTGAGGTTTGATTCTGGAAATCTGTGGCCTGGGCACTTGACTGAGATTTGGTGGCAGAAATCTGTGGACTGGCAACATGACTGAGGTTTGATTGTAGAACCCTGTGCCCTGGAAACATGACTGCGACCTGATACTTGAAACCCATGGCCTGGGAACTTGACATTGGTTTGATTCTGGAACCCTGTGGCCAGGAACAAGACTGAGGCGTGATTCTGGAATGCTGTGGCCTGCGAACATGACATCTGTTTAGATTGTGGAATACTGGGCCCTGGGAACCTGACTGAGGCTTGGTTCTGGAACCCTGTGGACTGGGAACATGACTGAGGTTTTATTCTGGAATCCTGTGGCCTGGGAACATGACTTCAGTGGATTCTGGAACCCTGTTGCCTGGGAACTTGAGAACGGTTTGATTCTGGAACCCTGTGTCTTGGGAATATATCTGAGGTTTGATGGTGGAAACCTGTGGCCTGGCAACATGACTGAGGTTTGTTTCTGGAACCCTGTTCTCTGGGAACATGAGTGAGTTTTGCTTCTGCACACCTTTGTCCTGGGAACATGACTGTGGTTTGATTGTGGAATCCTGTGGCCTGCGAACATGACTGAGGTTTGATTCTGGAACCATGTGTCCTGGGAATATGACTGAGCTTTGATTCTGGAAATCTGTGGCCTGGGCACTTGACTGAGGTTTGATGGCAGAAACTTGTGGACTGGCAACATGACTGAGGTTTGATTGTAGAACCCTGTGCCATGGAAACATGACTGCGGCCTGGTACTGGAAACCCATGGCCTGGGAACTTGACATTGGTTTGATTCTGGAACCCTGTGGCCTGGGAACATGACTGAGGCGTGATTCTGGAAACCTGCGGCCTGGGAACATGACATCTGTTTAGATTGTGGAATAGTGTGCCCTGGGAACCTGACTGAAGGCTTGGTTCTGGAATCCTGTGGACTGGGAACATGACTCAGGATTGATTCTGAGACCATGTCGCCTGGGTATATGACTGTGGTTTGATTCTGGAAGCCATTGGACTGGGAATATGTCTGATGTTAGACTGTGTAATCCTGTGGCCTGGAAACATGACATCGGTTTGGATTCTGGTACCATGTTGCCTGGGAACATGAAATCGGTTTGATTGTGGAAACCTATGGTCTGGGAATATGACTGAGGTTTGATGGTGGTACCCTATGGCCTGGCAACATGACTGAGGTTTGATTCTGGATCCCTGTGGCCAGGGAACATGACTGAGGCGTGATTTTGGAAACCTGTGGACTGGGAACATGACATCTGTTTAGATTGTGGAATACTGTGCCCTGGGAAGCTGACTGAGGCTTGGTTCTGGAACCCTGTGGACTGGGAACATGACTGAGCTTTTATTCTGGAACCCTGTAGCCTTGGAACATAACTGAGGATTGATTCTGGAACCCTGTGGCCGGGGAACATGACATTAGTGGATTCTGGAACCCTGTGCCTTGGGAATATGTCTGAGGTTTGATGGTGGAAACATGTGGCCTGGCAACAAGACTGAGGTTTGTTTCTGGAACCCTGTTCCCTGGGAACATGAGTGAGTTTTGCTTCTGGACACCTTTGTCCTGGGAACATGACTGTGGTTTGATTGTGGAACCATGGGTCCTGCAAACATGACTGAGGTTTGATTCTGGAACCATGTGTCCTGGGAATATGACTGAGCTTTGATTCTGGAAATCTGTGGGCTGGGAACTTGACTGAGGTTTAATGGCAGAAACCTGTGGACTGGCAACATGACTGAGGTTTGATTGTAGAACCCTGTGCCCTGGAAACATGACTGCGACCTGATATTGAAACCCATGGCCTGGGAACTTGACATTGGTTTGATTCTGGAACCCTGTGGCCTGGAACAAGACTGAGGCGTGATTCTGGAATGCTGTGGCCTGCGAACATGACATCTGTTTAGATTGTGGAATACTGGGCCCTGGGAACCTGACTGAGGCTTGGTTCTGGAACCCTGTGGACTGGGAACATGACTGAGGTTTTATTCTGGAATCCTGTGGCCTGGGAACATGACATCAGTGGATTCTGGAACCCTGTGCCCGGGGAACATGACATCAGTGGATTCTGGAACCCTGTGGCCGGGGAACAGGACATCAGTGGATTCTGGAATCCTGTGGCCTGGGAACATGAGAACGGTTTGATTCTGGAACCCTGTGGCCTGGGAACATGTCTGAGGTTTCATGGTGGAAACCTGTGGCTTGTCAACATGACTGAGGTTTGTTTCTGGAACCCTGTTCCCTGGGAACATGACTGAGGTTTGATTCTGGACACCTTTGTGCTGGGAACATGACTGTGTTTTGATTGTGGAATCATGGGTTCTGCAAACATGACTGAGGTTTGATTCTGGAACCATGTGTCCTGGGAATATGACTGAGGTTTGATTCTGGAAATCTGTGGCCTGGGAACTTGACTGAGGTTTGATGGCAGAAACCTGTGGACTGGCAACATGACTGAGGTTTGATTGTAGAACCCTGTGCCCTGGAAAAATGACTGTGGCCTGGTAGTGGAAACCCATGGCCTAGGAATTTGACATTGGTTTGATTCTGGAAACCTGTGGCCTGGGAACATGACTGAGGCGTGATTCTGGAAAAGTGTGGCCTGGGAATATGACTGAGGTTTGATTCTGGAAATCTGTGGCCTGGGCACTTGACTGAGATTTGGTGGCAGAAATCTGTGGACTGGCAACATGACTGAGGTTTGATTGTAGAACCCTGTGCCCTGGAAACATGACTGCGACCTGATACTTGAAACCCATGGCCTGGGAACTTGACATTGGTTTGATTCTGGAACCCTGTGGCCAGGAACAAGACTGAGGCGTGATTCTGGAATGCTGTGGCCTGCGAACATGACATCTGTTTAGATTGTGGAATACTGGGCCCTGGGAACCTGACTGAGGCTTGGTTCTGGAACCCTGTGGACTGGGAACATGACTGAGGTTTTATTCTGGAATCCTGTGGCCTGGGAACATGACTTCAGTGGATTCTGGAACCCTGTTGCCTGGGAACTTGAGAACGGTTTGATTCTGGAACCCTGTGTCTTGGGAATATATCTGAGGTTTGATGGTGGAAACCTGTGGCCTGGCAACATGACTGAGGTTTGTTTCTGGAACCCTGTTCTCTGGGAACATGAGTGAGTTTTGCTTCTGCACACCTTTGTCCTGGGAACATGACTGTGGTTTGATTGTGGAATCCTGTGGCCTGCGAACATGACTGAGGTTTGATTCTGGAACCATGTGTCCTGGGAATATGACTGAGCTTTGATTCTGGAAATCTGTGGCCTGGGCACTTGACTGAGGTTTGATGGCAGAAACTTGTGGACTGGCAACATGACTGAGGTTTGATTGTAGAACCCTGTGCCATGGAAACATGACTGCGGCCTGGTACTGGAAACCCATGGCCTGGGAACTTGACATTGGTTTGATTCTGGAACCCTGTGGCCTGGGAACATGACTGAGGCGTGATTCTGGAAACCTGCGGCCTGGGAACATGACATCTGTTTAGATTGTGGAATAGTGTGCCCTGGGAACCTGACTGAAGGCTTGGTTCTGGAATCCTGTGGACTGGGAACATGACTCAGGATTGATTCTGAGACCATGTCGCCTGGGTATATGACTGTGGTTTGATTCTGGAAGCCATTGGACTGGGAATATGTCTGATGTTAGACTGTGTAATCCTGTGGCCTGGAAACATGACATCGGTTTGGATTCTGGTACCATGTTGCCTGGGAACATGAAATCGGTTTGATTGTGGAAACCTATGGTCTGGGAATATGACTGAGGTTTGATGGTGGTACCCTATGGCCTGGCAACATGACTGAGGTTTGATTCTGGATCCCTGTGGCCAGGGAACATGACTGAGGCGTGATTTTGGAAACCTGTGGACTGGGAACATGACATCTGTTTAGATTGTGGAATACTGTGCCCTGGGAAGCTGACTGAGGCTTGGTTCTGGAACCCTGTGGACTGGGAACATGACTGAGCTTTTATTCTGGAACCCTGTAGCCTTGGAACATAACTGAGGATTGATTCTGGAACCCTGTGGCCGGGGAACATGACATTAGTGGATTCTGGAACCCTGTGCCTTGGGAATATGTCTGAGGTTTGATGGTGGAAACATGTGGCCTGGCAACAAGACTGAGGTTTGTTTCTGGAACCCTGTTCCCTGGGAACATGAGTGAGTTTTGCTTCTGGACACCTTTGTCCTGGGAACATGACTGTGGTTTGATTGTGGAACCATGGGTCCTGCAAACATGACTGAGGTTTGATTCTGGAACCATGTGTCCTGGGAATATGACTGAGCTTTGATTCTGGAAATCTGTGGGCTGGGAACTTGACTGAGGTTTAATGGCAGAAACCTGTGGACTGGCAACATGACTGAGGTTTGATTGTAGAACCCTGTGCCCTGGAAACATGACTGCGACCTGATATTGAAACCCATGGCCTGGGAACTTGACATTGGTTTGATTCTGGAACCCTGTGGCCTGGAACAAGACTGAGGCGTGATTCTGGAATGCTGTGGCCTGCGAACATGACATCTGTTTAGATTGTGGAATACTGGGCCCTGGGAACCTGACTGAGGCTTGGTTCTGGAACCCTGTGGACTGGGAACATGACTGAGGTTTTATTCTGGAATCCTGTGGCCTGGGAACATGACATCAGTGGATTCTGGAACCCTGTGCCCGGGGAACATGACATCAGTGGATTCTGGAACCCTGTGGCCGGGGAACAGGACATCAGTGGATTCTGGAATCCTGTGGCCTGGGAACATGAGAACGGTTTGATTCTGGAACCCTGTGGCCTGGGAACATGTCTGAGGTTTCATGGTGGAAACCTGTGGCTTGTCAACATGACTGAGGTTTGTTTCTGGAACCCTGTTCCCTGGGAACATGACTGAGGTTTGATTCTGGACACCTTTGTGCTGGGAACATGACTGTGTTTTGATTGTGGAATCATGGGTTCTGCAAACATGACTGAGGTTTGATTCTGGAACCATGTGTCCTGGGAATATGACTGAGGTTTGATTCTGGAAATCTGTGGCCTGGGAACTTGACTGAGGTTTGATGGCAGAAACCTGTGGACTGGCAACATGACTGAGGTTTGATTGTAGAACCCTGTGCCCTGGAAAAATGACTGTGGCCTGGTAGTGGAAACCCATGGCCTAGGAATTTGACATTGGTTTGATTCTGGAAACCTGTGGCCTGGGAACATGACTGAGGCGTGATTCTGGAAAAGTGTGGCCTGGGAATATGACTGAGGTTTGATTCTGGAAATCTGTGGCCTGGGCACTTGACTGAGATTTGGTGGCAGAAATCTGTGGACTGGCAACATGACTGAGGTTTGATTGTAGAACCCTGTGCCCTGGAAACATGACTGCGACCTGATACTTGAAACCCATGGCCTGGGAACTTGACATTGGTTTGATTCTGGAACCCTGTGGCCAGGAACAAGACTGAGGCGTGATTCTGGAATGCTGTGGCCTGCGAACATGACATCTGTTTAGATTGTGGAATACTGGGCCCTGGGAACCTGACTGAGGCTTGGTTCTGGAACCCTGTGGACTGGGAACATGACTGAGGTTTTATTCTGGAATCCTGTGGCCTGGGAACATGACTTCAGTGGATTCTGGAACCCTGTTGCCTGGGAACTTGAGAACGGTTTGATTCTGGAACCCTGTGTCTTGGGAATATATCTGAGGTTTGATGGTGGAAACCTGTGGCCTGGCAACATGACTGAGGTTTGTTTCTGGAACCCTGTTCTCTGGGAACATGAGTGAGTTTTGCTTCTGCACACCTTTGTCCTGGGAACATGACTGTGGTTTGATTGTGGAATCCTGTGGCCTGCGAACATGACTGAGGTTTGATTCTGGAACCATGTGTCCTGGGAATATGACTGAGCTTTGATTCTGGAAATCTGTGGCCTGGGCACTTGACTGAGGTTTGATGGCAGAAACTTGTGGACTGGCAACATGACTGAGGTTTGATTGTAGAACCCTGTGCCATGGAAACATGACTGCGGCCTGGTACTGGAAACCCATGGCCTGGGAACTTGACATTGGTTTGATTCTGGAACCCTGTGGCCTGGGAACATGACTGAGGCGTGATTCTGGAAACCTGCGGCCTGGGAACATGACATCTGTTTAGATTGTGGAATAGTGTGCCCTGGGAACCTGACTGAAGGCTTGGTTCTGGAATCCTGTGGACTGGGAACATGACTCAGGATTGATTCTGAGACCATGTCGCCTGGGTATATGACTGTGGTTTGATTCTGGAAGCCATTGGACTGGGAATATGTCTGATGTTAGACTGTGTAATCCTGTGGCCTGGAAACATGACATCGGTTTGGATTCTGGTACCATGTTGCCTGGGAACATGAAATCGGTTTGATTGTGGAAACCTATGGTCTGGGAATATGACTGAGGTTTGATGGTGGTACCCTATGGCCTGGCAACATGACTGAGGTTTGATTCTGGATCCCTGTGGCCAGGGAACATGACTGAGGCGTGATTTTGGAAACCTGTGGACTGGGAACATGACATCTGTTTAGATTGTGGAATACTGTGCCCTGGGAAGCTGACTGAGGCTTGGTTCTGGAACCCTGTGGACTGGGAACATGACTGAGCTTTTATTCTGGAACCCTGTAGCCTTGGAACATAACTGAGGATTGATTCTGGAACCCTGTGGCCGGGGAACATGACATTAGTGGATTCTGGAACCCTGTGCCTTGGGAATATGTCTGAGGTTTGATGGTGGAAACATGTGGCCTGGCAACAAGACTGAGGTTTGTTTCTGGAACCCTGTTCCCTGGGAACATGAGTGAGTTTTGCTTCTGGACACCTTTGTCCTGGGAACATGACTGTGGTTTGATTGTGGAACCATGGGTCCTGCAAACATGACTGAGGTTTGATTCTGGATCCATGTGTCCTGGGAATATGACTGAGGTTTGATTCTGGAAATCTGTGGCCTGGGTACTTGACTGAGGTTTGATGGTAGAAATCTGTGGACTGGCAACATGACTGAGGTTTGATTGTAGAACCCTGTGCCCTGGAAACATGACTGCGACCTGATACTTGAAACCCATGGCCTGGGAACTTGACATTGGTTTGATTCTGGAACCCTGTGGCCAGGAACAAGACTGAGGCGTGATTCTGGAATGCTGTGGCCTGCAAACATGACATCTGTTTAGATTGTGGAATACTGGGCCCTGGGAACCTGACTGAGGCTTGGTTCTGGAACCCTGTGGACTGGGAACATGACTGGGGTTTTATTCTGGAATCCTGTGGCCTGGGAACATGACATCAGTGGATTCTGGAACCCTGTTGCCTGGGAACTTGAGAACGGTTTGATTCTGGAACCCTGTGTCTTGGGAATATATCTGAGGTTTGATGGTGGAAACCTGTGGCCTGGCAACATGACTGAGGTTTGTTTCTGGAACCCTGTTCCCTGGGAACATGAGTGAGTTTTGCTTCTGGACACCTTTGTCCTGGGAACATGACTGTGGTTTGATCGTGGAATCCTGTGGCCTGCGAACATGACTGAGGTTTGATTCTGGAACCATGTGTCCTGGGAATATGACTGAGCTTTGATTCTGGAAATCTGTGGGCTGGGAACTTGACTGAGGTTTGATGGCAGAAACCTGTGGACTGGCAACATGTCTGAGGTTTGATTGTAGAACCCTGTGCCCTGGAAACATGACTGTGGCCTGGTAGTGGAAACCCATGGCCTAGGAATTTGACATTGGTTTGATTCTGGAATCCTGTGGCCTGGGAACATGACTGAGGCGTGATTCTGGAAAAGTGTGCTCTGGGAATATGACTGAGGTTTGATTCTGGAAATCTGTGGCCTGGGTACTTAACTGAGTTTTGATGGCAGAAATCTGTGGACTGGTAACATGATTGAGGTTTGAGTGTAGAACCCTGTGCCCTGGAAACATGACTGCGACCTGATACTTGAAACCCATTGCCTGGGAACTTGACATTGGTTTCATTCTGGAACCCTGTGGCCAGGAACAAGACTGAGGCGTGATTCTGGAATGCTGTGGCCTGCGAACATGACATCTGTTTAGATTGTGGAATACTGGGCCCTGGGAACCTGACTGAGGCTTGGTTCTGGAACCCTGTGGACTGGGAACATGACTGAGCATTTATTCTGGAACCCTGTAGCCTTGGAACATAACTGAGGATTGATTCTGGAACCCTGTGGCTGGGGAAAATGACATCAGTGGATTCTGGAACCTTGTGCCTTGGGAATATGTCTGAGGTTTAATGGTGGAAACCTGTGGCCTGGCAACATGACTGAGGTTTGTTTCTGGAACCCTGTTCCCTGGGAACATGAGTGAGGTTTGCTTCTGGACACCTTTGTCCTGGGAACATAACTGTGGTTTGATTGTGGAACCATGGGTCCTGCAAACATGACTGAGGTTTGATTCTGGATCCATGTGTCCTGGGAATATGACTGAGGTTTGATTCTGGAAATCTGTGGCCTGGGAACTTGACTGAGGTTTGATGGCAGAAACCTGTGGACGGGCAACATGACTGAGGTTTGATTGTAGAACCCTGTGCCCTGGAAACATGACAGCGACCTGATACTTGAAACCCATGGCCTGGGAAATGACATTGGTTTGATTCTGGCACCCTGTGGCCAGGGAACATGACTGAGGCGAGATTCTGGAATCCTGTGCCCTGGAAACATGACTGTGGCTTGGTACTGGAAACCCATGGCCTAGGAATTTGACATTGGTTTGATTCTGGAACCCTGTGGCCTGGGAACATGACTGAGGTTTGATTCTGGAACCATGTGTCCTGGGAATATGACTGAGGTTTGATTCTGGAAATCTGTGGCCTGGGAACTTGACTGAGGTTTGATGGCAGAAACCTGTGGACTGGCAACATGACTGAGGTTTGATTGTAGAACCCTGTGCCATGGAAACATGACTGCGGCCTGGTACTGGAAACCCATGGCCTGGGAACTTGACATTGGTTTGATTCTGGAACCCTGTGGCCTGGGAACATGACTGAGGCGTGATTCTGGAAACCTGCGGCCTGGGAACATGACATCTGTTTAGATTGTGGAATACTGTGCCCTGGGAACCTGACTGAAGGCTTGGTTCTGGAATCCTGTGGACTGGGAACATGACTCAGGATTGATTCTGAGACCATGTCGCCTGGGTATATGACTGTGGTTTGATTCTGGAAGCCATTGGACTGGGAATATGTCTGATGTTAGATTGTGTAATCCTGTGGCCTGGAAACATGACATCGGTTTGGATTCTGGTACCATGTTGCCTGGGAACATGAAATCGGTTTGATTGTGGAAACCTATGGTCTGGGAATATGACTGAGGTTTGATGGTGGTACCCTATGGCCTGGCAACATGACTGAGGTTTGATTCTGGATCCCTGTGGCCAGGGAACATGACTGAGGCGTGATTTTGGAAACCTGTGGACTGGGAACATGACATCTGTTTAGATTGTGGAATACTGTGCCCTGGGAAGCTGACTGAGGCTTGGTTCTGGAACCCTGTGGACTGGGAACATGACTGAGCTTTTATTCTGGAACCCTGTAGCCTTGGAACATAACTGAGGATTGATTCTGGAACCCTGTGGCCGGGGAACATGACATCAGTGGATTCTGGATCCCTGTGGCCTGGGAATATGAGAACGGTTTGATTCTGGAACCCTGTGCCTTGGGAATATGTCTGAGGTTTGATGGTGGAAACCTGTGGCCTGGCAACATGACTGAGGTTTGTTTCTGGAACCCTGTTCCCTGGGAACATGAGTGAGTTTTGCTTCTGGACACCTTTGTCCTGGGAACATGACTGTGGTTTGATTGTGGAACCATGGGTCCTGCAAACATGACTGAGGTTTGATTCTGGAACCATGTGTCCTGGGAATATGACTGAGGTTTGATTCTGGAAATCTGTGGCCTGGGAACTTGACTGAGGTTTGATGGCAGAAACTTGTGGACTGGCAACATGACTGAGGTTTGATTGTAGAACCCTGTGCCCTGGAAACATGACTGTGGCCTGGTAGTGGAAACCCATGGCCTAGGAATTTGACATTGGTTTGATTCTGGAATCCTGTGGCCTGGGAACATGACTGAGGCGTGATTCTGGAAAAGTGTGGTCTGGGAATATGACTGAGGTTTGATTCTGGAAATCTGTGGCCTGGGTACTTAACTGAGTTTTGATGGCAGAAATCTGTGGACTGGTAACATGATTGAGGTTTGAGTGTAGAACCCTGTGCCCTGGAAACATGACTGCGACCTGATACTTGAAACCCATGGCCTGGGAACTTGACATTGGTTTGATTCTGGAACCCTGTGGCCAGGAACAAGACTGAGGCGTGATTCTGGAATGCTGTGGCCTGCGAATATGACATCTGTTTAGATTGTGGAATACTGGGCCCTGGGAACCTGACTGAGGCTTGGTTCTGGAACCCTGTGGACTGGGAACATGACTGGGGTTTTATTCTGGAATCCTGTGGCCTGGGAACATGACATCAGTGGATTCTGGAACCCTGTTGCCTGGGAACTTGAGAACGGTTTGATTCTGGAACCCTGTGCCTTGGGAATATATCTGAGGTTTGATGGTGGAAACCTGTGGCCTGGCAACATGACTGAGGTTTGTTTCTGGAACCCTGTTCCCTGGGAACATGAGTGAGTTTTGCTTCTGGACACCTTTGTCCTGGGAACATGACTGTGGTTTGATCGTGGAATCCTGTGGCCTGCGAACATGACTGAGGTTTGATTCTGGAACCATGTGTCCTGGGAATATGACTGAGCTTTGATTCTGGAAATCTGTGGGCTGGGAACTTGACTGAGGTTTGATGGCAGAAACCTGTGGACTGGCAACATGACTGAGGTTTGATTGTAGAACCCTGTGCCCTGGAAACATGACTGCGAACTGATACTTGAAACCCATGGCCTGGGAACTTGACATTGGTTTGATTCTGGAAATCTGTGGCCTGGAACAAGACTGAGGCGTGATTCTGGAATGCTGTGGCCTGCGAACATGACATCTGTTTAGATTGTGGAATACTGGGCTCTGGGAACCTGACTGAGGCTTGGTTCTGGAACCCTGTGGACTGGGAACATGACTGAGGTTTTATTCTGGAATCCTGTGGCCTGGGAACATGACATCAGTGGATTCTGGAACCCTGTGCCCGGGAGACATGACATCAGTGGATTCTGGAACCCTGTGGCCGGGGAACAGGACATCAGTGGATTCTGGAATCCTGTGGCCTGGGAACATGAGAACGGTTTGATTCTGGAACCCTGTGGCCTGGGAACATGTCTGAGGTTTCATGGTGGAAACCTGTGGCTTGTCAACATGACTGAGGTTTGTTTCTGGAACCCTGTTCCCTGGGAACATGACTGAGGTTTGATTCTGGACACCTTTGTGCTGGGAACATGACTGTGTTTTGATTGTGGAATCATGGGTTCTGCAAACATGACTGAGGTTTGATTCTGGAACCATGTGTCCTGGGAATATGACTGAGGTTTGATTCTGGAAATCTGTGGCCTGGGAACTTGACTGAGGTTTGATGGCAGAAACCTGTGGACTGGCAACATGACTGAGGTTTGATTGTAGAACCCTGTGCCCTGGAAAAATGACTGTGGCCTGGTAGTGGAAACCCATGGCCTAGGAATTTGACATTGGTTTGATTCTGGAAACCTGTGGCCTGGGAACATGACTGAGGCGTGATTCTGGAAAAGTGTGGCCTGGGAATATGACTGAGGTTTGATTCTGGAAATCTGTGGCCTGGGTACTTGACTGAGATTTGATGGCAGAAATCTGTGGACTGGCAACATGACTGAGGTTGGATTGTAGAACCCTGTGCCCTGGAAACATGACTGCGACCTGATACTTCAAACCCATGGCCTGGGAACTTGACATTGGTTTGATTCTGGAACCCTGTGGCCAGGAACAAGACTGAGGCGTGATTCTGGAATGCTGTGGCCTGCGAACATGACATCTGTTTAGATTGTGGAATACTGGGCCCTGGGAACCTGACTGAGGCTTGGTTCTGGAACCCTGTGGACTGGGAACATGACTGAGGTTTTTTCTGGAATCCTGTGGACTGGGAACATGACTCAGGATTGATTCTGAGACCATGTCGCCTGGGTATATGACTGTGGTTTGATTCTGGAAGCCATTGGACTGGGAATATGTCTGATGTTAGACTGTGTAATCCTGTGGCCTGGAAACATAACATCGGTTTGGATTCTGGTACCATGTTGCCTGGGAACATGAAATCGGTTTGATTGTGGAAACCTATGGTCTGGGAATATGACTGAGGTTTGATGGTGGTACCCTATGGCCTGGCAACATGACTGAGGTTTGATTCTGGATCCCTGTGGCCAGGGAACATGACTGAGGCGTGATTTTGGAAACCTGTGGACTGGGAACATGACATCTGTTTAGATTGTGGAATACTGTGCCCTGGGAACCTGACTGAGGCTTGGTTCTGGAACCCTGTGGACTGGGAACATGACTGAGCTTTTATTCTGGAACCCTGTAGCCTTGGAACATAACTGAGGATTGATTCTGGAACCCTGTGGCCGGGGAACATGACATCAGTGGATTCTGGAACCCTGTGGCCTGGGAATATGAGAACGGTTTGATTCTGGAACCCTGTGTCTTGGGAATATGTCTGAGGTTTGATGGTGGAAACCTGTGGCCTGGCAACATGACTGAGGTTTGTTTCTGGAACCCTGTTCCCTGGGAACATGAGTGAGTTTTGCTTCTGGACACCTTTGTCCTGGGAACATGACTGTGGTTTGATTGTGGAACCATGGGTCCTGCAAACATGAATGAGGTTTGATTCTGGATCCATGTGTCCTGGGAATATGACTGAGGTTTGATTCTGGAAATCTGTGGCCTGGGTACTTGACTGAGGTTTGATGGCAGAAATCTGTGGACTGGCAACATGACTGAGGTTTGATTGTAGAACCCTGTGCCCTGGAAACATGACTGCGGCCTGGTACTGGAAACCCATGGCCTGGGAACTTGACATTGGTTTGATTCTGGAACCCTGTGGCCTGGGAACATGACTGAGGCGTGATTCTGGAAACCTGCGGCCTGGGAACATGACATCTGTTTAGATTGTGGAATACTGTGCCCTGGGAACCTGACTGAAGGCTTGGTTCTGGGATCCTGTGGACTGGGAACATGACTCAGGATTGATTCTGAGACCATGTCGCCTGGGTATATGACTGTGGTTTGATTCTGGAAGCCATTGGACTGGGAATATGTCTGATGTTAGACTGTGTAATCCTGTGGCCTGGAAACATGACATCGGTTTGGATTCTGGTACCATGTTGCCTGGGAACATGAAATCGGTTTGATTGTGGAAACCTATGGTCTGGGAATATGACTGAGGTTTGATGGTGGTACCCTATGGCCTGGCAACATGACTGAGGTTTGATTCTGGATCCCTGTGGCCAGGGAACATGACTGAGGCGTGATTTTGGAAACCTGTGGACTGGGAACATGACATCTGTTTAGATTGTGGAATACTGTGCCCTGGGAAGCTGACTGAGGCTTGGTTCTGGAACCCTGTGGACTGGGAACATGACTGAGCTTTTATTCTGGAACCCTGTAGCCTTGGAACATAACTGAGGATTGATTCTGGAACCCTGTGGCCGGGGAACATGACATCAGTGGATTCTGGAACCCTGTGGCCTGGGAATATGAGAATGGTTTGATTCTGGAACCCTGTGCCTTGGGAATATGTCTGAGGTTTGATGGTGGAAACCTGTGGCCTGGCAACATGACTGAGGTTTGTTTCTGGAACCCTGTTCCCTGGGAACATGAGTGAGTTTTGCTTCTGGACACCTTTGTCCTGGGAACATGACTGTGGTTTGATTGTGGAACCATGGGTCCTGCAAACATGACTGAGGTTTGATTCTGGAACCATGTGTCCTGGGAATATGACTGAGCTTTGATTCTGGAAATCTGTGGGCTGGGAACTTGACTGAGGTTTGATGGCAGAAACCTGTGGACTGGCAACATGACTGAGGTTTGATTGTAGAACCCTGTGCCCTGGAAACATGACTGCGACCTGATACTTGAAACCCATGGCCTGGGAACTTGACATTGGTTTGATTCTGGAACCCTGTGGCCTGGAACAAGACTGAGGCGTGATTCTGGAATGCTGTGGCCTGCGAACATGACATCTGTTTAGATTGTGGAATACTGGGCCCTGGGAACCTGACTGAGGCTTGGTTCTGGAACCCTGTGGACTGGGAACATGACTGAGGTTTTATTCTGGAATCCTGTGGCCTGGGAACATGACATCAGTGGATTCTGGAACCCTGTGCCCGGGGAACATGACATCAGTGGATTCTGGAACCCTGTGGCCGGGGAACAGGACATCAGTGGATTCTGGAATCCTGTGGCCTGGGAACATGAGAACGGTTTGATTCTGGAACCCTGTGGCCTGGGAACATGTCTGAGGTTTCATGGTGGAAACCTGTGGCTTGGCAACATGACTGAGGTTTGTTTCTGGAACCCTGTTCCCTGGGAACATGACTGAGGTTTGATTCTGGACACCTTTGTGCTGGGAACATGACTGTGTTTTGATTGTGGAATCATGGGTTCTGCAAACATGACTGAGGTTTGATTCTGGAACCATGTGTCCTGGGAATATGACTGAGGTTTGATTCTGGAAATCTGTGGCCTGGGAACTTGACTGAGGTTTGATGGCAGAAACCTGTGGACTGGCAACATGACTGAGGTTTGATTGTAGAACCCTGTGCCCTGGAAAAATGACTGTGGCCTGGTAGTGGAAACCCATGGCCTAGGAATTTGACATTGGTTTGATTCTGGAACCCTGTGGCCTGGAACAAGACTGAGGCGTGATTCTGGAATGCTGTGGCCTGCGAACATGACATCTGTTTAGATTGTGGAATACTGGGGCCTGGGAACCTGACTGAGGCTTGGTTCTGGAACCCTGTGGACTGGGAACATGACTGAGGTTTTATTCTGGAATCCTGTGGCCTGGGAACATGACATCAGTGGATTCTGGAACCCTGTTGCCTGGGAACTTGAGAACGGTTTGATTCTGGAACCCTGTGTCTTGGGAATATATCTGAGGTTTGATGGTGGAAACCTGTGGCCTGGCAACATGACTGAGGTTTGTTTCTGGAACCCTGTTCCCTGGGAACATGAGTGAGTTTTGCTTCTGCACACCTTTGTCCTGGGAACATGACTGTGGTTTGATTGTGGAATCCTGTGGCCTGCGAACATGACTGAGGTTTGATTCTGGAACCATGTGTCCTGGGAATATGACTGAGCTTTGATTCTGGAAATCTGTGGCCTGGGCACTTGACTGAGGTTTGATGGCAGAAACCTGTGGACTGGCAACATGACTGAGGTTTGATTGTAGAACCCTGTGCCATGGAAACATGACTGCGGCCTGGTACTTGAAACCCATGGCCTGGGAACTTGACATTGGTTTGATTCTGGAACCCTGTGGCCTGGGAACATGACTGAGGCGTGATTCTGGAAACCTGCGGCCTGGGAACATGACATCTGTTTAGATTGTGGAATAGTGTGCCCTGGGAACCTGACTGAAGGCTTGGTTCTGGAATCCTGTGGACTGGGAACATGACTCAGGATTGATTCTGAGACCATGTCGCCTGGGTATATGACTGTGGTTTGATTCTGGAAGCCATTGGACTGGGAATATGTCTGATGTTAGACTGTGTAATCCTGTGGCCTGGAAACATGACATCGGTTTGGATTCTGGTACCATGTTGCCTGGGAACATGAAATCGGTTGGATTGTGGAAACCTATGGTCTGGGAATATGACTGAGGTTTGATGGTGGTACCCTATGGCCTGGCAACATGACTGAGGTTTGATTCTGGATCCCTGTGGCCAGGGAACATGACTGAGGCGTGATTTTGGAAACCTGTGGACTGGGAACATGACATCTGTTTAGATTGTGGAATACTGTGCCCTGGGAAGCTGACTGAGGCTTGGTTCTGGAACCCTGTGGACTGGGAACATGACTGAGCTTTTATTCTGGAACCCTGTAGCCTTGGAACATAACTGAGGATTGATTCTGGAACCCTGTGGCCGGGGAACATGACATCAGTGGATTCTGGAACCCTGTGGCCTGGGAATATGAGAACGGTTTGATTCTGGAACCCTGTGCCTTGGGAATATGTCTGAGGTTTGATGGTGGAAACCTGTGGCCTGGCAACATGACTGAGGTTTGTTTCTGGAACCCTGTTCCCTGGGAACATGAGTGAGTTTTGCTTCTGGACACCTTTGTCCTGGGAACATGACTGTGGTTTGATTGTGGAACCATGGGTCCTGCAAACATGACGAGGTTTGATTCTGGATCCATGTGTCCTGGGAATATGACTGAGGTTTGATTCTGGAAATCTGTGGCCTGGGTACTTGACTGAGGTTTGATGGTAGAAATCTGTGGACTGGCAACATGACTGAGGTTTGATTGTAGAACCCTGTGCCCTGGAAACATGACTGCGACCTGATACTTGAAACCCATGGCCTGGGAACTTGACATTGGTTTGATTCTGGAACCCTGTGGCCAGGAACAAGACTGAGGCGTGATTCTGGAATGCTGTGGCCTGCGAACATGACATCTGTTTAGATTGTGGAATACTGGGCCCTGGGAACCTGACTGAGGCTTGGTTCTGGAACCCTGTGGACTGGGAACATGACTGGGGTTTTATTCTGGAATCCTGTGGCCTGGGAACATGACATCAGTGGATTCTGGAACCCTGTTGCCTGGGAACTTGAGAACGGTTTGATTCTGGAACCCTGTGTCTTGGGAATATATCTGAGGTTTGATGGTGGAAACCTGTAGCCTGGCAACATGACTGAGGTTTGTTTCTGGAACCCTGTTCCCTGGGAACATGAGTAAGTTTTGCTTCTGGACACCTTTGTCCTGGGAACATGACTGTGGTTTGATCGTGGAATCCTGTGGCCTGCGAACATGACTGAGGTTTGATTCTGGAACCATGTGTCCTGGGAATATGACTGAGCTTTGATTCTGGAAATCTGTGGGCTGGGAACTTGACTGAGGTTTGATGGCAGAAACCTGTGGACTGGCAACATGACTGAGGTTTGATTGTAGAACCCTGTGCCCTGGAAACATGACTGTGGCCTGGTAGTGGAAACCCATGGCCTAGGAATTTGACATTGGTTTGATTCTGGAAACCTGTGGCCTGGGAACATGACTGAGGCGTGATTCTGGAAAAGTGTGGCCTGGGAATATGACTGAGGTTTGATTCTGGAAATCTGTGGCCTGGGTACTTGACTGAGGTTTGATGGCAGAAATCTGTGGACTGGCAACATGACTGAGGTTTGATTGTAGAACCCTGTGCCCTGGAAACATGACTGCGACCTGATACTTGAAACCCATGGCCTGGGAACTTGACATTGGTTTGATTCTGGAACCCTGTGGCCAGGAACAAGACTGAGGCGTGATTCTGGAATGCTGTGGCCTGCGAACATGACATCTGTTTAGATTGTGGAATACTGGGCCCTGAGAACCTGACTGAGGCTTGGTTCTGGAACCCTGTGGACTGGGAACATGACTGAGGTTTTATTCTGGAATCCTGTGGCCTGGGAACATGACATCAGTGGATTCTGGAACCCTGTTGCCTGGGAACTTGAGAACGGTTTGATTATGGAACCCTGTGTCTTGGGAATATATCTGAGGTTTGATGGTGGTAACCTGTGGCCTGGCAACATGACTGAGGTTTGTTTCTGGAACCCTGTTCCCTGGGAACATGACTGAGGTTTGCTTCTGGACACCTTTCTCCTGGGAACATGACTGTGGTTTGATTGTGGAATCCTGTGGCCGGCGAACATGACTGAGGTTTGATTCTGGAACCATGTGTCCTGGGAATATGACTGAGCTTTGATTCTGGAAATCTGTGGCCTGGGAACTTGACTGAGGTCTGATGGCAGAAACCTGTGGACTGGCAACATGACTGAGGTTTGATTGTAGAACCCTGTGCCCTCGAAACATGACTGCGACCTGATACTTGAAACCCATGGCCTGGGAACTTGACATTGGTTTGATTCTGGAACCCTGTGGCCAGGGAACATGACTGAGGCGAGATTCTGGAATCCTGTGCCCTGGAAACATGACTGTGGCTTGGTACTGGAAACCCATGGTCTAGGAATTTGCCATTGGTTTGATTCTGGAACCCTGTGGCCTGGGAACATGACTGAGGTTTGATTCTGGAACCATGTGTCCTGGGAATATGACTGAGGTTTGATTCTGGAAATCTGTGGCCTGGGAACTTGACTGAGGTTTGATGGCAGAAACCTGTGGACTGGCAACATGACTGAGGTTTGATTGTAGAACCCTGTGCCATGGAAACATGACTGCGGCCTGGTACTGGAAACCCATGGCCTAGGAACCTGACATTGGTTTGATTCTGGAACCCTGTGGCCTGGGAACATGACTGAGGCGTGATTCTGGAAACCTGCGGCCTGGGAACATGACATCTGTTTAGATTGTGGAATACTGTGCCCTGGGAACCTGACTGAAGGCTTGGTTCTGGAATCCTGTGGACTGGGAACATGACTCAGGATTGATTCTGAGACCATGTCGCCTGTGTATATGACTGTGGTTTGATTCTGGAAGCCATTGGACTGGGAATATGTCTGATGTTAGACTGTGTAATCCTGTGGCCTGGAAACATGACATCGGTTTGGATTCTGGTACCATGTTGCCTGGGAACATGAAATCGGTTTGATTGTGGAAACCTATGGTCTGGGAATATGACTGAGGTTTGATGGTGGTACCCTATGGCCTGGCAACATGACTGAGGTTTGATTCTGGATCCCTGTGGCCAGGGAACATGACTGAGGCGTGATTTTGGAAACCTGTGGACTGGGAACATGACATCTGTTTAGACTGTGGAATCCTGGGCCCTGGGAACCTGACTGAGGCTTGGTTCTGGAACCCTGTGGACTGTGAACATGACTGAGCTTTTATTCTGGAACCCTGTAGCCTTGGAACATAACTGAGGATTGATTCTGGAACCCTGTGGCCGGGGAACATGACATCAGTGGATTCTGGAACCCTGTGGCCTGGGAATATGAGAACGGTTTGATTCTGGAACCCTGTGCCTTGGGAATATGTCTGAGGTTTGATGGTGGAAACCTGTGGCCTGGCAACATGACTGAGGTTTGTTTCTGGAACCCTGTTCCCTGGGAACATGAGTGAGTTTTGCTTCTGGACACCTTTGTCCTGGGAACATGACTGTGGTTTGAATGTGGAATCCTGTGGCCTGCGAACATGACTGAGGTTTGATTCTGGAACCATGTGTCCTGGGAATATGAATGATCTTTGATTCTGGAAATCTGTGGCCTGGGCACTTGACTGAGGTTTGATGGCAGAAACCTGTGGACTGGCAACATGACTGAGGTTTGATTGTAGAACCCTGTGCCCTGGAAACATGACTGCGACCTGATACTTGAAACCCATGGCCTGGGAACTTGACATTGGTTTGATTCTGGAATCCTGTGGCCAGGGAACATGACTGAGGCGAGATTCTGGAATCCTGTGCCCTGGAAACATGACTGTGGCTTGGTAGTGGAAACCCATGGCCTAGGAATTTGACATTGGTTTGATTCTGGAAACCTGTGGCCTGGGAACATGACTGAGGCGTGATTCTGGAAAAGTGTGGCCTGGGAATATGACTGAGGTTTGATTCTGGAAATCGGTGGCCTGGGTACTTGACTGAGATTTGATGGCAGAAATCTGTGGACTGGCAACATTACTGAGGTTTGATTGTAGAACCCTGTGCCCTGGAAACATGACTGCGACCTGATACTTGAAACCCATGGCCTGGGAACTTGACATTGGTTTGATTCTGGAACCCTGTGGCCTGGAACAAGACTGAGGCGTGATTCTGGAATGCTGTGGCCTGCGAACATGACATCTGTTTAGATTGTGGAATACTGGGCCCTGGGAACCTGACTGAGGCTTGGTTCTGGAACCCTGTGGACTGGGAACATGACTGAGGTTTTATTCTGGAATCCTGTGGCCTGGGAACATGACATCAGTGGATTCTGGAACCCTGTGCCTGGGGAACATGACATGAGTGGATTCTGGAACCCTGTGGCCGGGGAACAGTACATCAGTGGATTCTGGAACCCTGTGGCCTGGGAACATGAGAACGGTTTGATTCTGGAACCCTGTGGCCTGGGAACATGTCTGAGGTTTCATGGTGGAAACCTGTGGCTTGGCAACATGACTGAGGTTTGTTTCTGGAACCCTGTTCCCTGGGAACATGACTGAGGTTTGATTCTGGACACCTTTGTGCTGGGAACATGACTGTGTTTTGATTGTGGAATCATGGGTCCTGCAAACATGACTGAGGTTTGATTCTGGAACCATGTGTCCTGGGAATATGACTGAGGTTTGATTCTGGAAATCTGTGGCCTGGGAACTTGACTGAGGTTTGATGGCAGAAACCTGTGGACTGGCAACATGACTGAGGTTTGATTGTAGAACCCTGTGCCCTGGAAACATGACTGTGGCCTGGTAGTGGAAACCCATGGCCTAGGAATTTGACATTGGTTTGATTCTGGAATCCTGTGGCCTGGGAACATGACTGAGGCGTGATTCTGGAAAAGTGTGGTCTGGGAATATGACTGAGGTTTGATTCTGGAAATCTGTGGCCTGGGTACTTAACTGAGTTTTGATGGCAGAAATCTGTGGACTGGTAACATGATTGAGGTTTCAGTGTAGAACCCTGTGCCCTGGAAACATGACTGCGACCTGATACTTGAAACCCATGGCCTGGGAACTTGACATTGGTTTGATTCTGGAACCCTGTGGCCAGGAACAAGACTGAGGCGTGATTCTGGAATGCTGTGGCCTGCGAACATGACATCTGTTTAGATTGTGGAATACTGGGCCCTGGGAACCTGACTGAGGCTTGGTTCTGGAACCCTGTGGACTGGGAACATGACTGTGGTTTTATTCTGGAATCCTGTGGCCTGGGAACATGACATCAGTGGATTCTGGAACCCTGTTGCCTGGGAACTTGAGAACGGTTTGATTCTGGAACCCTGTGTCTTGGGAATATATCTGAGGTTTGATGGTGGAAACCTGTGGCCTGGCAACATGACTGAGGTTTGTTTCTGGAACCCTGTTCCCTGGGAACATGAGTGAGTTTTGCTTCTAGACACCTTTGTCCTGGGAACATGACTGTGGTTTGATCGTGGAATCCTGTGGCCTGCGAACATGACTGAGGTTTGATTCTGGAACCATGTGTCCTGGGAATATGACTGAGCTTTGATTCTGGAAATCTGTGGGCTGGGAACTTGACTGAGGTTTGATGGCAGAAACCTGTGGACTGGCAACATGACTGAGGTTTGATTGTAGAACCCTGTGCCCTGGAAACATGACTGCGAACTGATACTTGAAACCCATGGCCTGGGAACTTGACATTGGTTTGATTCTGGAAATCTGTGGCCTGGAACAAGACTGAGGCGTGATTCTGGAATGCTGTGGCCTGCGAACGTGACATCTGTTTAGATTGTGGAATACTGGGCCCTGCGAACCTGACTGAGGCTTGGTTCTGGAACCCTGTGGACTGGGAACATGACTGAGGTTTTATTCTGGAATCCTGTGGCCTGGGAACATGACATCAGTGGATTCTGGAACCCTGTGCCCGGGGAACATGACATCAGTGGATTCTGGAACCCTGTGGCCGGGGAACAGGACATCAGTGGATTCTGGAATCCTGTGGCCTGGGAACATGAGAATGGTTTGATTCTGGAACCCTGTGGCCTGGGAACATGTCTGAGGTTTCATGGTGGAAACCTGTGGCTTGTCAACATGACTGAGGTTTGTTTCTGGAACCCTGTTCCCTGGGAACATGACTGAGGTTTGATTCTGGACACCTTTGTGCTGGGAACATGACTGTGTTTTGATTGTGGAATCATGGGTTCTGCAAACATGACTGAGGTTTGATTCTGGAACCATGTGTCCTGGGAATATGACTGAGGTTTGATTCTGGAAATCTGTGGCCTGGGAACTTGACTGAGGTTTGATGGCAGAAACCTGTGGACTGGCAACATGACTGAGGTTTGATTGTAGAACCCTGTGCCCTGGAAAAATGACTGTGGCCTGGTAGTGGAAACCCATGGCCTAGGAATTTGACATTGGTTTGATTCTGGAAACCTGTGGCCTGGGAACATGACTGAGGCGTGATTCTGGAAAAGTGTGGCCTGGGAATATGACTGAGGTTTGATTCTGGAAATCTGTGGCCTGGGTACTTGACTGAGATTTGATGTCAGAAATCTGTGGACTGGCAACATGACTGAGGTTTGATTGTAGAACCCTGTGCCCTGGAAACATGACTGCGACCTGATACTTGAAACCCATGGCCTGGGAACTTGACATTGGTTTGATTCTGGAACCCTGTGGCCAGGAACAAGACTGAGGCGTGATTCTGGAATGCTGTGGCCTGCGAACATGACATCTGTTTAGATTGTGGAATACTGGGCCCTGGGAACCTGACTGAGGCTTGGTTCTGGAACCCTGTGGACTGTGAACATGACTGAGGTTTTTTCTGGAATCCTGTGGACTGGGAACATGAGTCAGGATTGATTCTGAGACCATGTCGCCTGGGTATATGACTGTGGTTTGATTCTGGAAGCCATTGGACTGGGAATATGTCTGATGTTACACTGTGTAATCCTGTGGCCTGGAAACATAACATCGGTTTGGATTCTGGTACCATGTTGCCTGGGAACATGAAATCGGTTTGATTGTGGAAACCTATGGTCTGGGAATATGACTGAGGTTTGATGGTGGTACCCTATGGCCTGGCAACATGACTGAGGTTTGATTCTGGATCCCTGTGGCCAGGGAACATGACTGAGGCGTGATTTTGGAAACCTGTGGACTGGGAACATGACATCTGTTTAGATTGTGGAATACTGTGCCCTGGGAACCTGACTGAGGCTTGGTTCTGGAACCCTGTGGACTGGGAACATGACTGAGGTTTTATTCTGGAATCCTGTGGCCTGGGAACATGACATCAGTGGATTCTGGAACCCTGTGCCCGGGGAACATGACATCAGTGGATTCTGGAACCCTGTGGCCGGGGAACAGGACATCAGTGGATTCTGGAACCCTGTGGCCTGGGAACATGAGAACGGTTTGATTCTGGAACCCTGTGGCCTGGGAACATGTCTGAGGTTTCATGGTGGAAACCTGTGGCCTGGCAACATGACTGAGGTTTGTTTCTGGAACCCTGTTCCCTGGGAACATGACTGAGGTTTGATTCTGGACACCTTTGTGCTGGGAACATGACTGTGTTTTGATTGTGGAATCATGGGTCCTGTAACATGACTGATGTTTGATTCTGGAACCATGTGTCCTGGGAATATGACTGAGGTTTGATTCTGGAAATCTGTGGCCTGGGAACTTGACTGAGGTTTGATGGCAGAAACCTGTGGACTGGCAACATGACTGAGGTTTGATTGTAGAACCCTGTGCCCTGGAAACATGACTGTGGCCTGGTAGTGGAAACCCATGGCCTAGGAATTTGACATTGGTTTGATTCTGGAAACCTGTGGCCTGGGAACATGACTGAGGCGTGATTCTGGAAAAGTGTGGCCTGGGAATATGACTGAGGTTTGATTCTGGAAATCTGTGGCCTGGGTACTTGACTGAGATTTGATGGCAGAAATCTGTGGACTGGCAACATTACTGAGGTTTGATTGTAGAACCCTGTGCCCTGGAAACATGACTGCGACCTGATACTTGAAACCCATGGCCTGGGAACTTGACATTGGTTTGATTCTGGAACCCTGTGGCCAGGAACAAGACTGAGGCGTGATTCTGGAATGCTGTGGCCTGCGAACATGACATCTGTTTAGATTGTGGAATACTGGGCCCTGGGAACCTGACTGAGGCTTGGTTCTGGAACCCTGTGGACTGGGAACATGACTGAGGTTTTATTCTGGAATCCTGTGGCCTGGGAACATGACATCAGTGGATTCTGGAACCCTGTGCCCGGGGAACATGACATGAGTGGATTCTGGAACCCTGTGGCCGGGGAACAGGACATCAGTGGATTCTGGAACCCTGTGGCCTGGGAACATGAGAACGGTTTGATTCTGGAACCCTGTGGCCTGGGAACATGTCTGAGGTTTCATGGTGGAAACCTGTGGCTTGGCAACATGACTGAGGTTTGTTTCTGGAACCCTGTTCCCTGGGAACATGACTGAGGTTTGATTCTGGACACCTTTGTGCTGGGAACATGACTGTGTTTTGATTGTGGAATCATGGGTCCTGCAAACATGACTGAGGTTTGATTCTGGAACCATGTGTCCTGGGAATATGACTGAGGTTTGATTCTGGAAATCTGTGGCCTGGGAACTTGACTGAGGTTTGATGGCAGAAACCTGTGGACTGGCAACATGACTGAGGTTTGATTGTAGAACCCTGTGCCCTGGAAACATGACTGTGGCCTGGTAGTGGAAACCCATGGCCTAGGAATTTGACATTGGTTTGATTCTGGAATCCTGTGGCCTGGGAACATGACTGAGGTGTGATTCTGGAAAAGTGTGGTCTGGGAATATGACTGAGGTTTGATTCTGGAAATCTGTGGCCTGGGTACTTAACTGAGTTTTGATGGCAGAAATCTGTGGACTGGTAACATGATTGAGGTTTGAGTGTAGAACCCTGTGCCCTGGAAACATGACTGCGACCTGATACTTGAAACCCATGGCCTGGGAACTTGACATTGGTTTGATTCTGGAACCCTGTGGCCAGGAACAAGACTGAGGCGTGATTCTGGAATGCTGTGGCCTGCGAACATGACATCTGTTTAGATTGTGGAATACTGGGCCCTGGGAACCTGACTGAGGCTTGGTTCTGGAACCCTGTGGACTGGGAACATGACTGGGGTTTTATTCTGGAATCCTGTGGCCTGGGAACATGACATCAGTGGATTCTGGAACCCTGTTGCCTGGGAACTTGAGAACGGTTTGATTCTGGAACACTGTGTCTTGGGAATATATCTGAGGTTTGATGGTGGAAACCTGTGGCCTGGCAACATGACTGAGGTTTGTTTCTGGAACCCTGTTCCCTGGGAACATGAGTGAGTTTTGCTTCTAGACACCTTTGTCCTGGGAACATGACTGTGGTTTGATCGTGGAATCCTGTGGCCTGCGAACATGACTGAGGTTTGATTCTGGAACCATGTGTCCTGGGAATATGACTGAGCTTTGATTCTGGAAATCTGTGGGCTGGGAACTTGACTGAGGTTTGATGGCAGAAACCTGTGGACTGGCAACATGACTGAGGTTTGATTGTAGAACCCTGTGCCCTGGAAACATGACTGCGAACTGATACTTGAAACCCATGGCCTGGGAACTTGACATTGGTTTGATTCTGGAAATCTGTGGCCTGGAACAAGACTGAGGCCTGATTCTGGAATGCTGTGGCCTGCGAACATGACATCTGTTTAGATTGTGGAATACTGGGCCCTGCGAACCTGACTGAGGCTTGGTTCTGGAACCCTGTGGACTGGGAACATGACTGAGGTTTTATTCTGGAATCCTGTGGCCTGGGAACATGACATCAGTGGATTCTGGAACCCTGTGCCCGGGGAACATGACATCAGTGGATTCTGGAACCCTGTGGCCGGGGAACAGGACATCAGTGGATTCTGGAATCCTGTGGCCTGGGAACATGAGAATGGTTTGATTCTGGAACCCTGTGGCCTGGGAACATGTCTGAGGTTTCATGGTGGAAACCTGTGGCTTGTCAACATGACTGAGGTTTGTTTCTGGAACCCTGTTCCCTGGGAACATGACTGAGGTTTGATTCTGGACACCTTTGTGCTGGGAACATGACTGTGTTTTGATTGTGGAATCATGGGTTCTGCAAACATGACTGAGGTTTGATTCTGGAACCATGTGTCCTGGGAATATGACTGAGGTTTGATTCTGGAAATCTGTGGCCTGGGAACTTGACTGAGGTTTGATGGCAGAAACCTGTGGACTGGCAACATGACTGAGGTTTGATTGTAGAACCCTGTGCCCTGGAAAAATGACTGTGGCCTGGTAGTGGAAACCCATGGCCTAGGAATTTGACATTGGTTTGATTCTGGAAACCTGTGGCCTGGGAACATGACTGAGGCGTGATTCTGGAAAAGTGTGGCCTGGGAATATGACTGAGGTTTGATTCTGGAAATCTGTGGCCTGGGTACTTGACTGAGATTTGATGGCAGAAATCTGTGGACTGGCAACATGACTGAGGTTTGATTGTAGAACCCTGTGCCCTGGAAACATGACTGTGACCTGATACTTGAAACCCATGGCCTGGGAACTTGACATTGGTTTGATTCTGGAACCCTGTGGCCAGGAACAAGACTGAGGCGTGATTCTGGAATGCTGTGGCCTGCGAACATGACATCTGTTTAGATTGTGGAATACTGGGCCCTGGGAACCTGACTGAGGCTTGGTTCTGGAACCCTGTGGACTGTGAACATGACTGAGGTTTTTTCTCGAATCCTGTGGACTGGGAACATGACTCAGGATTGATTCTGAGACCATGTCGCCTGGGTATATGACTGTGGTTTGATTCTGGAAGCCATTGGACTGGGAATATGTCTGATGTTAGACTGTGTAATCCTGTGGCCTGGAAACATAACATCGGTTTGGATTCTGGTACCATGTTGCCTGGGAACATGAAATCGGTTTGATTGTGGAAACCTATGGTCTGGGAATATGACTGAGGTTTGATGGTGGTACCCTATGGCCTGGCAACATGACTGAGGTTTGATTCTGGATCCCTGTGGCCAGGGAACATGACTGAGGCGTGATTTTGGAAACCTGTGGACTGGGAACATGACATCTGTTTAGATTGTGGAATACTGTGCCCTGGGAACCTGACTGAGGCTTGGTTCTGGAACCCTGTGGACTGGGAACATGACTGAGGTTTTATTCTGGAATCCTGTGGCCTGGGAACATGACATCAGTGGATTCTGGAACCCTGTGCCCGGGGAACATGACATCAGTGGATTCTGGAACCCTGTGGCCGGGGAACAGGACATCAGTGGATTCTGGAACCCTGTGGCCTGGGAACATGAGAACGGTTTGATTCTGGAACCCTGTGGCCTGGGAACATGTCTGAGGTTTCATGGTGGAAACCTGTGGCCTGGCAACATGACTGAGGTTTGTTTCTGGAACCCTGTTCCCTGGGAACATGACTGAGGTTTGATTCTGGACACCTTTGTGCTGGGAACATGACTGTGTTTTGATTGTGGAATCATGGGTCCTGCAAACATGACTGATGTTTGATTCTGGAACCATGTGTCCTGGGAATATGACTGAGGTTTGATTCTGGAAATCTGTGGCCTGGGAACTTGACTGAGGTTTGATGGCAGAAACCTGTGGACTGGCAACATGACTGAGGTTTGATTGTAGAACCCTGTGCCCTGGAAACATGACTGTGGCCTGGTAGTGGAAACCCATGGCCTAGGAATTTGACATTGGTTTGATTCTGGAAACCTGTGGCCTGGGAACATGACTGAGGCGTGATTCTGGAAAAGTGTGGCCTGGGAATATGACTGAGGTTTGATTCTGGAAATCTGTGGCCTGGGTACTTGACTGAGATTTGATGGCAGAAATCTGTGGACTGGCAACATTACTGAGGTTTGATTGTAGAACCCTGTGCCCTGGAAACATGACTGCGACCTGATACTTGAAACCCATGGCCTGGGAACTTGACATTGGTTTGATTCTGGAACCCTGTTGCCAGGAACAAGACTGAGGCGTGATTCTGGAATGCTGTGGCCTGCGAACATGACATCTGTTTAGATTGTGGAATACTGGGCCCTGGGAACCTGACTGAGGCTTGGTTCTGGAACCCTGTGGACTGGGAACATGACTGAGGTTTTATTCTGGAATCCTGTGGCCTGGGAACATGACATCAGTGGATTCTGGAACCCTGTGCCCGGGGAACATGACATGAGTGGATTCTGGAACCCTGTGGCCGGGGAACAGGACATCAGTGGATTCTGGAACCCTGTGGCCTGGGAACATGAGAACGGTTTGATTCTGGAACCCTGTGGCCTGGGAACATGTCTGAGGTTTCATGGTGGAAACCTGTGGCTTGGCAACATGACTGAGGTTTGTTTCTGGAACCCTGTTCCCTGGGAACATGACTGAGGTTTGATTCTGGACACCTTTGTGCTGGGAACATGACTGTGTTTTGATTGTGGAATCATGGGTCCTGCAAACATGACTGAGGTTTGATTCTGGAACCATGTGTCCTGGGAATATGACTGAGGTTTGATTCTGGAAATCTGTGGCCTGGGAACTTGACTGAGGTTTGATGGCAGAAACCTGTGGACTGGCAACATGACTGAGGTTTGATTGTAGAACCCTGTGCCCTGGAAACATGACTGTGGCCTGGTAGTGGAAACCCATGGCCTAGGAATTTGACATTGGTTTGATTCTGGAATCCTGTGGCCTGGGAACATGACTGAGGTGTGATTCTGGAAAAGTGTGGTCTGGGAATATGACTGAGGTTTGATTCTGGAAATCTGTGGCCTGGGTACTTAACTGAGTTTTGATGGCAGAAATCTGTGGACTGGTAACATGATTGAGGTTTGAGTGTAGAACCCTGTGCCCTGGAAACATGACTGCGACCTGATACTTGAAACCCATGGCCTGGGAACTTGACATTGGTTTGATTCTGGAACCCTGTGGCCAGGAACAAGACTGAGGCGTGATTCTGGAATGCTGTGGCCTGCGAACATGACATCTGTTTAGATTGTGGAATACTGGGCCCTGGGAACCTGACTGAGGCTTGGTTCTGGAACCCTGTGGACTGGGAACATGACTGGGGTTTTATTCTGGAATCCTGTGGCCTGGGAACATGACATCAGTGGATTCTGGAACCCTGTTGCCTGGGAACTTGAGAACGGTTTGATTCTGGAACACTGTGTCTTGGGAATATATCTGAGGTTTGATGGTGGAAACCTGTGGCCTGGCAACATGACTGAGGTTTGTTTCTGGAACCCTGTTCCCTGGGAACATGAGTGAGTTTTGCTTCTAGACACCTTTGTCCTGGGAACATGACTGTGGTTTGATCGTGGAATCCTGTGGCCTGCGAACATGACTGAGGTTTGATTCTGGAACCATGTGTCCTGGGAATATGACTGAGCTTTGATTCTGGAAATCTGTGGGCTGGGAACTTGACTGAGGTTTGATGGCAGAAACCTGTGGACTGGCAACATGACTGAGGTTTGATTGTAGAACCCTGTGCCCTGGAAACATGACTGCGAACTGATACTTGAAACCCATGGCCTGGGAACTTGACATTGGTTTGATTCTGGAAATCTGTGGCCTGGAACAAGACTGAGGCCTGATTCTGGAATGCTGTGGCCTGCGAACATGACATCTGTTTAGATTGTGGAATACTGGGCCCTGCGAACCTGACTGAGGCTTGGTTCTGGAACCCTGTGGACTGGGAACATGACTGAAGTTTTATTCTGGAATCCTGTGGCCTGGGAACATGACATCAGTGGATTCTGGAACCCTGTGCCCGGGGAACATGACATCAGTGGATTCTGGAACCCTGTGGCCGGGGAACAGGACATCAGTGGATTCTGGAATCCTGTGGCCTGGGAACATGAGAATGGTTTGATTCTGGAACCCTGTGGCCTGGGAACATGTCTGAGGTTTCATGGTGGAAACCTGTGGCTTGTCAACATGACTGAGGTTTGTTTCTGGAACCCTGTTCCCTGGGAACATGACTGAGGTTTGATTCTGGACACCTTTGTGCTGGGAACATGACTGTGTTTAGATTGTGGAATCATGGGTTCTGCAAACATGACTGAGGTTTGATTCTGGAACCATGTGTCCTGGGAATATGACTGAGGTTTGATTCTGGAAATCTGTGGCCTGGGAACTTGACTGAGGTTTGATGGCAGAAACCTGTGGACTGGCAACATGACTGAGGTTTGATTGTAGAACCCTGTGCCCTGGAAAAATGACTGTGGCCTGGTAGTGGAAACCCATGGCCTAGGAATTTGACATTGGTTTGATTCTGGAAACCTGTGGCCTGGGAACATGACTGAGGCGTGATTCTGGAAAAGTGTGGCCTGGGAATATGACTGAGGTTTGATTCTGGAAATCTGTGGCCTGGGTACTTGACTGAGATTTGATGGCAGAAATCTGTGGACTGGCAACATGACTGAGGTTTGATTGTAGAACCCTGTGCCCTGGAAACATGACTGTGACCTGATACTTGAAACCCATGGCCTGGGAACTTGACATTGGTTTGATTCTGGAACCCTGTGGCCAGGAACAAGACTGAGGCGTGATTCTGGAATGCTGTGGCCTGCGAACATGACATCTGTTTAGATTGTGGAATACTGGGCCCTGGGAACCTGACTGAGGCTTGGTTCTGGAACCCTGTGGACTGTGAACATGACTGAGGTTTTTTCTCGAATCCTGTGGACTGGGATCATGACTCAGGATTGATTCTGAGACCATGTCGCCTGGGTATATGACTGTGGTTTGATTCTGGAAGCCATTGGACTGGGAATATGTCTGATGTTAGACTGTGTAATCCTGTGGCCTGGAAACATAACATCGGTTTGGATTCTGGTACCATGTTGCCTGGGAACATGAAATCGGTTTGATTGTGGAAACCTATGGTCTGGGAATATGACTGAGGTTTGATGGTGGTACCCTATGGCCTGGCAACATGACTGAGGTTTGATTCTGGATCCCTGTGGCCAGGGAACATGACTGAGGCGTGATTTTGGAAACCTGTGGACTGGGAACATGACATCTGTTTAGATTGTGGAATACTGTGCCCTGGGAACCTGACTGAGGCTTGGTTCTGGAACCCTGTGGACTGGGAACATGACTGAGCTTTTATTCTGGAACCCTGTAGCCTTGGAACATAACTGAGGATTGATTCTGGAACCCTGTGGCCGGGGAACATGACATCAGTGGATTCTGGAACCCTGTGGCCTGGGAATATGAGAACGGTTTGATTCTGGAACACTGTGCCTTGGGAATATGTCTGAGGTTTGATGGTGGAAACCTGTGGACTGGCAACATGACTGAGGTTTGTTTCTGGAACCCTGTTCCCTGGGAACATGAGTGAGTTTTGCTTCTGGACACCTTTGTCCTGGGAACATGACTGTGGTTTGATCGTGGAATCCTGTGGCCTGCGAACATGACTGAGGTTTGATTCTGGAACCATGTGTCCTGGGAATATGACTGAGCTTTGATTCTGGAAATCTGTGGGCTGGGAACTTGACTGAGGTTTGATGGCAGAAACCTGTGGACTGGCAACATGACTGAGGTTTGATTGTAGAACCCTGTGCCCTGGAAACATGACTGTGGCCTGGTAGTGGAAACCCATGGCCTAGGAATTTGACATTGGTTTGATTCTGGAAACCTTTGGCCTGGGAACATGACTGAGGCGTGATTCTGGAAAAGTGTGGCCTGGGAATATGACTGAGGTTTGATTCTGGAAATCTGTGGCCTGGGTACTTGACTGAGGTTTGATGGCAGAAATCTGTGGACTGGCAACATGACTGAGGTTTGATTGTAGAACCCTGTGCCCTGGAAACATGACTGCGACCTGATACTTGAAACCCATGGCCTGGGAACTTGACATTGGTTTGATTCTGGAACCCTGTGGCCAGGAACAAGACTGAGGCGTGATTCTGGAATGCTGTGGCCTGCGAACATGACATCTGTTTAGATTGTGGAATACTGGGCCCTGAGAACCTGACTGAGGCTTGGTTCTGGAACCCTGTGGACTGGGAACATGACTGAGGTTTTATTCTGGAATCCTGTGGCCTGGGAACATGACATCAGTGGATTCTGGAACCCTGTTGCCTGGGAACTTGAGAACGGTTTGATTCTGGAACCCTGTGTCTTGGGAATATATCTGAGGTTTGATGGTGGTAACCTGTGGCCTGGCAACATGACTGAGGTTTGTTTCTGGAACCCTGTTCCCTGGGAACATGACTGAGGTTTGCTTCTGGACACCTTTCTCCTGGGAACATGACTGTGGTTTGATTGTGGAATCCTGTGGCCGGCGAACATGACTGAGGTTTGATTCTGGAACCATGTGTCCAGGGAATATGACTGAGCTTTGATTCTGGAAATCTGTGGCCTGGGAACTTGACTGAGGTTTGATGGCAGAAACCTGTGGACTGGCAACATGACTGAGGTTTGATTGTAGAACCCTGTGCCCTCGAAACATGACTGCGACCTGATACTTGAAACCCATGGCCTGGGAACTTGACATTGGTTTGATTCTGGAACCCTGTGGCCAGGGAACATGACTGAGGCGAGAGTCTGGAATCCTGTGCCCTGGAAACATGACTGTGGCTTGGTACTGGAAACCCATGGTCTAGGAATTTGACATTGGTTTGATTCTGGAACCCTGTGGCCTGGGAACATGACTGAGGTTTGATTCTGGAACCATGTGTCCTGGGAATATGACTGAGGTTTGATTCTGGAAATCTGTGGCCTGGGAACTTGACTGAGGTTTGATGGCAGAAACCTGTGGACTGGCAACATGACTGAGGTTTGATTGTAGAACCCTGTGCCATGGAAACATGACTGCGGCCTGGTACTGGAAACCCATGGCCTAGGAACCTGACATTGGTTTGATTCTGGAACCCTGTGGCCTGGGAACATGACTGAGGCGTGATTCTGGAAACCTGCGGCCTGGGAACATGACATCTGTTTAGATTGTGGAATACTGTGCCCTGGGAACCTGACTGAAGGCTTGGTTCTGGAATCCTGTGGACTGGGAACATGACTCAGGATTGATTCTGAGACCATGTCGCCTGGGTATATGACTGTGGTTTGATTCTGGAAGCCATTGGACTGGGAATATGTCTGATGTTAGACTGTGTAATCCTGTGGCCTGGAAACATGACATCGGTTTGGATTCTGGTACCATGTTGCCTGGGAACATGAAATCGGTTTGATTGTGGAAACCTATGGTCTGGGAATATGACTGAGGTTTGATGGTGGTACCCTATGGCCTGGCAACATGACTGAGGTTTGATTCTGGATCCCTGCAGCCAGGGAACATGACTGAGGCGTGATTTTGGAAACCTGTGGACTGGGAACATGACATCTGTTTAGATTGTGGAATACTGTGCCCTGGGAACCTGACTGAGGCTTGGTTCTGGAACCCTGTGGACTGGGAACATGACTGAGCTTTTATTCTGGAACCCTGTAGCCTTGGAACATAACTGAGGATTGATTCTGGAACCCTGTGGCCGGGGAACATGACATCAGTGGATTCTGGAACCCTGTGGCCTGGGAATATGTCTGAGGTTTGATGGTGGAAACCTGTGGCCTGGCAACATGACTGAGGTTTGTTTCTGGAACCCTGTTCCCTGGGAACATGAGTGAGTTTTGCTTCTGGACACCTTCGTCCTGGGAACATGACTGTGGTTTGATTGTGGAACCATGGGTCCTGCAAACATGACTGAGGTTTGATTCTGGATCCATGTGTCCTGGGAATATGACTGAGGTTTGATTCTGGAAATCTGTGGCCTGGGTACTTGACTGAGGTTTGATGGTAGAAATCTGTGGACTGGCAACATGACTGAGGTTTGATTGTAGAACCCTGTGCCCTGGAAACATGACTGCGACCTGATACTTGAAACCCATGGCCTGGGAACTTGACATTGGTTTGATTCTGGAACCCTGTGGCCAGGAACAAGACTGAGGCGTGATTCTGGAATGCTGTGGCCTGCGAACATGACATCTGTTTAGATTGTGGAATACCGGGCCCTGGGATCCTGACTGAGGCTTGGTTCTGGAACCCTGTGGACTGGGAACATGACTGAGGTTTTATTCTGGAATCCTGTGGCCTGGGAACATGACATCAGTGGATTCTGGAACCCTGTGCCCGGGGAACATGACATGAGTGGATTCTGGAACCCTGTGGCCGGGGAACAGGACATCAGTGGATTCTGGAACCCTGTGGCCTGGGAACATGAGAACGGTTTGATTCTGGAACCCTGTGGCCTGGGAACATGTCTGAGGTTTCATGGTGGAAACCTGTGGCTTGGCAACATGACTGAGGTTTGTTTCTGGAACCCTGTTCCCTGGGAACATGACTGAGGTTTGATTCTGGACACCTTTGTGCTGGGAACATGACTGTGTTTTGATTGTGGAATCATGGGTCCTGCAAACATGACTGAGGTTTGATTCTGGAACCATGTGTCCTGGGAATATGACTGAGGTTTGATTCTGGAAATCTGTGGCCTGGGAACTTGACTGAGGTTTGATGGCAGAAACCTGTGGACTGGCAACATGACTGAGGTTTGATTGTAGAACCCTGTGCCCTGGAAACATGACTGTGGCCTGGTAGTGGAAACCCATGGCCTAGGAATTTGACATTGGTTTGATTCTGGAATCCTGTGGCCTGGGAACATGACTGAGGTGTGATTCTGGAAAAGTGTGGTCTGGGAATATGACTGAGGTGTGATTCTGGAAATCTGTGGCCTGGGTACTTAACTGAGTTTTGATGGCAGAAATCTGTGGACTGGTAACATGATTGAGGTTTGAGTGTAGAACCCTGTGCCCTGGAAACATGACTGCGACCTGATACTTGAAACCCATGGCCTGGGAACTTGACATTGGTTTGATTCTGGAACCCTGTGGCCAGGAACAAGACTGAGGCGTGATTCTGGAATGCTGTGGCCTGCGAACATGACATCTGTTTAGATTGTGGAATACTGGGCCCTGGGAACCTGACTGAGGCTTGGTTCTGGAACCCTGTGGACTGGGAACATGACTGGGGTTTTATTCTGGAATCCTGTGGCCTGGGAACATGACATCAGTGGATTCTGGAACCCTGTTGCCTGGGAACTTGAGAACGGTTTGATTCTGGAACCCTGTGTCTTGGGAATATATCTGAGGTTTGATGGTGGAAACCTGTGGCCTGGCAACATGACTGAGGTTTGTTTCTGGAACCCTGTTCCCTGGGAACATGAGTGAGTTTTGCTTCTAGACACCTTTGTCCTGGGAACATGACTGTGGTTTGATCGTGGAATCCTGTGGCCTGCGAACATGACTGAGGTTTGATTCTGGAACCATGTGTCCTGGGAATATGACTGAGCTTTGATTCTGGAAATCTGTGGGCTGGGAACTTGACTGAGGTTTGATGGCAGAAACCTGTGGACTGGCAACATGACTGAGGTTTGATTGTAGAACCCTGTGCCCTGGAAACATGACTGCGAACTGATACTTGAAACCCATGGCCTGGGAACTTGACATTGGTTTGATTCTGGAAATCTGTGGCCTGGAACAAGACTGAGGCGTGATTCTGGAATGCTGTGGCCTGCGAACATGACATCTGTTTAGATTGTGGAATACTGGGCCCTGCGAACCTGACTGAGGCTTGGTTCTGGAACCCTGTGGACTGGGAACATGACTGAGGTTTTATTCTGGAATCCTGTGGCCTGGGAACATGACATCAGTGGATTCTGGAACCCTGTGCCCGGGGAACATGACATCAGTGGATTCTGGAACCCTGTGGCCGGGGAACAGGACATCAGTGGATTCTGGAATCCTGTGGCCTGGGAACATGAGAATGGTTTGATTCTGGAACCCTGTGGCCTGGGATCATGTCTGAGGTTTCATGGTGGAAACCTGTGGCTTGTCAAAATGACTGAGGTTTGTTTCTGGAACCCTGTTCCCTGGGAACATGACTGAGGTTTGATTCTGGACACCTTTGTGCTGGGAACATGACTGTGTTTTGATTGTGGAATCATGGGTTCTGCAAACATGACTGAGGTTTGATTCTGGAACCATGTGTCCTGGGAATATGACTGAGGTTTGATTCTGGAAATCTGTGGCCTGGGAACTTGACTGAGGTTTGATGGCAGAAACCTGTGGACTGGCAACATGACTGAGGTTTGATTGTAGAACCCTGTGCCCTGGAAAAATGACTGTGGCCTGGTAGTGGAAACCCATGGCCTAGGAATTTGACATTGGTTTGATTCTGGAAACCTGTGGCCTGGGAACATGACTGAGGCGTGATTCTGGAAAAGTGTGGCCTGGGAATATGACTGAGGTTTGATTCTGGAAATCTGTGGCCTGGGTACTTGACTGAGATTTGATGGCAGAAATCTGTGGACTGGCAACATGACTGAGGTTTGATTGTAGAACCCTGTGCCCTGGAAACATGACTGCGACCTGATACTTGAAACCCATGGCCTGGGAACTTGACATTGGTTTGATTCTGGAACCCTGTGGCCAGGAACAAGACTGAGGCGTGATTCTGGAATGCTGTGGCCTGCGAACATGACATCTGTTTAGATTGTGGAATACTGGGCCCTGGGAACCTGACTGAGGCTTGGTTCTGGAACCCTGTGGACTGTGAACATGACTGAGGTTTTTTCTGGAATCCTGTGGACTGGGAACATGACTCAGGATTGATTCTGAGACCATGTCGCCTGGGTATATGACTGTGGTTTGATTCTGGAAGCCATTGGACTGGGAATATGTCTGATGTTAGACTGTGTAATCCTGTGGCCTGGAAACATAACATCGGTTTGGATTCTGGTACCATGTTGCCTGGGAACATGAAATCGGTTTGATTGTGGAAACCTATGGTCTGGGAATATGACTGAGGTTTGATGGTGGTACCCTATGGCCTGGCAACATGACTGAGGTTTGATTCTGGATCCCTGTGGCCAGGGAACATGACTGAGGCGTGATTTTGGAAACCTGTGGACTGGGAACATGACATCTGTTTAGATTGTGGAATACTGTGCCCTGGGAAGTTGACTGAGGCTTGGTTCTGGAACCCTGTGGACTGGGAACATGACTGAGCTTTTATTCTGGAACCCTGTAGCCTTGGAACATAACTGAGGATTGATTCTGGAACCCTGTGGCCGGGGAACATGACATCAGTGGATTCTGGAACCCTGTGGCCTGGGAATATGAGAACGGTTTGATTCTGGAACCCTGTGCCTTGGGAATATGTCTGAGGTTTGATGATGGAAACCTGTGGCCTGGCAACATGACTGAGGTTTGTTTCTGGAACCCTGTTCCCTGGGAACATGAGTGAGTTTTGCTTCTGGACACCTTTGTCCTGGGAACATGACTGTGGTTTGATTGTGGAACCATGGGTCCTGCAAACATGACTGAGGTTTGATTCTGGAACCATGTGTCCTGGGAATATGACTGAGCTTTGATTCTGGAAATCTGTGGGCTGGGAACTTGACTGAGGTTTGATGGCAGAAACCTGTGGACTGGCAACATGACTGAGGTTTGATTGTAGAACCCTGTGCCCTGGAAACATGACTGCGACCTGATACTTGAAACCCATGGCCTGGGAACTTGACATTGGTTTGATTCTGGAACCCTGAGGCCTGGAACAAGACTGAGGCGTGATTCTGGAATGCTGTGGCCTGCGAACATGACATCTGTTTAGATTGTGGAATACTGGGCCCTGGGAACCTGACTGAGGCTTGGTTCTGGAACCCTGTGGACTGGGAACATGACTGAGGTTTTATTCTGGAATCCTGTGGCCTGGGAACATGACATCAGTGGATTCTGGAACCCTGTGCCCGGGGACCATGACATCAGTGGATTCTGGAACCCTGTGGCCGGGGAACAGGACATCAGTGGATTCTGGAATCCTGTGGCCTGGGAACATGAGAACGGTTTGATTCTGGAACTCTGTGGCCTGGGAACATGTCTGAGGTTTCATGGTGGAAACCTGTGGCTTGTCAACATGACTGAGGTTTGTTTCTGGAACCCTGTTCCCTGGGAACATGACTGAGGTTTGATTCTGGACACCTTTGTGCTGGGAACATGACTGTGTTTTGATTGTGGAATCATGGGTTCTGCAAACATGACTGAGGTTTGATTCTGGAACCATGTGTCCTGGGAATATGACTGAGGTTTGATTCTGGAAATCTATGGCCTGGGAACTTGACTGAGGTTTGATGGCAGAAACCTGTGGACTGGCAACATGACTGAGGTTTGATTGTAGAACCCTGTGCCCTGGAAAAATGACTGTGGCCTGGTAGTGGAAACCCATGGCCTAGGAATTTGACATTGGTTTGATTCTGGAAACCTGTGGCCTGGGAACATGACTGAGGCGTGATTCTGGAAAAGTGTGGCCTGGGAATATGACTGAGGTTTGATTCTGGAAATCTGTGGCCTGGGTACTTGACTGAGGTTTGATGGTAGAAATCTGTGGACTGGCAACGTGACTGAGGTTTGATTGTAGAACCCTGTGCCCTGGAAACATGACTGCGACCTGATACTTGAAACCCATGGCCTGGGAACTTGACATTGGTTTGATTCTGGAACCCTGTGGCCAGGAACAAGACTGAGGCGTGATTCTGGAATGCTGTGGCCTGCGAACATGACATCTGTTTAGATTGTGGAATACTGGGCCCTGGGAACCTGACTGAGGCTTGGTTCTGGAACCCTGTGGACTGGGAACATGACTGAGGTTTTATTCTGGAATCCTGTGGCCTGGGAACATGACATCAGTGGATTCTGGAACCCTGTTGCCTGGGAACTTGAGAACGGTTTGATTCTGGAACCCTGTGTCTTGGGAATATATCTGAGGTTTGATGGTGGAAACCTGTGGCCTGGCAACATGACTGAGGTTTGTTTCTGGAACCCTGTTCCCTGGGAACATGAGTGAGTTTTGCTTCTGGACACCTTTGTCCTGGGAACATGACTGTGGTTTGATTGTGGAATCCTGTGGCCTGCGAACATGACTGAGGTTTGATTCTGGAACCATGTGTCCTTGGAATATGACTGAGCTTTGATTCTGGAAATCTGTGGCCTGGGCACTTGACTGAGGTTTGATGGCAGAAACCTGTGGACTGGCAACATGACTGACGTTTGATTGTAGAACCCTGTGCCATGGAAACATGACTGCGGCCTGGTACTGGAAACCCATGGCCTGGGAACTTGACATTGGTTTGATTCTGGAACCCTGTGGCCTGGGAACATGACTGAGGCGTGATTCTGGAAACCTGCGGCCTGGGAACATGACATCTGTTTAGATTGTGGAATAGTGTGCCCTGGGAACCTGACTGAAGGCTTGGTTCTGGAATCCTGTGGACTGGGAACATGACTCAGGATTGATTCTGAGACCATGTCGCCTGGGTATATGACTGTGGTTTGATTCTGGAAGCCATTGGACTGGGAATATGTCTGATGTTAGACTGTGTAATCCTGTGGCCTGGAAACATGACATCGGTTTGGATTCTGGTACCATGTTGCCTGGGAACATGAAATCGGTTTGATTGTGGAAACCTATGGTCTGGGAATAGGACTGAGGTTTGATGGTGGTACCCTATGGCCTGGCAACATGACTGAGGTTTGATTCTGGATCCCTGTGGCCAGGGAACATGACTGAGGCGTGATTTTGGAAACCTGTGGACTGGGAACATGACATCTGTTTAGATTGTGGAATACTGTGCCCTGGGAAGCTGACTGAGGCTTGGTTCTGGAACCCTGTGGACTGGGAACATGACTGAGCTTTTATTCTGGAACCCTGTAGCCTTGGAACATAACTGAGGATTGATTCTGGAACCCTGTGGCCGGGGAACATGACATCAGTGGATTCTGGAACCCTGTGGCCTGGGAATATGAGAACGGTTTGATTCTGGAACCCTGTGCCTTGGGAATATGTCTGAGGTTTGATGGTGGAAACCTGTGGCCTGGCAACATGACTGAGGTTTGTTTCTGGAACCCTGTTCCCTGGGAACATGAGTGAGTTTTGCTTCTGGACACCTTTGTCCTGGGAACATGACTGTGGTTTGATTGTGGAACCATGGGTCCTGCAAACATGACTGAGGTTTGATTCTGGATCCATGTGTCCTGGGAATATGACTGAGGTTTGATTCTGGAAATCTGTGGCCTGGGTACTTGACTGAGGTTTGATGGTAGAAATCTGTGGACTGGCAACATGACTGAGGTTTGATTGTAGAACCCTGTGCCCTGGAAACATGACTGCGACCTGATACTTGAAACCCATGGCCTGGGAACTTGACATTGGTTTGATTCTGGAACCCTGTGGCCAGGAACAAGACTGAGGCGTGATTCTGGAATGCTGTGGCCTGCGAACATGACATCTGTTTAGATTGTGGAATACTGGGCCCTGGGAACCTGACTGAGGCTTGGTTCTGGAACCCTGTGGACTGTGAACATGACTGAGGTTTTTTCTGGAATCCTGTGGACTGGGAACATGACTCAGGATTGATTCTGAGACCATGTCGCCTGGGTATATGACTGTGGTTTGATTCTGGAAGCCATTGGACTGGGAATATGTCTGATGTTAGACTGTGTAATCCTGTGGCCTGGAAACATAACATCGGTTTGGATTCTGGTACCATGTTGCCTGGGAACATGAAATCGGTTTGATTGTGGAAACCTATGGTCTGGGAATATGACTGAGGTTTGATGGTGGTACCCTATGGCCTGGCAACATGACTGAGGTTTGATTCTGGATCCCTGTGGCCAGGGAACATGACTGAGGCGTGATTTTGGAAACCTGTGGACTGGGAACATGACATCTGTTTAGATTGTGGAATACTGTGCCCTGGGAACCTGACTGAGGCTTGGTTCTGGAACCCTGTGGACTGGGAACATGACTGAGCTTTTATTCTGGAATCCTGTAGCCTTGGAACATAACTGAGGATTGATTCTGGAACCCTGTGGCCGGGGAACATGACATCAGTGGATTCTGGAACCCTGTGGCCTGGGAATATGTCTGAGGTTTGATGGTGGAAACCTGTGGCCTGGCAACATGACTGAGGTTTGTTTCTGGAACCCTGTTCCCTGGGAACATGAGTGAGTTTTGCTTCTGGACACCTTCGTCCTGGGAACATGACTGTGGTTTGATTGTGGAACCATGGGTCCTGCAAACATGACTGAGGTTTGATTCTGGATCCATGTGTCCTGGGAATATGACTGAGGTTTGATTCTGGAAATCTGTGGCCTGGGTACTTGACTGAGGTTTGATGGTAGAAATCTGTGGACTGGCAACATGACTGAGGTTTGATTGTAGAACCCTGTGCCCTGGAAACATGACTGCGACCTGATACTTGAAACCCATGGCCTGGGAACTTGACATTGGTTTGATTCTGGAACCCTGTGGCCAGGAACAAGACTGAGGCGTGATTCTGGAATGCTGTGGCCTGCGAACATGACATCTGTTTAGATTGTGGAATACTGGGCCCTGGGAACCTGACTGAGGCTTGGTTCTGGAACCCTGTGGACTGGGAACATGACTGAGGTTTTATTCTGGAATCCTGTGGCCTGGGAACATGACATCAGTGGATTCTGGAACCCTGTGCCCGGGGAACATGACATGAGTGGATTCTGGAACCCTGTGGCCGGGGAACAGGACATCAGTGGATTCTGGAACCCTGTGGCCTGGGAACATGAGAACGGTTTGATTCTGGAACCCTGTGGCCTGGGAACATGTCTGAGGTTTCATGGTGGAAACCTGTGGCTTGGCAACATGACTGAGGTTTGTTTCTGGAACCCTGTTCCCTGGGAACATGACTGAGGCTTGATTCTGGAACCATGTGTCCTGGGAATATGACTGAGGTTTGATTCTGGAAATCTGTGGCCTGGGAACTTGACTGAGGTTTGATGGCAGAAACCTGTGGACTGGCAACATGACTGAGGTTTGATTGTAGAACCCTGTGCCCTGGAAACATGACTGTGGTCTGGTAGTGGAAACCCATGGCCTAGGAATTTGACATTGGTTTGATTCTGGAATCCTGTGGCCTGGGAACATGATTGAGGTGTGATTCTGGAAAAGTGTGGTCTGGGAATATGACTGAGGTTTGATTCTGGAAATCTGTGGCCTGGGTACTTAACTGAGTTTTGATGGCAGAAATCTGTGGACTGGTAACATGATTGAGGTTTGAGTGTAGAACCCTGTGCCCTGGAAACATGACTGCGACCTGATACTTGAAACCCATGGCCTGGGAACTTGACATTGGTTTGATTCTGGAACCCTGTGGCCAGGAACAAGACTGAGGCGTGATTCTGGAATGCTGTGGCCTGCGAACATGACATCTGTTTAGATTGTGGAATACTGGGCCCTGGGAACCTGACTGAGGCTTGGTTCTGGAACCCTGTGGACTGGGAACATGACTGGGGTTTTATTCTGGAATCCTGTGGCCTGGGAACATGACATCAGTGGATTCTGGAACCCTGTTGCCTGGGAACTTGAGAACGGTTTGATTCTGGAACCCTGTGTCTTGGGAATATATCTGAGGTTTGATGGTGGAAACCTGTGGCCTGGCAACATGACTGAGGTTTGTTTCTGGAACCCTGTTCCCTGGGAACATGAGTGAGTTTTGCTTCTAGACACCTTTGTCCTGGGAACATGACTGTGGTTTGATCGTGGAATCCTGTGGCCTGCGAACATGACTGAGGTTTGATTCTGGAACCATGTGTCCTGGGAATATGACTGAGCTTTGATTCTGGAAATCTGTGGGCTGAGAACTTGACTGAGGTTTGATGGCAGAAACCTGTGGACTGGCAACATGACTGAGGTTTGATTGTAGAACCCTTTGCCCTGGAAACATGACTGCGAACTGATACTTGAAACCCATGGCCTGGGAACTTGACATTGGTTTGATTCTGGAAATCTGTGGCCTGGAACAAGACTGAGGCGTGATTCTGGAATGCTGTGGCCTGCGAACATGACATCTGTTTAGATTGTGGAATACTGGGCCCTGCGAACCTGACTGAGGCTTGGTTCTGGAACCCTGTGGACTGGGAACATGACTGAGGTTTTATTCTGGAATCCTGTGGCCTGGGAACATGACATCAGTGGATTCTGGAACCCTGTGCCCGGGGAACATGACATCAGTGGATTCTGGAACCCTGTGGCCGGGGAACAGGACATCAGTGGATTCTGGAATCCTGTGGCCTGGGAACATGAGAATGGTTTGATTCTGGAACCCTGTGGCCTGGGAACATGTCTGAGGTTTCATGGTGGAAACCTGTGGCTTGTCAACATGACTGAGGTTTGTTTCTGGAACCCTGTTCCCTGGGAACATGACTGAGGTTTGATTCTGGACACCTTTGTGCTGGGAACATGACTGTGTTTTGATTGTGGAATCATGGGTTCTGCAAACATGACTGAGGTTTGATTCTGGAACCATGTGTCCTGGGAATATGACTGAGGTTTGATTCTGGAAATCTGTGGCCTGGGAACTTGACTGAGGTTTGATGGCAGAAACCTGTGGACTGGCAACATGACTGAGGTTTGATTGTAGAACCCTGTGCCCTGGAAAAATGACTGTGGCCTGGTAGTGGAAACCCATGGCCTAGGAATTTGACATTGGTTTGATTCTGGAAACCTGTGGCCTGGGAACATGACTGAGGCGTGATTCTGGAAAAGTGTGGCCTGGGAATATGACTGAGGTTTGATTCTGGAAATCTGTGGCCTGGGTACTTGACTGAGATTTGATGGCAGAAATCTGTGGACTGGCAACATGACTGAGGTTTGATTGTAGAACCCTGTGCCCTGGAAACATGACTGCGACCTGATACTTGAAACCCATGGCCTGGGAACTTGACATTGGTTTGATTCTGGAACCCTGTGGCCAGGAACAAGACTGAGGCGTGATTCTGGAATGCTGTGGCCTGCGAACATGACATCTGTTTAGATTGTGGAATACTGGGCCCTGGGAACCTGACTGAGGCTTGGTTCTGGAACCCTGTGGACTGTGAACATGACTGAGGTTTTTTCTGGAATCCTGTGGACTGGGAACATGACTCAGGATTGATTCTGAGACCATGTCGCCTGGGTATATGACTGTGGTTTGATTCTGGAAGCCATTGGACTGGGAATATGTCTGATGTTAGACTGTGTAATCCTGTGGCCTGGAAACATAACATCGGTTTGGATTCTGGTACCATGTTGCCTGGGAACATGAAATCGGTTTGATTGTGGAAACCTATGGTCTGGGAATATGACTGAGGTTTGATGGTGGTACCCTATGGCCTGGCAACATGACTGAGGTTTGATTCTGGATCCCTGTGGCCAGGGAACATGACTGAGGCGTGATTTTGGAAACCTGTGGACTGGGAACATGACATCTGTTTAGATTGTGGAATACTGTGCCCTGGGAAGCTGACTGAGGCTTGGTTCTGGAACCCTGTGGACTGGGAACATGACTGAGCTTTTATTCTGGAACCCTGTAGCCTTGGAACATAACTGAGGATTGATTCTGGAACCCTGTGGCCGGGGAACATGACATCAGTGGATTCTGGAACCCTGTGGCCTGGGAATATGAGAACGGTTTGATTCTGGAACCCTGTGCCTTGGGAATATGTCTGAGGTTTGATGATGGAAACCTGTGGCCTGGCAACATGACTGAGGTTTGTTTCTGGAACCCTGTTCCCTGGGAACATGAGTGAGTTTTGCTTCTGGACACCTTTGTCCTGGGAACATGACTGTGGTTTGATTGTGGAACCATGGGTCCTGCAAACATGACTGAGGTTTGATTCTGGAACCATGTGTCCTGGGAATATGACTGAGCTTTGATTCTGGAAATCTGTGGGCTGGGAACTTGACTGAGGTTTGATGGCAGAAACCTGTGGACTGGCAACATGACTGAGGTTTGATTGTAGAACCCTGTGCCCTGGAAACATGACTGCGACGTGATACTTGAAACCCATGGCCTGGGAACTTGACATTGGTTTGATTCTGGAACCCTGAGGCCTGGAACAAGACTGAGGCGTGATTCTGGAATGCTGTGGCCTGCGAACATGACATCTGTTTAGATTGTGGAATACTGGGCCCTGGGAACCTGACTGAGGCTTGGTTCTGGAACCCTGTGGACTGGGAACATGACTGAGGTTTTATTCTGGAATCCTGTGGCCTGGGAACATGACATCAGTGGATTCTGGAACCCTGTGCCCGGGGACCATGACATCAGTGGATTCTGGAACCCTGTGGCCGGGGAACAGGACATCAGTGGATTCTGGAATCCTGTGGCCTGGGAACATGAGAACGGTTTGATTCTGGAACTCTGTGGCCTGGGAACATGTCTGAGGTTTCATGGTGGAAACCTGTGGCTTGGCAACATGACTGAGGTTTGTTTCTGGAACCCTGTTCCCTGGGAACATGACTGAGGTTTGATTCTGGACACCTTTGTGCTGGGAACATGACTGTGTTTTGATTGTGGAATCATGGGTTCTGCAAACATGACTGAGGTTTGATTCTGGAACCATGTGTCCTGGGAATATGACTGAGGTTTGATTCTGGAAATCTATGGCCTGGGAACTTGACTGAGGTTTGATGGCAGAAACCTGTGGACTGGCAACATGACTGAGGTTTGATTGTAGAACCCTGTGCCCTGGAAAAATGACTGTGGCCTGGTAGTGGAAACCCATGGCCTAGGAATTTGACATTGGTTTGATTCTGGAAACCTGTGGCCTGGGAACATGACTGAGGCGTGATTCTGGAAAAGTGTGGCCTGGGAATATGACTGAGGTTTGATTCTGGAAATCTGTGGCCTGGGTACTTGACTGAGGTTTGATGGTAGAAATCTGTGGACTGGCAACGTGACTGAGGTTTGATTGTAGAACCCTGTGCCCTGGAAACATGACTGCGACCTGATACTTGAAACCCATGGCCTGGGAACTTGACATTGGTTTGATTCTGGAACCCTGTGGCCAGGAACAAGACTGAGGCGTGATTCTGGAATGCTGTGGCCTGCGAACATGACATCTGTTTAGATTGTGGAATACTGGGCCCTGGGAACCTGACTGAGGCTTGGTTCTGGAACCCTGTGGACTGGGAACATGACTGAGGTTTTATTCTGGAATCCTGTGGCCTGGGAACATGACATCAGTGGATTCTGGAAACCTGTTGCCTGGGAACTTGAGAACGGTTTGATTCTGGAACCCTGTGTCTTGGGAATATATCTGAGGTTTGATGGTGGAAACCTGTGGCCTGGCAACATGACTGAGGTTTGTTTCTGGAACCCTGTTCCCTGGGAACATGAGTGAGTTTTGCTTCTGGACACCTTTGTCCTGGGAACATGACTGTGGTTTGATTGTGGAATCCTGTGGCCTGCGAACATGACTGAGGTTTGATTCTGGAACCATGTGTCCTGGGAATATGACTGAGCTTTGATTCTGGAAATCTGTGGCCTGGGCACTTGACTGAGGTTTGATGGCAGAAACCTGTGGACTGGCAACATGACTGACGTTTGATTGTAGAACCCTGTGCCATGGAAACATGACTGCGGCCTGGTACTGGAAACCCATGGCCTGGGAACTTGACATTGGTTTGATTCTGGAACCCTGTGGCCTGGGAACATGACTGAGGCGTGATTCTGGAAACCTGCGGCCTGGGAACATGACATCTGTTTAGATTGTGGAATAGTGTGCCCTGGGAACCTGACTGAAGGCTTGGTTCTGGAATCCTGTGGACTGGGAACATGACTCAGGATTGATTCTGAGACCATGTCGCCTGGGTATATGACTGTGGTTTGATTCTGGAAGCCATTGGACTGGGAATATGTCTGATGTTAGACTGTGTAATCCTGTGGCCTGGAAACATGACATCGGTTTGGATTCTGGTACCATGTTGCCTGGGAACATGAAATCGGTTTGATTGTGGAAACCTATGGTCTGGGAATAGGACTGAGGTTTGATGGTGGTACCCTATGGCCTGGCAACATGACTGAGGTTTGATTCTGGATCCCTGTGGCCAGGGAACATGACTGAGGCGTGATTTTGGAAACCTGTGGACTGGGAACATGACATCTGTTTAGATTGTGGAATACTGTGCCCTGGGAAGCTGACTGAGGCTTGGTTCTGGAACCCTGTGGACTGGGAACATGACTGAGCTTTTATTCTGGAACCCTGTAGCCTTGGAACATAACTGAGGATTGATTCTGGAACCCTGTGGCCGGGGAACATGACATCAGTGGATTCTGGAACCCTGTGGCCTGGGAATATGAGAACGGTTTGATTCTGGAACCCTGTGCCTTGGGAATATGTCTGAGGTTTGATGGTGGAAACCTGTGGCCTGGCAACATGACTGAGGTTTGTTTCTGGAACCCTGTTCCCTGGGAACATGAGTGAGTTTTGCTTCTGGACACCTTTGTCCTGGGAACATGACTGTGGTTTGATTGTGGAACCATGGGTCCTGCAAACATGACTGAGGTTTGATTCTGGATCCATGTGTCCTGGGAATATGACTGAGGTTTGATTCTGGAAATCTGTGGCCTGGGTACTTGACTGAGGTTTGATGGTAGAAATCTGTGGACTGGCAACATGACTGAGGTTTGATTGTAGAACCCTGTGCCCTGGAAACATGACTGCGACCTGATACTTGAAACCCATGGCCTGGGAACTTAACATTGGTTTGATTCTGGAACCCTGTGGCCAGGAACAAGACTGAGGCGTGATTCTGGAATGCTGTGGCCTGCGAACATGACATCTGTTTAGATTGTGGAATACTGGGCCCTGGGAACCTGACTGAGGCTTGGTTCTGGAACCCTGTGGACTGGGAACATGACTGGGGTTTTATTCTGGAATCCTGTGGCCTGGGAACATGACATCAGTGGATTCTGGAACCCTGTTGCCTGGGAACTTGAGAACGGTTTGATTCTGGAACCCTGTGTCTTGGGAATATATCTGAGGTTTGATGGTGGAAACCTGCGGCCTGGCAACATGACTGAGGTTTGTTTCTGGAACCCTGTTCCCTGGGAACATGAGTGAGTTTTGCTTCTGGACACCTTTGTCCTGGGAACATGACTGTGGTTTGATCGTGGAATCCTGTGGCCTGCGAACATGACTGAGGTTTGATTCTGGAACCATGTGTCCTGGGAATATGACTGAGCTTTGATTCTGGAAATCTGTGGCCTGGGCACTTGACTGAGGTTTGATGGCAGAAACCTGTGGACTGGCAACATGACTGAGGTTTGATTGTAGAACCCTGTGCCATGGAAACATGACTGCGGCCTGGTACTGGAAACCCATGGCCTGGGAACTTAACATTGGTTTGATTCTGGAACCCTGTGGCCTGGGAACATGACTGAGGCGTGATTCTGGAAACCTGCGGCCTGGGAACATGACATCTGTTTAGATTGTGGAATAGTGTGCCCTGGGAACCTGACTGAAGGCTTGGTTCTGGAATCCTGTGGACTGGGAACATGACTCAGGATTGATTCTGAGACCATGTCGCCTGGGTATATGACTGTGGTTTGATTCTGGAAGCCATTGGACTGGGAATATGTCTGATGTTAGACTGTGTAATCCTGTGGCCTGGAAACATGACATCGGTTTGGATTCTGGTACCATGTTGCCTGGGAACATGAAATCGGTTTGATTGTGGAAACCTATGGTCTGGGAATATGACTGAGGTTTGATGGTGGTACCCTATGGCCTGGCAACATGACTGAGGTTTGATTCTGGATCCCTGTGGCCAGGGAACATGACTGAGGCGTGATTTTGGAAACCTGTGGACTGGGAACATGACATCTGTTTAGATTGTGGAATACTGTGCCCTGGGAAGCTGACTGAGGCTTGGTTCTGGAACCCTGTGGACTGGGAACATGACTGAGCTTTTATTCTGGAACCCTGTAGCCTTGGAACATAACTGAGGATTGATTCTGGAACCCTGTGGCCGGGGAACATGACATCAGTGGATTCTGGAACCCTGTGGCCTGGGAATATGAGAACGGTTTGATTCTGGAACCCTGTGCCTTGGGAATATGTCTGAGGTTTGATGGTGGAAACCTGTGGCCTGGCAACATGACTGAGGTTTGTTTCTGGAACCCTGTTCCCTGGGAACATGAGTGAGTTTTGCTTCTGGACACCTTTGTCCTGGGAACATGACTGTGGTTTGATTGTGGAACCATGGGTCCTGCAAACATGACGAGGTTTGATTCTGGATCCATGTGTCCTGGGAATATGACTGAGGTTTGATTCTGGAAATCTGTGGCCTGGGTACTTGACTGAGGTTTGATGGTAGAAATCTGTGGACTGGCAACATGACTGAGGTTTGATTGTAGAACCCTGTGCCCTGGAAACATGACTGCGACCTGATACTTGAAACCCATGGCCTGGGAACTTGACATTGGTTTGATTCTGGAACCCTGTGGCCAGGAACAAGACTGAGGCGTGATTCTGGAATGCTGTGGCCTGCGAACATGACATCTGTTTAGATTGTGGAATACTGGGCCCTGGGAACCTGACTGAGGCTTGGTTCTGGAACCCTGTGGACTGGGAACATGACTGGGGTTTTATTCTGGAATCCTGTGGCCTGGGAACATGACATCAGTGGATTCTGGAACCCTGTTGCCTGGGAACTTGAGAACGGTTTGATTCTGGAACCCTGTGTCTTGGGAATATATCTGAGGTTTGATGGTGGAAACCTGTGGCCTGGCAACATGACTGAGGTTTGTTTCTGGAAACCTGTTCCCTGGGAACATGAGTGAGTTTTGCTTCTGGACACCTTTGTCCTGGGAACATGACTGTGGTTTGCTCGTGGAATCCTGTGGCCTGTGAACATGACTGAGGTTTGATTCTGGAACCATGTGTCCTGGGAATATGACTGAGCTTTGATTCTGGAAATCTGTGGGCTGGGAACTTGACTGAGGTTTGATGGCAGAAACCTGTGGACTGGCAACATGACTGAGGTTTGATTGTAGAACCCTGTGCCCTGGAAACATGACTGTGGCCTGGTAGTGGAAACCCATGGCCTAGGAATTTGACATTGGTTTGATTCTGGAAACCTGTGGCCTGGGAACATGACTGAGGCGTGATTCTGGAAAAGTGTGGCCTGGGAATATGACTGAGGTTTGATTCTGGAAATCTGTGGCCTGGGTACTTGACTGAGGTTTGATGGCAGAAATTTGTGGACTGGCAACATGACTGAGGTTTGATTGTAGAACCCTGTGCCCTGGAAACATGACTGCGACCTGATACTTGAAACCCATGGCCTGGGAACTTGACATTGGTTTGATTCTGGAACCCTGTGGCCAGGAACAAGACTGAGGCGTGATTCTGGAATGCTGTGGCCTGCGAACATGACATCTGTTTAGATTGTGGAATACTGAGGCCTGAGAACCTGACTGAGGCTTGGTTCTGGAACCCTGTGGACTGGGAACATGACTGAGGTTTTATTCTGGAATCCTGTGGCCTGGGAACATGACATCAGTGGATTCTGGAACCCTGTTGCCTGGGAACTTGAGAACGGTTTGATTCTGGAACCCTGTGTCTTGGGAATATATCTGAGGTTTGATGGTGGTAACCTGTGGCCTGGCAACATGACTGAGGTTTGTTTCTGGAACCCTGTTCCCTGGGAACATGAGTGAGTTTTGCTTCTGGACACCTTTGTCCTGGGAACATGACTGTGGTTTGATTGTGGAACCATGGGTCCTGCAAACATGACTGAGGTTTGATTCTGGAACCATGTGTCCTGGGAATATGACTGAGCTTTGATTCTGGAAATCTGTGGGCTGGGAACTTGACTGAGGTTTGATGGCAGAAACCTGTGGACTGGCAACATGACTGAGGTTTGATTGTAGAACCCTGTGCCCTGGAAACATGACTGCGACGTGATACTTGAAACCCATGGCCTGGGAACTTGACATTGGTTTGATTCTGGAACCCTGAGGCCTGGAACAAGACTGAGGCGTGATTCTGGAATGCTGTGGCCTGCGAACATGACATCTGTTTAGATTGTGGAATACTGGGCCCTGGGAACCTGACTGAGGCTTGGTTCTGGAACCCTGTGGACTGGGAACATGACTGAGGTTTTATTCTGGAATCCTGTGGCCTGGGAACATGACATCAGTGGATTCTGGAACCCTGTGCCCGGGGACCATGACATCAGTGGATTCTGGAACCCTGTGGCCGGGGAACAGGACATCAGTGGATTCTGGAATCCTGTGGCCTGGGAACATGAGAACGGTTTGATTCTGGAACTCTGTGGCCTGGGAACATGTCTGAGGTTTCATGGTGGAAACCTGTGGCTTGTCAACATGACTGAGGTTTGTTTCTGGAACCCTGTTCCCTGGGAACATGACTGAGGTTTGATTCTGGACACCTTTGTGCTGGGAACATGACTGTGTTTTGATTGTGGAATCATGGGTTCTGCAAACATGACTGAGGTTTGATTCTGGAACCATGTGTCCTGGGAATATGACTGAGGTTTGATTCTGGAAATCTATGGCCTGGGAACTTGACTGAGGTTTGATGGCAGAAACCTGTGGACTGGCAACATGACTGAGGTTTGATTGTAGAACCCTGTGCCCTGGAAAAATGACTGTGGCCTGGTAGTGGAAACCCATGGCCTAGGAATTTGACATTGGTTTGATTCTGGAAACCTGTGGCCTGGGAACATGACTGAGGCGTGATTCTGGAAAAGTGTGGCCTGGGAATATGACTGAGGTTTGATTCTGGAAATCTGTGGCCTGGGTACTTGACTGAGGTTTGATGGTAGAAATCTGTGGACTGGCAACGTGACTGAGGTTTGATTGTAGAACCCTGTGCCCTGGAAACATGACTGCGACCTGATACTTGAAACCCATGGCCTGGGAACTTGACATTGGTTTGATTCTGGAAATCTGTGGCCTGGAACAAGACTGAGGCGTGATTCTGGAATGCTGTGGCCTGCGAACATGACATCTGTTTAGATTGTGGAATACTGGGCCCTGGGAACCTGACTGAGGCTTGGTTCTGGAACCCTGTGGACTGGGAACATGACTGAGGTTTTATTCTGGAATCCTGTGGCCTGGGAACATGACATCAGTGGATTCTGGAACCCTGTTGCCTGGGAACTTGAGAACGGTTTGATTCTGGAACCCTGTGTCTTGGGAATATATCTGAGGTTTGATGGTGGAAACCTGTGGCCTGGCAACATGACTGAGGTTTGTTTCTGGAACCCTGTTCCCTGGGAACATGAGTGAGTTTTGCTTCTGGACACCTTTGTCCTGGGAACATGACTGTGGTTTGATTGTGGAATCCTGTGGCCTGCGAACATGACTGAGGTTTGATTCTGGAACCATGTGTCCTGGGAATATGACTGAGCTTTGATTCTGGAAATCTGTGGCCTGGGCACTTGACTGAGGTTTGATGGCAGAAACCTGTGGACTGGCAACATGACTGACGTTTGATTGTAGAACTCTGTGCCATGGAAACATGACTGCGGCCTGGTACTGGAAACCCATGGCCTGGGAACTTGACATTGGTTTGATTCTGGAACCCTGTGGCCTGGGAACATGACTGAGGCGTGATTCTGGAAACCTGCGGCCTGGGAACATGACATCTGTTTAGATTGTGGAATAGTGTGCCCTGGGAACCTGACTGAAGGCTTGGTTCTGGAATCCTGTGGACTGGGAACATGACTCAGGATTGATTCTGAGACCATGTCGCCTGGGTATATGACTGTGGTTTGATTCTGGAAGCCATTGGACTGGGAATATGTCTGATGTTAGACTGTGTAATCCTGTGGCCTGGAAACATGACATCGGTTTGGATTCTGGTACCATGTTGCCTGGGAACATGAAATCGGTTTGATTGTGGAAACCTATGGTCTGGGAATAGGACTGAGGTTTGATGGTGGTACCCTATGGCCTGGCAACATGACTGAGGTTTGATTCTGGATCCCTGTGGCCAGGGAACATGACTGAGGCGTGATTTTGGAAACCTGTGGACTGGGAACATGACATCTGTTTAGATTGTGGAATACTGTGCCCTGGGAAGCTGACTGAGGCTTGGTTCTGGAACCCTGTGGACTGGGAACATGACTGAGCTTTTATTCTGGAACCCTGTAGCCTTGGAACATAACTGAGGATTGATTCTGGAACCCTGTGGCCGGGGAACATGACATCAGTGGATTCTGGAACCCTGTGGCCTGGGAATATGAGAACGGTTTGATTCTGGAACCCTGTGCCTTGGGAATATATCTGAGGTTTGATGGTGGAAACCTGTGGCCTGGCAACATGACTGAGGTTTGTTTCTGGAACCCTGTTCCCTGGGAACATGAGTGAGTTTTGCTTCTGGACACCTTTGTCCTGGGAACATGACTGTGGTTTGATTGTGGAACCATGGGTCCTGCAAACATGACTGAGGTTTGATTCTGGATCCATGTGTCCTGGGAATATGACTGAGGTTTGATTCTGGAAATCTGTGGCCTGGGTACTTGACTGAGGTTTGATGGTAGAAATCTGTGGACTGGCAACATGACTGAGGTTTGATTGTAGAACCCTGTGCCCTGGAAACATGACTGCGACCTGATACTTGAAACCCATGGCCTGGGAACTTGACATTGGTTTGATTCTGGAACCCTGTGGCCAGGAACAAGACTGAGGCGTGATTCTGGAATGCTGTGGCCTGCGAACATGACATCTGTTTAGATTGTGGAATACTGGGCCCTGGGAACCTGACTGAGGCTTGGTTCTGGAACCCTGTGGACTGGGAACATGACTGGGGTTTTATTCTGGAATCCTGTGGCCTGGGAACATGACATCAGTGGATTCTGGAACCCTGTTGCCTGGGAACTTGAGAACGGTTTGATTCTGGAACCCTGTGTCTTGGGAATATATCTGAGGTTTGATGGTGGAAACCTGTGGCCTGGCAACATGACTGAGGTTTGTTTCTGGAACCCTGTTCCCTGGGAACATGAGTGAGTTTTGCTTCTGGACACCTTTGTCCTGGGAACATGACTGTGGTTTGCTCGTGGAATCCTGTGGCCTGTGAACATGACTGAGGTTTGATTCTGGAACCATGTGTCCTGGGAATATGACTGAGCTTTGATTCTGGAAATCTGTGGGCTGGGAACTTGACTGAGGTTTGATGGCAGAAACCTGTGGACTGGCAACATGACTGAGGTTTGATTGTAGAACCCTGTGCCCTGGAAACATGACTGTGGCCTGGTAGTGGAAACCCATGGCCTAGGAATTTGACATTGGTTTGATTCTGGAAACCTGTGGCCTGGGAACATGACTGAGGCGTGATTCTGGAAAAGTGTGGCCTGGGAATATGACTGAGGTTTGATTCTGGAAATCTGTGGCCTGGGTACTTGACTGAGGTTTGATGGCAGAAATTTGTGGACTGGCAACATGACTGAGGTTTGATTGTAGAACCCTGTGCCCTGGAAACATGACTGCGACCTGATACTTGAAACCCATGGCCTGGGAACTTGACATTGGTTTGATTCTGGAACCCTGTGGCCAGGAACAAGACTGAGGCGTGATTCTGGAATGCTGTGGCCTGCGAACATGACATCTGTTTAGATTGTGGAATACTGGGCCCTGAGAACCTGACTGAGGCTTGGTTCTGGAACCCTGTGGACTGGGAACATGACTGAGGTTTTATTCTGGAATCCTGTGGCCTGGGAACATGACATCAGTGGATTCTGGAACCCTGTTGCCTGGGAACTTGAGAACGGTTTGATTCTGGAACCCTGTGTCTTGGGAATATATCTGAGGTTTGATGGTGGTAACCTGTGGCCTGGCAACATGACTGAGGTTTGTTTCTGGAACCCTGTTCCCTGGGAACATGACTGAGGTTTGCTTCTGGACACCTTTCTCCTGGGAACATGACTGTGGTTTGATTGTGGAATCCTGTGGCCGGCGAACATGACTGAGGTTTGATTCTGGAACCATGTGTCCAGGGAATATGACTGAGCTTTGATTCTGGAAATCTGTGGCCTGGGAACTTGACTGAGGTTTGATGGCAGAAACCTGTGGACTGGCAACATGACTGAGGTTTGATTGTAGAACCCTGTGCCCTCGAAACATGACTGCGACCTGATACTTGAAACCCATGGCCTGGGAACTTGACATTGGTTTGATTCTGGAACCCTGTGGCCAGGGAACATGACTGAGGCGAGAGTCTGGAATCCTGTGCCCTGGAAACATGACTGTGGCTTGGTACTGGAAACCCATGGCCTAGGAATTGGACATTGGTTTGATTCTGGAACCCTGTGGCCTGGGAACATGACTGAGGTTTGATTCTGGAACCATGTGTCCTGGGAATATGACTGAGGTTTGATTCTGGAAATCTGTGGCCTGGGAACTTGACTGAGGTTTGATGGCAGAAACCTGTGGACTGGCAACATGACTGAGGTTTGATTGTAGAACCCTGTGCCATGGAAACATGACTGCGGCCTGGTACTGGAAACCCATGGCCTAGGAACCTGACATTGGTTTGATTCTGGAACCCTGTGGCCTGGGAACATGACTGAGGCGTGATTCTGGAAACCTGCGGCCTGGGAACATGACATCTGTTTAGATTGTGGAATACTGTGCCCTGGGAACCTGACTGAAGGCTTGGTTCTGGAATCCTGTGGACTGGGAACATGACTCAGGATTGATTCTGAGACCATGTCGCCTGGGTATATGACTGTGGTTTGATTCTGGAAGCCATTGGACTGGGAATATGTCTGATGTTAGACTGTGTAATCCTGTGGCCTGGAAACATGACATCGGTTTGGATTCTGGTACCATGTTGCCTGGGAACATGAAATCGGTTTGATTGTGGAAACCTATGGTCTGGGAATATGACTGAGGTTTGATGGTGGTACCCTATGGCCTGGCAACATGACTGAGCTTTTATTCTGGAACCCTGTAGCCTTGGAACATAACTGAGGATTGATTCTGGAACCCTGTGGCCGGGGAACATGACATCAGTGGATTCTGGAACCCTGTGGCCTGGGAATATGAGAACGGTTTGATTCTGGAACCCTGTGCCTTGGGAATATGTCTGAGGTTTGATGGTGGAAACCTGTGGCCTGGCAACATGACTGAGGTTTGTTTCTGGAACCCTGTTCCCTGGGAACATGAGTGAGTTTTGCTTCTGGACACCTTCGTCCTGGGAACATGACTGTGGTTTGATTGTGGAACCATGGGTCCTGCAAACATGACTGAGGTTTGATTCTGGATCCATGTGTCCTGGGAATATGACTGAGGTTTGATTCTGGAAATCTGTGGCCTGGGTACTTGACTGAGGTTTGATGGTAGAAATCTGTGGACTGGCAACATGACTGAGGTTTGATTGTAGAACCCTGTGCCCTGGAAACATGACTGCGACCTGATACTTGAAACCCATGGCCTGGGAACTTGACATTGGTTTGATTCTGGAACCCTGTGGCCAGGAACAAGACTGAGGCGTGATTCTGGAATGCTGTGGCCTGCGAACATGACATCTGTTTAGATTGTGGAATACTGGGCCCTGGGAACCTGACTGAGGCTTGGTTCTGGAACCCTGTGGACTGGGAACATGACTGAGGTTTTATTCTGGAATCCTGTGGCCTGGGAACATGACATCAGTGGATTCTGGAACCCTGTGCCCGGGGAACATGACATCAGTGGATTCTGGAACACTGTGGCCGGGGAACAGGACATCAGTGGATTCTGGAATCCTGTGGCCTGGGAACATGAGAACGGTTTGATTCTGGAATTCTGTGGCCTGGGAACATGTCTGAGGTTTCATGGTGGAAACCTGTGGCTTGTCAACATGACTGAGGTTTGTTTCTGGAACCCTGTTCCCTGGGAACATGACTGAGGTTTGATTCTGGATACCTTTGTGCTGGGAACATGACTTTGTTTTGATTGTGGAATCATGGGTTCTGCAAACATGACTGAGGTTTGATTCTGGAACCATGTGTCCTGGGAATATGACTGAGCTTTGATTCTGGAAATCTGTGGGCTGGGAACTTGACTGAGGTTTGATGGCAGAAACCTGTGGACTGGCAACATGACTGAGGTTTGATTGTAGAACCCTGTGCCCTGGAAACATGACTGTGGCCTGGTATTGGAAACCCATGGCCTAGGAATTTGACATTGGTTTGATTCTGGAAACCTGTGGCCTGGGAACATGACTGAGGCGTGATTCTGGAAAAGTGTGGCCTGGGAATATGACTGAGGTTTGATTCTGGAAATCTGTGGCCTGGGTACTTGACTGAGATTTGATGGCAGAAATCTGTGGACTGGCAACATTACTGAGGTTTGATTGTAGAACCCTGTGCCCTGGAAACATGACTGCGACCTGATACTTGAAACCCATGGCCTGGGAACTTGACATTGGTTTGATTCTGGAACCCTGTGGCCTGGAACAAGACTGAGGCGTGATTCTGGAATGCTGTGGCCTGCGAACATGACATCTGTTTAGATTGTGGAATACTGGGCCCTGGGAAACTGACTGAGGCTTGGTTCTGGAACCCTGTGGACTGGGAACATGACTGAGGTTTTATTCTGGAATCCTGTGGCCTGGGAACATGACATCAGTGGATTCTGGAACCCTGTGCCCGGGGAACATGACATGAGTGGATTCTGGAACCCTGTGGCCTGGGAACATGACTGAGGCGAGATTCTGGAATCCTGTGCCCTGGAAACATGACTGTGGCTTGGTACTGGAAACCCATGGCCTAGGAATTTGACATTGGTTTGATTCTGGAACCCTGTGGCCTGGGAACATGACTGAGGTTTGATTCTGGAACCATGTGTCCTGGGAATATGACTGAGGTTTGATTCTGGAAATCTGTGGCCTGGGAACTTGACTGAGGTTTGATGGCAGAAACCTGTGGACTGGCAACATGACTGAGGTTTGATTGTAGAACCCTGTGCCATGGAAACATGACTGCGGCCTGGTACTGGAAACCCATGGCTTGGGAACTTGACATTGGTTTGATTCTGGAACCCTGTGGCCTGGGAACATGACTGAGGCGTGATTCTGGAAACCTGCGGCCTGGGAACATGACATCTGTTTAGATTGTGGAATACTGGGCCCTGGGAACCTGACTGAAGGCTTGGTTCTGGAATCCTGTGGACTGGGAACATGACTCAGGATTGATTCTGAGACCATGTCGCCTGGGTATATGACTGTGGTTTGATTCTGGAAGCCATTGGACTGGGAATATGTCTGATGTTAGACTGTGTAATCCTGTCGCCTGGAAACATGACATCGGTTTGATTGTGGAAACCTATGGTCTGGGAATATGACTGAGGTTTGATGGTGGTTCCCTATGGCCTGGCAACATGACTGAGGTTTGATTCTGGATCCCTGTGGCCAGGGAACATGACTGAGGCGTGATTTTGGAAACCTGTGGACTGGGAACATGACATCTGTTTAGATTGTGGAATACTGTGCCCTGGGAACCTGACTGAGGCTTGGTTCTGGAACCCTGTGGACTGGGAACATGACTGGGGTTTTATTCTGGAATCCTGTGGCCTGGGAACATGACATCAGTGGATTCTGGAACCCTGTTGCCTGGGAACTTGAGAACGGTTTGATTCTGGAACCCTGTGTCTTGGGAATATATCTGAGGTTTGATGGTGGAAACCTGTGGCCTGGCAACATGACTGAGGTTTGTTTCTGGAACCCTGTTCCCTGGGAACATGAGTGAGTTTTGCTTCTGGACACCTTTGTCCTGGGAACATGACTGTGGTTTGATCGTGGAATCCTGTGGCCTGCGAACATGACTGAGGTTTGATTCTGGAACCATGTGTCCTGGGAATATGACTGAGCTTTGATTCTGGAAATCTGTGGGCTGGGAACTTGACTGAGGTTTGATGGCAGAAACCTGTGGACTGGCAACATGACTGAGGTTTGATTGTAGAACCCTGTGCCCTGGAAACATGACTGCGACCTGATAATTGAAACCCATGGCCTGGGAACTTGACATTGGTTTGATTCTGGAAATCTGTGGCCTGGAACAAGACTGAGGCGTGATTCTGGAATGCTGTGGCCTGCGAACATGACATCTGTTTAGATTGTGGAATACTGGGCCCTGGGAACCTGACTGAGGCTTGGTTCTGGAACCCTGTGGACTGGGAACATGACTGAGGTTTTATTCTGGAATCCTGTGGCCTGGGAACATGACATCAGTGGATTCTGGAACCCTGTGCCCGGGGAACATGACATCAGTGGATTCTGGAACCCTGTGGCCGGGGAACAGGACATCAGTGGATTCTGGAATCCTGTGGCCTGGGAACATGAGAACGGTTTGATTCTGGAACCCTGTGGCCTGGGAACATGTCTGAGGTTTCATGGTGGAAACCTGTGGCTTGTCAACATGACTGAGGTTTGTTTCTGGAACCCTGTTCCCTGGGAACATGACTGAGGTTTGATTCTGGACACCTTTGTGCTGGGAACATGACTGTGTTTTGATTGTGGAATCATGGGTTCTGCAAACATGACTGAGGTTTGACTCTGGAACCATGTGTCCTGGGAATATGACTGAGGTTTGATTCTGGAAATCTGTGGCCTGGGAACTTGACTGAGGTTTGATGGCAGAAACCTGTGGACTGGCAACATGACTGAGGTTTGATTATAGAACGCTGTGCCCTGGAAAAATGACTGTGGCCTGGTAGTGGAAACCCATGGCCTAGGAATTTGACATTGGTTTGATTCTGGAAACCTGTGGCCTGGGAACATGACTGAGGCGTGATTCTGGAAAAGTGTGGCCTGGGACTATGACTGAGGTTTGATTCTGGAAATCTGTGGCCTGGGTACTTGACTGAGATTTGATGGCAGAAATCTGTGGACTGGCAACATTACTGAGGTTTGATTGTAGAACCCTGTGCCCTGGAAACATGACTGCGACCTGATACTTGAAACCCATGGCCTGGGAACTTGACATTGGTTTGATTCTGGAACCCTGTGGCCAGGAACAAGACGGAGGCGTGATTCTGGAATGCTGTGGCCTGCGAACATGACATCTGTTTAGATTGTGGAATACTGGGCCCTGGGAACCTGACTGAGGCTTGGTTCTGGAACCCTGTGGACTGGGAACATGACTGAGGTTTTTTCTGGAACCCTGTAGCCTTGGAATATAACTGAGGATTGATTCTGGAACCCTGTGGCCGGGGAACATGACATCAGTGGATTCTGGATCCCTGTGGCCTGGGAATATGAGAACGGTTTGATTCTGGAACCCTGTGCCTTGGGAATATGTCTGAGGTTTGATGGTGGAAACCTGTGGACTGGCAACATGACTGAGGTTTGTTTCTGGAACCCTGTTCCCTGGGAACATGAGTGAGTTTTGCTTCTGGACACCTTTGTCCTGGGAACATGACTGTGGTTTGATTGTGGAACCATGGGTCCTGCAAACATGACTGAGGTTTGATTCTGGAACCATGTGTCCTGGGAATATGACTGAGGTTTGATTCTGGAAATCTGTGGCCTGGGAACTTGACTGAGGTTTGATGGCAGAAACATGTGGACTGGCAACATGACTGAGGTTTGATTGTAGAACCCTGTGCCCTGGAAACATGACTGTGGCCTGGTAGTGGAAACCCATGGCCTAGGAATTTGACATTGGTTTGATTCTGGAATCCTGTGGCCTGGGAACATGACTGAGGCGTGATTCTGGAAAAGTGTGGTCTGGGAATATGACTGAGGTTTGATTCTGGAAATCTGTGGCCTGGGTACTTAACTGAGTTTTGATGGCAGAAATCTGTGGACTGGTAACATGATTGAGGTTTGAGTGTAGAACCCAGTGCCCTGGAAAAATGACTGCGACCTGATACTTGAAACCCATGGCCTGGGAACTTGACATTGGTTTGATTCTGGAACCCTGTGGCCAGGAACAAGACTGAGGCGTGATTCTGGAATGCTGTGGCCTGCGAACATGACATCTGTTTAGATTGTGGAATACTGGGCCCTGGGAACCTGACTGAGGCTTGGTTCTGGAACCCTGTGGACTGGGAACATGACTGGGGTTTTATTCTGGAATCCTGTGGCCTGGGAACATGACATCAGTGGATTCTGGAACCCTGTGCCCGGGGAACATGACATCAGTGGATTCTGGAACCCTGTGGCCGGGGAACAGGACATCAGTTGATTCTGGAATCCTGTGGCCTGGGAACATGAGAACGGTTTGATTCTGGAATTCTGTGGCCTGGGAACATGTCTGAGGTTTCATGGTGGAAACCTGTGGCTTGTCAACATGACTGAGGTTTGTTTCTGGAACCCTGTTCCCTGGGAACATGAGTGAGGTTTGCTTCTGGACACCTTTGTCCTAGGAACATGACTGTGGTTTGATTGTGGAACCATGGGTCCTGCAAACATGACTGAGGTTTGATTCTGGATCCATGTGTCCTGGGAATATGACTGAGGTTTGATTCTGGAAATCTGTGGCCTGGGAACTTGACTGAGGTTTGATGGCAGAAACCTGTGGACTGGCAACATGACTGAGGTTTGATTGTAGAACCCTGTGCCCTGGAAACATGACAGCGACCTGATACTTGAAACCCATGGCCTGGGAACTTGACATTGGTTTGATTCTGGAACCCTGTGGCCTGGGAACATGACTGAGGCGAGATTCTGGAATCCTGTGCCCTGGAAACATGACTGTGGCTTGGTACTGGAAACCCATGGCCTAGGAATTTGACATTGGTTTGATTCTGGAACCCTGTGGCCTGGGAACATGACTGAGGTTTGATTCTGGAACCATGTGTCCTGGGAATATGACTGAGGTTTGATTCTGGAAATCTGTGGCCTGGGAACTTGACTGAGGTTTGATGGCAGAAACCTGTGGACTGGCAACATGACTGAGGTTTGATTGTAGAACCCTGTGCCATGGAAACATAACTGCGGCCTGGTACTGGAAACCCATGGCCTGGGAACTTGACATTGGTTTGATTCTGGAACCCTGTGGCCTGGGAACATGACTGAGGCGTGATTCTGGAAACCTGCGGCCTGGGAACATGACATCTGTTTAGATTGTGGAATAGTGTGCCCTGGGAACCTGACTGAAGGCTTGGTTCTGGAATCCTGTGGACTGGGAACATGACTCAGGATTGATTCTGAGACCATGTCGCCTGGGTATATGACTGTGGTTTGATTCTGGAAGCCATTGGACTGGGAATATGTCTGATGTTAGACTGTGTAATCCTGTGGCCTGGAAACATGACATCGGTTTGGATTCTGGTACCATGTTGCCTGGGAACATGAAATCGGTTTGATTGTGGAAACCTATGGTCTGGGAATATGACTGAGGTTTGATGGTGGTACCCTATGGCCTGGCAACATGACTGAGGTTTGATTCTGGATCCCTGTGGCCAGGGAACATGACTGAGGCATGATTTTGGAAACCTGTGGACTGGGAACATTACATCTGTTTAGATTGTGGAATACTGTGCCCTGGGAACCTGACTGAGGCTTGGTTCTGGAACCCTGTGGATTGGGAACATGACTGAGCTTTTATTCTGGAACCCTGTAGCCTTGGAACATAACTGAGGATTGATTCTGGAACCCTGTGGCCGGGGAACATGACATCAGTGGATTCTGGATCCCTGTGGCATGGGAATATGAGAACGGTTTGATTCTGGAACCCTGTGCCTTGGGAATATGTCTGAGGTTTGATGGTGGAAACCTGTGGACTGGCAAAATGACTGAGGTTTGTTTCTGGAACCCTGTTCCCTGGGAACATGAGTGAGTTTTGCTTCTGGACACCTTTGTCCTGGGAACATGACTGTGGTTTGATTGTGGAACCATGGGTCCTGCAAACATGAGTGAGGTTTGATTCTGGAACCATGTGTCCTGGGAATATGACTGAGGTTTGATTCTGGAAATCTGTGGCCTGGGAACTTGACTGAGGTTTGATGGCAGAAACCTGTGGACTGGCAACATGACTGAGGTTTGATTGTAGAACCCTGTGCCCTGGAAACATGACTGTGGCCTGGTAGTGGAAACCCATGGCCTAGGAACTTGACATTGGTTTGATTCTGGAACCCTGTGGCCAGGAACAAGACTGAGGCGTGATTCTGGAATGCTGTGGCCTGCGAACATGACATCTGTTTAGATTGTGGAATACTGGGCCCTGGGAACCTGACTGAGGCTTGGTTCTGGAACCCTGTGGACTGGGAACATGACTGAGGTTTTATTCTGGAATCCTGTGGCCTGGGAACATGACATCAGTGGATTCTGGAACCCTGTGCCCGGGGAACATGACATGAGTGGATTCTGGAACCCTGTGGCCTGGGAACATGACTGAGGCGAGATTCTGGAATCCTGTGCCCTGGAAACATGACTGTGGCTTGGTACTGGAAACCCATGGCCTAGGAATTTGACATTGGTTTGATTCTGGAACCCTGTGGCCTGGGAACATGACTGAGGTTTGATTCTGGAACCATGTGTCCTGGGAATATGACTGAGGTTTGATTCTGGAAATCTGTGGCCTGGGAACTTGACTGAGGTTTGATGGCAGAAACCTGTGGACTGGCAACATGACTGAGGTTTGATTGTAGAACCCTGTGCCATGGAAACATGACTGCGGCCTGGTAGTGGAAACCCATGGCTTGGGAACTTGACATTGGTTTGATTCTGGAACCCTGTGGCCTGGGAACATGACTGAGGCGTGATTCTGGAAACCTGCGGCCTGGGAACATGACATCTGTTTAGATTGTGGAATACTGGGCCCTGGGAACCTGACTGAAGGCTTGGTTCTGGAATCCTGTGGACTGGGAACATGACTCAGGATTGATTCTGAGACCATGTCGCCTGGGTATATGACTGTGGTTTGATTCTGGAAGCCATTGGACTGGGAATATGTCTGATGTTAGACTGTGTAATCCTGTGGCCTGGAAACATGTCTTCGGTTTGGATTCTGGTACCATGTTGCCTGGGAACATGAAATCGGTTTGATTGTGGAAACCTATGGTCTGGGAATATGACTGAGGTTTGATGGTGGTTCCCTATGGCCTGGCAACATGACTGAGGTTTGATTCTGGATCCCTGTGGCCAGGGAACATGACTGAGGCGTGATTTTGGAAACCTGTGGACTGGGAACATGACATCTGTTTAGATTGTGGAATACTGTGCCCTGGGAACCTGACTGAGGCTTGGTTCTGGAACCCTGTGGACTGGGAACATGACTGGGGTTTTATTCTGGAATCCTGTGGCCTGGGAACATGACATCAGTGGATTCTGGAACCCTGTTGCCTGGGAACTTGAGAACGGTTTGATTCTGGAACCCTGTGTCTTGGGAATATATCTGAGGTTTGATGGTGGAAACCTGTGGCCTGGCAACATGACTGAGGTTTGTTTCTGGAACCCTGTTCCCTGGGAACATGAGTGAGTTTTGCTTCTGGACACCTTTGTCCTGGGAACATGACTGTGGTTTGATCGTGGAATCCTGTGGCCTGCGAACATGACTGAGGTTTGATTCTGGAACCATGTGTCCTGGGAAAATGACTGAGCTTTGATTCTCGAAATCTGTGGGCTGGGAACTTGACTGAGGTTTGATGGCAGAAACCTGTGGACTGGCAACATGACTGAGGTTTGATTGTAGAACCCTGTGCCCTGGAAACATGACTGCGACCTGATAATTGAAACCCATGGCCTGGGAACTTGACATTGGTTTGATTCTGGAAATCTGTGGCCTGGAACAAGACTGAGGCGTGATTCTGGAATGCTGTGGCCTGCGAACATGACATCTGTTTAGATTGTGGAATACTGGGCCCTGGGAACCTGACTGAGGCTTGGTTCTGGAACCCTGTGGACTGGGAACATGACTGAGGTTTTATTCTGGAATCCTGTGGCCTGGGAACATGACATCAGTGGATTCTGGAACCCTGTGCCCGGGGAACATGACATCAGTGGATTCTGGAACCCTGTGGCCGGGGAACAGGACATCAGTGGATTCTGGAATCCTGTGGCCTGGGAACATGAGAACGGTTTGATTCTGGAACCCTGTGGCCTGGGAACATGTCTGAGGTTTCATGGTGGAAACCTGTGGCTTGTCAACATGACTGAGGTTTGTTTCTGGAACCCTGTTCCCTGGGAACATGACTGAGGTTTGATTCTGGACACCTTTGTGCTGGGAACATGACTGTGTTTTGATTGTGGAATCATGGGTTCTGCAAACATGACTGAGGTTTGACTCTGGAACCATGTGTCCTGGGAATATGACTGAGGTTTGATTCTGGAAATCTGTGGCCTGGGAACTTGACTGAGGTTTGATGGCAGAAACCTGTGGACTGGCAACATGACTGAGGTTTGATTATAGAACCCTGTGCCCTGGAAAAATGACTGTGGCCTGGTAGTGGAAACCCATGGCCTAGGAATTTGACATTGGTTTGATTCTGGAAACCTGTGGCCTGGGAACATGACTGAGGCGTGATTCTGGAAAAGTGTGGCCTGGGACTATGACTGAGGTTTGATTCTGGAAATCTGTGGCCTGGGTACTTGACTGAGATTTGATGGCAGAAATCTGTGGACTGGCAACATTACTGAGGTTTGATTGTAGAACCCTGTGCCCTGGAAACATGACTGCGACCTGATACTTGAAACCCATGGCCTGGGAACTTGACATTGGTTTGATTCTGGAACCCTGTGGCCAGGAACAAGACGGAGGCGTGATTCTGGAATGCTGTGGCCTGCGAACATGACATCTGTTTAGATTGTGGAATACTGGGCCCTGGGAACCTGACTGAGGCTTGGTTCTGGAACCCTGTGGACTGGGAACATGACTGAGGTTTTTTCTGGAACCCTGTAGCCTTGGAATATAACTGAGGATTGATTCTGGAACCCTGTGGCCGGGGAACATGACATCAGTGGATTCTGGATCCCTGTGGCCTGGGAATATGAGAACGGTTTGATTCTGGAACCCTGTGCCTTGGGAATATGTCTGAGGTTTGATGGTGGAAACCTGTGGACTGGCAACATGACTGAGGTTTGTTTCTGGAACCCTGTTCCCTGGGAACATGAGTGAGTTTTGCTTCTGGACACCTTTGTCCTGGGAACATGACTGTGGTTTGATTGTGGAACCATGGGTCCTGCAAACATGACTGAGGTTTGATTCTGGAACCATGTGTCCTGGGAATATGACTGAGGTTTGATTCTGGAAATCTGTGGCCTGGGAACTTGACTGAGGTTTGATGGCAGAAACATGTGGACTGGCAACATGACTGAGGTTTGATTGTAGAACCCTGTGCCCTGGAAACATGACTGTGGCCTGGTAGTGGAAACCCATGGCCTAGGAATTGGACATTGGTTTGATTCTGGAATCCTGTGGCCTGGGAACATGACTGAGGCGTGATTCTGGAAAAGTGTGGTCTGGGAATATGACTGAGGTTTGATTCTGGAAATCTGTGGCCTGGGTACTTAACTGAGTTTTGATGGCAGAAATCTGTGGACTGGTAACATGATTGAGGTTTGAGTGTAGAACCCAGTGCCCTGGAAAAATGACTGCGACCTGATACTTGAAACCCATGGCCTGGGAACTTGACATTGGTTTGATTCTGGAACCCTGTGGCCAGGAACAAGACTGAGGCGTGATTCTGGAATGCTGTGGCCTGCGAACATGACATCTGTTTAGATTGTGGAATACTGGGCCCTGGGAACCTGACTGAGGCTTGGTTCTGGAACCCTGTGGACTGGGAACATGACTGGGGTTTTATTCTGGAATCCTGTGGCCTGGGAACATGACATCAGTGGATTCTGGAACCCTGTGCCCGGGGAACATGACATCAGTGGATTCTGGAACCCTGTGGCCGGGGAACAGGACATCAGTTGATTCTGGAATCCTGTGGCCTGGGAACATGAGAACGGTTTGATTCTGGAATTCTGTGGCCTGGGAACATGTCTGAGGTTTCATGGTGGAAACCTGTGGCTTGTCAACATGACTGAGGTTTGTTTCTGGAACCCTGTTCCCTGGGAACATGAGTGAGGTTTGCTTCTGGACACCTTTGTCCTAGGAACATGACTGTGGTTTGATTGTGGAACCATGGGTCCTGCAAACATGACTGAGGTTTGATTCTGGATCCATGTGTCCTGGGAATATGACTGAGGTTTGATTCTGGAAATCTGTGGCCTGGGAACTTGACTGAGGTTTGATGGCAGAAACCTGTGGACTGGCAACATGACTGAGGTTTGATTGTAGAACCCTGTGCCCTGGAAACATGACAGCGACCTGATACTTGAAACCCATGGCCTGGGAACTTGACATTGGTTTGATTCTGGAACCCTGTGGCCTGGGAACATGACTGAGGCGAGATTCTGGAATCCTGTGCCCTGGAAACATGACTGTGGCTTGGTACTGGAAACCCATGGCCTAGGAATTTGACATTGGTTTGATTCTGGAACCCTGTGGCCTGGGAACATGACTGAGGTTTGATTCTGGAACCATGTGTCCTGGGAATATGACTGAGGTTTGATTCTGGAAATCTGTGGCCTGGGAACTTGACTGAGGTTTGATGGCAGAAACCTGTGGACTGGCAACATGACTGAGGTTTGATTGTAGAACCCTGTGCCATGGAAACATAACTGCGGCCTGGTACTGGAAACCCATGGCCTGGGAACTTGACATTGGTTTGATTCTGGAACCCTGTGGCCTGGGAACATGACTGAGGCGTGATTCTGGAAACCTGCGGCCTGGGAACATGACATCTGTTTAGATTGTGGAATAGTGTGCCCTGGGAACCTGACTGAAGGCTTGGTTCTGGAATCCTGTGGACTGGGAACATGACTCAGGATTGATTCTGAGACCATGTCGCCTGGGTATATGACTGTGGTTTGATTCTGGAAGCCATTGGACTGGGAATATGTCTGATGTTAGACTGTGTAATCCTGTGGCCTGGAAACATGACATCAGTTTGGATTCTGGTACCATGTTGCCTGGGAACATGAAATCGGTTTGATTGTGGAAACCTATGGTCTGGGAATATGACTGAGGTTTGATGGTGGTACCCTATGGCCTGGCAACATGACTGAGGTTTGATTCTGGATCCCTGTGGCCAGGGAACATGACTGAGGCATGATTTTGGAAAACTGTGGACTGGGAACATTACATCTGTTTAGATTGTGGAATACTGTGCCCTGGGAACCTGACTGAGGCTTGGTTCTGGAACCCTGTGGATTGGGAACATGACTGAGCTTTTATTCTGGAACCCTGTAGCCTTGGAACATAACTGAGGATTGATTCTGGAACCCTGTGGCCGGGGAACATGACATCAGTGGATTCTGGATCCCTGTGGCCTGGGAATATGAGAACGGTTTGATTCTGGAACCCTGTGCCTTGGGAATATGTCTGAGGTTTGATGGTGGAAACCTGTGGACTGGCAAAATGACTGAGGTTTGTTTCTGGAACCCTGTTCCCTGGGAACATGAGTGAGTTTTGCTTCTGGACACCTTTGTCCTGGGAACATGACTGTGGTTTGATTGTGGAACCATGGGTCCTGCAAACATGACTGAGGTTTGATTCTGGATCCATGTGTCCTGGGAATATGACTGAGGTTTGATTCTGGAAATCTGTGGCCTGGGTACTTGACTGAGGTTTGATGGCAGAAATCTGTGGACTGGCAACATGACTGAGGTTTGATTGTAGAACCCTATGCCCTGGAAACATGACTGCGACCTGATACTTGAAACCCATGGCCTGGGAACTTGACATTGGTTTGATTCTGGAACCCTGTGGCCAGGAACAAGACTGAGGCGTGATTCTGGAATGCTGTGGCCTGCGAACATGACATCTGTTTAGATTGTGGAATACTGGGCCCTGGGAACCTGACTGAGGCTTGGTTCTGGAACCCTGTGGACTGGGAACATGACTGGGGTTTTATTCTGGAATCCTGTGGCCTGGGAACATGACATCAGTGGATTCTGGAACCCTGTTGCCTGGGAACTTGAGAACGGTTTGATTCTGGAACCCTGTGTCTTGGGAATATATCTGAGGTTTGATGGTGGAAACCTGTGGCCTGGCAACATGACTGAGGTTTGTTTCTGGAACCCTGTTCCCTGGGAACATGAGTGAGTTTTGCTTCTGGACACCTTTGTCCTGGGAACATGACTGTGGATTGATCGTGGAATCCTGTGGCCTGCGAACATGACTGAGGTTTGATTCTGGAACCATGTGTCCTGGGAATATGACTGAGCTTTGATTCTGGAAATCTGTGGGCTGGGAACTTGACTGAGGTTTGATGGCAGAAACCTGTGGACTGGCAACATGACTGAGGTTTGATTGTAGAACCCTGTGCCCTGGAAACATGACTGCGACCTGATACTTGAAACCCATGGCCTGGGAACTTGACATTGGTTTGATTCTGGAAATCTGTGGCCTGGAACAAGACTGAGGCGTGATTCTGGAATGCTGTGGCCTGCGAACATGACATCTGTTTAGATTGTGGAATACTGGGCCCTGGGAACCTGACTGAGGCTTGGTTCTGGAACCCTGTGGACTGGGAACATGACTGAGGTTTTATTCTGGAATCCTGTGGCCTGGGAACATGACATCCGTGGATTCTGGAACCCTGTGCCTGGGGAACATGACATCAGTGGATTCTGGAACCCTGTGGCCGGGGAACAGGACATCAGTGGATTCTGGAATCCTGTGGCCTGGGAACATGAGAACGGTTTGATTCTGGAACCCTGTGGCCTGGGAACATGTCTGAGGTTTCATGGTGGAAACCTGTGGCTTGGCAACATGACTGAGGTTTGTTTCTGGAACCCTGTTCCCTGGGAACATGACTGAGGTTTGATTCTGGACACCTTTGTGCTGGGAACATGACTGTGTTTTGATTGTGGAATCATGGGTTCTGCAAACATGACTGAGGTTTGATTCTGGAACCATGTGTCCTGGGAATATGACTGAGGTTTGATTCTGGAAATCTGTGGCCTGGGAACTTGACTGAGGTTTGATGGCAGAAACCTGTGGACTGGCAACATGACTGAGGTTTGATTGTAGAACCCTGTGCCCTGGAAAAATGACTGTGGCCTGGTAGTGGAAACCCATGGCCTAGGAATTTGACATTGGTTTGATTCTGGAAACCTGTGGCCTGGGAACATGACTGAGGCGTGATTCTGGAAAAGTGTGGCCTGGGAATATGACTGAGGTTTGATTCTGGAAATCTGTGGCCTGGGTACTTGACTGAGATTTGATGGCAGAAATCTGTGGACTGGCAACATGACTGAGGTTTGATTGTAGAACCCTGTGCCCTGGAAACATGACTGCGACCTGATACTTGAAACCCATGGCCTGGGAACTTGACATTGGTTTGATTCTGGAACCCTGTGGCCAGGAACAAGACTGAGGCGTGATTCTGGAATGCTGTGGCCTGCGAACATGACATCTGTTTAGATTGTGGAATACTGGGCCCTGTGAACCTGACTGAGGCTTGGTTCTGGAACCCTGTGGACTGGGAACATGACTGAGGTTTTTTCTGGAATCCTGTGGACTGGGAACATGACTCAGGATTGATTCTGAGACCATGTCGCCTGGGTATATGACTGTGGTTTGATTCTGGAAGCCATTGGACTGGGAATATGTCTGATGTTAGACTGTGTAATCCTGTGGCCTGGAAACATAACATCGGTTTGGATTCTGGTACCATGTTGCCTGGGAACATGAAATCGGTTTGATTGTGGAAACCTATGGTCTGGGAATATGACTGAGGTTTGATGGTGGTACCCTATGGCCTGGCAACATGAATGAGGTTTGATTCTGGATCCCTGTGGCCAGGGAACATGACTGAGGCGTGATTTTGGAAACCTGTGGACTGGGAACATGACATCTGTTTAGATTGTGGAATACTGTGCCCTGGGAAGCTGACTGAGGCTTGGTTCTGGAACCCTGTGGACTGGGAACATGACTGAGCTTTTATTCTGGAACCCTGTAGCCTTGGAACATAACTGAGGATTGATTCTGGAACCCTGTGGCCGGGGAACATGACATCAGTGGATTCTGGAACCCTGTGGCCTGGGAATATGAGAACGGTTTGATTCTGGAACCCTGTGCCTTGGGAATATGTCTTAGGTTTGATGGTGGAAACCTGTGGCCTGGCAACATGACTGAGGTTTGTTTCTGGAACCCTGTTCCCTGGGAACATGAGTGAGTTTTGCTTCTGGACACCTTTGTCCTGGGAACATGACTGTGGTTTGATTGTGGAACCATGGGTCCTGCAAACATGACTGAGGTTTGATTCTGGATCCATGTGTCCTGGGAATATGACTGAGGTTTGATTCTGGAAATCTGTGGCCTGGGTACTTGACTGAGGTTTGATGGCAGAAATCTGTGGACTGGCAACATGACTGAGGTTTGATTGTAGAACCCTATGCCCTGGAAACATGACTGCGGCCTGGTACTGGAAACCCATGGCCTGGGAACTTGACATTGGTTTGATTCTGGAACCCTGTGGCCTGGAACAAGACTGAGGCGTGATTCTGGAATGCTGTGGCCTGCGAACATGACATCTGTTTAGATTGTGGAATACTGGGCCCTGGGAACCTGACTGAGGCTTGGTTCTGGAACCCTGTGGACTGGGAACATGACTGAGGTTTTATTCTGGAATCCTGTGGCCTGGGAACATGACATCAGTGGATTCTGGAACCCTGTGCCCGGGGAACATGACATTAGTGGATTCTGGAACCCTGTGGCCGGGGAACAGGACATCAGTGGATTCTGGAATCCTGTGGCCTGGGAACATGAGAACGGTTTGATTCTGGAACCCTGTGGCCTGGGAACATGTCTGAGGTTTCATGGTGGAAACCTGTGGCTTGTCAACATGACTGAGGTTTGTTTCTGGAACCCTGTTCCCTGGGAACATGACTGAGGTTTGATTCTGGACACCTTTGTGCTGGGAACATGACTGTGTTTTGATTGTGGAATCATGGGTTCTGCAAACATGACTGAGGTTTGATTCTGGAACCATGTGTCCTGGGAATATGACTGAGGTTTGATTCTGGAAATCTGTGGCCTGGGAACTTGACTGAGGTTTGATGGCAGAAACCTGTGGACTGGCAACATGACTGAGGTTTGATTGTAGAACCCTGTGCCCTGGAAAAATGACTGTGGCCTGGTAGTGGAAACCCATGGCCTAGGAATTTGACATTGGTTTGATTCTGGAAACCTGTGGCCTGGGAACATGACTGAGGCGTGATTCTGGAAAAGTGTGGTCTGGGAATATGACTGAGGTTTGATTCTGGAAATCTGTGGCCTGGGTACTTGACTGAGATTTGATGGCAGAAATCTGTGGACTGGCAACATTACTGAGGTTTGATTGTAGAACCCTGTGCCCTGGAAACATGACTGCGACCTGATACTTGAAACCCATGGCCTGGGAACTTGACATTGGTTTGATTCTGGAACCCTGTGGCCAGGAACAAGACTGAGGCGTGATTCTGGAATGCTGTGGCCTGCGAACATGACATCTGTTTAGATTGTGGAATACTGGGCCCTGGGAACCTGACTGAGGCTTGGTTCTGGAACCCTGTGGACTGGGAACATGACTGGGGTTTTATTCTGGAATCCTGTGGCCTGGGAACATGACATCAGTGGATTCTGGAACCCTGTTGCCTGGGAACTTGAGAAAGGTTTGATTCTGGAACCCTGTGTCTTGGGAGTATATCTGAGGTTTGATGGTGGAAACCTGTGGCCTGGCAACATGACTGAGGTTTGTTTCTGGAACCCTGTTCTCTGGGAACATGAGTGAGTTTTGCTTCTGCACACCGTTGTCCTGGGAACATGACTGTGGTTTGATTGTGGAATCCTGTGGCCTGCGAACATGACTGAGGTTTGATTCTGGAACCATGTGTCCTGGGAATATGACTGAGCTTTGAGTCTGGAAATCTGTGGCCTGGGCACTTGACTGAGGTTTGATGGCAGAAACTTGTGGACTGGCAACATGACTGAGGTTTGATTGTAGAACCCTGTGCCATGAAAACATGACTGCGGCCTGGTACTGGAAACCCATGGCCTGGGAACTTGACATTGGTTTGATTCTGGAACCCTGTGGCCTGGGAACATGACTGAGGCGTGATTCTGGAAACCTGCGGCCTGGGAACATGACATCTGTTTAGATTGTGGAATAGTGTGCCCTGGGAACCTGACTGAAGGCTTGGTTCTGGAATCCTGTGGACTGGGAACATGACTCAGGATTGATTCTGAGACCATGTCGCCTGGGTATATGACTGTGGTTTGATTCTGGAAGCCATTGGACTGGGAATATGTCTGATGTTAGACTGTGTAATCCTGTGGCCTGGAAACATGACATCGGTTTGGATTCTGGTACCATGTTGCCTGGGAACATGAAATCGGTTTGATTGTGGAAACCTATGGTCTGGGAATATGACTGAGGTTTGATGGTGGTACCCTATGGCCTGGCAACATGACTGAGGTTTGATTCTGGATCCCTGTGGCCAGGGAACATGACTGAGGCGTGATTTTGGAAACCTGTGGACTGGGAACATGACATCTGTTTAGATTGTGGAATACTGTGCCCTGGGAAGCTGACTGAGGCTTGGTTCTGGAACCCTGTGGACTGGGAACATGACTGAGCTTTTATTCTGGAACCCTGTAGCCTTGGAACATAACTGAGGATTGATTCTGGAACCCTGTGGCCGGGGAACATGACATCAGTGGATTCTGGAACCCTGTGGCCTGGGAATATGAGAACGGTTTGATTCTGGAACCCTGTGCCTTGGGAATATGTCTGAGGTTTGATGGTGGAAACCTGTGGCCTGGCAACATGACTGAGGTTTGTTTCTGGAACCCTGTTCCCTGGGAACATGAGTGAGTTTTGCTTCTGGACACCTTTGTCCTGGGAACATGACTGTGGTTTGATTGTGGAACCATGGGTCCTGCAAACATGACTGAGGTTTGATTCTGGATCCATGTGTCCTGGGAATATGACTGAGGTTTGATTCTGGAAATCTGTGGCCTGGGTACTTGACTGAGGTTTGATGGTAGAAATCTGTGGACTGGCAACATGACTGAGGTTTGATTGTAGAACCCTGTGCCCTGGAAACATGACTGCGACCTGATACTTGAAACCCATGGCCTGGGAACTTGACATTGGTTTGATTCTGGAACCCTGTGGCCAGGAACAAGACTGAGGCGTGATTCTGGAATGCTGTGGCCTGCGAACATGACATCTGTTTAGATTGTGGAATACTGGGCCCTGGGAACCTGACTGAGGCTTGGTTCTGGAACCCTGTGGACTGGGAACATGACTGGGGTTTTATTCTGGAATCCTGTGGCCTGGGAACATGACATCAGTGGATTCTGGAACCCTGTTGCCTGGGAACTTGAGAACGGTTTGATTCTGGAACCCTGTGTCTTGGGAATATATCTGAGGTTTGATGGTGGAAACCTGTGGCCTGGCAACATGACTGAGGTTTGTTTCTGGAACCCTGTTCCCTGGGAACATGAGTGAGTTTTGCTTCTGGACACCTTTGTCCTGGGAACATGACTGTGGTTTGATCGTGGAATCCTGTGGCCTGCGAACATGACTGAGGTTTGATTCTGGAACCATGTGTCCTGGGAATATGACTGAGCTTTGATTCTGGAAATCTGTGGGCTGGGAACTTGACTGAGGTTTGATGGCAGAAACCTGTGGACTGGCAACATGACTGAGGTTTGATTGTAGAACCCTGTGCCCTGGAAACATGACTGTGGCCTGGTAGTGGAAACCCATGGCCTAGGAATTTGACATTGGTTTGATTCTGGAAACCTGTGGCCTGGGAACATGACTGAGGCGTGATTCTGGAAAAGTGTGGCCTGGGAATATGACTGAGGTTTGATTCTGGAAATCTGTGGCCTGGGTACTTGACTGAGGTTTGATGGCAGAAATCTGTGGACTGGCAACATGACTGAGGTTTGATTGTAGAACCCTGTGCCCTGGAAACATGACTGCGACCTGATACTTGAAACCCATGGCCTGGGAACTTGACATTGGTTTGATTCTGGAACCCTGTGGCCAGGAACAAGACTGAGGCGTGATTCTGGAATGCTGTGGCCTGCGAACATGACATCTGTTTAGATTGTGGAATACTGGGCCCTGAGAACCTGACTGAGGCTTGGTTCTGGAACCCTGTGGACTGGGAACATGACTGAGGTTTTATTCTGGAATCCTGTGGCCTGGGAACATGACATCAGTGGATTCTGGAACCCTGTTGCCTGGGAACTTGAGAACGGTTTGATTCTGGAACCCTGTGTCTTGGGAATATATCTGAGGTTTGATGGTGGTAACCTGTGGCCTGGCAACATGACTGAGGTTTGTTTCTGGAACCCTGTTCACTGGGAACATGACTGAGGTTTTATTCTGGAATCCTGTGGACTGGGAACATGACTCAGGATTGATTCTGAGACCATGTCGCCTGGGTATATGACTGTGGTTTGATTCTCGAAGCCATTGGAATGGGAATATGTCTGATGTTAGACTGTGTAATCCTGTGGCCTGGAAACATGACATCGCTTTGGATTCTAGTACCATGTTGCCTGGGAACATGAAATCGGTTTGATTGTGGAAACCTATGGTCTGGGAATATGACTGAGGTTTGATGGTGGTACCCTATGGCCTGGCAACATGAATGAGGTTTGATTCTGGATCCCTGTGGCCAGGGAACATGACTGAGGCGTGATTTTGGAAACCTGTGGACTGGGAACATGACATCTGTTTAGATTGTGGAATACTGTGCCCTGGGAACCTGACTGAGGCTTGGTTCTGGAACCCTGTGGACTGGGAACATGACTGAGCTTTTATTCTGGAACCCTGTAGCCTTGGAACATAACTGAGGATTGATTCTGGAACCCTGTGGCCGGGGAACATGACATCAGTGGATTCTGGAACCCTGTGGCCTGGGAATATGAGAACGGTTTGATTCTGGAACCCTGTGCCTTGGGAATATGTCTTAGGTTTGATGGTGGAAACCTGTGGCCTGGCAACATGACTGAGGTTTGTTTCTGGAACCCTGTTCCCTGGGAACATGAGTGAGTTTTGCTTCTGGACACCTTTGTCCTGGGAACATGACTGTGGTTTGATTGTGGAACCATGGGTCCTGCAAACATGACTGAGGTTTGATTCTGGATCCATGTGTCCTGGGAATATGACTGAGGTTTGATTCTGGAAATCTGTGGCCTGGGTACTTGACTGAGGTTTGATGGCAGAAATCTGTGGACTGGCAACATGACTGAGGTTTGATTGTAGAACCCTATGCCCTGGAAACATGACTGCGGCCTGGTACTGGAAACCCATGGCCTGGGAACTTGACATTGGTTTGATTCTGGAACCCTGTGGCCTGGAACAAGACTGAGGCGTGATTCTGGAATGCTGTGGCCTGCGAACATGACATCTGTTTAGATTGTGGAATACTGGGCCCTGGGAACCTGACTGAGGCTTGGTTCTGGAACCCTGTGGACTGGGAACATGACTGAGGTTTTATTCTGGAATCCTGTGGCCTGGGAACATGACATCAGTGGATTCTGGAACCCTGTGCCCGGGGAACATGACATCAGTGGATTCTGGAACCCTGTGGCCGGGGAACAGGACATCAGTGGATTCTGGAATCCTGTGGCCTGGGAACATGAGAACGGTTTGATTCTGGAACCCTGTGGCCTGGGAACATGTCTGAGGTTTCATGGTGGAAACCTGTGGCTTGTCAACATGACTGAGGTTTGTTTCTGGAACCCTGTTCCCTGGGAACATGACTGAGGTTTGATTCTGGACACCTTTGTGCTGGGAACATGACTGTGTTTTGATTGTGGAATCATGGGTTCTGCAAACATGATTGAGGTTTGATTCTGGAACCATGTGTCCTGGGAATATGACTGAGGTTTGATTCTGGAAATCTGTGGCCTGGGAACTTGACTGAGGTTTGATGGCAGAAACCTGTGGACTGGCAACATGACTGAGGTTTGATTGTAGAACCCTGTGCCCTGGAAAAATGACTGTGGCCTGGTAGTGGAAACCCATGGCCTAGGAATTTGACATTGGTTTGATTCTGGAAACCTGTGGCCTGGGAACATGACTGAGGCGTAATTCTGGAAAAGTGTGGCCTGGGAATATGACTGAGGTTTGATTCTGGAAATCTGTGGCCTGGGTACTTGACTGAGATTTGATGGCAGAAATCTGTGGACTGGCAACATTACTGAGGTTTGATTGTAGAACCCTGTGCCCTGGAAACATGACTGCGACCTGATACTTGAAACCCATGGCCTGGGAACTTGACATTGGTTTGATTCTGGAACCCTGTGGCCAGGAACAAGACTGAGGCGTGATTCTGGAATGCTGTGGCCTGCGAACATGACATCTGTTTAGATTGTGGAATACTGGGCCCTGGGAACCTGACTGAGGCTTGGTTCTGGAACCCTGTGGACTGGGAACATGACTGAGGTTTTTTCTGGAACCCTGTAGCCTTGGAATATAACTGAGGATTGATTCTGGAACCCTGTGGCCGGGGAACATGACATCAGTGGATTCTGGATCCCTGTGGCCTGGGAATATGAGAACGGTTTGATTCTGGAACCCTGTGCCTTGGGAATATGTCTGAGGTTTGATGGTGGAAACCTGTGGACTGGCAACATGACTGAGGTTTGTTTCTGGAACCCTGTTCCCTGGGAACATGAGTGAGTTTTGCTTCTGGACACCTTTGTCCTGGGAACATGACTGTGGTTTGATTGTGGAACCATGGGTCCTGCAAACATGACTGAGGTTTGATTCTGGAACCATGTGTCCTGGGAATATGACTGAGGTTTGATTCTGGAAATCTGTGGCCTGGGAACTTGACTGAGGTTTGATGGCAGAAACATGTGGACTGGCAACATGACTGAGGTTTGATTGTAGAACCCTGTGCCCTGGAAACATGACTGTGGCCTGGTAGTGGAAACCCATGGCCTAGGAATTTGACATTGGTTTGATTCTGGAATCCTGTGGCCTGGGAACATGACTGAGGCGTGATTCTGGAAAAGTGTGGTCTGGGAATATGACTGAGGTTTGATTCTGGAAATCTGTGGCCTGGGTACTTAACTGAGTTTTGATGGCAGAAATCTGTGGACTGGTAACATGATTGAGGTTTGAGTGTAGAACCCAGTGCCCTGGAAAAATGACTGCGATCTGATACTTGAAACCCATGGCCTGGGAACTTGACATTGGTTTGATTCTGGAACCCTGTGGCCAGGAACAAGACTGAGGCGTGATTCTGGAATGCTGTGGCCTGCGAACATGACATCTGTTTAGATTGTGGAATACTGGGCCCTGGGAACCTGACTGAGGCTTGGTTCTGGAACCCTGTGGACTGGGAACATGACTGGGGTTTTATTCTGGAATCCTGTGGCCTGGGAACATGACATCAGTGGATTCTGGAACCCTGTGCCCGGGGAACATGACATCAGTGGATTCTGGAACCCTGTGGCCGGGGAACAGGACATCAGTTGATTCTGGAATCCTGTGGCCTGGGAACATGAGAACGGTTTGATTCTGGAATTCTGTGGCCTGGGAACATGTCTGAGGTTTCATGGTGGAAACCTGTGGCTTGTCAACATGACTGAGGTTTGTTTCTGGAACCCTGTTCCCTGGGAACATGAGTGAGGTTTGCTTCTGGACACCTTTGTCCTAGGAACATGACTGTGGTTTGATTGTGGAACCATGGGTCCTGCAAACATGACTGAGGTTTGATTCTGGATCCATGTGTCCTGGGAATATGACTGAGGTTTGATTCTGGAAATCTGTGGCCTGGGAACTTGACTGAGGTTTGATGGCAGAAACCTGTGGACTGGCAACATGACTGAGGTTTGATTGTAGAACCCTGTGCCCTGGAAACATGACAGCGACCTGATACTTGAAACCCATGGCCTGGGAACTTGACATTGGTTTGATTCTGGAACCCTGTGGCCTGGGAACATGACTGAGGCGAGATTCTGGAATCCTGTGCCCTGGAAACATGACTGTGGCTTGGTACTGGAAACCCATGGCCTAGGAATTTGACATTGGTTTGATTCTGGAACCCTGTGGCCTGGGAACATGACTGAGGTTTGATTCTGGAACCATGTGTCCTGGGAATATGACTGAGGTTTGATTCTGGAAATCTGTGGCCTGGGAACTTGACTGAGGTTTGATGGCAGAAACCTGTGGACTGGCAACATGACTGAGGTTTGATTGTAGAACCCTGTGCCATGGAAACATAACTGCGGCCTGGTACTGGAAACCCATGGCCTGGGAACTTGACATTGGTTTGATTCTGGAACCCTGTGGCCTGGGAACATGACTGAGGCGTGATTCTGGAAACCTGCGGCCTGGGAACATGACATCTGTTTAGATTGTGGAATAGTGTGCCCTGGGAACCTGACTGAAGGCTTGGTTCTGGAATCCTGTGGACTGGGAACATGACTCAGGATTGATTCTGAGACCATGTCGCCTGGGTATATGACTGTGGTTTGATTCTGGAAGCCATTGGACTGGGAATATGTCTGATGTTAGACTGTGTAATCCTGTGGCCTGGAAACATGACATCGGTTTGGATTCTGGTACCATGTTGCCTGGGAACATGAAATCGGTTTGATTGTGGAAACCTATGGTCTGGGAATATGACTGAGGTTTGATGGTGGTACCCTATGGCCTGGCAACATGACTGAGGTTTGATTCTGGATCCCTGTGGCCAGGGAACATGACTGAGGCATGATTTTGGAAACCTGTGGACTGGGAACATTACATCTGTTTAGATTGTGGAATACTGTGCCCTGGGAACCTGACTGAGGCTTGGTTCTGGAACCCTGTGGATTGGGAACATGACTGAGCTTTTATTCTGGAACCCTGTAGCCTTGGAACATAACTGAGGATTGATTCTGGAACCCTGTGGCCGGGGAACATGACATCAGTGGATTCTGGATCCCTGTGGCCTGGGAATATGAGAACGGTTTGATTCTGGAACCCTGTGCCTTGGGAATATGTCTGAGGTTTGATGGTGGAAACCTGTGGACTGGCAAAATGACTGAGGTTTGTTTCTGGAACCCTGTTCCCTGGGAACATGAGTGAGTTTTGCTTCTGGACACCTTTGTCCTGGGAACATGACTGTGGTTTGATTGTGGAACCATGGGTCCTGCAAACATGACTGAGGTTTGATTCTGGATCCATGTGTCCTGGGAATATGACTGAGGTTTGATTCTGGAAATCTGTGGCCTGGGTACTTGACTGAGGTTTGATGGCAGAAATCTGTGGACTGGCAACATGACTGAGGTTTGATTGTAGAACCCTGTGCCCTGGAAACATGACTGCGACCTGATACTTGAAACCCATGGCCTGGGAACTTGACATTGGTTTGATTCTGGAACCCTGTGGCCAGGAACAAGACTGAGGCGTGATTCTGGAATGCTGTGGCCTGCGAACATGACATCTGTTTAGATTGTGGAATACTGGGCCCTGGGAACCTGACTGAGGCTTGGTTCTGGAACCCTGTGGACTGGGAACATGACTGGGGTTTTATTCTGGAATCCTGTGGCCTGGGAACATGACATCAGTGGATTCTGGAACCCTGTTGCCTGGGAACTTGAGAACGGTTTGATTCTGGAACCCTGTGTCTTGGGAATATATCTGAGGTTTGATGGTGGAAACCTGTGGCCTGGCAACATGACTGAGGTTTGTTTCTGGAACCCTGTTCCCTGGGAACATGAGTGAGTTTTGCTTCTGGACACCTTTGTCCTGGGAACATGACTGTGGATTGATCGTGGAATCCTGTGGCCTGCGAACATGACTGAGGTTTGATTCTGGAACCATGTGTCCTGGGAATATGACTGAGCTTTGATTCTGGAAATCTGTGGGCTGGGAACTTGACTGAGGTTTGATGGCAGAAACCTGTGGACTGGCAACATGACTGAGGTTTGATTGTAGAACCCTGTGCCCTGGAAACATGACTGCGACCTGATACTTGAAACCCATGGCCTGGGAACTTGACATTGGTTTGATTCTGGAAATCTGTGGCCTGGAACAAGACTGAGGCGTGATTCTGGAATGCTGTGGCCTGCGAACATGACATCTGTTTAGATTGTGGAATACTGGGCCCTGGGAACCTGACTGAGGCTTGGTTCTGGAACCCTGTGGACTGGGAACATGACTGAGGTTTTATTCTGGAATCCTGTGGCCTGGGAACATGACATCCGTGGATTCTGGAACCCTGTGCCTGGGGAACATGACATCAGTGGATTCTGGAACCCTGTGGCCGGGGAACAGGACATCAGTGGATTCTGGAATCCTGTGGCCTGGGAACATGAGAACGGTTTGATTCTGGAACCCTGTGGCCTGGGAACATGTCTGAGGTTTCATGGTGGAAACCTGTGGCTTGGCAACATGACTGAGGTTTGTTTCTGGAACCCTGTTCCCTGGGAACATGACTGAGGTTTGATTCTGGACACCTTTGTGCTCTGAACATGACTGTGTTTTGATTGTGGAATCATGGGTTCTGCAAACATGACTGAGGTTTGATTCTGGAACCATGTGTCCTGGGAATATGACTGAGGTTTGATTCTGGAAATCTGTGGCCTGGGAACTTGACTGAGGTTTGATGGCAGAAACCTGTGGACTGGCAACATGACTGAGGTTTGATTGTAGAACCCTGTGCCCTGGAAAAATGACTGTGGCCTGGTAGTGGAAACCCATGGCCTAGGAATTTGACATTGGTTTGATTCTGGAAACCTGTGGCCTGGGAACATGACTGAGGCGTGATTCTGGAAAAGTGTGGCCTGGGAATATGACTGAGGTTTGATTCTGGAAATCTGTGGCCTGGGTACTTGACTGAGATTTGATGGCAGAAATCTGTGGACTGGCAACATTACTGAGGTTTGATTGTAGAACCCTGTGCCCTGGAAACATGACTGCGACCTGATACTTGAAACCCATGGCCTGGGAACTTGACATTGGTTTGATTCTGGAACCCTGTGGCCAGGAACAAGACTGAGGCGTGATTCTGGAATGCTGTGGCCTGCGAACATGACATCTGTTTAGATTGTGGAATACTGGGCCCTGTGAACCTGACTGAGGCTTGGTTCTGGAACCCTGTGGACTGGGAACATGACTGAGGTTTTTTCTGGAATCCTGTGGACTGGGAACATGACTCAGGATTGATTCTGAGACCATGTCGCCTGGGTATATGACTGTGGTTTGATTCTGGAAGCCATTGGACTGGGAATATGTCTGATGTTAGACTGTGTAATCCTGTGGCCTGGAAACATAACATCGGTTTGGATTCTGGTACCATGTTGCCTGGGAACATGAAATCGGTTTGATTGTGGAAACCTATGGTCTGGGAATATGACTGAGGTTTGATGGTCGTACCCTATGGCCTGGTAACATGAATGAGGTTTGATTCTGGATCCCTGTGGCCAGGGAACATGACTGAGGCGTGATTTTGGAAACCTGTGGACTGGGAACATGACATCTGTTTAGATTGTGGAATACTGTGCCCTGGGAAGCTGACTGAGGCTTGGTTCTGGAACCCTGTGGACTGGGAACATGACTGAGCTTTTATTCTGGAACCCTGTAGCCTTGGAACATAACTGAGGATTGATTCTGGAACCCTGTGGCCGGGGAACATGACATCAGTGGATTCTGGAACCCTGTGGCCTGGGAATATGAGAACGGTTTGATTCTGGAACCCTGTGCCTTGGGAATATGTCTTAGGTTTGATGGTGGAAACCTGTGGCCTGGCAACATGACTGAGGTTTGTTTCTGGAACCCTGTTCCCTGGGAACATGAGTGAGTTTTGCTTCTGGACACCTTTGTCCTGGGAACATGACTGTGGTTTGATTGTGGAACCATGGGTCCTGCAAACATGACTGAGGTTTGATTCTGGATCCATGTGTCCTGGGAATATGACTGAGGTTTGATTCTGGAAATCTGTGGCCTGGGTACTTGACTGAGGTTTGATGGCAGAAATCTGTGGACTGGCAACATGACTGAGGTTTGATTGTAGAACCCTATGCCCTGGAAACATGACTGCGGCCTGGTACTGGAAACCCATGGCCTGGGAACTTGACATTGGTTTGATTCTGGAACCCTGTGGCCTGGAACAAGACTGAGGCGTGATTCTGGAATGCTGTGGCCTGCGAACATGACATCTGTTTAGATTGTGGAATACTGGGCCCTGGGAACCTGACTGAGGCTTGGTTCTGGAACCCTGTGGACTGGGAACATGACTGAGGTTTTATTCTGGAATCCTGTGGCCTGGGAACATGACATCAGTGGATTCTGGAACCCTGTGCCCGGGGAACATGACATTAGTGGATTCTGGAACCCTGTGGCCGGGGAACAGGACATCAGTGGATTCTGGAATCCTGTGGCCTGGGAACATGAGAACGGTTTGATTCTGGAACCCTGTGGCCTGGGAACATGTCTGAGGTTTCATGGTGGAAACCTGTGGCTTGTCAACATGACTGAGGTTTGTTTCTGGAACCCTGTTCCCTGGGAACATGACTGAGGTTTGATTCTGGACACCTTTGTGCTGGGAACATGACTGTGTTTTGATTGTGGAATCATGGGTTCTGCAAACATGACTGAGGTTTGATTCTGGAACCATGTGTCCTGGGAATATGACTGAGGTTTGATTCTGGAAATCTGTGGCCTGGGAACTTGACTGAGGTTTGATGGCAGAAACCTGTGGACTGGCAACATGACTGAGGTTTGATTGTAGAACCCTGTGCCCTGGAAAAATGACTGTGGCCTGGTAGTGGAAACCCATGGCCTAGGAATTTGACATTGGTTTGATTCTGGAAACCTGTGGCCTGGGAACATGACTGAGGCGTGATTCTGGAAAAGTGTGGTCTGGGAATATGACTGAGGTTTGATTCTGGAAATCTGTGGCCTGGGTACTTGACTGAGATTTGATGGCAGAAATCTGTGGACTGGCAACATTACTGAGGTTTGATTGTAGAACCCTGTGCCCTGGAAACATGACTGCGACCTGATACTTGAAACCCATGGCCTGGGAACTTGACATTGGTTTGATTCTGGAACCCTGTGGCCAGGAACAAGACTGAGGCGTGATTCTGGAATGCTGTGGCCTGCGAACATGACATCTGTTTAGATTGTGGAATACTGGGCCCTGGGAACCTGACTGAGGCTTGGTTCTGGAACCCTGTGGACTGGGAACATGACTGAGGTTTTATTCTGGAATCCTGTGGCCTGGGAACATGACATCAGTGGATTCTGGAACCCTGTTGCCTGGGAACTTGAGAACGGTTTGATTCTGGAACCCTGTGTCTTGGGAGTATATCTGAGGTTTGATGGTGGAAACCTGTGGCCTGGCAACATGACTGAGGTTTGTTTCTGGAACCCTGTTCTCTGGGAACATGAGTGAGTTTTGCTTCTGCACACCGTTGTCCTGGGAACATGACTGTGGTTTGATTGTGGAATCCTGTGGCCTGCGAACATGACTGAGGTTTGATTCTGGAACCATGTGTCCTGGGAATATGACTGAGCTTTGAGTCTGGAAATCTGTGGCCTGGGCACTTGACTGAGGTTTGATGGCAGAAACTTGTGGACTGGCAACATGACTGAGGTTTGATTGTAGAACCCTGTGCCATGAAAACATGACTGCGGCCTGGTACTGGAAACCCATGGCCTGGGAACTTGACATTGGTTTGATTCTGGAACCCTGTGGCCTGGGAACATGACTGAGGCGTGATTTTGGAAACCTGCGGCCTGGGAACATGACATCTGTTTAGATTGTGGAATAGTGTGCCCTGGGAACCTGACTGAAGGCTTGGTTCTGGAATCCTGTGGACTGGGAACATGACTCAGGATTGATTCTGAGACCATGTCGCCTGGGTATATGACTGTGGTTTGATTCTGGAAGCCATTGGACTGGGAATATGTCTGATGTTAGACTGTGTAATCCTGTGGCCTGGAAACATGACATCGGTTTGGATTCTGGTACCATGTTGCCTGGGAACATGAAATCGGTTTGATTGTGGAAACCTATGGTCTGGGAATATGACTGAGGTTTGATGGTGGTACCCTATGGCCTGGCAACATGACTGAGGTTTGATTCTGGATCCCTGTGGCCAGGGAACATGACTGAGGCGTGATTTTGGAAACCTGTGGACTGGGAACATGACATCTGTTTAGATTGTGGAATACTGTGCCCTGGGAAGCTGACTGAGGCTTGGTTCTGGAACCCTGTGGACTGGGAACATGACTGAGCTTTTATTCTGGAACCCTGTAGCCTTGGAACATAACTGAGGATTGATTCTGGAACCCTGTGGCCGGGGAACATGACATCAGTGGATTCTGGAACCCTGTGGCCTGGGAATATGAGAACGGTTTGATTCTGGAACCCTGTGCCTTGGGAATATGTCTGAGGTTTGATGGTGGAAACCTGTGGCCTGGCAACATGACTGAGGTTTGTTTCTGGAACCCTGTTCCCTGGGAACATGAGTGAGTTTTGCTTCTGGACACCTTTGTCCTGGGAACATGACTGTGGTTTGATTGTGGAACCATGGGTCCTGCAAACATGACTGAGGTTTGATTCTGGATCCATGTGTCCTGGGAATATGACTGAGGTTTGATTCTGGAAATCTGTGGCCTGGGTACTTGACTGAGGTTTGATGGTAGAAATCTGTGGACTGGCAACATGACTGAGGTTTGATTGTAGAACCCTGTGCCCTGGAAACATGACTGCGACCTGATACTTGAAACCCATGGCCTGGGAACTTGACATTGGTTTGATTCTGGAACCCTGTGGCCAGGAACAAGACTGAGGCGTGATTCTGGAATGCTGTGGCCTGCGAACATGACATCTGTTTAGATTGTGGAATACTGGGCCCTGGGAACCTGACTGAGGCTTGGTTCTGGAACCCTGTGGACTGGGAACATGACTGGGGTTTTATTCTGGAATCCTGTGGCCTGGGAACATGACATCAGTGGATTCTGGAACCCTGTTGCCTGGGAACTTGAGAACGGTTTGATTCTGGAACCCTGTGTCTTGGGAATATATCTGAGGTTTGATGGTGGAAACCTGTGGCCTGGCAACATGACTGAGGTTTGTTTCTGGAACCCTGTTCCCTGGGAACATGAGTGAGTTTTGCTTCTGGACACCTTTGTCCTGGGAACATGACTGTGGTTTGATCGTGGAATCCTGTGGCCTGTGAACATGACTGAGGTTTGATTCTGGAACCATGTGTCCTGGGAATATGACTGAGCTTTGATTCTGGAAATCTGTGGGCTGGGAACTTGACTGAGGTTTGATGGCAGAAACCTGTGGACTGGCAACATGACTGAGGTTTGATTGTAGAACCCTGTGCCCTGGAAACATGACTGTGGCCTGGTAGTGGAAACCCATGGCCTAGGAATTTGACATTGGTTTGATTCTGGAAACCTGTGGCCTGGGAACATGACTGAGGCGTGATTCTGGAAAAGTGTGGCCTGGGAATATGACTGAGGTTTGATTCTGGAAATCTGTGGCCTGGGTACTTGACTGAGGTTTGATGGCAGAAATCTGTGGACTGGCAACATGACTGAGGTTTGATTGTAGAACCCTGTGCCCTGGAAACATGACTGCGACCTGATACTTGAAACCCATGGCCTGGGAACTTGACATTGGTTTGATTCTGGAACCCTGTGGCCAGGAACAAGACTGAGGCGTGATTCTGGAATGCTGTGGCCTGCGAACATGACATCTGTTTAGATTGTGGAATACTGGGCCCTGAGAACCTGACTGAGGCTTGGTTCTGGAACCCTGTGGACTGGGAACATGACTGAGGTTTTATTCTGGAATCCTGTGGCCTGGGAACATGACATCAGTGGATTCTGGAACCCTGTTGCCTGGGAACTTGAGAACGGTTTGATTCTGGAACCCTGTGTCTTGGGAATATATCTGAGGTTTGATGGTGGTAACCTGTGGCCTGGCAACATGACTGAGGTTTGTTTCTGGAACCCTGTTCACTGGGAACATGACTGAGGTTTTATTCTGGAATCCTGTGGACTGGGAACATGACTCAGGATTGATTCTGAGACCATGTCGCCTGGGTATATGACTGTGGTTTGATTCTCGAAGCCATTGGAATGGGAATATGTCTGATGTTAGACTGTGTAATCCTGTGGCCTGGAAACATGACATCGCTTTGGATTCTAGTACCATGTTGCCTGGGAACATGAAATCGGTTTGATTGTGGAAACCTATGGTCTGGGAATATGACTGAGGTTTGATGGTGGTACCCTATGGCCTGGCAACATGAATGAGGTTTGATTCTGGATCCCTGTGGCCAGGGAACATGACTGAGGCGTGATTTTGGAAACCTGTGGACTGGGAACATGACATCTGTTTAGATTGTGGAATACTGTGCCCTGGGAACCTGACTGAGGCTTGGTTCTGGAACCCTGTGGACTGGGAACATGACTGAGCTTTTATTCTGGAACCCTGTAGCCTTGGAACATAACTGAGGATTGATTCTGGAACCCTGTGGCCGGGGAACATGACATCAGTGGATTCTGGAACCCTGTGGCCTGGGAATATGAGAACGGTTTGATTCTGGAACCCTGTGCCTTGGGAATATGTCTTAGGTTTGATGGTGGAAACCTGTGGCCTGGCAACATGACTGAGGTTTGTTTCTGGAACCCTGTTCCCTGGGAACATGAGTGAGTTTTGCTTCTGGACACCTTTGTCCTGGGAACATGACTGTGGTTTGATTGTGGAACCATGGGTCCTGCAAACATGACTGAGGTTTGATTCTGGATCCATGTGTCCTGGGAATATGACTGAGGTTTGATTCTGGAAATCTGTGGCCTGGGTACTTGACTGAGGTTTGATGGCAGAAATCTGTGGACTGGCAACATGACTGAGGTTTGATTGTAGAACCCTATGCCCTGGAAACATGACTGCGGCCTGGTACTGGAAACCCATGGCCTGGGAACTTGACATTGGTTTGATTCTGGAACCCTGTGGCCTGGAACAAGACTGAGGCGTGATTCTGGAATGCTGTGGCCTGCGAACATGACATCTGTTTAGATTGTGGAATACTGGGCCCTGGGAACCTGACTGAGGCTTGGTTCTGGAACCCTGTGGACTGGGAACATGACTGAGGTTTTATTCTGGAATCCTGTGGCCTGGGAACATGACATCAGTGGATTCTGGAACCCTGTGCCCGGGGAACATGACATCAGTGGATTCTGGAACCCTGTGGCCGGGGAACAGGACATCAGTGGATTCTGGAATCCTGTGGCCTGGGAACATGAGAACGGTTTGATTCTGGAACCCTGTGGCCTGGGAACATGTCTGAGGTTTCATGGTGGAAACCTGTGGCTTGTCAACATGACTGAGGTTTGTTTCTGGAACCCTGTTCCCTGGGAACATGACTGAGGTTTGATTCTGGACACCTTTGTGCTGGGAACATGACTGTGTTTTGATTGTGGAATCATGGGTTCTGCAAACATGACTGAGGTTTGATTCTGGAACCATGTGTCCTGGGAATATGACTGAGGTTTGATTCTGGAAATCTGTGGCCTGGGAACTTGACTGAGGTTTGATGGCAGAAACCTGTGGACTGGCAACATGACTGAGGTTTGATTGTAGAACCCTGTGCCCTGGAAAAATGACTGTGGCCTGGTAGTGGAAACCCATGGCCTAGGAATTTGACATTGGTTTGATTCTGGAAACCTGTGGCCTGGGAACATGACTGAGGCGTAATTCTGGAAAAGTGTGGCCTGGGAATATGACTGAGGTTTGATTCTGGAAATCTGTGGCCTGGGTACTTGACTGAGATTTGATGGCAGAAATCTGTGGACTGGCAACATTACTGAGGTTTGATTGTAGAACCCTGTGCCCTGGAAACATGACTGCGACCTGATACTTGAAACCCATGGCCTGGGAACTTGACATTGGTTTGATTCTGGAACCCTGTGGCCAGGAACAAGACTGAGGCGTGATTCTGGAATGCTGTGGCCTGCGAACATGACATCTGTTTAGATTGTGGAATACTGGGCCCTGGGAACCTGACTGAGACTTGGTTCTGGAACCCTGTGGACTGGGAACATGACTGAGGTTTTATTCTGGAATCCTGTGGCGTGGGAACATGACATCAGTGGATTCTGGAACCCTGTTGCCTGGGAACTTGAGAACGGTTTGATTCTGGAACCCTGTGTCTTGGGAATATATCTGAGGTTTGATGGTGGAAACCTGTGGCCTGGCAACATGACTGAGGTTTGTTTCTGGAACCCTGTTCCCTGGGAACATGAGTGAGTTTTGCTTCTGCACACCTTTGTCCTGGGAACATGACTGTGGTTTGATTGTGGAATCCTGTGGCCTGCGAACATGACTGAGGTTTGATTCTGGAACCATGTGTCCTGGGAATATGACTGAGCTTTGATTCTGGAAATCTGTGGCCTGGGCACTTGACTGAGGTTTGATGGCAGAAACTTGTGGACTGGCAACATGACTGAGGTTTGATTGTAGAACCCTGTGCCATGAAAACATGACTGCGGCCTGGTACTGGAAACCCATGGCCTGGGAACTTGACATTGGTTTGATTCTGGAACCCTGTGGCCTGGGAACATGACTGAGGCGTGATTCTGGAAACCTGCGGCCTGGGAACATGACATCTGTTTAGATTGTGGAATAGTGTGCCCTGGGAACCTGACTGAAGGCTTGGTTCTGGAATCCTGTGGACTGGGAACATGACTCAGGATTGATTCTGAGACCATGTCGCCTGGGTATATGACTGTGGTTTGATTCTGGAAGCCATTGGACTGGGAATATGTCTGATGTTAGACTGTGTAATCCTGTGGCCTGGAAACATGACATCGGTTTGGATTCTGGTACCATGTTGCCTGGGAACATGAAATCGGTTTGATTGTGGAAACCTATGGTCTGGGAATAGGACTGAGGTTTGATGGTGGTACCCTATGGCCTGGCAACATGACTGAGGTTTGATTCTGGATCCCTGTGGCCAGGGAACATGACTGAGGCGTGATTTTGGAAACCTGTGGACTGGGAACATGACATCTGTTTAGATTGTGGAATACTGTGCCCTGGGAAGCTGACTGAGGCTTGGTTCTGGAACCCTGTGGACTGGGAACATGACTGAGCTTTTATTCTGGAACCCTGTAGCCTTGGAACATAACTGAGGATTGATTCTGGAACCCTGTGGTCGGGGAACATGACATTAGTGGATTCTGGAACCCTGTGCCTTGGGAATATGTCTGAGGTTTGATGGTGGAAACCTGTGGCCTGGCAACATGCCTGAGGTTTGTTTCTGGAACCCTGTTCCCTGGGAACATGAGTGAGTTTTGCTTCTGGACACCTTTGTCCTGGGAATATGACTGTGGTTTGATTGTGGAACCATGGGTCCTGCAAACATGACTGAGGTTTGATTCTGGATCCATGTGTCCTGGGAATATGACTGAGGTTTGATTCTGGAAATCTGTGGCCTGGGTACTTGACTGAGGTTTGATGGTAGAAATCTGTGGACTGGCAACATGACTGAGGTTTGATTGTAGAACCCTGTGCCCTGGAAACATGACTGCGACCTGATACTTGAAACCCATGGCCTGGGAACTTGACATTGGTTTGATTCTGGAACCCTGTGGCCAGGAACAAGACTGAGGCGTGATTCTGGAATGCTGTGGCCTGCGAACATGACATCTGTTTAGATTGTGGAATACTGGGCCCTGGGAACCTGACTGAGGCTTGGTTCTGGAACCCTGTGGACTGGGAACATGACTGAGGTTTTATTCTGGAATCCTGTGGCCTGGGAACATGACATCAGTGGATTCTGGAACCCTGTTGCCTGGGAACTTGAGAACGGTTTGATTCTGGAACCCTGTGTCTTGGGAGTATATCTGAGGTTTGATGGTGGAAACCTGTGGCCTGGCAACATGACTGAGGTTTGTTTCTGGAACCCTGTTCTCTGGGAACATGAGTGAGTTTTGCTTCTGCACACCGTTGTCCTGGGAACATGACTGTGGTTTGATTGTGGAATCCTGTGGCCTGCGAACATGACTGAGGTTTGATTCTGGAACCATGTGTCCTGGGAATATGACTGAGCTTTGAGTCTGGAAATCTGTGGCCTGGGCACTTGACTGAGGTTTGATGGCAGAAACTTGTGGACTGGCAACATGACTGAGGTTTGATTGTAGAACCCTGTGCCATGAAAACATGACTGCGGCCTGGTACTGGAAACCCATGGCCTGGGAACTTGACATTGGTTTGATTCTGGAACCCTGTGGCCTGGGAACATGACTGAGGCGTGATTCTGGAAACCTGCGGCCTGGGAACATGACATCTGTTTAGATTGTGGAATAGTGTGCCCTGGGAACCTGACTGAAGGCTTGGTTCTGGAATCCTGTGGACTGGGAACATGACTCAGGATTGATTCTGAGACCATGTCGCCTGGGTATATGACTGTGGTTTGATTCTGGAAGCCATTGGACTGGGAATATGTCTGATGTTAGACTGTGTAATCCTGTGGCCTGGAAACATGACATCGGTTTGGATTCTGGTACCATGTTGCCTGGGAACATGAAATCGGTTTGATTGTGGAAACCTATGGTCTGGGAATAGGACTGAGGTTTGATGGTGGTACCCTATGGCCTGGCAACATGACTGAGGTTTGATTCTGGATCCCTGTGGCCAGGGAACATGACTGAGGCGTGATTTTGGAAACCTGTGGACTGGGAACATGACATCTGTTTAGATTGTGGAATACTGTGCCCTGGGAAGCTGACTGAGGCTTGGTTCTGGAACCCTGTGGACTGGGAACATGACTGAGCTTTTATTCTGGAACCCTGTAGCCTTGGAACATAACTGAGGATTGATTCTGGAACCCTGTGGTCGGGGAACATGACATTAGTGGATTCTGGAACCCTGTGCCTTGGGAATATGTCTGAGGTTTGATGGTGGAAACCTGTGGCCTGGCAACATGCCTGAGGTTTGTTTCTGGAACCCTGTTCCCTGGGAACATGAGTGAGTTTTGCTTCTGGACACCTTTGTCCTGGGAATATGACTGTGGTTTGATTGTGGAACCATGGGTCCTGCAAACATGACTGAGGTTTGATTCTGGATCCATGTGTCCTGGGAATATGACTGAGGTTTGATTCTGGAAATCTGTGGCCTGGGTACTTGACTGAGGTTTGATGGTAGAAATCTGTGGACTGGCAACATGACTGAGGTTTGATTGTAGAACCCTGTGCCCTGGAAACATGACTGCGACCTGATACTTGAAACCCATGGCCTGGGAACTTGACATTGGTTTGATTCTGGAACCCTGTGGCCAGGAACAAGACTGAGGCGTGATTCTGGAATGCTGTGGCCTGCGAACATGACATCTGTTTAGATTGTGGAATACTGGGCCCTGGGAACCTGACTGAGGCTTGGTTCTGGAACCCTGTGGACTGGGAACATGACTGAGGTTTTATTCTGGAATCCTGTGGCCTGGGAACATGACATCAGTGGATTCTGGAACCCTGTTGCCTGGGAACTTGAGAACGGTTTGATTCTGGAACCCTGTGTCTTGGGAGTATATCTGAGGTTTGATGGTGGAAACCTGTGGCCTGGCAACATGACTGAGGTTTGTTTCTGGAACCCTGTTCTCTGGGAACATGAGTGAGTTTTGCTTCTGCACACCGTTGTCCTGGGAACATGACTGTGGTTTGATTGTGGAATCCTGTGGCCTGCGAACATGACTGAGGTTTGATTCTGGAACCATGTGTCCTGGGAATATGACTGAGCTTTGAGTCTGGAAATCTGTGGCCTGGGCACTTGACTGAGGTTTGATGGCAGAAACTTGTGGACTGGCAACATGACTGAGGTTTGATTGTAGAACCCTGTGCCATGAAAACATGACTGCGGCCTGGTACTGGAAACCCATGGCCTGGGAACTTGACATTGGTTTGATTCTGGAACCCTGTGGCCTGGGAACATGACTGAGGCGTGATTCTGGAAACCTGCGGCCTGGGAACATGACATCTGTTTAGATTGTGGAATAGTGTGCCCTGGGAACCTGACTGAAGGCTTGGTTCTGGAATCCTGTGGACTGGGAACATGACTCAGGATTGATTCTGAGACCATGTCGCCTGGGTATATGACTGTGGTTTGATTCTGGAAGCCATTGGACTGGGAATATGTCTGATGTTAGACTGTGTAATCCTGTGGCCTGGAAACATGACATCGGTTTGGATTCTGGTACCATGTTGCCTGGGAACATGAAATCGGTTTGATTGTGGAAACCTATGGTCTGGGAATATGACTGAGGTTTGATGGTGGTACCCTATGGCCTGGCAACATGACTGAGGTTTGATTCTGGATCCCTGTGGCCAGGGAACATGACTGAGGCGTGATTTTGGAAACCTGTGGACTGGGAACATGACATCTGTTTAGATTGTGGAATACTGTGCCCTGGGAACCTGACTGAGGCTTGATTCTGGAACCCTGTGGACTGGGAACATGACTGAGCTTTTATTCTGGAACCCTGTAGCCTTGGAACATAACTGAGGATTGATTCTGGAACCCTGTGGCCGGGGAACATGACATCAGTGGATTCTGGAACCCTGTGGCCTGGGAATATGAGAACGGTTTGATTCTGGAACCCTGTGCCTTGGGAATATGTCTGAGGTTTGATGGTGGAAACCTGTGGCCTGGCAACATGACTGAGGTTTGTTTCTGGAACCCTGTTCCCTGGGAACATGAGTGAGTTTTGCTTCTGGACACCTTTGTCCTGGGAACATGACTGTGGTTTGATTGTGGAACCATGGGTCCTGCAAACATGACTGAGGTTTGATTCTGGATCCATGTGTCCTGGGAATATGACTGAGGTTTGATTCTGGAAATCTGTGGCCTGGGTACTTGACTGAGGTTTGATGGTAGAAATCTGTGGACTGGCAACATGACTGAGGTTTGATTGTAGAACCCTGTGCCCTGGAAACATGACTGCGACCTGATACTTGAAACCCATGGCCTGGGAACTTGACATTGGTTTGATTCTGGAACCCTGTGGCCAGGAACAAGACTGAGGCGTGATTCTGGAATGCTGTGGCCTGCGAACATGACATCTGTTTAGATTGTGGAATACTGGGCCCTGGGAACCTGACTGAGGCTTGGTTCTGGAACCCTGTGGACTGGGAACATGACTGGGGTTTTATTCTGGAATCCTGTGGCCTGGGAACATGACATCAGTGGATTCTGGAACCCTGTTGCCTGGGAACTTGAGAACGGTTTGATTCTGGAACCCTGTGTCTTGGGAATATATCTGAGGTTTGATGGTGGAAACCTGTGGCCTGGCAACATGACTGAGGTTTGTTTCTGGAACCCTGTTCCCTGGGAACATGAGTGAGTTTTGCTTCTGGACACCTTTGTCCTGGGAACATGACTGTGGTTTGATCGTGGAATCCTGTGGCCTGCGAACATGACTGAGGTTTGATTCTGGAACCATGTGTCCTGGGAATATGACTGAGCTTTGATTCTGGAAATCTGTGGGCTGGGAACTTGACTGAGGTTTGATGGCAGAAACCTGTGGACTGGCAACATGACTGAGGTTTGATTGTAGAACCCTGTGCCCTGGAAACATGACTGTGGCCTGGTAGTGGAAACCCATGGCCTAGGAATTTGACATTGGTTTGATTCTGGAAACCTGTGGCCTGGGAACATGACTGAGGCGTGATTATGGAAAAGTGTGGCCTGGGAATATGACTGAGGTTTGATTCTGGAAATCTGTGGCCTGGGTACTTGACTGAGGTTTGATGGCAGAAATCTGTGGACTGGCAACATGACTGAGGTTTGATTGTAGAACCCTGTGCCCTGGAAACATGACTGCGACCTGATACTTGAAACCCATGGCCTGGGAACTTGACATTGGTTTGATTCTGGAACCCTGTGGCCAGGAACAAGACTGAGGCGTGATTCTGGAATGCTGTGGCCTGCGAACATGACATCTGTTTAGATTGTGGAATACTGGGCCCTGAGAACCTGACTGAGGCTTGGTTCTGGAACCCTGTGGACTGGGAACATGACTGAGGTTTTATTCTGGAATCCTGTGGCCTGGGAACATGACATCAGTGGATTCTGGAACCCTGTTGCCTGGGAACTTGAGAACGGTTTGATTCTGGAACCCTGTGTCTTGGGAATATATCTGAGGTTTGATGGTGGTAACCTGTGGCCTGGCAACATGACTGAGGTTTGTTTCTGGAACCCTGTTCACTGGGAACATGACTGAGGTTTTATTCTGGAATCCTGTGGACTGGGAACATGACTCAGGATTGATTCTGAGACCATGTCGCCTGGGTATATGACTGTGGTTTGATTCTCGAAGCCATTGGAATGGGAATATGTCTGATGTTAGACTGTGTAATCCTGTGGCCTGGAAACATGACATCGCTTTGGATTCTAGTACCATGTTGCCTGGGAACATGAAATCGGTTTGATTGTGGAAACCTATGGTCTGGGAATATGACTGAGGTTTGATGGTGGTACCCTATGGCCTGGCAACATGAATGAGGTTTGATTCTGGATCCCTGTGGCCAGGGAACATGACTGAGGCGTGATTTTGGAAACCTGTGGACTGGGAACATGACATCTGTTTAGATTGTGGAATACTGTGCCCTGGGAACCTGACTGAGGCTTGGTTCTGGAACCCTGTGGACTGGGAACATGACTGAGCTTTTATTCTGGAACCCTGTAGCCTTGGAACATAACTGAGGATTGATTCTGGAACCCTGTGGCCGGGGAACATGACATCAGTGGATTCTGGAACCCTGTGGCCTGGGAATATGAGAACGGTTTGATTCTGGAACCCTGTGCCTTGGGAATATGTCTTAGGTTTGATGGTGGAAACCTGTGGCCTGGCAACATGACTGAGGTTTGTTTCTGGAACCCTGTTCCCTGGGAACATGAGTGAGTTTTGCTTCTGGACACCTTTGTCCTGGGAACATGACTGTGGTTTGATTGTGGAACCATGGGTCCTGCAAACATGACTGAGGTTTGATTCTGGATCCATGTGTCCTGGGAATATGACTGAGGTTTGATTCTGGAAATCTGTGGCCTGGGTACTTGACTGAGGTTTGATGGCAGAAATCTGTGGACTGGCAACATGACTGAGGTTTGATTGTAGAACCCTATGCCCTGGAAACATGACTGCGGCCTGGTACTGGAAACCCATGGCCTGGGAACTTGACATTGGTTTGATTCTGGAACCCTGTGGCCTGGAACAAGACTGAGGCGTGATTCTGGAATGCTGTGGCCTGCGAACATGACATCTGTTTAGATTGTGGAATACTGGGCCCTGGGAACCTGACTGAGGCTTGGTTCTGGAACCCTGTGGACTGGGAACATGACTGAGGTTTTATTCTGGAATCCTGTGGCCTGGGAACATGACATCAGTGGATTCTGGAACCCTGTGCCCGGGGAACATGACATCAGTGGATTCTGGAACCCTGTGGCCGGGGAACAGGACATCAGTGGATTCTGGAATCCTGTGGCCTGGGAACATGAGAACGGTTTGATTCTGGAACCCTGTGGCCTGGGAACATGTCTGAGGTTTCATGGTGGAAACCTGTGGCTTGTCAACATGACTGAGGTTTGTTTCTGGAACCCTGTTCCCTGGGAACATGACTGAGGTTTGATTCTGGACACCTTTGTGCTGGGAACATGACTGTGTTTTGATTGTGGAATCATGGGTTCTGCAAACATGACTGAGGTTTGATTCTGGAACCATGTGTCCTGGGAATATGACTGAGGTTTGATTCTGGAAATCTGTGGCCTGGGAACTTGACTGAGGTTTGATGGCAGAAACCTGTGGACTGGCAACATGACTGAGGTTTGATTGTAGAACCCTGTGCCCTGGAAAAATGACTGTGGCCTGGTAGTGGAAACCCATGGCCTAGGAATTTGACATTGGTTTGATTCTGGAAACCTGTGGCCTGGGAACATGACTGAGGCGTAATTCTGGAAAAGTGTGGCCTGGGAATATGACTGAGGTTTGATTCTGGAAATCTGTGGCCTGGGTACTTGACTGAGATTTGATGGCAGAAATCTGTGGACTGGCAACATTACTGAGGCTTGATTGTAGAACCCTGTGCCCTGGAAACATGACTGCGACCTGATACTTGAAACCCATGGCCTGGGAACTTGACATTGGTTTGATTCTGGAACCCTGTGGCCAGGAACAAGACTGAGGCGTGATTCTGGAATGCTGTGGCCTGCGAACATGACATCTGTTTAGATTGTGGAATACTGGGCCCTGGGAACCTGACTGAGGCTTGGTTCTGGAACCCTGTGGACTGGGAACATGACTGAGGTTTTATTCTGGAATCCTGTGGCGTGGGAACATGACATCAGTGGATTCTGGAACCCTGTTGCCTGGGAACTTGAGAACGGTTTGATTCTGGAACCCTGTGTCTTGGGAATATATCTGAGGTTTCATGGTGGAAACCTGTGGCCTGGCAACATGACTGAGGTTTGTTTCTGGAACCCTGTTCCCTGGGAACATGAGTGAGTTTTGCTTCTGCACACCTTTGTCCTGGGAACATGACTGTGGTTTGATTGTGGAATCCTGTGGCCTGCGAACATGACTGAGGTTTGATTCTGGAACCATGTGTCCTGGGAATATGACTGAGCTTTGATTCTGGAAATCTGTGGCCTGGGCACTTGACTGAGGTTTGATGGCAGAAACTTGTGGACTGGCAACATGACTGAGGTTTGATTGTAGAACCCTGTGCCATGAAAACATGACTGCGGCCTGGTACTGGAAACCCATGGCCTGGGAACTTGACATTGGTTTGATTCTGGAACCCTGTGGCCTGGGAACATGACTGAGGCGTGATTCTGGAAACCTGCGGCCTGGGAACATGACATCTGTTTAGATTGTGGAATAGTGTGCCCTGGGAACCTGACTGAAGGCTTGGTTCTGGAATCCTGTGGACTGGGAACATGACTCAGGATTGATTCTGAGACCATGTCGCCTGGGTATATGACTGTGGTTTGATTCTGGAAGCCATTGGACTGGGAATATGTCTGATGTTAGACTGTGTAATCCTGTGGCCTAGAAACATGACATCGGTTTGGATTCTGGTACCATGTTGCCTGGGAACATGAAATCGGTTTGATTGTGGAAACCTATGGTCTGGGAATAGGACTGAGGTTTGATGGTGGTACCCTATGGCCTGGCAACATGACTGAGGTTTGATTCTGGATCCCTGTGGCCAGGGAACATGACTGAGGCGTGATTTTGGAAACCTGTGGACTGGGAACATGACATCTGTTTAGATTGTGGAATACTGTGCCCTGGGAAGCTGACTGAGGCTTGGTTCTGGAACCCTGTGGACTGGGAACATGACTGAGCTTTTATTCTGGAACCCTGTAGCCTTGGAACATAACTGAGGATTGATTCTGGAACCCTGTGGTCGGGGAACATGACATTAGTGGATTCTGGAACCCTGTGCCTTGGGAATATGTCTGAGGTTTGATGGTGGAAACCTGTGGCCTGGCAACATGCCTGAGGTTTGTTTCTGGAACCCTGTTCCCTGGGAACATGAGTGAGTTTTGCTTCTGGACACCTTTGTCCTGGGAATATGACTGTGGTTTGATTGTGGAACCATGGGTCCTGCAAACATGACTGAGGTTTGATTCTGGATCCATGTGTCCTGGGAATATGACTGAGGTTTGATTCTGGAAATCTGTGGCCTGGGTACTTGACTGAGGTTTGATGGTAGAAATCTGTGGACTGGCAACATGACTGAGGTTTGATTGTAGAACCCTGTGCCCTGGAAACATGACTGCGACCTGATACTTGAAACCCATGGCCTGGGAACTTGACATTGGTTTGATTCTGGAACCCTGTGGCCAGGAACAAGACTGAGGCGTGATTCTGGAATGCTGTGGCCTGCGAACATGACATCTGTTTAGATTGTGGAATACTGGGCCCTGGGAACCTGACTGAGGCTTGGTTCTGGAACCCTGTGGACTGGGAACATGACTGAGGTTTTATTCTGGAATCCTGTGGCCTGGGAACATGACATCAGTGGATTCTGGAACCCTGTTGCCTGGGAACTTGAGAACGGTTTGATTCTGGAACCCTGTGTCTTGGGAGTATATCTGAGGTTTGATGGTGGAAACCTGTGGCCTGGCAACATGACTGAGGTTTGTTTCTGGAACCCTGTTCTCTGGGAACATGAGTGAGTTTTGCTTCTGCACACCGTTGTCCTGGGAACATGACTGTGGTTTGATTGTGGAATCCTGTGGCCTGCGAACATGACTGAGGTTTGATTCTGGAACCATGTGTCCTGGGAATATGACTGAGCTTTGATTCTGGAAATCTGTGGCCTGGGCACTTGACTGAGGTTTGATGGCAGAAACTTGTGGACTGGCAACATGACTGAGGTTTGATTGTAGAACCCTGTGCCATGAAAACATGACTGCGGCCTGGTACTGGAAACCCATGGCCTGGGAACTTGACATTGGTTTGATTCTGGAACCCTGTGGCCTGGGAACATGACTGAGGCGTGATTCTGGAAACCTGCGGCCTGGGAACATGACATCTGTTTAGATTGTGGAATACTGTGCCCTGGGAACCTGACTGAAGGCTTGGTTCTGGAATCCTGTGGACTGGGAACATGACTCAGGATTGATTCTGAGACCATGTCGCCTGGGTATATGACTGTGGTTTGATTCTGGAAGCCATTGGACTGGGAATATGTCTGATGTTAGACTGTGTAATCCTGTGGCCTGGAAACATGACATCGGTTTGGATTCTGGTACCATGTTGCCTGGGAACATGAAATCGGTTTGATTGTGGAAACCTATGGTCTGGGAATATGACTGAGGTTTGATGGTGGTACCCTATGGCCTGGCAACATGACTGAGGTTTGATTCTGGATCCCTGTGGCCAGGGAACATGACTGAGGCGTGATTTTGGAAACCTGTGGACTGGGAACATGACATCTGTTTAGATTGTGGAATACTGTGCCCTGGGAAGCTGACTGAGGCTTGGTTCTGGAACCCTGTGGACTGGGAACATGACTGAGCTTTTATTCTGGAACCCTGTAGCCTTGGAACATAACTGAGGATTGATTCTGGAACCCTGTGGCCGGGGAACATGACATCAGTGGATTCTGGAACCCTGTGGCCTGGGAATATGAGAACGGTTTGATTCTGGAACCCTGTGCCTTGGGAATATGTCTGAGGTTTGATGGTGGAAACCTGTGGCCTGGCAACATGACTGAGGTTTGTTTCTGGAACCCTGTTCCCTGGGAACATGAGTGAGTTTTGCTTCTGGACACCTTTGTCCTGGGAACATGACTGTGGTTTGATTGTGGAACCATGGGTCCTGCAAACATGACTGAGGTTTGATTCTGGATCCATGTGTCCTGGGAATATGACTGAGGTTTGATTCTGGAAATCTGTGGCCTGGGTACTTGACTGAGGTTTGATGGTAGAAATCTGTGGACTGGCAACATGACTGAGGTTTGATTGTAGAACCCTGTGCCCTGGAAACATGACTGCGACCTGATACTTGAAACCCATGGCCTGGGAACTTGACATTGGTTTGATTCTGGAACGCTGTGGCCAGGAACAAGACTGAGGCGTGATTCTGGAATGCTGTGGCCTGCGAACATGACATCTGTTTAGATTGTGGAATACTGGGCCCTGGGAACCTGACTGAGGCTTGGTTCTGGAACCCTGTGGACTGGGAACATGACTGGGGTTTTATTCTGGAATCCTGTGGCCTGGGAACATGACATCAGTGGATTCTGGAACCCTGTTGCCTGGGAACTTGAGAACGGTTTGATTCTGGAACCCTGTGTCTTGGGAATATATCTGAGGTTTGTTGGTGGAAACCTGTGGCCTGGCAACATGACTGAGGTTTGTTTCTGGAACCCTGTTCCCTGGGAACATGAGTGAGTTTTGCTTCTGGACACCTTTGTCCTGGGAACATGATTGTGGTTTGATCGTGGAATCCTGTGGCCTGCGAACATGACTGAGGTTTGATTCTGGAACCATGTGTCCTGGGAATATGACTGAGCTTTGATTCTGGAAATCTGTGGCCTGGGAACTTGACTGAGGTTTGATGGCAGAAACCTGTGGACTGGCAACATGACTGAGGTTTGATTGTAGAACCCTGTGCCCTGGAAACATGACTGTGGCCTGGTAGTGGAAACCCATGGCCTAGGAATTTGACATTGGTTTGATTCTGGAAACCTGTGGCCTGGGAACATGACTGAGGCGTGATTCTGGAAAAGTGTGGCCTGGGAATATGACTGAGGTTTGATTCTGGAAATCTGTGGCCTGGGTACTTGACTGAGGTTTGATGGCAGAAATCTGTGGACTGGCAACATGACTGAGGTTTGATTGTAGAACCCTGTGCCCTGGAAACATGACTGCGACCTGATACTTGAAACCCATGGCCTGGGAACTTGACATTGGTTTGATTCTCTAACCCTGTGGCCAGGAACAAGACTGAGGCGTGATTCTGGAATGCTGTGGCCTGCGAACATGACATCTGTTTAGATTGTGGAATACTGGGCCCTGGGAACCTGACTGAGGCTTGGTTCTGGAACCCTGTGGACTGGGAACATGACTGGGGTTTTATTCTGGAATCCTGTGGCCTGGGAACATGACATCAGTGGATTCTGGAACCCTGTTGCCTGGGAACTTGAGAACGGTTTGATTCTGGAACCCTGTGTCTTGGGAATATATCTGAGGTTTGATGGTGGAAACCTGTGGCCTGGCAACATGACTGAGGTTTGTTTCTGGAACCCTGTTCCCTGGGAACATGAGTGAGTTTTGCTTCTGGACACCTTTGTCCTGGGAACATGATTGTGGTTTGATCGTGGAATCCTGTGGCCTGCGAACATGACTGAGGTTTGATTCTGGAACCATGTGTCCTGGGAATATGACTGAGCTTTGATTCTGGAAATCTGTGGCCTGGGAACTTGACTGAGGTTTGATGGCAGAAACCTGTGGACTGGCAACATGACTGAGGTTTGATTGTAGAACCCTGTGCCCTGGAAACATGACTGTGGCCTGGTAGTGGAAACCCATGGCCTAGGAATTTGACATTGGTTTGATTCTGGAAACCTGTGGCCTGGGAACATGACTGAGGCGTGATTCTGGAAAAGTGTGGCCTGGGAATATGACTGAGGTTTGATTCTGGAAATCTGTGGCCTGGGTACTTGACTGAGGTTTGATGGCAGAAATCTGTGGACTGGCAACATGACTGAGGTTTGATTGTAGAACCCTGTGCCCTGGAAACATGACTGCGACCTGATACTTGAAACCCATGGCCTGGGAACTTGACATTGGTTTGATTCTCTAACCCTGTGGCCAGGAACAAGACTGAGGCGTGATTCTGGAATGCTGTGGCCTGCGAACATGACATCTGTTTAGATTGTGGAATACTGGGCCCTGAGAACCTGACTGAGGCTTGGTTCTGGAACCCTGTGGACTGGGAACATGACTGAGGTTTTATTCTGGAATCCTGTGGCCTGGGAACATGACATCAGTGGATTCTGGAACCCTGTTGCCTGGGAACTTGAGAACGGTTTGATTCTGGAACCCTGTGTCTTGGGAATATATCTGAGGTTTGATGGTGGAAACCTGTGGCCTGGCAACATGACTGAGGTTTGTTTCTGGAACCCTGTTCCCTGGGAACATGAGTGAGTTTTGCTTCTGCACACCTTTGTCCTGGGAACATGACTGTGGTTTGATTGTGGAATCCTGTGGCCTGCGAACATGACTGAGGTTTGATTCTGGAACCATGTGTCCTGGGAATATGACTGAGCTTTGATTCTGGAAATCTGTGGCCTGGGCACTTGACTGAGGTTTGATGGCAGAAACCTGTGGACTTGCAACATGACTGAGGTTTGATTGTAGAACCCTGTGCCATGGAAACATGACTGCGGCCTGGTACTGGAAACCCATGGCCTGGGAACTTGACATTGGTTTGATTCTGGAACCCTGTGGCCTGGGAACATGACTGAGGCGTGATTCTGGAAACCTGCGGCCTGGGAACATGACATCTGTTTAGATTGTGGAATAGTGTGCCCTGGGAACCTAACTGAAGGCTTGGTTCTGGAATCCTGTGGACTGGGAACATGACTCAGGATTGATTCTGAGACCATGTCGCCTGGGTATATGACTGTGGTTTGATTCTGGAAGCCATTGGACTGGGAATATGTCTGATGTTAGACTGTGTAATCCTGTGGCCTGGAAACATGACATCGGTTTGGATTCTGGTACCATGTTGCCTGGGAACATGAAATCGGTTTGATTGTGGAAACCTATGGTCTGGGAATATGACTGAGGTTTGATGGTGGTACCCTATGGCCTGGCAACATGACTGAGGTTTGATTCTGGATCCCTGTGGCCAGGGAACATGACTGAGGCGTGATTTTGGAAACCTGTGGACTGGGAACATGACATCTGTTTAGATTGTGGAATACTGTGCCCTGGGAAGCTGACTGAGGCTTGGTTCTGGAACCCTGTGGACTGGGAACATGACTGAGCTTTTATTCTGGAACCCTGTAGCCTTGGAACATAACTGAGGATTGATTCTGGAACCCTGTGGCCGGGGAACATGACATCAGTGGATTCTGGGACCCTGTGGCCTGGGAATATGAGAACGGTTTGATTCTGGAACCCTGTGCCTTGGGAATATGTCTGAGGTTTGATGGTGGAAACCTGTGGCCTGGCAACATGACTGAGGTTTGTTTCTGGAACCCTGTTCCCTGGGAACATGAGTGAGTTTTGCTTCTGGACACCTTTGTCCTGGGAACATGACTGTGGTTTGATTGTGGAAACATGGGTCCTGCAAACATGACGAGGTTTGATTCTGGATCCATGTGTCCTGGGAATATGACTGAGGTTTGATTCTGGAAATCTGTGGCCTGGGTACTTGACTGAGGTTTGATGGTAGAAATCTGTGGACTGGCAACATGACTGAGGTTTGATTGTAGAACCCTGTGCCCTGGAAACATGACTGCGACCTGATACTTGAAACCCATGGCCTGGGAACTTGACATTGGTTTGATTCTGGAACCCTGTGGCCAGGAACAAGACTGAGGCGTGATTCTGGAATGCTGTGGCCTGCGAACATGACATCTGTTTAGATTGTGGAATACTGGGCCCTGGGAACCTGACTGAGGCTTGGTTCTGGAACCCTGTGGACTGGGAACATGACTGAGGTTTTATTCTGGAATCCTGTGGCCTGGGAACATGACATCAGTGGATTCTGGAACCCTGTTGCCTGGGAACTTGAGAACGGTTTGATTCTGGAACCCTGTGTCTTGGGAATATATCTGAGGTTTGATGGTGGAAACCTGTGGCCTGGCAACATGACTGAGGTTTGTTTCTGAAACCCTGTTCCCTGGGAACATGAGTGAGTTTTGCTTCTGGACACCTTTGTCCTGGGAACATGACTGTGGTTTGATCGTGGAATCCTGTGGCCTGCGAACATGACTGAGGTTTGATTCTGGAACCATGTGTCCTGGGAATATGACTGAGCTTTGATTCTGGAAATCTGTGGGCTGGGAACTTGACTGAGGTTTGATGGCAGAAACCTGTGGACTGGCAACATGACTGAGGTTTGATTGTAGAACCCTGTGCCCTGGAAACATGACTGTGGCCTGGTAGTGGAAACCCATGGCCTAGGAATTTGACATTGGTTTGATTCTGGAAACCTGTGGCCTGGGAACATGACTGAGGCGTGATTCTGGAAAAGTGTGGCCTGGGAATATGACTGAGGTTTGATTCTGGAAATCTGTGGCCTGGGTACTTGACTGAGGTTTGATGGCAGAAATCTGTGGACTGGCAACATGACTGAGGTTTGATTGTAGAACCCTGTGCCCTGGAAACATGACTGCGACCTGATACTTGAAACCCATGGCCTGGGAACTTGACATTGGTTTGATTCTGGAACCCTGTGGCCAGGAACAAGACTGAGGCGTGATTCTGGAATGCTGTGGCCTGCGAACATGACATCTGTTTAGATTGTGGAATACTGGGCCCTGAGAACCTGACTGAGGCTTGGTTCTGGAACCCTGTGGACTGGGAACATGACTGAGGTTTTATTCTGGAATCCTGTGGCCTGGGAACATGACATCAGTGGATTCTGGAACCCTGTTGCCTGGGAACTTGAGAACGGTTTGATTCTGGAACCCTGTGTCTTGGGAATATATCTGAGGTTTGATGGTGGTAACCTGTGGCCTGGCAACATGACTGAGGTTTGTTTCTGGAACCCTGTTCCCTGGGAACATGACTGAGGTTTGCTTCTGGACACCTTTGTCCTGGGAACATGACTGTGGTTTGATTGTGGAATCCTGTGGCCGGCGAACATGACTGAGGTTTGATTCTGGAACCATGTGTCCAGGGAATATGACTGAGCTTTGATTCTGGAAATCTGTGGCCTGGGCACTTGACTGAGGTTTGATGGCAGCAACCTGTGGACTGGCAACATGACTGAGGTTTGATTGTAGAACCCTGTGCCCTGGAAACATGACTGCGACCTGATACTTGAAACCCATGGCCTGGGAACTTGACATTGGTTTGATTCTGGAAATCTGTGGCCTGGGACAAGACTGAGGCGTGATTCTGGAATGCTGTGGCCTGCGAACATGACATCTGTTTAGATTGTGGAATACTGGGCCCTGGGAACCTGACTGAGGCTTGGTTCTGGAACCCTGTGGACTGGGAACATGACTGAGGTTTTATTCTGGAATCCTGTGGCCTGGGAACATGACATCAGTGGATTCTGGAACCCTGTGCCCGGGGAACATGACATCAGTGGATTCTGGAACCCTGTGGCCGGGGAACAGGACATCAGTGGATTCTGGAATCCTGTGGCCTGGGAACATGAGAACGGTTTGATTCTGGAACCCTGTGGCCTGGGAACATGTCTGAGGTTTCATGGTGGAAACCTGTGGCTTGTCAACATGACTGAGGTTTGTTTCTGGAACCCTGTTCCCTGGGAACATGACTGAGGTTTGATTCTGGACACCTTTGTGCTGGGAACATGACTGTGTTTTGATTGTGGAATCATGGGTTCTGCAAACATGACTGAGGTTTGATTCTGGAACCATGTGTCCTGGGAATATGACTGAGGTTTGATTCTGGAAATCTGTGGCCTGGGAACTTGACTGAGGTTTGATGGCAGAAACCTGTGGACTGGCAACATGACTGAGGTTTGATTGTAGAACCCTGTGCCCTGGAAAAATGACTGTGGCCTGGTAGTGGAAACCCATGGCCTAGGAATTTGACATTGGTTTGATTCTGGAAACCTGTGGCCTGGGAACATGACTGAGGCGTGATTCTGGAAAAGTGTGGCCTGGGAATATGACTGAGGTTTGATTCTGGAAATCTGTGGCCTGGGTACTTGACTGAGATTTGATGGCAGAAATCTGTGGACTGGCAACATTACTGAGGTTTGATTGTAGAACCCTGTGCCCTGGAAACATGACTGCGACCTGATACTTGAAACCCATGGCCTGGGAACTTGACATTGGTTTGATTCTGGAACCCTGTGGCCAGGAACAAGACTGAGGCGTGATTCTGGAATGCTGTGGCCTGCGAACATGACATCTGTTTAGATTGTGGAATACTGGGCCCTGAGAACCTGACTGAGGCTTGGTTCTGGAACCCTGTGGACTGGGAACATGACTGAGGTTTTATTCTGGAATCCTGTGGCCTGGGAACATGACATCAGTGGATTCTGGAACCCTGTTGCCTGGGAACTTGAGAACGGTTTGATTCTGGAACCCTGTGTCTTGGGAATATATCTGAGGTTTGATGGTGGTAACCTGTGGCCTGGCAACATGACTGAGGTTTGTTTCTGGAACCCTGTTCACTGGGAACATGACTGAGGTTTTATTCTGGAATCCTGTGGACTGGGAACATGACTCAGGATTGATTCTGAGACCATGTCGCCTGGGTATATGACTGTGGTTTGATTCTCGAAGCCATTGGAATGGGAATATGTCTGATGTTAGACTGTGTAATCCTGTGGCCTGGAAACATGACATCGCTTTGGATTCTGGTACCATGTTGCCTGGGAACATGAAATCGGTTTGATTGTGGAAACCTATGGTCTGGGAATATGACTGAGGTTTGATGGTGGTACCCTATGGCCTGGCAACATGAATGAGGTTTGATTCTGGATCCCTGTGGCCAGGGAACATGACTGAGGTGTGATTTTGGAAACCTGTGGACTGGGAACATGACATCTGTTTAGATTGTGGAATACTGTGCCCTGGGAACCTGACTGAGGCTTGGTTCTGGAACCCTGTGGACTGGGAACATGACTGAGCTTTTATTCTGGAACCCTGTAGCCTTGGAACATAACTGAGGATTGATTCTGGAACCCTGTGGCCGGGGAACATGACATCAGTGGATTCTGGAACCCTGTGGCCTGGGAATATGAGAACGGTTTGATTCTGGAGCCCTGTGCCTTGGGAATATGTCTTAGGTTTGATGGTGGAAACCTGTGGCCTGGCAACATGACTGAGGTTTGTTTCTGGAACCCTGTTCCCTGGGAACATGAGTGAGTTTTGCTTCTGGACACCTTTGTCCTGGGAACATGACTGTGGTTTGATTGTGGAACCATGGGTCCTGCAAACATGACTGAGGTTTGATTCTGGATCCATGTGTCCTGGGAATATGACTGAGGTTTGATTCTGGAAATCTGTGGCCTGGGTACTTGACTGAGGTTTGATGGCAGAAATCTGTGGACTGGCAACATGACTGAGGTTTGATTGTAGAACCCTATGCCCTGGAAACATGACTGCGGCCTGGTACTGGAAACCCATGGCCTGGGAACATGACATTGGTTTGATTCTGGAACCCTGTGGCCTGGAACAAGACTGAGGCGTGATTCTGGAATGCTGTGGCCTGCGAACATGACATCTGTTTAGATTGTGGAATACTGGGCCCTGGGAACCTGACTGAGGCTTGGTTCTGGAACCCTGTGGACTGGGAACATGACTGAGGTTTTATTCTGGAATCCTGTGGCCTGGGAACATGACATCAGTGGATTCTGGAACCCTGTGCCCGGGGAACATGACATTAGTGGATTCTGGAACCCTGTGGCCGGGGAACAGGACATCAGTGGATTCTGGAATCCTGTGGCCTGGGAACATGAGAACGGTTTGATTCTGGAACCCTGTGGCCTGGGAACATGTCTGAGGTTTCATGGTGGAAACCTGTGGCTTGTCAACATGACTGAGGTTTGTTTCTGGAACCCTGTTCCCTGGGAACATGACTGAGGTTTGATTCTGGACACCTTTGTGCTGGGAACATGACTGTGTTTTGATTGTGGAATCATGGGTTCTGCAAACATGACTGAGGTTTGATTCTGGAACCATGTGTCCTGGGAATATGACTGAGGTTTGATTCTGGAAATCTGTGGCCTGGGAACTTGACTGAGGTTTGATGGCAGAAACCTGTGGACTGGCAACATGACTGAGGTTTGATTGTAGAACCCTGTGCCCTGGAAAAATGACTGTGGCCTGGTAGTGGAAACCCATGGCCTAGGAATTTGACATTGGTTTGATTCTGGAAACCTGTGGCCTGGGAACATGACTGAGGCGTGATTCTGGAAAAGTGTGGCCTGGGAATATGACTGAGGTTTGATTCTGGAAATCTGTGGCCTGGGTACTTGACTGAGATTTGATGGCAGAAATCTGTGGACTGGCAACATTACTGAGGTTTGATTGTAGAACCCTGTGCCCTGGAAACATGACTGCGACCTGATACTTGAAACCCATGGCCTGGGAACTTGACATTGGTTTGATTCTGGAACCCTGTGGTCGGGGAACATGACATTAGTGGATTCTGGAACCCTGTGCCTTGGGAATATGTCTGAGGTTTGATGGTGGAAACCTGTGGCCTGGCAACATGACTGAGGTTTGTTTCTGGAACCCTGTTCCCTGGGAACATGAGTGAGTTTTGCTTCTGGACACCTTTGTCCTGGGAACATGACTGTGGTTTGATTGTGGAACCATGGGTCCTGCAAACATGACTGAGGTTTGATTCTGGATCCATGTGTCCTGGGAATATGACTGAGGTTTGATTCTGGAAATCTGTGGCCTGGGTACTTGACTGAGGTTTGATGGTAGAAATCTGTGGACTGGCAACATGACTGAGGTTTGATTGTAGAACCCTGTGCCCTGGAAACATGACTGCGACCTGATACTTGAAACCCATGGCCTGGGAACTTGACATTGGTTTGATTCTGGAACCCTGTGGCCAGGAACAAGACTGAGGCGTGATTCTGGAATGCTGTGGCCTGCGAACATGACATCTGTTTAGATTGTGGAATACTGGGCCCTGGGAACCTGACTGAGGCTTGGTTCTGGAATCCTGTGGACTGGGAACATGACTGAGGTTTTATTCTGGAATCCTGTGGCCTGGGAACATGACATCAGTGGATTCTGGAACCCTGTTGCCTGGGAACTTGAGAACGGTTTGATTCTGGAACCCTGTGTCTTGGGAATATATCTGAGGTTTGATGGTGGAAACCTGTGGCCTGGCAACATGACTGAGGTTTGTTTCTGGAACCCTGTTCCCTGGGAACATGAGTGAGTTTTGCTTCTGCACACCTTTGTCCTGGGAACATGACTGTGGTTTGATTGTGGAATCCTGTGGCCTGCGAACATGACTGAGGTTTGATTCTGGAACCATGTGTCCTGGGAATATGACTGAGCTTTGATTCTGGAAATCTGTGGCCTGGGCACTTGACTGAGGTTTGATGGCAGAAACCTGTGGACTGGCAACATGACTGAGGTTTGATTGTAGAACCCTGTGCCATGGAAACATGACTGCGACCTGATACTTGAAACCCATGGCCTGGGAACTTGACATTGGTTTGATTCTGGAACCCTGTGGCCTGGGAACATGACTGAGGCGTGATTCTGGAAACCTGCGGCCTGGGAACATGACATCTGTTTAGATTGTGGAATAGTGTGCCCTGGGAACCTAACTGAAGGCTTGGTTCTGGAATCCTGTGGACTGGGAACATGACTCAGGATTGATTCTGAGACCATGTCGCCTGGGTATATGACTGTGGTTTGATTCTGGAAGCCATTGGACTGGGAATATGTCTGATGTTAGACTGTGTAATCCTGTGGCCTGGAAACATGACATCGGTTTGGATTCTGGTACCATGTTGCCTGGGAACATGAAATCGGTTTGATTGTGGAAACCTATGGTCTGGGAATATGACTGAGGTTTGATGGTGGTACCCTATGGCCTGGCAACATGACTGAGGTTTGATTCTGGATCCCTGTGGCCAGGGAACATGACTGAGGCGTGATTTTGGAAACCTGTGGACTGGGAACATGACATCTGTTTAGATTGTGGAATACTGTGCCCTGGGAAGCTGACTGAGGCTTGGTTCTGGAACCCTGTGGACTGGGAACATGACTGAGCTTTTATTCTGGAACCCTGTAGCCTTGGAACATAAGTGAGGATTGATTCTGGAACCCTGTGGCCGGGGAACATGACATCAGTGGATTCTGGGACCCTGTGGCCTGGGAATATGAGAACGGTTTGATTCTGGAACCCTGTGCCTTGGGAATATGTCTTAGGTTTGATGGTGGAAACCTGTGGCCTGGCAACATGACTGAGGTTTGTTTCTGGAACCCTGTTCCCTGGGAACATGAGTGAGTTTTGCTTCTGGACACCTTTGTCCTGGGAACATGACTGTGGTTTGATTGTGGAAACATGGGTCCTGCAAACATGACGAGGTTTGATTCTGGATCCATGTGTCCTGGGAATATGACTGAGGTTTGATTCTGGAAATCTGTGGCCTGGGTACTTGACTGAGGTTTGATGGTAGAAATCTGTGGACAGGCAACATGACTGAGGTTTGATTGTAGAACCCTGTGCCCTGGAAACATGACTGCGACCTGATACTTGAAACCCATGGCCTGGGAACTTGACATTGGTTTGATTCTGGAACCCTGTGGCCAGGAACAAGACTGAGGCGTGATTCTGGAATGCTGTGGCCTGCGAACATGACATCTGTTTAGATTGTGGAATACTGGGCCCTGGGAACCTGACTGAGGCTTGGTTCTGGAACCCTGTGGACTGGGAACATGACTGAGGTTTTATTCTGGAATCCTGTGGCCTGGGAACATGACATCAGTGGATTCTGGAACCCTGTTGCCTGGGAACTTGAGAACGGTTTGATTCTGGAACCCTGTGTCTTGGGAATATATCTGAGGTTTGATGGTGGAAACCTGTGGCCTGGCAACATGACTGAGGTTTGTTTCTGAAACCCTGTTCCCTGGGAACATGAGTGAGTTTTGCTTCTGGACACCTTTGTCCTGGGAACATGACTGTGGTTTGATCGTGGAATCCTGTGGCCTGCGAACATGACTGAGGTTTGATTCTGGAACCATGTGTCCTGGGAATATGACTGAGCTTTGATTCTGGAAATCTGTGGGCTGGGAACTTGACTGAGGTTTGATGGCAGAAACCTGTGGACTGGCAACATGACTGAGGTTTGATTGTAGAACCCTGTGCCCTGGAAACATGACTGTGGCCTGGTAGTGGAAACCCATGGCCTAGGAATTTGACATTGGTTTGATTCTGGAAACCTGTGGCCTGGGAACATGACTGAGGCGTGATTCTGGAAAAGTGTGGCCTGGGAATATGACTGAGGTTTGATTCTGGAAATCTGTGGCCTGGGTACTTGACTGAGGTTTGATGGCAGCAACCTGTGGACTGGCAACATGACTGAGGTTTGATTGTAGAACCCTGTGCCCTGGAAACATGACTGCGACCTGATACTTGAAACCCATGGCCTGGGAACTTGACATTGGTTTGATTCTGGAAATCTGTGGCCTGGAACAAGACTGAGGCGTGATTCTGGAATGCTGTGGCCTGCGAACATGACATCTGTTTAGATTGTGGAATACTGGGCCCTGGGAACCTGACTGAGGCTTGGTTCTGGAACCCTGTGGACTGGGAACATGACTGAGGTGTTATTCTGGAATCCTGTGGCCTGGGAACATGACATCAGTGGATTCTGGAACCTTGTGCCCGGGGAACATGACATCAGTGGATTCTGGAACCCTGTGGCCGGGGAACAGGACATCAGTGGATTCTGGAATCCTGTGGCCTGGGAACATGAGAACGGTTTGATTCTGGAACCCTGTGGCCTGGGAACATGTCTGAGGTTTCATGGTGGAAACCTGTGGCTTGTCAACATGACTGAGGTTTGTTTCTGGAACCCTGTTCCCTGGGAACATGACTGAGGTTTGATTCTGGACACCTTTGTGCTGGGAACATGACTGTGTTTTGATTGTGGAATCATGGGTTCTGCAAACATGACTGAGGTTTGATTCTGGAACCATGTGTCCTGGGAATATGACTGAGGTTTGATTCTGGAAATCTGTGGCCTGGGAACTTGACTGAGGTTTGATGGCAGAAACCTGTGGACTGGCAACATGACTGAGGTTTGATTGTAGAACCCTGTGCCCTGGAAAAATGACTGTGGCCTGGTAGTGGAAACCCATGGCCTAGGAATTTGACATTGGTTTGATTCTGGAAACCTGTGGCCTGGGAACATGACTGAGGCGTGATTCTGGAAAAGTGTGGCCTGGGAATATGACTGAGGTTTGATTCTGGAAATCTGTGGCCTGGGTACTTGACTGAGATTTGATGGCAGAAATCTGTGGACTGGCAACATTACTGAGGTTTGATTGTAGAACCCTGTGCCCTGGAAACATGACTGCGACCTGATACTTGAAACCCATGGCCTGGGAACTTGACATTGGTTTGATTCTGGAACCCTGTGGCCAGGAACAAGACTGAGGCGTGATTCTGGAATGCTGTGGCCTGCGAACATGACATCTGTTTAGATTGTGGAATACTGGGCCCTGTGAACCTGACTGAGGCTTGGTTCTGGAACCCTGTGGACTGGGAACATGACTGAGGTTTTTTCTGGAATCCTGTGGACTGGGAACATGACTCAGGATTGATTCTGAGACCATGTCGCCTGGGTATATGACTGTGGTTTGATTCTCGAAGCCATTGGACTGGGAATATGTCTGATGTTAGACTGTGTAATCCTGTGGCCTGGAAACATAACATCGGTTTGGATTCTGGTACCATGTTGCCTGGGAACATGAAATCGGTTTGATTGTGGAAACCTATGGTCTGGGAATATGACTGAGGTTTGATGGTGGTACCCTATGGCCTGGCAACATGAATGAGGTTTGATTCTGGATCCCTGTGGCCAGGGAACATGACTGAGGCGTGATTTTGGAAACCTGTGGACTGGGAACATGACATCTGTTTAGATTGTGGAATACTGTGCCCTGGGAAGCTGACTGAGGCTTGGTTCTGGAACCCTGTGGACTGGGAACATGACTGAGCTTTTATTCTGGAACCCTGTAGCCTTGGAACATAACTGAGGATTGATTCTGGAACCCTGTGGCCGGGGAACATGACATCAGTGGATTCTGGAACCCTGTGGCCTGGGAACATGAGAACGGTTTGATTCTGGAACCCTGTGCCTTGGGAATATGTCTTAGGTTTGATGGTGGAAACCTGTGGCCTGGCAACATGACTGAGGTTTGTTTCTGGAACCCTGTTCCCTGGGAACATGAGTGAGTTTTGCTTCTGGACACCTTTGTCCTGGGAACATGACTGTGGTTTGATTGTGGAACCATGGGTCCTGCAAACATGACTGAGGTTTGATTCTGGATCCATGTGTCCTGGGAATATGACTGAGGTTTGATTCTGGAAATCTGTGGCCTGGGTACTTGACTGAGGTTTGATGGCAGAAATCTGTGGACTGGCAACATGACTGAGGTTTGATTGTAGAACCCTATGCCCTGGAAACATGACTGCGGCCTGGTACTGGAAACCCATGGCCTGGGAACTTGACATTGGTTTGATTCTGGAACCCTGTGGCCTGGAACAAGACTGAGGCGTGATTCTGGAATGCTGTGGCCTGCGAACATGACATCTGTTTAGATTGTGGAATACTGGGCCCTGGGAACCTGACTGAGGCTTGGTTCTGGAACCCTGTGGACTGGGAACATGACTGAGGTTTTATTCTGGAATCCTGTGGCCTGGGAACATGACATCAGTGGATTCTGGAACCCTGTGCCCGGGGAACATGACATTAGTGGATTCTGGAACCCTGTGGCCGGGGAACAGGACATCAGTGGATTCTGGAATCCTGTGGCCTGGGAACATGAGAACGGTTTGATTCTGGAACCCTGTGGCCTGGGAACATGTCTGAGGTTTCATGGTGGAAACCTGTGGCCTGGCAACATGACTGAGGTTTGTTTCTGGAACCCTGTTCCCTGGGAACATGACTGAGGTTTGATTCTGGACACCTTTGTGCTGGGAACATGACTGTGTTTTGATTGTGGAATCATGGGTTCTGCAAATATGACTGAGGTTTGATTCTGGATCCATGTGTCCTGGGAATATGACTGAGGTTTGATTCTGGAAATCTGTGGCCTGGGAACTTGACTGAGGTTTGATGGCAGAAACCTGTGGACTGGCAACATGACTGAGGTTTGATTGTAGAACCCTGTGCCCTGGAAAAATGACTGTGGCCTGGTAGTGGAAACCCATGGCCTAGGAATTTGACATTGGTTTGATTCTGGAAACCTGTGGCCTGGGAACATGACTGAGGCGTGATTCTGGAAAAGTGTGGCCTGGGACTATGACTGAGGTTTGATTCTGGAAATCTGTGGCCTGGGTACTTGACTGAGATTTGATGGCAGAAATCTGTGGACTGGCAACATTACTGAGGTTTGATTGTAGAACCCTGTGCCCTGGAAACATGACTGCGACCTGATACTTGAAACCCATGGCCTGGGAACGTGACATTGGTTTGATTCTGGAACCCTGTGGCCAGGAACAAGACTGAGGCGTGATTCTGGAATGCTGTGGCCTGCGAACATGACATCTGTTTAGATTGTGGAATACTGGGCCCTGGGAACCTGACTGAGGCTTGGTTCTGGAACCCTGTGGACTGGGAACATGACTGAGGTTTTATTCTGGAATCCTGTGGCCTGGGAACATGACATCAGTGGATTCTGGAACCCTGTTGCCTGGGAACTTGAGAACGGTTTGATTCTGGAACCCTGTGTCTTGGGAATATATCTGAGGTTTGATGGTGGAAACCTGTGGCCTGGCAACATGACTGAGGTTTGTTTCTGGAACCCTGTTCCCTGGGAACATGAGTGAGTTTTGCTTCTGCACACCTTTGTCCTGGGAACATGACTGTGGTTTGATTGTGGAATCCTGTGGCCTGCGAATATGACTGAGCTTTGATTCTGGAAATCTGTGGCCTGGGCACTTGACTGAGGTTTGATGGCAGAAACCTGTGGACTGGCAACATGACTGAGGTTTGATTGTAGAACCCTGTGCCATGGAAACATGACTGCGGCCTGGTACTGGAAACCCATGGCCTGGGAACTTGACATTGGTTTGATTCTGGAACCCTGTGGCCTGGGAACATGACTGAGGCGTGATTCTGGAAACCTGCGGCCTGGGAACATGACATCTGTTTAGATTGTGGAATAGTGTGCCCTGGGAACCTGACTGAAGGCTTGGTTCTGGAATCCTGTGGACTGGGAACATGACTCAGGATTGATTCTGAGACCATGTCGCCTGGGTATATGACTGTGGTTTGATTCTGGAAGCCATTGGACTGGGAATATGTCTGATGTTAGACTGTGTAATCCTGTGGCCTGGAAACATGACATCGGTTTGGATTCTGGTACCATGTTGCCTGGGAACATGAAATCGGTTTGATTGTGGAAACCTATGGTCTGGGAATATGACTGAGGTTTGATGGTGGTACCCTATGGCCTGGCAACATGACTGAGGTTTGATTCTGGATCCCTGTGGCCAGGGAACATGACTGAGGCGTGATTTTGGAAACCTGTGGACTGGGAACATGACATCTGTTTAGATTGTGGAATACTGTGCCCTGGGAAGCTGACTGAGGCTTGGTTCTGGAACCCTGTGGACTGGGAACATGACTGAGCTTTTATTCTGGAACCCTGTAGCCTTGGAACATAACTGAGGATTGATTCTGGAACCCTGTGGCCGGGGAACATGACATCAGTGGATTCTGGAACCCTGTGGCCTGGGAATATGAGAACGGTTTGATTCTGGAACCCTGTGCCTTGGGAATATGTCTGAGGTTTGATGGTGGAAACCTGTGGCCTGGCAACATGACTGAGGTTTGTTTCTGGAACCCTGTTCCCTGGGAACATGAGTGAGTTTTGCTTCTGGACACCTTTGTCCTGGGAACATGACTGTGGTTTGATTGTGGAACCATGGGTCCTGCAAACATGACGAGGTTTGATTCTGGATCCATGTGTCCTGGGAATATGACTGAGGTTTGATTCTGGAAATCTGTGGCCTGGGTACTTGACTGAGGTTTGATGGTATAAATCTGTGGACTGGCAACATGACTGAGGTTTGATTGTAGAACCCTGTGCCCTGGAAACATGACTGCGACCTGATACTTGAAACCCATGGCCTGGGAACTTGACATTGGTTTGATTCTGGAACCCTGTGGCCAGGAACAAGACTGAGGCGTGATTCTGGAATGCTGTGGCCTGCGAACATGACATCTGTTTAGATTGTGGAATACTGGGCCCTGGGAACCTGACTGAGGCTTGGTTCTGGAACCCTGTGGACTGGGAACATGACTGGGGTTTTATTCTGGAATCCTGTGGCCTGGGAACATGACATCAGTGGATTCTGGAACCCTGTTGCCTGGGAACTTGAGAACGGTTTGATTCTGGAACCCTGTGTCTTGGGAATATATCTGAGGTTTGATGGTGGAAACCTGTGGCCTGGCAACATGACTGAGGTTTGTTTCTGGAACCCTGTTCCCTGGGAACATGAGTGAGTTTTGCTTCTGGACACCTTTGTCCTGGGAACATGACTGTGGTTTGATCGTGGAATCCTGTGGCCTGCGAACATGACTGAGGTTTGATTCTGGAACCATGTGTCCTGGGAATATGACTGAGCTTTGATTCTGGAAATCTGTGGGCTGGGAACTTGACTGAGGTTTGATGGCAGAAACCTGTGGACTGGCAACATGACTGAGGTTTGATTGTAGAACCCTGTGCCCTGGAAACATGACTGTGGCCTGGTAGTGGAAACCCATGGCCTAGGAATTTGACATTGGTTTGATTCTGGAAACCTGTGGCCTGGGAACATGACTGAGGCGTGATTCTGGAAAAGTGTGGCCTGGGAATATGACTGAGGTTTGATTCTGGAAATCTGTGGCCTGGGTACTTGACTGAGGTTTGATGGCAGAAATCTGTGGACTGGCAACATGACTGAGGTTTGATTGTAGAACCCTGTGCCCTGGAAACATGACTGCGACCTGATACTTGAAACCCATGGCCTGGGAACTTGACATTGGTTTGATTCTGGAACCCTGTGGCCAGGAACAAGACTGAGGCGTGATTCTGGAATGCTGTGGCCTGCGAACATGACATCTGTTTAGATTGTGGAATACTGGGCCCTGAGAACCTGACTGAGGCTTGGTTCTGGAACCCTGTGGACTGGGAACATGACTGAGGTTTTATTCTGGAATCCTGTGGCCTGGGAACATGACATCAGTGGATTCTGGAACCCTGTTGCCTGGGAACTTGAGAACGGTTTGATTCTGGAACCCTGTGTCTTGGGAATATATCTGAGGTTTGATGGTGGTAACCTGTGGCCTGGCAACATGACTGAGGTTTGTTTCTGGAACCCTGTTCCCTGGGAACATGACTGAGGTTTGCTTCTGGACACCTTTGTCCTGGGAACATGACTGTGGTTTGATTGTGGAATCCTGTGGCCGGCGAACATGACTGAGGTTTGATTCTGGAACCATGTGTCCAGGGAATATGACTGAGCTTTGATTCTGGAAATCTGTGGCCTGGGCACTTGACTGAGGTTTGATGGCAGCAACCTGTGGACTGGCAACATGACTGAGGTTTGATTGTAGAACCCTGTGCCGTGGAAACATGACTGCGACCTGATACTTGAAACCCATGGCCTGGGAACTTGACATTGGTTTGATTCTGGAACCCTGTGGCCAGGGAACATGACTGAGGCGAGATTCTGGAATCCTGTGCCCTGGAAACATGACTGTGGCTTGGTACTGGAAACCCATGGTCTAGGAATTTGCCATTGGTTTGATTCTGGAACCCTGTGGCCTGGGAACATGACTGAGGTTTGATTCTGGAACCATGTGTCCTGGGAATATGACTGAGGTTTGATTCTGGAAATCTGTGGCCTGGGAACTTGACTGAGGTTTGATGGCAGAAACCTGTGGACTGGCAACATGACTGAGGTTTGATCGTAGAACCCTGTGCCATGGAAACATGACTGCGGCCTGGTACTGGAAACCCATGGCCTAGGAACCTGACATTGGTTTGATTCTGGAACCCTGTGGCCTGGGAACATGACTGAGGCGTGATTCTGGAAACCTGCGGCCTGGGAACATGACATCTGTTTAGATTGTGGAATAGTGTGCCCTGGGAACCTGACTGAAGGCTTGGTTCTGGAATCCTGTGGACTGGGAACATGACTCAGGATTGATTCTGAGACCATGTCGCCTGGGTATATGACTGTGGTTTGATTCTGGAAGCCATTGGACTGGGAATATGTCTGATGTTAGACTGTGTAATCCTGTGGCCTGGAAACATGACATCGGTTTGGATTCTGGTACCATGTTGCCGGGGAACATGAAATCGGTTTGATTGTGGAAACCTATGGTCTGGGAATATGACTGAGGTTTGATGGTGGTACCCTATGGCCTGGCAACATGACCTAGGTTTGATTCTGGATCCCTGTGGCCAGGGAACATGACTGAGGCGTGATTTTGGAAACCTGTGGACTGGGAACATGACATCTGTTTAGATTGTGGAATACTGTGCCCTGGGAACCTGACTGAGGCTTGGTTCTGGAACCCTGTGGACTGGGAACATGACTGAGCTTTTATTCTGGAACCCTGTAGCCTTGGAACATAACTGAGGATTGATTCTGGAACCCTGTGGCCGGGGAACATGACATCAGTGGATTCTGGAACCCTGTGGCCTGGGAACATGAGAACGGTTTGATTCTGGAACCCTGTGCCTTGGGAATATGTCTGAGGTTTGATGGTGGAAACCTGTGGCCTGGCAACATGACTGAGGTTTGTTTCTGGAACCCTGTTCCCTGGGAACATGAGTGAGTTTTGCTTCTGGACACCTTTGTCCTGGGAACATGACTGTGGTTTGATTGTGGAACCATGGGTCCTGCAAATATGACTGAGGTTTGATTCTGGATCCATGTGTCCTGGGAATATGACTGAGGTTTGATTCTGGAAATCTGTGGCCTGGGAACTTGACTGAGGTTTGATGGCAGAAACCTGTGGACTGGCAACATGACTGAGGTTTGATTGTAGAACCCTGTGCCCTGGAAACCTGACTGCGACCTGATACTTGAAACCCATGGCCTGGGAACTTGACATTGGTTTGATTCTGGAACCCTGTGGCCTGGAACAAGACTGAGGCGTGATTCTGGAATGCTGTGGCCTGCGAACATGACATCTGTTTAGATTGTGGAATACTGGGCCCTGGGAACCTGACTGAGGCTTGGTTCTGGAACCCTGTGGACTGGGAACATGACTGAGGTGTTATTCTGGAACCCTGTGCCCGGGGAACATGACATCAGTGAATTCTGGAACCCTGTGGCCGGGGAACAGGACATCAGTGGATTCTGGAACCCTGTGGCCTGGGAACATGAGAACGGTTTGATTCTGGAACCCTGTGGCCTGGGAACATGTCTGAGGTTTCATGGTGGAAACCTGTGGCTTGGCAACATGACTGAGGTTTGTTTCTGGAACCCTGTTCCCTGGGAACATGACTGAGGTTTGATTCTTGACACCTTTGTGCTGGGAACATGACTGTGTTTTGATTGTGGAATCATGGGTCCTGCAAACATGACTGAGGTTTGATTCTGGAACCATGTGTCCTGGGAATATGACTGAGGTTTGATTCTGGAAATCTGTGTCCTGGGCACTTGACTGAGGTTTGATGGCAGAAACCTGTGGACTGGCAACATGACTGAGGTTTGATTGTAGAACCCTGTGCCCTGGAAACATGACTGTGGCCTGGTAGTGGAAACCCATGGCCTAGGAATTTGACATTGGTTTGATTCTGGAAACCTGTGGCCTGAGAACATGACTGAGGCGTGATTCTGGAAAAGTGTGGCCTGGGAATATGACTGAGGTTTGATTCTGGAAATCTGTGGCCTGGGTACTTGACTGAGGTTTGATGGCAGAAATCTGTGGACTGGCAACATGACTGAGGTTTGATTGTAGAACCCTGTGCCCTGGAAACATGACTGCGACCTGATACTTGAAACCCATGGCCTGGGAACTTGACATTGGTTTGATTCTGGAACCCTGTGGCCAGGAACAAGACTGAGGCGTGATTCTGGAATGCTGTGGCCTGCGAAAATGACATCTGTTTAGGTTGTGGAATACTGGGCCCTGGGAACCTGACTGAGGCTTGGTTCTGGAACCCTGTGGACTGGGAACATGACTGAGCTTTTATTCTGGAACCCTGTAGCCTTGGAACATAACTGAGGATTGATTCTGGAACCCTGTGGCCGGGGAACATGACATCAGTGGATTCTGGAACCCTGTGGCCTGGGAACATGAGAACGGTTTGATTCTGGAACCCTGTGCCTTGGGAATATATCTGAGGTTTGATGGTGGAAATCTGTGGCCTGGCAACATGACTGAGGTTTGTTTCTGGAACCCTGTTCCCTGGGAACATGCGTGAGTTTTGCTTCTGGACACCTTTGTCCTGGGAACATGACTGTGGTTTGATTGTGGAACCATGAGTCCTGCAAACATGACTCAGGTATGATTCTGGATCCATGTGTCCTGGGAATATGACTGAGGTTTGATTATGGAAATCTGTGGCCTGGGAACTTGACTGAGGTTTGATGGCAGAAACCTGTGGACTGGCAACATGACTGAGGTTTGATTGTAGAACCCTGTGCCCTGGAAACATGACTGCGACCTGATACTTGAAACCCATGGCCTGGGAACTTGACATTGGTTTGATTCTGGAACCCTGTGGCCTGGAACAAGACTGAGGCGTGATTCTGGAATGCTGTGGCCTGCGAACATGACATTTGTTTAGATTGTGGAATACTGGGCCCTGGGAACCTGACTGAGGCTTGGTTCTGGAACCCTGTGGACTGGGAACATGACTGAGGTTTTATTCTGGAATCCTGTGGCCTGGGAACATGACATCAGTGGATTCTGGAACCCTGTGCCCGGGGAACATGACATGAGTGGATTCTGGAATCCTGTGGCCGGGGAACAGGACATCATTGGATTCTGGAACCCTGTGGCCTGGGAACATGAGAACGGTTTCATTCTGGAACCCTGTGGCCTGGGAACATGTCTGAGGTTTCATGGTGGAAACCTGTGGCTTGGCAACATGACTGAGGTTTGTTTCTGGAACCCTGTTCCCTGGGAACATGACTGAGGTTTGATTCTGGACACCTTTGTGCTGGGAACATGACTGTGTTTTGATTGTGGAATCATGGTTCCTCCAAACATGACTGAGGTTTGATTCTGGAACCATGTGTCCTGGGAATATGACTGAGGTTTGATTCTGGAAATCTGTGGCCTGGGAACTTGACTGAGGTTTGATGGCAGAAACCTGTGGACTGGCAACATGACTGAGGTTTGATTGTAGAACCCTGTGCCCTGGAAACATGACTGTGGCCTGATAGTGGAAACCCATGGCCTAGGAATTTGACATTGGTTTGATTCTGGAAACCTGTGGCCTGGGAACATGACTGAGGCGTGATTCTGGAAAAGTGTGGCCTGGGAATATGACTGAGGTTTGATTCTGGAAATCTGTGGCCTGGGTACTTGACTGAGGTTTGATGGCAGAAATCTGTGGACTGGCAACATGACTGAGGTTTGATTGTAGAACCCTGTTCCCTGGAAACATGACTGCGACCTGATACTTGAAACCCATGGCCTGGGAACTTGACATTGGTTTGATTCTGGAACCCTGTGGCCAGGAACAAGACTGAGGCGTGATTCTGGAATGCTGTGGCCTGCGAACATGACATCTGTTTAGATTGTGGAATACTGGGCCCTGGGAACCTGACTGAGGCTTGGTTCTGGAACCCTGTGGACTGGGAACATGACTGAGCTTTATTCTGGAACCCTGTAGCCTTGGAATATAACTGAGGATTGATTCTGGAACCCTGTGGCCGGGGAACATGACATCCGTGGATTCTGGAACCCTGTGGCCTGGGAACATGAGAACGGTTTGATTCTGGAACCCTGTGCCTTGGGAATATGTCTGAGGTTTGATGGTGGAAATCTGTGGCCTGGCAACATGACTAAGGTTTGTTTCTGGAACCCTGTTCCCTGGGAACCTGAGTGAGTTTTGCTTCTGGACACCTTTGTCCTGGGAACATGACTGTGGTTTGATTGTGGAACCATGGGTCCTGCAAACATGACTGAGGTATGATTCTGGATCCATGTGTCCTGGGAATATGACTGAGGTTTGATTCTGGAAATCTGTGGCCTGGGAACTTGACTGAGGTTTGATGGCAGAAACCTGTGGACTGGCAACATGACTGAGGTTTGATTGTAGAACCCTGTGCCCTGGAAACATGACTGCGACCTGATACTTGAAACCCATGGCCTGGGAACTTGACATTGGTTTGATTCTGGAACCCTGTGGCCTGGAACAAGACTGAGGCGTGATTCTGGAATGCTGTGGCCTGCGAACATGACATCTGTTTAGATTGTGGAATACTGGGCCCTGGGAACCTGACTGAGGCTTGGTTCTGGAACCCTGTGGACTGGGAACATGACTGAGGTTTTATTCTGGAATTCTGTGGCCGGGGAACATGACATCAGTGGATTCTGGAACCCTGTGGCCTGGGAACATGAGAACGGTTTGATTCTGGAACCCTGTGCCTTGGGAATATGTCTGAGGTTTGATGGTGGAAACCTGTGGCCTGGCAACATGACTGAGGTTTGTTTCTGGAACCCTGTTCCCTGGGAATATGAGTGAGGTTTGCTTCTGGACACCTTTGTCCTGGGAACATGACTGTGGTTTGATTGTGGAACCATGGGTCCTGCAAACATGAGTGAGGTTTGATTCTGGATCCATGTGTCCTGGGAATATGACTGAGGTTTGATTCTGGAAATCTGTGGCCTGGGAACTTGACTGAGGTTTGATGGCAGAAACCTGTGGACTGGCAACATGACTGAGGTTTGATTGTAGAACCCTGTGCCCTGGAAACATGACTGCGACCTGATACTTGAAACCCATGGCCTGGGAACTTGACATTGGTTTGATTCTGGAACCCTGTGGCCAGGAACAAGACTGAGGCGTGATTCTGGAATGCTGTGGCCTGCGAACATGACATCTGTTTAGATTGTGGAATACTGGGCCCTGGGAACCTGACTGAGGCTTGGTTCTGGAACCCTGTGGACTGGGAACATGACTGAGGTTTTATTCTGGAATCCTGTGGCGTGGGAACATGACATCAGTGGATTCTGGAACCCTGTTGCCTGGGAACTTGAGAACGGTTTGATTCTGGAACCCTGTGTCTTGGGAATATATCTGAGGTTTGATGGTGGAAACCTGTGGCCTGGCAACATGACTGAGGTTTGTTTCTGGAACCCTGTTCCCTGGGAACATGAGTGAGTTTTGCTTCTGCACACCTTTGTCCTGGGAACATGACTGTGGTTTGATTGTGGAATCCTGTGGCCTGCGAACATGACTGAGGTTTGATTCTGGAACCATGTGTCCTGGGAATATGACTGAGCTTTGATTCTGGAAATCTGTGGCCTGGGCACTTGACTGAGGTTTGATGGCAGAAACCTGTGGACTGGCAACATGACTGAGGTTTGATTGTAGAACCCTGTGCCATGGAAACATGACTGCGGCCTGGTACTGGAAACCCATGGCCTGGGAACTTGACATTGGTTTGATTCTGGAACCCTGTGGCCTGGGAACATGACTGAGGCGTGATTCTGGAAACCTGCGGCCTGGGAACATGACATCTGTTTAGATTGTGGAATACTGTGCCCTGGGAACCTGACTGAAGGCTTGGTTCTGGAATCCTGTGGACTGGGAACATGACTCAGGATTGATTCTGAGACCATGTCGCCTAGGTATATGACTGTGGTTTGATTCTGGAAGCCATTGGACTGGGAATATGTCTGATGTTAGATTGTGTAATCCTGTGGCCTGGCAACATGACATCAGTTTGGATTCTGGTACCATGTTGCCTGGGAACATGAAATCGGTTTGATTGTGGAAACCTATGGTCTGGGAATATGACTGAGGTTTGATGGTGGTACCCTATGGACTGGCAACATGACTGAGGTTTGATTCTGGATCCCTGTGGCCAGGGAACATGACTGAGGCGTGATTTTGGAAACCTGTGGACTGGGAACATGACATCTGTTTAGATTGTGGAATACTGTGCCCTGGGAACCTGACTGAGGCTTGGTTCTGGAACCCTGTGGACTGGGAACATGACTGAGCTTTTATTCTGGAACCCTGTAGCCTTGGAACATAACTGAGGATTGATTCTTGAACCCTGTGGCCGGGGAACATGACATCCGTGGATTCTGGAACCCTGTGGCCTGGGAACATGAGAACGGTTTGATTCTGGAACCCTGTGCCTTGGGAATATGTCTGAGGTTTGATGGTGGAAACCTGTGGCCTGGCAACATGACTGAGGTTTGTTTCTGGAACCCTGTTCCCTGGGAACATGAGTGAGGTTTGCTTCTGGACACCTTTGTCCTGGGAACATGACTGTGGTTTGATTGTGGAACCATGGGTCCTGCAAACATGACTGAGGTTTGATTCTGGATCCATGTGTCCTGGGAATATGACTGAGGTTTGATTCTGGAAATCTGTGGCCTGGGAACTTGACTGAGGTTTGATGGCAGAAACCTGTGGACTGGCAACATGACTGAGGTTTGATTGTAGAACCCTGTGCCCTGGAAACATGACTGCGACCTGATACATGAAACCCATGGCCTGGGAACTTGACATTGGTTTGATTCTGGAACCCTGTGGCCTGGAACAAGACTGAGGTGTGATTCTGGAATGCTGTGGCCTGCGAACATGACATCTGTTTAGATTGTGGAATACTGGGCCCTGGGAACCTGACTGAGGCTTGGTTCTGGAACCCTGTGGACTGGGAACATGACTGAGGTTTTATTCTGGAATCCTGTGGCCTGGGAACATGACATCAGTGGATTCTGGAACCCTGTGCCCGGGGAACAGGACATCAGTGGATTCTGGAACCCTGTGGCCTGGGAACATGAGAACGGTTTGATTCTGGAACCCTGTGGCCTGGGAACATGTCTGAGGTTTCATGGTGGAAACCTGTGGCTTGGCAACATGACTGAGGTTTGTTTCTGGAACCCTGTTCCCTGGGAACATGACTGAGGTTTGATTCTTGACACCTTTGTGCTGGGAACATGACTGTGTTTTGATTGTGGAATCATGGGTCCTGCAAACATGACTGAGGTTTGATTCTGGAACCATGTGTCCTGGGAATATGACTGAGGTTTGATTGTGGAAATCTGTGGCCTGGGCACTTGACTGAGGTTTGATGGCAGAAACCTGTGGACTGGCAACATGACTGAGGTTTGATTGTAGAACCCGGTGCCCTGGAAACATGACTGTGGCCTGGTAGTGGAAACCCATGGCCTAGGAATTTGACATTGGTTTGATTCTGGAAACCTGTGGCCTGAGAACATGACTGAGGCGTGATTCTGGAAAAGTGTGGCCTGGGAATATGACTGAGGTTTGATTCTGGAAATCTGTGGCCTGGGTACTTGACTGAGGTTTGATGGCAGAAATCTGTGGACTGGCAACATGACTGAGGTTTGATTGTAGAACCCTGTGCCCTGGAAACATGACTGCGACCTGATATTTGAAACCCATGGCCTGGGAACTTGACATTGGTTTGATTCTGGAACCCTGTGGCCAGGAACAAGACTGAGGCGTGATTCTGGAAGGCTGTGGCCTGCGAAAATGACATCTGTTTAGATTGTGGAATACTGGGCCCTGGGAACCTGACTGAGGCTTGGTTCTGGAACCCTGTGGACTGGGAACATGACTGAGCTTTTATTCTGGAACCCTGTAGCCTTGGAACATAACTGAGGATTGATTCTGGAACCCTGTGGCCGGGGAACATGACATCAGTGGATTCTGGAACCCTGTGGCCTGGGAACATGAGAAAGGTTTGATTCTGGAACCCTGTGCCTTGGGAATATATCTGAGGTTTGATGGTGGAAATCTGTGGCCTGGCAACATGACTGAGGTTTGTTTCTGGAACCCTGTTCCCTGGGAACATGAGTGAGTTTTGCTTCTGGACACCTTTGTCCTGGGAACATGACTGTGGTTTGATTGTGGAACCATGAGTCCTGCAAACATGACTCAGGTATGATTCTGGATCCATGTGTCCTGGGAATATGACTGAGGTTTGATTATGGAAATCTGTGGCCTGGGAACTTGACTGAGGTTTGATGGCAGAAACCTGTGGACTGGCAACATGACTGAAGTTTGATTGTAGAACCCTGTGCCCTGGAAACCTGACTGCGACCTGATACTTGAAACCCATGGCCTGGGAACTTGACATTGGTTTGATTCTGGAACCCTGTGGCCTGGAACAAGACTGAGGCGTGATTCTGGAATGCTGTGGCCTGCGAACATGACATCTGTTTAGATTGTGGAATACTGGGCCCTGGGAACCTGACTGAGGCTTGGTTCTGGAACCCTGTGGACTGGGAACATGACTGAGGTTTTATTCTGGAATCCTGTGGCCTGGGAACATGACATCAGTGGATTCTGGAACCCTGTGCCCGGGGAACATGACATGAGTGGATTCTGGAATCCTGTGGCCGGGGAACAGGACATCATTGGATTCTGGAACCCTGTGGCCTGGGAACATGAGAACGGTTTGATTCTGGAACCCTGTGGCCTGGGAACATGTCTGAGGTTTCATGGTGGAAACCTGTGGCTTGGCAACATGACTGAGGTTTGTTTCTGGAACCCTGTTCCCTGGGAACATGACTGAGGTTTGATTCTGGACACCTTTGTGCTGGGAACATGACTGTGTTTTGATTGTGGAATCATGGGTCCTGCAAACATGACTGAGGTTTGATTCTGGAACCATGTGTCCTGGGAATATGACTGAGGTTTGATTCTGGAAATCTGTGGCCTGGGAACTTGACTGAGGTTTGATGGCAGAAACCTGTGGACTGGCAACATGACTGAGGTTTGATTGTAGAACCCTGTGCCCTGGAAACATGACTGTGGCCTGATAGTGGAAACCCATGGCCTAGGAATTTGACATTGGTTTAATTCTGGAAACCTGTGGCCTGGGAACATGACTGAGGCGTGATTCTGGAAAAGTGTGGCCTGGGAATATGACTGAGGTTTGATTCTGGAAATCTGTGGCCTGGGTACTTGACTGAGGTTTGATGGCAGAAATCTGTGGACTGGCAACATGACTGAGGTTTGATTGTAGAACCCTGTGCCCTGGAAACATGACTGCGACCTGATACTTGAAACCCATGGCCTGGGAACTTGACATTGGTTTGATTCTGGAACCCTGTGGCCAGGAACAAGACTGAGGCGTGATTCTGGAATGCTGTGGCCTGCGAACATGACATCTGTTTAGATTGTGGAATACTGGGCCCTGGGAACCTGACTGAGGCTTGGTTCTGGAACCCTGTGGACTGGGAACATGACTGAGGTTTTATTCTGGAATCCTGTGGCCTGGGAACATGACATCAGTGGATTCTGGAACCCTGTTGCCTGGGAACTTGAGAACGGTTTGATTCTGGAACCCTGTGTCTTGGGAATATATCTGAGGTTTGATGGTGGTAACCTGTGGCCTGGCAACATGACTGAGGTTTGTTTCTGGAACCCTGTTCCCTGGGAACATGACTCAGGTTTGCTTCTGGACACCTTTGTCCTGGGAACATGACTGTGGTTTGATTGTGGAATCCTGTGGCCGGCGAACATGACTGAGGTTTGATTCTGGAACCATGTGTCCAGGGAATATGACTGAGCTTTGATTCTGGAAATCTGTGGCCTGGGAACTTGACTGAGGTTTGATGGCAGCAACCTGTGGACTGGCAACATGACTGAGGTTTGATTGTAGAACCCTGTGCCCTGGAAACATGACTGCGACCTGATACTTGAAACCCATGGCCTGGGAACTTGACATTGGTTTGATTCTGGAACCCTGTGGCCAGGGAACATGACTGAGGCGAGATTCTGGAATCCTGTGCCCTGGAAACATGACTGTGGCTTGGTACTGGAAACCCATGGTCTAGGAATTTGCCATTGGTTTGATTCTGGAACCCTGTGGCCTGGGAACATGACTGAGGTTTGATTCTGGAACCATGTGTCCTGGGAATATGACTGAGGTTTGATTCTGGAAATCTGTGGCCTGGGAACTTGACTGAGGTTTGATGGCAGAAACCTGTGGACTGGCAACATGACTGAGGTTTGATTGTAGAACCCTGTGCCATGGAAACATGACTGCGGCCTGGTACTGGAAACCCATGGCCTAGGAACCTGACATTGGTTTGATTCTGGAACCCTGTGGCCTGGGAACATGACTGAGGCGTGATTCTGGAAACCTGCGGCCTGGGAACATGACATCTGTTTAGATTGTGGAATACTGTGCCCTGGGAACCTGACTGAAGGCTTGGTTCTGGAATCCTGTGGACTGGGAACATGACTCAGGATTGATTCTGAGACCATGTCGCCTGGGTATATGACTGTGGTTTGATTCTGGAAGCCATTGGACTGGGAATATGTCTGATGTTAGATTGTGTAATCCTGTGGCCTGGAAACATGACATCGGTTTGGATTCTGGTACCATGTTGCCTGGGAACATGAAATCGGTTTGATTGTGGAAACCTATGGTCTGGGAATATGACTGAGGTTTGATGGTGGTACCCTATGGCCTGGCAACATGACCTAGGTTTGATTCTGGATCCCTGTGGCCAGGGAACATGACTGAGGCGTGATTTTGGAAACCTGTGGACTGGGAACATGACATCTGTTTAGATTGTGGAATACTGTGCCCTGGGAACCTGACTGAGGCTTGGTTCTGGAACCCTGTGGACTGGGAACATGACTGAGCTTTTATTCTGGAACCCTGTAGCCTTGGAACATAACTGAGGATTGATTCTGGAACCCTGTGGCCGGGGAACATGACATCAGTGGATTCTGGAACCCTGTGGCCGGGGAACCTGAGAACGGTTTGATTCTGGAACCCTGTGCCTTGGGAATATGTCTGAGGTTTGATGGTGGAAACCTGTGGCCTGGCAACATGACTGAGGTTTGTTTCTGGAACCCTGTTCCCTGGGAACATGAGTGAGTTTTGCTTCTGGACACCTTTGTCCTGGGAACATGACTGTGGTTTGATTGTGGAACCATGGGTCCTGCAAAAATGACTGAGGTTTGATTCTGGATCCATGTGTCCTGGGAATATGACTGAGGTTTGATTCTGGAAATCTGTGGCCTGGGAACTTGACTGAGGTTTGATGGCAGAAACCTGTGGACTGGCAACATGACTGAGGTTTGATTGTAGAACCCTGTGCCCTGGAAACCTGACTGCGACCTGATACTTGAAACCCATGGCCTGGGAACTTGACATTGGTTTGATTCTGGAACCCTGTGGCCTGGAACAAGACTGAGGCGTGATTCTGGAATGCTGTGGCCTGCGAACATGACATCTGTTTAGATTGTGGAATACTGGGCCCTGGGAACCTGACTGAGGCTTGGTTCTGGAACCCTGTGGACTGGGAACATGACTGAGGTTTTATTCTGGAATCCTGTGGCCTGGGAACATGACATCAGTGGATTCTGGAACCCTGTGCCCGGGGAACATGACATCAGTGGATTCTGGAACCCTGTGGCCGGGGAACAGGACATCATTGGATTCTGGAACCCTGTGGCCTGGGAACATGAGAACGGTTTGATTCTGGAACCCTGTGGCCTGGGAACATGTCTGAGGTTTCATGGTGTAAACCTGTGGCTTGGCAACATGACTGAGGTTTGTTTCTGGAACCCTGTTCCCTGGGAACATGACTGAGGTTTGATTCTGGACACCTTTGTGCCTGGAACATGACTGTGTTTTGATTGTGGAATCATGGGTCCTGCAAACATGACTGAGGTTTGATTCTGGAACCATGTATCCTGGGAATATGACTGAGGTTTGATTCTGGAAATCTGTGGCCTGGGAACTTGACTGAGGTTTGATGGCAGAAACCTGTGGACTGGCAACATGACTGAGGTTTGATTGTAGAACCCTGTGCCCTGGAAACATGACTGTGGCCTGGTAGTGGAAACCCATGGCCTAGGAATTTGACATCGGTTTGATTCTGGAAACCTGTGGCCTGGGAACATGACTGAGGCGTGATTCTGGAAAAGTGTGGCCTGGGAATATGACTGAGGTTTGATTCTGGAAATCTGTGGCCTGGGTACTTGACTGAGGTTTGATGGCAGAAATCTGTGGACTGGCAACATTACTGAGGGTTGATTGTAGAACCCTGTGCCCTGGAAACATGACTGCGACCTGATACTTGAAACCCATGGCCTGGGAACTTGACATTGGTTTGATTCTGGAACCCTGTGGCCAGGAACAAGACTGAGGCATGATTCTGGAATGCTGTGGCCTGCGAACATGACATCTGTTTAGATTGTGGAATACTGGGCCCTGGGAACCTGACTGAGGCTTGGTTCTGGAACCCTGTGGACTGGGAACATGACTGAGGTTTTATTCTGGAATCCTGTGGCCTGGGAACATGACATCAGTGGATTCTGGAACCCTGTGGCCTGGGAACTTGAGAACGGTTTGATACTGGAACCCTGTGTCTTGGGAATATATCTGAGGTTTGATGGTGGTAACCTGTGGCCTGGCAACATGACTGAGGTTTGTTTCTGGAACCCTGTTCCCTGGGAACATGACTGAGGTTTGCTTCTGGACACCTTTGTCCTGGGAACATGACTGTGGTTTGATTGTGGAATCCTGTGGCCGGCGAATATGACTGAGGTTTGATTCTGGAACCATGTGTCCAGGGAATATGACTGAGCTTTGATTCTGGAAATCTGTGGCCTGGGAACTTGACTGAGGTTTGATGGCAGCAACCTGTGGACTGGCAACATGACTGAGGTTTGATTGTAGAACCCTGTGCCCTGGAAACATGACTGCGACCTGATACTTGAAACCCATGGCCTGGGAACTTGACATTGGTTTGATTCTGGAACCCTGTGGCCAGGGAACATGACTGAGGCGAGAGTCTGGAATCCTGTGCCCTGGAAACATGACTGTGGCTTGGTACTGGAAACCCATGGTCTAGGAATTTGCCATTGGTTTGATTCTGGAACCCTGTGGCCTGGGAACATGACTGAGGTTTGATTCTGGAACCATGTGTCCTGGGAATATGACTGAGGTTTGATTCTGGAAATCTGTGGCCTGGGAACTTGACTGAGGTTTGATGGCAGAAACCTGTGGACTGGCAACATGACTGAGGTTTGATTGTAGAACCCTTTGCCATGGAAACATGACTGCGGCCTGGTACTGGAAACCCATGGCCTAGGAACCTGACATTGGTTTGATTCTGGAACCCTGTGGCCTGGGAACATGACTGAGGCGTGATTCTGGAAACCTGCGGCCTGGGAACATGACATCTGTTTAGATTGTGGAATACTGTGCCCTGGGAACCTGACTGAAGGCTTGGTTCTGGAATCCTGTGGACTGGGAACATGACTCAGGATTGATTCTGAGACCATGTCGCCTGGGTATATGACTGTGGTTTGATTCTGGAAGCCATTGGACTGGGAATATGTCTGATGTTAGATTGTGTAATCCTGTGGCCTGGAAACATGACATCGGTTTGGATTGTGGTACCATGTTGCCTGGGAACATGAAATCGGTTTGATTGTGGAAACCTATGGTCTGGGAATATGACTGAGGTTTGATGGTGGTACCCTATGGCCTGGCAACATGACCTAGGTTTGATTCTGGATCCCTGTGGCCAGGGAACATGACTGAGGCGTGATTTTGGAAACCTGTGGACTGGGAACATGACATCTGTTTAGATTGTGGAATACTGTGCCCTGGGAACCTGACTGAGGCTTGGTTCTGGAACCCTGTGGACTGGGAACATGACTGAGCTTTTATTCTGGAACCCTGTAGCCTTGGAACATAACTGAGGATTGATTCTGGAACCCTGTGGCCGGGGAACATGACATCAGTGGATTCTGGAACCCTGTGGCCTGGGAACATGAGAACGGTTTGATTCTGGAACCCTGTGCCTTGGGAATATGTCTGAGGTTTGATGGTGGAAACCTGTGGACTGGCAACATGACTGAGGATTGTTTCTGGAACCCTGTTCCCTGGGAACATGAGTGAGTCTTGCTTCTGGACACCTTTGTCCTGGGAACATGACTGTGGTTTGATTGTGGAACCATGGGTCCTGCAAACATGACTGAGGTTTGATTCTGGATCCATGTGTCCTGGGAATATGACTGAGGTTTGATTCTGGAAATCTGTGGCCTGGGAACTTGACTGAGGTTTAATGGCAGAAACCTGTGGACTGGCAACATGACTGAGGTTTGATTGTAGAACCCTGTGCCCTGGAAACCTGACTGCGACCTGATACTTGAAACCCATGGCCTGGGAACTTGACATTGGTTTGATTCTGGAACCCTGTGGCCTGGAACAAGACTGAGGCGTGATTCTGGAATGCTGTGGCCTGCGAACATGACATCTGTTTAGATTGTGGAATACTGGGCCCTGGGAACCTGACTGAGGCTTGGTTCTGGAACCCTGTGGACTGGGAACATGACTGAGGTGTTATTCTGGAATCCTGTGGCCTGGGAACATGACATCAGTGGATTCTGGAACCCTGTGCCCGGGGAACATGACATCAGTGAATTCTGGAACCCTGTGGCCGGGGAACAGGACATCAGTGGATTCTGGAACCCTGTGGCCTGGGAACATGAGAACGGTTTGATTCTGGAACCCTGTGGCCTGGGAACATGTCTGAGGTTTCATGGTGGAAACCTGTGGCTTGGCAACATGACTGAGGTTTGTTTCTGGAACCCTGTTCCCTGGGAACATGACTGAGGTTTGATTCTTGACACCTTTGTGCTGGGAACATGACTGTGGTTTGATTGTGGAACCATGGGTCATGCAAACATGACTGAGGTTTGATTCTGGATCCATGTGTCCTGGGAATATGACTGAGGTTTGATTCTGGAAATCTGTGGCCTGGGCACTTGACTGAGGTTTGATGGCAGAAACCTGTGGACTGGCAACATGACTGAGGTTTGATTGTAGAACCCTGTGCCCTGGAAACATGACTGTGGCCTGGTAGTGGAAACCCATGGCCTAGGAATTTGACATTGGTTTGATTCTGGAAACCTGTGGCCTGAGAACATGACTGAGGCGTAATTCTGGAAAAGTGTGGCCTGGGAATATGACTGAGGTTTGATTCTGGAAATCTGTGGCCTGGGTACTTGACTGAGGTTTGATGGCAGAAATCTGTGGACTGGCAACATGACTGAGGTTTGATTGTAGAACCCTGTGCCCTGGAAACATGACTGCGACCTGATACTTGAAACCCATGGCCTGGGAACTTGACATTGGTTTGATTCTGGAACCCTGTGGCCAGGAACAAGACTGAGGCGTGATTCTGGAAGGCTGTGGCCTGCGAAAATGACATCTGTTTAGATTGTGGAATACTGGGCCCTGGGAACCTGACTGAGGCTTGGTTCTGGAACCCTGTGGACTGGGAACATGACTGAGCATTTATTCTGGAACCCTGTAGCCTTGGAACATAACTGAGGATTGATTCTGGAACCCTGTGGCCGGGGAACATGACATCAGTGGATTCTGGAACCCTGTGGCCTGGGAACATGAGAACGGTTTGATTCTGGAACCCTGTGCCTTGGGAATATATCTGAGGTTTGATGGTGGAAATCTGTGGCCTGGCAACATGACTGAGGTTTGTTTCTGGAACCCTGTTCCCTGGGAACATGAGTGAGTTTTGCTTCTGGACACCTTTGTCCTGGGAACATGACTGTGGTTTGATTGTGGAACCATGGGTCCTGCAAACATGACTCAGGTATGATTCTGGATCCATGTGTCCTGGGAATATGACTGAGGTTTGATTCTGGAAATCTGTGGCATGGGAACTTGACTGAGGTTTGATGGCAGAAACCTGTGGACTGGCAACATGACTGAGGTTTGATTGTAGAACCCTGTGCCCTGGAAACATGACGGCGACCTGATACTTGAAACCCATGGCCTGGGAACTTGACATTGGTTTGATTCTGGAACCCTGTGGCCTGGAACAAGACTGAGGCGTGATTCTGGAATGCTGTGGCCTGCGAACATGACATCTGTTTAGATTGTGGAATACTGGGCCCTGGGAACCTGACTGAGGCTTGGTTCTGGAACCCTGTGGACTGGGAACATGACTGAGGTTTTATTCTGGAATCCTGTGGCCTGGGAACATGACATCAGTGGATTCTGGAACCCTGTGGCCGGGGAACAGGACATCAGTGGATTCTGGAACCCTGTGGCCTGGGAACATGAGAACGGTTTGATTCTGGAACCCTGTGGCCTGGGAACATGTCTGAGGTTTCATGGTGGAAACCTGTGGCTTGGCAACATGACTGAGGTTTGTTTCTGGAACCCTGTTCCCTGGGAACATGACTGAGGTTTGATTCTTGACACCTTTGTGCTGGGAACATGACTGTGTTTTGATTGTGGAATCATGGGTCCTGCAAACATGACTGAGGTTTGATTCTGGAACCATGTGTCCTGGGAATATGACTGAGGTTTGATTCTGGAAATCTGTGGCCTGGGAACTTGACTGAGGTTTGATGGCAGAAACCTGTGGACTGGCAACATGACTGAGGTTTGATTGTAGAACCCTGTGCCCTGGAAACATGACTGTGGCCTGGTAGTGGAAACCCATGGCCTAGGAATTTGACATTGGTTTGATTCTGGAAACCTGTGGCCTGAGAACATGACTGAGGCGTGATTCTGGAAAAGTGTGGCCTGGGAATATGACTGAGGTTTGATTCTGGAAATCTGTGGCCTGGGTACTTGACTGAGGTTTGATGGCAGAAATCTGTGGACTGGCAACATGACTGAGGTTTGATTGTAGAACCCTGTGCCCTGGAAACATGACTGCGACCTGATACTTGAAACCCATGGCCTGGGAACTTGACATTGGTTTGATTCTGGAACCCTGTGGCCAGGAACAAGACTGAGGCGTGATTCTGGAAGGCTGTGGCCTGCGAACATGACATCTGTTTAGATTGTGGAATACTGGGCCCTGGGAACCTGACTGAGGCTTGGTTCTGGAACCCTGTGGACTGGGAACATGACTGAGCTTTTATTCTGGAACCCTGTAGCCTTGGAACATAACTGAGGATTGATTCTGGAACCCTGTGGCCGGGGAACATGACATCAGTGGATTCTGGAACCCTGTGCCTTGGGAATATATCTGAGGTTTGATGGTGGAAATCTGTGGCCTGGCAACATGACTGAGGTTTGTTTCTGGAACCCTGTTCCCTGGGAACATGAGTGAGTTTTGCTTCTGGACACCTTTGTCCTGGGAACATGACTGTGGTTTGATTGTGGAACCATGAGTCCTGCAAACATGACTCAGGTATGATTCTGGATCCATGTGTCCTGGGAATATGACTGAGGTTTGATTATGGAAATCTGTGGCCTGGGAACTTGACTGAGGTTTGATGGCAGAAACCTGTGGACTGGCAACATGACTGAAGTTTGATTGTAGAACCCTGTGCCCTGGAAACCTGACTGCGACCTGATACTTGAAACCCATGGCCTGGGAACTTGACATTGGTTTGATTCTGGAACCCTGTGGCCTGGAACAAGACTGAGGCGTGATTCTGGAATGCTGTGGCCTGCGAACATGACATCTGTTTAGATTGTGGAATACTGGGCCCTGGGAACCTGACTGAGGCTTGGTTCTGGAACCCTGTGGACTGGGAACATGACTGAGGTTTTATTCTGGAATCCTGTGGCCTGGGAACATGACATCAGTGGATTCTGGAACCCTGTGCCCGGGGAACATGACATGAGTGGATTCTGGAATCCTGTGGCCGGGGAACAGGACATCATTGGATTCTGGAACCCTGTGGCCTGGGAACATGAGAACGGTTTCATTCTGGAACCCTGTGGCCTGGGAACATGTCTGAGGTTTCATGGTGGAAACCTGTGGCTTGGCAACATGACTGAGGTTTGTATCTGGAACCCTGTTCCCTGGGAACATGACTGAGGTTTGATTCTGGACACCTTTGTGCTGGGAACATGACTGTGTTTTGATTGTGGAATCATGGGTCCTGCAAACATGACTGAGGTTTGATTCTGGAACCATGTGTCCTGGGAATATGACTGAGGTTTGATTCTGGAAATCTGTGGCCTGGGAACTTGACTGAGGTTTGATGGCAGAAACCTGTGGACTGGCAACATGACTGAGGTTTGATTGTAGAACCCTGTGCCCTGGAAACATGACTGTGGCCTGATAGTGGAAACCCATGGCCTAGGAATTTGACATTGGTTTGATTCTGGAAACCTGTGGCCTGGGAACATGACTGAGGCGTGATTCTGGAAAAGTGTGGCCTGGGAATATGACTGAGGTTTGATTCTGGAAATCTGTGGCCTGGGTACTTTACTGAGGTTTGATGGCAGAAATCTGTGGACTGGCAACATGACTGAGGTTTGATTGTAGAACCCTGTGCCCTGGAAACATGACTGCGACCTGATACTTGAAACCCATGGCCTGGGAACTTGACATTGGTTTGATTCTGGAACCCTGTGGCCAGGAACAAGACTGAGGCGTGATTCTGGAATGCTGTGGCCTGCGAACATGACATCTGTTTAGATTGTGGAATACTGGGCCCTGGGAACCTGACTGAGGCTTGGTTCTGGAACCCTGTGGACTGGGAACATGACTGAGCTTTATTCTGGAACCCTGTAGCCTTGGAATATAACTGAGGATTGATTCTGGAACCCTGTGGCCGGGGAACATGACATCCGTGGATTCTGGAACCCTGTGGCCTGGGAACATGAGAACGGTTTGATTCTGGAACCCTGTGCCTTGGGAATATGTCTGAGGTTTGATGGTGGAAATCTGTGGCCTGGCAACATGACTAAGGTTTGTTTCTGGAACCCTGTTCCCTGGGAACCTGAGTGAGTTTTGCTTCTGGACACCTTTGTCCTGGGAACATGACTGTGGTTTGATTGTGCAACCATGAGTCCTGCAAACATGACTGAGGTATGATTCTGGATCCATGTGTCCTGGGAATATGACTGAGGTTTGATTCTGGAAATCTGTGGCCTGGGAACTTGACTGAGGTTTGATGGCAGAAACCTGTGGACTGGCAACATGACTGAGGTTTGATTGTAGAACCCTGTGCCCTGGAAACATGACTGCGACCTGATACTTGAAACCCATGGCCTGGGAACTTGACATTGGTTTGATTCTGGAACCCTGTGGCCTGGAACAAGACTGAGGCGTGATTCTGGAATGCTGTGGCCTGCGAACATGACATCTGTTTAGATTGTGGAATACTGGGCCCTGGGAACCTGACTGAGGCTTGGTTCTGGAACCCTGTGGACTGGGAACATGACTGAGGTTTTATTCTGGAATCCTGTGGCCTGGGAACATGACATCAGTGGATTCTGGAACCCTGTGCCCGGGGAACAGGACATCAGTGGATTCTGGAACCCTGTGGCCTGGGAACATGAGAACGGTTTGATTCTGGAACCCTGTGGCCTGGGAACATGTCTGAGGTTTCATGGTGGAAACCTGTGGCTTGGCAACATGACTGAGGTTTGTTTCTGGAACCCTGTTCCCTGGGAACATGACTGAGGTTTGATTCTGGACACCTTTGTGCTGGGAACATGACTGTGTTTTGATTGTGGAATCATGGGTCCTGCAAACATGACTGAGGTTTGATTCTGGAACCATGTGTCCTGGGAATATGACTGAGGTTTGATTCTGGAAATCTGTGGCCTGGGAACTTGACTGAGGTTTGATGGCAGAAACCTGTGGACTGGCAACATGACTGAGGTTTGATTGTAGAACCCTGTGCCCTGGAAACATGACTGTGGCCTGATAGTGGAAACCCATGGCCTAGGAATTTGACATTGGTTTGATTCTGGAAACCTGTGGCCTGGGAACATGACTGAGGCGTGATTCTGGAAAAGTGTGGCCTGGGAATATGACTGAGGTTTGATTCTGGAAATCTGTGGCCTGGGTACTTGACTGAGGTTTGATGGCAGAAATCTGTGGACTGGCAACATGACTGAGGTTTGATTGTAGAACCCTGTGCCCTGGAAACATGACTGCGACCTGATACTTGAAACCCATGGCCTGGGAACTTGACATTGGTTTGATTCTGGAACCCTGTGGCCAGGAACAAGACTGAGGCGTGATTCTGGAATGCTGTGGCCTGCGAACATGACATCTGTTTAGATTGTGGAATACTGGGCCCTGGGAACCTGACTGAGGCTTGGTTCTGGAACCCTGTGGACTGGGAACATGACTGAGCTTTATTCTGGAACCCTGTAGCCTTGGAATATAACTGAGGATTGATTCTGGAACCCTGTGGCCGGGGAACATGACATCCGTGGATTCTGGAACCCTGTGGCCTGGGAACATGAGAACGGTTTGATTCTGGAACCCTGTGCCTTGGGAATATGTCTGAGGTTTGATGGTGGAAATCTGTGGCCTGGCAACATGACTAAGGTTTGTTTCTGGAACCCTGTTCCCTGGGAACCTGAGTGAGTTTTGCTTCTGGACACCTTTGTCCTGGGAACATGACTGTGGTTTGATTGTGGAACCATGGGTCCTGCAAACATGACTGAGGTATGATTCTGGATCCATGTGTCCTGGGAATATGACTGAGGTTTGATTCTGGAAATCTGTGGCCTGGGAACTTGACTGAGGTTTGATGGCAGAAACCTGTGGACTGGCAACATGACTGAGGTTTGATTGTAGAACCCTGTGCCCTGGAAACATGACTGCGACCTGATACTTGAAACCCATGGCCTGGGAAATTGACATTGGTTTGATTCTGGAACCCTGTGGCCTGGAACAAGACTGAGGCGTGATTCTGGAATGCTGTGGCCTGCGAACATGACATCTGTTTAGATTGTGGAATACTGGGCCCTGGGAACCTGACTGAGGCTTGGTTCTGGAACCCTGTGGACTGGGAACATGACTGAGGTTTTATTCTGGAATTCTGTGGCCGGGGAACATGACATCAGTGGATTCTGGAACCCTGTGGCCTGGGAACATGAGAACGGTTTGATTCTGGAACCCTGTGCCTTGGGAATATGTCTGAGGTTTGATGGTGGAAACCTGTGGCCTGGCAACATGACTGAGGTTTGTTTCTGGAACCCTGTTCCCTGGGAACATGAGTGAGGTTTGCTTCTGGACACCTTTGTCCTGGGAACATGACTGTGGTTTGATTGTGGAACCATGGGTCCTGCAAACATGACTGAGGTTTGATTCTGGAACCATGTGTCCTGGGAATATGACTGAGGTTTGATTCTGGAAATCTGTGGCCTGGGAACTTGACTGAGGTTTGATGGCAGAAACCTGTGTACTGGCAACATGACTGAGGTTTGATTGTAGAACCCTGTGCCCTGGAAACATGACTGTGGCCTGGTAGTGGAAACCCATGGCCTAGGAATTTGACATTGGTTTGATTCTGGAAACCTGTGGCCTGAGAACATGACTGAGGCGTGATTCTGGAAAAGTGTGGCCTGGGAATATGACTGAGGTTTGATTCTGGAAATCTGTGGCCTGGGTACTTGACTGAGGTTTGATGGCAGAAATCTGTGGACTGGCAACATGACTGAGGTTTGATTGTAGAACCCTGTGCCGTGGAAACATGACTGCGACCTGATACTTGAAACCCATGGCCTGGGAACTTGACATTGGTTTGATTCTGGAACCCTGTGGCCAGGAACAAGACTGAGGCGTGATTCTGGAAGGCTGTGGCCTGCGAACATGACATCTGTTTAGATTGTGGAATACTGGGCCCTGGGAACCTGACTGAGGCTTGGTTCTGGAACCCTGTGGACTGGGAACATGACTGAGCTTTTATTCTGGAACCCTGTAGCCTTGGAACATAACTGAGGATTGATTCTGGAACCCTGTGGCCGGGGAACATGACATCAGTGGATTCTGGAACCCTGTGGCCTGGGAACATGAGAACGGTTTGATTCTGGAACCCTGTGCCTTGGGAATATATCTGAGGTTTGATGGTGGAAATCTGTGGCCTGGCAACATGACTGAGGTTTGTTTCTGGAACCCTGTTCCCTGGGAACATGAGTGAGGTTTGCTTCTGGACACCTTTGTCCTGGGAACATGACTGTGGTTTGATTGTGGAACCATGGGTCCTGCAAACATGACTGAGGTTTGATTCTGGAACCATGTGTCCTGGGAATATGACTGAGGTTTGATTCTGGAAATCTGTGGCCTGGGAACTTGACTGAGGTTTGATGGCAGAAACCTGTGTACTGGCAACATGACTGAGGTTTGATTGTAGAACCCTGTGCCCTGGAAACATGACTGTGGCCTGGTAGTGGAAACCCATGGCCTAGGAATTTGACATTGGTTTGATTCTGGAAACCTGTGGCCTGAGAACATGACTGAGGCGTGATTCTGGAAAAGTGTGGCCTGGGAATATGACTGAGGTTTGATTCTGGAAATCTGTGGCCTGGGTACTTGACTGAGGTTTGATGGCAGAAATCTGTGGACTGGCAACATGACTGAGGTTTGATTGTAGAACCCTGTGCCCTGGAAACATGACTGCGACCTGATACTTGAAACCCATGTCCTGGGAACTTGACATTGGTTTGATTCTGGAACCCTGTGGCCAGGAACAAGACTGAGGCGTGATTCTGGAAGGCTGTGGCCTGCGAACATGACATCTGTTTAGATTGTGGAATACTGGGCCCTGGGAACCTGACTGAGGCTTGGTTCTGGAACCCTGTGGACTGGGAACATGACTGAGGTTTTATTCTGGAATTCTGTGGCCGGGGAACATGACATCAGTGGATTCTGGAACCCTGTGGCCTGGGAACATGAGAACGGTTTGATTCTGGAACCCTGTGCCTTGGGAATATGTCTGAGGTTTGATGGTGGAAACCTGTGGCCTGGCAACATGACTGAGGTTTGTTTCTGGAACCCTGTTCCCTGGGAACATGAGTGAGGTTTGCTTCTGGACACCTTTGTCCTGGGAACATGACTGTGGTTTGATTGTGGAACCATGGGTCCTGCAAACATGACTGAGGTTTGATTCTGGAACCATGTGTCCTGGGAATATGACTGAGGTTTGATTCTGGAAATCTGTGGCCTGGGAACTTGACTGAGGTTTGATGGCAGAAACCTGTGTACTGGCAACATGACTGAGGTTTGATTGTAGAACCCTGTGCCCTGGAAACATGACTGTGGCCTGGTAGTGGAAACCCATGGCCTAGGAATTTGACATTGGTTTGATTCTGGAAACCTGTGGCCTGAGAACATGACTGAGGCGTGATTCTGGAAAAGTGTGGCCTGGGAATATGACTGAGGTTTGATTCTGGAAATCTGTGGCCTGGGTACTTGACTGAGGTTTGATGGCAGAAATCTGTGGACTGGCAACATGACTGAGGTTTGATTGTAGAACCCTGTGCCCTGGAAACATGACTGCGACCTGATACTTGAAACCCATGTCCTGGGAACTTGACATTGGTTTGATTCTGGAACCCTGTGGCCAGGAACAAGACTGAGGCGTGATTCTGGAAGGCTGTGGCCTGCGAACATGACATCTGTTTAGATTGTGGAATACTGGGCCCTGGGAACCTGACTGAGGCTTGGTTCTGGAACCCTGTGGACTGGGAACATGACTGAGCTTTTATTCTGGAACCCTGTAGCCTTGGAACATAACTGAGGATTGATTCTGGAACCCTGTGGCCGGGGAACATGACATCAGTGGATTCTGGAACCCTGTGCCTTGGGAATATATCTGAGGTTTGATGGTGGAAATCTGTGGCCTGGCAACATGACTGAGGTTTGTTTCTGGAACCCTGTTCCCTGGGAACATGAGTGAGTTTTGCTTCTGGACACCTTTGTCCTGGGAACATGACTGTGGTTTGATTGTGGAACCATGAGTCCTGCAAACATGACTCAGGTATGATTCTGGATCCATGTGTCCTGGGAATATGACTGAGGTTTGATTATGGAAATCTGTGGCCTGGGAACTTGACTGAGGTTTGATGGCAGAAACCTGTGGACTGGCAACATGACTGAAGTTTGATTGTAGAACCCTGTGCCCTGGAAACCTGACTGCGACCTGATACTTGAAACCCATGGCCTGGGAACTTGACATTGGTTTGATTCTGGAACCCTGTGGCCTGGAACAAGACTGAGGCGTGATTCTGGAATGCTGTGGCCTGCGAACATGACATCTGTTTAGATTGTGGAATACTGGGCCCTGGGAACCTGACTGAGGCTTGGTTCTGGAACCCTGTGGACTGGGAACATGACTGAGGTTTTATTCTGGAATCCTGTGGCCTGGGAACATGACATCAGTGGATTCTGGAACCCTGTGCCCGGGGAACATGACATGAGTGGATTCTGGAATCCTGTGGCCGGGGAACAGGACATCATTGGATTCTGGAACCCTGTGGCCTGGGAACATGAGAACGGTTTGATTCTGGAACCCTGTGGCCTGGGAACATGTCTGAGGTTTCATGGTGGAAACCTGTGGCTTGGCAACATGACTGAGGTTTGTTTCTGGAACCCTGTTCCCTGGGAACATGACTGAGGTTTGATTCTGGACACCTTTGTGCTGGGAACATGACTGTGTTTTGATTGTGGAATCATGGGTCCTGCAAACATGACTGAGGTTTGATTCTGGAACCATGTGTCCTGGGAATATGACTGAGGTTTGATTCTGGAAATCTGTGGCCTGGGAACTTGACTGAGGTTTGATGGCAGAAACCTGTGGACTGACAACATGACTGAGGTTTGATTGTAGAACCCTGTGCCCTGGAAACATGACTGTGGCCTGATAGTGGAAACCCATGGCCTAGGAATTTGACATTGGTTTGATTCTGGAAACCTGTGGCCTGGGAACATGACTGAGGCGTGATTCTGGAAAAGTGTGGCCTGGGAATATGACTGAGGTTTGATTCTGGAAATCTGTGGCCTGGGTACTTGACTGAGGTTTGATGGCAGAAATCTGTGGACTGGCAACATGACTGAGGTTTGATTGTAGAACCCTGTGCCCTGGAAACATGACTGTGACCTGATACTTGAAACCCATGGCCTGGGAACTTGACATTGGTTTGATTCTGGAACCCTGTGGCCAGGAACAAGACTGAGGCGTGATTCTGGAATGCTGTGGCCTGCGAACATGACATCTGTTTAGATTGTGGAATACTGGGCCGTGGGAACCTGACTGAGGCTTGGTTCTGGAACCCTGTGGACTGGGAACATGACTGAGCTTTATTCTGGAACCCTGTAGCCTTGGAATATAACTGAGGATTGATTCTGGAACCCTGTGGCCGGGGAACATGACATCCGTGGATTCTGGAACCCTGTGGCCTGGGAACATGAGAACGGTTTGATTCTGGAACCCTGTGCCTTGGGAATATGTCTGAGGTTTGATGGTGGAAATCTGTGGCCTGGCAACATGACTAAGGTTTGTTTCTGGAACCCTGTTCCCTGGGAACCTGAGTGAGTTTTGCTTCTGGACACCTTTGTCCTGGGAACATGACTGTGGTTTGATTGTGGAACCATGGGTCCTGCAAACATGACTGAGGTATGATTCTGGATCCATGTGTCCTGGGAATATGACTGAGGTTTGATTCTGGAAATCTGTGGCCTGGGAACTTGACTGAGGTTTGATGGCAGAAACCTGTGGACTGGCAACATGACTGAGGTTTGATTGTAGAACCCTGTGCCCTGGAAACATGACTGCGACCTGATACTTGAAACCCATGGCCTGGGAAATTGACATTGGTTTGATTCTGGAACCCTGTGGCCTGGAACAAGACTGAGGCGTGATTCTGGAATGCTGTGGCCTGCGAACATGACATCTGTTTAGATTGTGGAATACTGGGCCCTGGGAACCTGACTGAGGCTTGGTTCTGGAACCCTGTGGACTGGGAACATGACTGAGGTTTTATTCTGGAATTCTGTGGCCAGGGAACATGACATCAGTGGATTCTGGAACCCTGTGGCCTGGGAACATGAGAACGGTTTGATTCTGGAACCCTGTGCCTTGGGAATATGTCTGAGGTTTGATGGTGGAAACCTGTGGCCTGGCAACATGACTGAGGTTTGTTTCTGGAACCCTGTTCCCTGGGAACATGAGTGAGGTTTGCTTCTGGACACCTTTGTCCTGGGAACATGACTGTGGTTTGATTGTGGAACCATGGGTCCTGCAAACATGACTGAGGTTTGATTCTGGAACCATGTGTCCTGGGAATATGACTGAGGTTTGATTCTGGAAATCTGTGGCCTGGGAACTTGACTGAGGTTTGATGGCAGAAACCTGTGGACTGGCAACATGACTGAGGTTTGATTGTAGAACCCTGTGCCCTGGAAACATGACTGTGGCCTGGTAGTGGAAACCCATGGACTAGGAATTTGACATTGGTTTGATTCTGGAAACCTGTGGCCTGAGAACATGACTGAGGCGTGATTCTGGAAAAGTGTGGCCTGGGAATATGACTGAGGTTTGATTCTGGAAATCTGTGGCCTGGGTACTTGACTGAGGTTTGATGGCAGAAATCTGTGGACTGGCAACATGACTGAGGTTTGATTGTAGAACCCTGTGCCCTGGAAACATGACTGCGACCTGATACTTGAAACCCATGGCCTGGGAACTTGACATTGGTTTGATTCTGGAACCCTGTGGCCAGGAACAAGACTGAGGCGTGATTCTGGAATGCTGTGGCCTGCGAACATGACATCTGTTTAGATTGTGGAATACTGGGCCCTGGGAACCTGACTGAGGCTTGGTTCTGGAACCCTGTGGACTGGGAACATGACTGAGCTTTTATTCTGGAACCCTGTAGCCTTGGAACATAACTGAGGATTGATTCTGGAACCCTGTGGCCGGGGAACATGACATCAGTGGATTCTGGAACCCTGTGGCCTGGGAACATGAGAACGGTTTGATTCTGGAACCCTGTGCCTTGGGAATATATCTGAGGTTTGATGGTGGAAATCTGTGGCCTGGCAACATGACTGAGGTTTGTTTCTGGAACCCTGTTCCCTGGGAACATGAGTGAGTTTTGCTTCTGGACACCTTTGTCCTGGGAACATGACTGTGGTTTGATTGTGGAACCATGAGTCCTGCAAACATGACTCAGGTATGATTCTGGATCCATGTGTCCTGGGAATATGACTGAGGTTTGATTATGGAAATCTGTGGCCTGGGAACTTGACTGAGGTTTGATGGCAGAAACCTGTGGACTGGCAACATGACTGAAGTTTGATTGTAGAACCCTGTGCCCTGGAAACCTGACTGCGACCTGATACTTGAAACCCATGGCCTGGGAACTTGACATTGGTTTGATTCTGGAACCCTGTGGCCTGGAACAAGACTGAGGCGTGATTCTGGAATGCTGTGGCCTGCGAACATGACATCTGTTTAGATTGTGGAATACTGGGCCCTGGGAACCTGACTGAGGCTTGGTTCTGGAACCCTGTGGACTGGGAACATGACTGAGGTTTTATTCTGGAATCCTGTGGCCTGGGAACATGACATCAGTGGATTCTGGAACCCTGTGCCCGGGGAACATGATATGAGTGGATTCTGGAATCCTGTGGCCGGGGAACAGGACATCATTGGATTCTGGAACCCTGTGGCCTGGGAACATGTCTGAGGTTTCATGGTGGAAACCTGTGGCTTGGCAACATGACTGAGGTTTGTTTCTGGAACCCTGTTCCCTGGGAACATGACTGAGGTTTGATTCTGGACACCTTTGTGCTGGGAACATGACTGTGTTTTGATTGTGGAATCATGGGTCCTGCAAACATGACTGAGGTTTGATTCTGGAACCATGTGTCCTGGGAATATGACTGAGGTTTGATTCTGGAAATCTGTGGCCTGGGAACTTGACTGAGGTTTGATGGCAGAAACCTGTGGACTGGCAACATGACTGAGGTTTGATTGTAGAACCCTGTGCCCTGGAAACATGACTGTGGCCTGATAGTGGAAACCCATGGCCTAGGAATTTGACATTGGTTTGATTCTGGAAACCTGTGGCCTGGGAACATGACTGAGGCGTGATTCTGGAAAAGTGTGGCCTGGGAATATGACTGAGGTTTGATTCTGGAAATCTGTGGCCTGGGTACTTGACTGAGGTTTGATGGCAGAAATCTGTGGACTGGCAACATGACTGAGGTTTGATTGTAGAACCCTGTGCCCTGGAAACATGACTGCGACCTGATACTTGAAACCCATGGCCTGGGAACTTGACATTGGTTTGATTCTGGAACCCTGTGGCCAGGAACAAGACTGAGGCGTGATTCTGGAATGCTGTGGCCTGCGAACATGACATCTGTTTAGATTGTGGAATACTGGGCCCTGGGAACCTGACTGAGGCTTGGTTCTGGAACCCTGTGGACTGGGAACATGACTGAGCTTTATTCTGGAACCCTGTAGCCTTGGAATATAACTGAGGATTGATTCTGGAACCCTGTGGCCGGGGAACATGACATCCGTGGATTCTGGAACCCTGTGGCCTGGGAACATGAGAACGGTTTGATTCTGGAACCCTGTGCCTTGGGAATATGTCTGAGGTTTGATGGTGGAAATCTGTGGCCTGGCAACATGACTAAGGTTTGTTTCTGGAACCCTGTTCCCTGGGAACCTGAGTGAGTTTTGCTTCTGGACACCTTTGTCCTGGGAACATGACTGTGGTTTGATTGTGGAACCATGGGTCCTGCAAACATGACTGAGGTATGATTCTGGATCCATGTGTCCTGGGAATATGACTGAGGTTTGATTCTGGAAATCTGTGGCCTGGGAACTTGACTGAGGTTTGATGGCAGAAACCTGTGGACTGGCAACATGACTGAGGTTTGATTGTAGAACCCTGTGCCCTGGAAACATGACTGCGACCTGATACTTGAAACCCATGGCCTGGGAACTTGACATTGGTTTGATTCTGGAACCCTGTGGCCTGGAACAAGACTGAGGCGTGATTCTGGAATGCTGTGGCCTGCGAACATGACATCTGTTTAGATTGTGGAATACTGGGCCCTGGGAACCTGACTGAGGCTTGGTTCTGGAACCCTGTGGACTGGGAACATGACTGAGGTTTTATTCTGGAATTCTGTGGCCGGGGAACATGACATCAGTGGATTCTGGAACCCTGTGGCCTGGGAACATGAGAACGGTTTGATTCTGGAACCCTGTGCCTTGGGAATATGTCTGAGGTTTGATGGTGGAAACCTGTGGCCTGGCAACATGACTGAGGTTTGTTTCTGGAACCCTGTTCCCTGGGAACATGAGTGAGGTTTGCTTCTGGACACCTTTGTCCTGGGAACATGACTGTGGTTTGATTGTGGAACCATGGGTCCTGCAAACATGACTGAGGTTTGATTCTGGATCCATGTGTCCTGGGAATATGACTGAGGTTTGATTCTGGAAATCTGTGGCCTGGGAACTTGACTGAGGTTTGATGGCAGAAACCTGTGGACTGGCAACATGACTGAGGTTTGATTGTAGAACCCTGTGCCCTGGAAACATGACTGCGACCTGATACTTGAAACCCATGGCCTGGGAACTTGACATTGGTTTGATTCTGGAACCCTGTGGCCTGGAACAAGACTGAGGCGTGATTCTGGAATGCTGTGGCCTGCGAACATGACATCTGTTTAGATTGTGGAATACTGGGCCCTGGGAAACTGACTGAGGCTTGGTTCTGGAACCCTGTGGACTGGGAACATGACTGAGGTTTTATTCTGGAATCCTGTGGCCTGGGAACATGACATCAGTGGATTCTGGAACCCTGTGGCCGGGGAACAGGACATCAGTGGATTCTGGAACCCTGTGGCCTGGGAACATGAGAACGGTTTGATTCTGGAACCCTGTGGCCTGGGAACATGTCTGAGGTTTCATGGTGGAAACCTGTGGCTTGGCAACATGACTGAGGTTTGTTTCTGGAACCCTGTTCCCTGGGAACATGACTGAGGTTTGATTCTTGACACCTTTGTGCTGGGAACATGACTGTGTTTTGATTGTGGAATCATGGGTCCTGCAAACATGACTGAGGTTTGATTCTGGAACCATGTGTCCTGGGAATATGACTGAGGTTTGATTCTGGAAATCTGTGGCCTGGGCACTTGACTGAGGTTTGATGGCAGAAACCTGTGGACTGGCAACATGACTGAGGTTTGATGGTAGAACCCTGTGCCCTGGAAACATGACTGTGGCCTGGTAGTGGAAACCCATGGCCTAGGAATTTGACATTGGTTTGATTCTGGAAACCTGTGGCCTGAGAACATGACTGAGGCGTGATTCTGGAAAAGTGTGGCCTGGGAATATGACTGAGGTTTGATTCTGGAAATCTGTGGCCTGGGTACTTGACTGAGGTTTGATGGCAGAAATCTGTGGACTGGCAACATGACTGAGGTTTGATTGTAGAACCCTGTGCCCTGGAAACATGACTGCGACCTGATACTTGAAACCCATGGCCTGGGAACTTGACATTGGTTTGATTCTGGAACCCTGTGGCCAGGAACAAGACTGAGGCGTGATTCTGGAAGGCTGTGGCCTGCGAACATGACATCTGTTTAGATTGTGGAATACTGGGCCCTGGGAACCTGACTGAGGCTTGGTTCTGGAACCCTGTGGACTGGGAACATGACTGAGCTTTTATTCTGGAACCCTGTAGCCTTGGAACATAACTGAGGATTGATTCTGGAACCCTGTGGCCGGGGAACATGACATCAGTGGATTCTGGAACCCTGTGCCTTGGGAATATATCTGAGGTTTGATGGTGGAAATCTGTGGCCTGGCAACATGACTGAGGTTTGTTTCTGGAACCCTGTTCCCTGGGAACATGAGTGAGTTTTGCTTCTGGACACCTTTGTCCTGGGAACATGACTGTGGTTTGATTGTGGAACCATGAGTCCTGCAAACATGACTCAGGTATGATTCTGGATCCATGTGTCCTGGGAATATGACTGAGGTTTGATTATGGAAATCTGTGGCCTGGGAACTTGACTGAGGTTTGATGGCAGAAACCTGTGGACTGGCAACATGACTGAAGTTTGATTGTAGAACCCTGTGCCCTGGAAACCTGACTGCGACCTGATACTTGAAACCCATGGCCTGGGAACTTGACATTGGTTTGATTCTGGAACCCTGTGGCCTGGAACAAGACTGAGGCGTGATTCTGGAATGCTGTGGCCTGCGAACATGACATCTGTTTAGATTGTGGAATACTGGGCCCTGGGAACCTGACTGAGGCTTGGTTCTGGAACCCTGTGGACTGGGAACATGACTGAGGTTTTATTCTGGAATCCTGTGGCCTGGGAACATGACATCAGTGGATTCTGGAACCCTGTGCCCGGGGAACATGACATGAGTGGATTCTGGAATCCTGTGGCCGGGGAACAGGACATCATTGGATTCTGGAACCCTGTGGCCTGGGAACATGAGAACGGTTTGATTCTGGAACCCTGTGGCCTGGGAACATGTCTGAGGTTTCATGGTGGAAACCTGTGGCTTGGCAACATGACTGAGGTTTGTTTCTGGAACCCTGTTCCCTGGGAACATGACTGAGGTTTGATTCTGGACACCTTTGTGCTGGGAACATGACTGTGTTTTGATTGTGGAATCATGGGTCCTGCAAACATGACTGAGGTTTGATTCTGGAACCATGTGTCCTGGGAATATGACTGAGGTTTGATTCTGGAAATCTGTGGCCTGGGAACATGACTGAGGCGTGATTCTGGAAAAGTGTGGCCTGGGAATATGACTGAGGTTTGATTCTGGAAATCTGTGGCCTGGGTACTTGACTGAGGTTTGATGGCAGAAATCTGTGGACTGGCAACATGACTGAGGTTTGATTGTAGAACCCTGTGCCCTGGAAACATGACTGCGACCTGATACTTGAAACCCACGGCCTGGGAACTTGACATTGGTTTGATTCTGGAACCCTGTGGCCAGGAACAAGACTGAGGCGTGATTCTGGAAGGCTGTGGCCTGCGAACATGACATCTGTTTAGATTGTGGAATACTGGGCCCTGGGAACCTGACTGAGGCTTGGTTCTGGAACCCTGTGGACTGGGAACATGACTGAGCTTTATTCTGGAACCCTGTAGCATTGGAATATAACTGAGGATTGATTCTGGAACCCTGTGGCCGGGGAACATGACATCCGTGGATTCTGGAACCCTGTGGCCTGGGAACATGAGAACGGTTTGATTCTGGAACCCTGTGCCTTGGGAATATGTCTGAGGTTTGATGGTGGAAATCTGTGGCCTGGCAACATGACTAAGGTTTGTTTCTGGAACCCTGTTCCCTGGGAACCTGAGTGAGTTTTGCTTCTGGACACCTTTGTCCTGGGAACATGACTGTGGTTTGATTGTGGAACCATGGGTCCTGCAAACATGACTGAGGTATGATTCTGGATCCATGTGTCCTGGGAATATGACTGAGGTTTGATTCTGGAAATCTGTGGCCTGGGAACTTGACTGAGGTTTGATGGCAGAAACCTGTGGACTGGCAACATGACTGAGGTTTGATTGTAGAACCCTGTGCCCTGGAAACATGACTGCGACCTGATACTTGAAACCCATGGCCTGGGAACTTGACATTGGTTTGATTCTGGAACCCTGTGGCCTGGAACAAGACTGAGGCGTGATTCTGGAATGCTGTGGCCTGCGAACATGACATCTGTTTAGATTTTGGAATACTGGGCCCTGGGAACCTGACTGAGGCTTGGTTCTGGAACCCTGTGGACTGGGAACATGACTGAGGTTTTATTCTGGAATTCTGTGGCCGGGGAACATGACATCAGTGGATTCTGGAACCCTGTGGCCTGGGAACATGAGAACGGTTTGATTCTGGAACCCTGTGCCTTGGGAATATGTCTGAGGTTTGATGGTGGAAACCTGTGGCCTGGCAACATGACTGAGGTTTGTTTCTGGAACCCTGTTCCCTGGGAACATGAGTGAGGTTTGCTTCTGGACACCTTTGTCCTGGGAACATGACTGTGGTTTGATTGTGGAACCATGGGTCCTGCAAACATGACTGAGGTTTGATTCTGGATCCATGTGTCCTGGGAATATGACTGAGGTTTGATTCTGGAAATCTGTGGCCTGGGAACTTGACTGAGGTTTGATGGCAGAAACCTGTGGACTGGCAACATGACTGAGGTTTGATTGTAGAACCCTGTGCCCTGGAAACATGACTGCGACCTGATACTTGAAACCCATGGCCTGGGAACTTGACATTGGTTTGATTCTGGAACCCTGTGGCCTGGAACAAGACTGAGGCGTGATTCTGGAATGCTGTGGCCTGCGAACATGACATCTGTTTAGATTGTGGAATACTGGGCCCTGGGAAACTGACTGAGGCTTGGTTCTGGAACCCTGTGGACTGGGAACATGACTGAGGTTTTATTCTGGAATCCTGTGGCCTGGGAACATGACATCAGTGGATTCTGGAACCCTGTGGCCGGGGAACAGGACATCAGTGGATTCTGGAACCCTGTGGCCTGGGAACATGAGAACGGTTTGATTCTGGAACCCTGTGGCCTGGGAACATGTCTGAGGTTTCATGGTGGAAACCTGTGGCTTGGCAACATGACTGAGGTTTGTTTCTGGAACCCTGTTCCCTGGGAACATGACTGAGGTTTGATTCTTGACACCTTTGTGCTGGGAACATGACTGTGTTTTGATTGTGGAATCATGGGTCCTGCAAACATGACTGAGGTTTGATTCTGGAACCATGTGTCCTGGGAATATGACTGAGGTTTGATTCTGGAAATCTGTGGCCTGGGCACTTGACTGAGGTTTGATGGCAGAAACCTGTGGACTGGCAACATGACTGAGGTTTGATTGTAGAACCCTGTGCCCTGGAAACATGACTGTGGCCTGGTAGTGGAAACCCATGGCCTAGGAATTTGACATTGGTTTGATTCTGGAAACCTGTGGCCTGAGAACATGACTGAGGCGTGATTCTGGAAAAGTGTGGCCTGGGAATATGACTGAGGTTTGATTCTGGAAATCTGTGGCCTGGGTACTTGACTGAGGTTTGATGGCAGAAATCTGTGGACTGGCAACATGACTGAGGTTTGATTGTAGAACCCTGTGCCCTGGAAACATGACTGCGACCTGATACTTGAAACCCATGGCCTGGGAACTTGACATTGGTTTGATTCTGGAACCCTGTGGCCAGGAACAAGACTGAGGCGTGATTCTGGAAGGCTGTGGCCTGCGAACATGACATCTGTTTAGATTGTGGAATACTGGGCCCTGGGAACCTGACTGAGGCTTGGTTCTGGAACCCTGTGGACTGGGAACATGACTGAGCTTTTATTCTGGAACCCTGTAGCCTTGGAACATAACTGAGGATTGATTCTGGAACCCTGTGGCCGGGGAACATGACATCAGTGGATTCTGGAACCCTGTGCCTTGGGAATATATCTGAGGTTTGATGGTGGAAATCTGTGGCCTGGCAACATGACTGAGGTTTGTTTCTGGAACCCTGTTCCCTGGGAACATGAGTGAGTTTTGCTTCTGGACACCTTTGTCCTGGGAACATGACTGTGGTTTGATTGTGGAACCATGAGTCCTGCAAACATGACTCAGGTATGATTCTGGATCCATGTGTCCTGGGAATATGACTGAGGTTTGATTATGGAAATCTGTGGCCTGGGAACTTGACTGAGGTTTGATGGCAGAAACCTGTGGACTGGCAACATGACTGAAGTTTGATTGTAGAACCCTGTGCCCTGGAAACCTGACTGCGACCTGATACTTGAAACCCATGGCCTGGGAACTTGACATTGGTTTGATTCTGGAACCCTGTGGCCTGGAACAAGACTGAGGCGTGATTCTGGAATGCTGTGGCCTGCGAACATGACATCTGTTTAGATTGTGGAATACTGGGCCCTGGGAACCTGACTGAGGCTTGGTTCTGGAACCCTGTGGACTGGGAACATGACTGAGGTTTTATTCTGGAATCCTGTGGCCTGGGAACATGACATCAGTGGATTCTGGAACCCTGTGCCCGGGGAACATGACATGAGTGGATTCTGGAATCCTGTGGCCGGGGAACAGGACATCATTGGATTCTGGAACCCTGTGGCCTGGGAACATGAGAACGGTTTGATTCTGGAACCCTGTGGCCTGGGAACATGTCTGAGGTTTCATGGTGGAAACCTGTGGCTTGGCAACATGACTGAGGTTTGTTTCTGGAACCCTGTTCCCTGGGAACATGACTGAGGTTTGATTCTGGACACCTTTGTGCTGGGAACATGACTGTGTTTTGATTGTGGAATCATGGGTCCTGCAAACATGACTGAGGTTTGATTCTGGAACCATGTGTCCTGGGAATATGACTGAGGTTTGATTCTGGAAATCTGTGGCCTGGGAACATGACTGAGGCGTGATTCTGGAAAAGTGTGGCCTGGGAATATGACTGAGGTTTGATTCTGGAAATCTGTGGCCTGGGTACTTGACTGAGGTTTGATGGCAGAAATCTGTGGACTGGCAACATGACTGAGGTTTGATTGTAGAACCCTGTGCCCTGGAAACATGACTGCGACCTGATACTTGAAACCCACGGCCTGGGAACTTGACATTGGTTTGATTCTGGAACCCTGTGGCCAGGAACAAGACTGAGGCGTGATTCTGGAAGGCTGTGGCCTGCGAACATGACATCTGTTTAGATTGTGGAATACTGGGCCCTGGGAACCTGACTGAGGCTTGGTTCTGGAACCCTGTGGACTGGGAACATGACTGAGCTTTATTCTGGAACCCTGTAGCATTGGAATATAACTGAGGATTGATTCTGGAACCCTGTGGCCGGGGAACATGACATCCGTGGATTCTGGAACCCTGTGGCCTGGGAACATGAGAACGGTTTGATTCTGGAACCCTGTGCCTTGGGAATATGTCTGAGGTTTGATGGTGGAAATCTGTGGCCTGGCAACATGACTAAGGTTTGTTTCTGGAACCCTGTTCCCTGGGAACCTGAGTGAGTTTTGCTTCTGGACACCTTTGTCCTGGGAACATGACTGTGGTTTGATTGTGGAACCATGGGTCCTGCAAACATGACTGAGGTATGATTCTGGATCCATGTGTCCTGGGAATATGACTGAGGTTTGATTCTGGAAATCTGTGGCCTGGGAACTTGACTGAGGTTTGATGGCAGAAACCTGTGGACTGGCAACATGACTGAGGTTTGATTGTAGAACCCTGTGCCCTGGAAACATGACTGCGACCTGATACTTGAAACCCATGGCCTGGGAACTTGACATTGGTTTGATTCTGGAACCCTGTGGCCTGGAACAAGACTGAGGCGTGATTCTGGAATGCTGTGGCCTGCGAACATGACATCTGTTTAGATTTTGGAATACTGGGCCCTGGGAACCTGACTGAGGCTTGGTTCTGGAACCCTGTGGACTGGGAACATGACTGAGGTTTTATTCTGGAATTCTGTGGCCGGGGAACATGACATCAGTGGATTCTGGAACCCTGTGGCCTGGGAACATGAGAACGGTTTGATTCTGGAACCCTGTGCCTTGGGAATATGTCTGAGGTTTGATGGTGGAAACCTGTGGCCTGGCAACATGACTGAGGTTTGTTTCTGGAACCCTGTTCCCTGGGAACATGACTGAGGTTTGCTTCTGGACACCTTTGTCCTGGGAACATGACTGTGGTTTGATTGTGGAACCATGGGTCCTGCAAACATGACTGAGGTTTGATTCTGGATCCATGTGTCCTGGGAATATGACTGAGGTTTGATTCTGGAAATCTGTGGCCTGGGAACTTGACTGAGGTTTGATGGCAGAAACCTGTGGACTGGCAACATGACTGAGGTTTGATTGTAGAACCCTGTGCCCTGGAAACATGACTGCGACCTGATACTTGAAACCCATGGCCTGGGAACTTGACATTGGTTTGATTCTGGAACCCTGTGGCCTGGAACAAGACTGAGGCGTGATTCTGGAATGCTGTGGCCTGCGAACATGACATCTGTTTAGATTGTGGAATACTGGGCCCTGGGAAACTGACTGAGGCTTGGTTCTGGAACCCTGTGGACTGGGAACATGACTGAGGTTTTATTCTGGAATCCTGTGGCCTGGGAACATGACATCAGTGGATTCTGGAACCCTGTGCCCGGGGAACAGGACATCAGTGGATTCTGGAACCCTGTGGCCTGGGAACATGAGAACGGTTTGATTCTGGAACCCTGTGGCCTGGGAACATGTCTGAGGTTTCATGGTGGAAACCTGTGGCTTGGCAACATGACTGAGGTTTGTTTCTGGAACCCTGTTCCCTGGGAACATGACTGAGGTTTGATTCTTGACACCTTTGTGCTGGGAACATGACTGTGTTTTGATTGTGGAATCATGGGTCCTGCAAACATGACTGAGGTTTGATTCTGGAACCATGTGTCCTGGGAATATGACTGAGGTTTGATTCTGGAAATCTGTGGCCTGGGCACTTGACTGAGGTTTGATGGCAGAAACCTGTGGACTGGCAACATGACTGAGGTTTGATTGTAGAACCCTGTGCCCTGGAAACATGACTGTGGCCTGGTAGTGGAAACCCATGGCCTAGGAATTTGACATTGGTTTGATTCTGGAAACCTGTGGCCTGAGAACATGACTGAGGCGTGATTCTGGAAAAGTGTGGCCTGGGAATATGACTGAGGTTTGATTCTGGAAATCTGTGGCCTGGGTACTTGACTGAGGTTTGATGGCAGAAATCTGTGGACTGGCAACATGACTGAGGTTTGATTGTAGAACCCTGTGCCCTGGAAACATGACTGCGACCTGATACTTGAAACCCATGGCCTGGGAACTTGACATTGGTTTGATTCTGGAAACCTGTGGCCAGGAACAAGACTGAGGCGTGATTCTGGAAGGCTGTGGCCTGCGAACATGACATCTGTTTAGATTGTGGAATACTGGGCCCTGGGAACCTGACTGAGGCTTGGTTCTGGAACCCTGTGGACTGGGAACATGACTGAGCTTTTATTCTGGAACCCTGTAGCCTTGGAACATAACTGAGGATTGATTCTGGAACCCTGTGGCCGGGGAACATGACATCAGTGGATTCTGGAACCCTGTGGCCTGGGAACATGAGAACAGTTTGATTCTGGAACCCTGTGCCTTGGGAATATATCTGAGGTTTGATGGTGGAAATCTGTGGCCTGGCAACATGACTGAGGTTTGTTTCTGGAACCCTGTTCCCTGGGAACATGAGTGAGTTTTGCTTCTGGACACCTTTGTCCTGGGAACATGACTGTGGTTTGATTGTGGAACCATGAGTCCTGCAAACATGACTCAGGTATGATTCTGGATCCATGTGTCCTGGGAATATGACTGAGGTTTGATTATGGAAATCTGTGGCCTGGGAACTTGACTGAGGTTTGATGGCAGAAACCTGTGGACTGGCAACATGACTGAGGTTTGATTGTAGAACCCTGTGCCCTGGAAACCTGACTGTGACCTGATACTTGAAACCCATGGCCTGGGAACTTGACATTGGTTTGATTCTGGAACCCTGTGGCCTGGAACAAGACTGAGGCGTGATTCTGGAATGCTGTGGCCTGCGAACATGACATCTGTTTAGATTGCGGAATACTGGGTCCTGGGAACCTGACTGAGGCTTGGTTCTGGAACCCTGTGGACTGGGAACATGACTGAGGTTTTATTCTGGAATCCTGTGGCCTGGGAACATGACATCAGTGGATTCTGGAACCCTTTGCCCGGGGAACATGACATGAGTGGATTCTGGAATACTGTGGCCGGGGAACAGGACATCATTGGATTCTGGAACCCTGTGGCCTGGGAACATGAGAACGGTTTGATTCTGGAACCCTGTGGCCTGGGAACGTGTCTGAGGTTTCATGGTGGAAACCTGTGGCTTGGCAACATGACTGAGGTTTGTTTCTGGAACCCTGTTCCCTGGGAACATGACTGAGGTTTGATTCTGGACACCTTTGTGCTGGGAACATGACTGTGTTTTGATTGTGGAATCATGGGTCCTGCAAACATGACTGAGGTTTGATTCTGGAACCATGTGTCCTGGGAATATGACTGAGGTTTGATTCTGGAAATCTGTGGCCTGGGAACTTGACTGAGGTTTGATGGCAGAAACCTGTGGACTGGCAACATGACTGAGGTTTGATTGTAGAACCCTGTGCCCTGGAAACATGACTGTGGCCTGATAGTGGAAACCCATGGCCTAGGAATTTGACATTGGTTTGATTCTGGAAACCTTTGGCCTGGGAACATGACTGAGGCGTGATTCTGGAAAAGTGTGGCCTGGGAATATGACTGAGGTTTGATTCTGGAAATCTGTGGCCTGGGTACTTGACTGAGGTTTGATGGCAGAAATCTGTGGACTGGCAACATGACTGAGGTTTGATTGTAGAACCCTGTGCCCTGGAAACATGACTGCGACCTGATACTTGAAACCCATGGCCTGGGAACTTGACATTGGTTTGATTCTGGAACCCTGTGGCCAGGAACAAGACTGAGGCGTGATTCTGGAAGGCTGTGGCCTGCGAACATGACATCTGTTTAGATTGTGGAATACTGGGCCCTGGGAACCTGACTGAGGCTTGGTTCTGGAACCCTGTGGACTGGGAACATGACTGAGCTTTATTCTGGAACCCTGTAGCCTTGGAATATAACTGAGGATTGATTCTGGAACCCTGTGGCCGGGGAACATGACATCCGTGGATTCTGGAACCCTGTGGCCTGGGAACATGAGAACGGTTTGATTCTGGAACCCTGTGCCTTGGGAATATGTCTGAGGTTTGATGGTGGAAATCTGTGGCCTGGCAACATGACTAAGGTTTGTTTCTGGAACCCTGTTCCCTGGGAACCTGAGTGAGTTTTGCTTCTGGACACCTTTGTCCTGGGAACATGACTGTGGTTTGATTGTGGAACCATGGGTCCTGCAAACATGACTGAGGTATGATTCTGGATCCATGTGTCCTGGGAATATGACTGAGGTTTGATTCTGGAAATCTGTGGCCTGGGAACTTGACTGAGGTTTGATGGCAGAAACCTGTGGACTGGCAACATGACTGAGGTTTGATTGTAGAACCCTGTGCCCTGGAAACATGACTGCGACCTGATACTTGAAACCCATGGCCTGGGAACTTGACATTGGTTTGATTCTGGAACCCTGTGGCCTGGAACAAGACTGAGGCGTGATTCTGGAATGCTGTGGCCTGCGAACATGACATCTGTTTAGATTGTGGAATACTGGGCCCTGGGAACCTGACTGAGGCTTGGTTCTGGAACCCTGTGGACTGGGAACATGACTGAGGTTTTATTCTGGAATTCTGTGGCCGGGGAACATGACATCAGTGGATTCTGGAACCCTGTGGCCTGGGAACATGAGAACGGTTTGATTCTGGAACCCTGTGCCTTGGGAATATGTCTGAGGTTTGATGGTGGAAACCTGTGGCCTGGCAACATGACTGAGGTTTGTTTCTGGAACCCTGTTCCCTGGGAACATGAGTGAGGTTTGCTTCTGGACACCTTTGTCCTGGGAACATGACTGTGGTTTGATTGTGGAACCATGGGTCCTGCAAACATGACTGAGGTTTGATTCTGGATCCATGTGTCCTGGGAATATGACTGAGGTTTGATTCTGGAAATCTGTGGCCTGGGAACTTGACTGAGGTTTGATGGCAGAAACCTGTGGACTGGCAACATGACTGAGGTTTGATTGTAGAACCCTGTGCCCTGGAAACATGACTGCGACCTGATACTTGAAACCCATGGCCTGGGAACTTGACATTGGTTTGATTCTGGAACCCTGTGGCCAGGAACAAGACTGAGGCGTGATTCTGGAATGCTGTGGCCTGCGAACATGACATCTGTTTAGATTGTGGAATACTGGGCCCTGGGAACCTGACTGAGGCTTGGTTCTGGAACCCTGTGGACTGGGAACATGACTGAGCTTTTATTCTGGAATCCTGTGGCCTGGGAACATGACATCAGTGGATTCTGGAACCCTGTGGCCGGGGAACAGGACATCAGTGGATTCTGGAACCCTGTGGCCTGGGAACATGAGAACGGTTTGATTCTGGAACCCTGTGGCCTGGGAACATGTCTGAGGTTTGATGGTGGAAACCTGTGGCTTGGCAACATGACTGAGGTTTGTTTCTAGAACCCTGTTCCCTGGGAACATGACTGAGCTTTTATTCTGGAACCCTGTAGCCTTGGAACATAACTGAGGATTGATTCTGGAACCCTGTGGCCGGGGAAAATGACATCAGTGGATTCTGGAACACTGTGCCTTGGGAATATGTCTGAGGTTTAATGGTGGAAACCTGTGGCCTGGCAACATGACTGAGGTTTGTTTCTGGAACCCTGTTCCCTGGGAACATGACTGAGGTTTGCTTCTGGACACCTTTGTCCTGGGAACATGACTGTGGTTTGATTGTGGAACCATGGGTCCTGCAAACATGACTGAGGTTTGATTCTGGATCCATGTGTCCTGGGAATATGACTGAGCTTTGATTCTGGAAATCTGTGGCCTGGGAACTTGACTGAGGTTTGATGGCAGAAACCTATGGACTGGCAACATGACTGAGGTTTGATTGTAGAACCCTGTGCCCTGGAAACATGTCAGCGACCTGATACTTGAAACCCATGGCCTGGGAACTTGACATTGGTTTGATTCTGGCACCCTGTGGCCAGGGAACATGACTGAGGCGAGATTCTGGAATCCTGTGCCCTGGAAACATGACTGTGGCTTGGTACTGGAAACCCATGGCCTAGGAATTTGACATTGGTTTGATTCTGGAACCCTGTGGCCTGGGAACATGACTGAGGTTTGATTCTGGATCCATGTGTCCTGGGAATATGACTGAGGTTTGATTCTGGAAATCTGTGGCCTGGGAACTTGACTGAGGTTTGATGGCAGAAACCTGTGGACTGGCAACATGACTGAGGTTTGATTGTAGAACCCTGTGCCATGGAAACATGACTGCGGCCTGGTACTGGAAACCCATGGCCTGGGAACTTGACATTGGTTTGATTCTGGAACCCTGTGGCCTGGGAACATGACTGAGGCGTGATTCTGGAAACCTGCGGCCTGGGAACATGACATCTGTTTAGATTGTGGAATACTGTGCCCTGGGAACCTGACTGAAGGCTTGGTTCTGGAATCCTGTGGACTGGGAACATGACTCAGGATTGATTCTGAGACCATGTCGCCTGGGTATATGACTGTGGTTTGATTCTGGAAGCCATTGGACTGGGAATATGTCTGATGTTAGACTGTGTAATCCTGTGGCCTGGAAACATGACATCGGTTTGGATTCTGGTACCATGTTGCCTGGGAACATGAAATCGGTTTGATTGTGGAAACCTATGGTCTGGGAATATGACTGAGGTTTGATGGTGGTACCCTATGGCCTGGCAACATGACTGAGGTTTGATTCTGGATCCCTGTGGCCAGGGAACATGACTGAGGCGTGATTTTGGAAACCTGTGGACTGGGAACATGACATCTGTTTAGATTGTGGAATACTGTGCCCTGGGAACCTGACTGAGGCTTGGTTCTGGAACCCTGTGGACTGGGAACATGACTGAGCTTTTATTCTGGAACCCTGTAGCCTTGGAACATAACTGAGGATTGATTCTGGAACCCTGTGGCCGGGGAACATGACATCAGTGGATTCTGGATCCCTGTGGCCTGGGAATATGAGAACGGTTTGATTCTGGAACCCTGTGCCTTGGGAATATGTCTGAGGTATGATGGTGGAAACCTGTGGACTGGCAACATGACTGAGGTTTCTTTCTGGAACCCTGTTCCCTGGGAACATGAGTGAGTTTTGCTTCTGGACACCTTTGTCCTGGGAACATGACTGTGGTTTGATTGTGGAACCATGGGTCCTGCAAACATGACTGAGGTTTGATTCTGGAACCATGTGTCCTGGGAATATGACTGAGGTTTGATTCTGGAAATCTGTGGCCTGGGAACTTGACTGAGGTTTGATGGCAGAAACCTGTGGACTGGCAACATGACTGAGGTTTGATTGTAGAACCCTGTGCCCTGGAAACATGACTGTGGCCTGGTAGTGGAAACCCATGGCCTAGGAATTTGACATTGGTTTGATTCTGGAATCCTGTGGCCTGGGAACATGACTGAGGCGTGATTCTGGAAAAGTGTGGTCTGGGAATATGACTGAGGTTTGATTCTGGAAATCTGTGGCCTGGGTACTTAACTGAGTTTTGATGGCAGAAATCTGTGGACTGGTAACATGATTGAGGTTTGAGTGTAGAACCCTGTGCCCTGGAAACATGACTGCGACCTGATACTTGAAACCCATGGCCTGGGAACTTGACATTGGTTTGATTCTGGAACCCTGTGGCCAGGAACAAGACTGAGGCGTGATTCTGGAATGCTGTGGCCTGCGAACATGACATCTGTTTAGATTGTGGAATACTGGGCCCTGGGAACCTGACTGAGGCTTGGTTCTGGAACCCTGTGGACTGGGAACATGACTGAGGTTTTTTCTGGAATCCTGTGGACTGGGAACATGACTCAGGATTGATTCTGAGACCATGTCGCCTGGGTATATGACTGTGGTTTGATTCTGGAAGCCATTGGACTGGGAATATGTCTGATGTTAGACTGTGTAATCCTGTGGCCTGGAAACATGACATCGGTTTGGATTCTGGTACCATGTTGCCTGGGAACATGAAATCGGTTTGATTGTGGAAACCTATGGTCTGGGAATATGACTGAGGTTTGATGGTGGTACCCTATGGCCTGGCAACATGACTGAGGTTTGATTCTGGATCCCTGTGGCCAGGGAACATGACTGAGGCGTGATTTTGGAAACCTGTGGACTGGGAACATGACATCTGTTTAGATTGTGGAATACTGGGCCCTGGGAACCTGACTGAGGCTTGGTTCTGGAACCCTGTGGACTGGGAACATGACTGAGCTTTTATTCTGGAACCCTGTAGCCTTGGAACATAACTGAGGATTGATTCTGGAACCCTGTGGCCGGGGAACATGACATCAGTGGATTCTGGATCCCTGTGGCCTGGGAATATGAGAACGGTTTGATTCTGGAACCCTGTGCCTTGGGAATATGTCTGAGGTTTGATGGTGGAAACCTGTGGACTGGCAACATGACTGAGGTTTGTTTCTGGAACCCTGTTCCCTGGGAACATGAGTGAGTTTTGCTTCTGGACACCTTTGTCCTGGGAACATGACTGTGGTTTGATTGTGGTACCATGGGTCCTGCAAACATGACTGAGGTTTGATTCTGGATCCATGTGTCCTGGGAATATGACTGAGGTTTGATTCTGGAAATCTGTGGCCTGGGTACTTGACTGAGGTTTGATGGCAGAAATCTGTGGACTGGCAACATGACTGAGGTTTGATTGTAGAACCCTGTGCCCTGGAAACATGACTGCGACCTGATACTTGAAACCCATGGCCTGGGAACTTGACATTGGTTTGATTCTGGAACCCTGTGGCCAGGAACAAGACTGAGGCGTGATTCTGGAATGCTGTGGCCTGCGAACATGACATCTGTTTAGATTGTGGAATACTGGGCCTTGGGAACCTGACTGAGGCTTGGTTCTGGAACCCTGTGGACTGGGAACATGACTGGGGTTTTATTCTGGAATCCTGTGGCCTGGGAACATGACATCAGTGGATTCTGGAACCCTGTTGCCTGGGAACTTGAGAACGGTTTGATTCTGGAACCCTGTGTCTTGGGAATATATCTGAGGTTTGATGGTGGAAACCTGTGGCCTGGCAACATGACTGAGGTTTGTTTCTGGAACCCTGTTCCCTGGGAACATGAGTGAGTTTTGCTTCTGGACACCTTTGTCCTGGGAACATGACTGTGGATTGATCGTGGAATCCTGTGGCCTGCGAACATGACTGAGGTTTGATTCTGGAACCATGTGTCCTGGGAATATGACTGAGGTTTGATTCTGGAAATCTGTGGGCTGGGAACTTGACTGAGGTTTGATGGCAGAAACCTGTGGACTGGCAACATGACTGAGGTTTGATTGTAGAACCCTGTGCCCTGGAAACATGACTGCGACCTGATACTTGAAACCCATGGCCTGGGAACTTGACATTGGTTTGATTCTGGAACCCTGTGGCCTGGAACAAGACTGAGGCGTGATTCTGGAATGCTGTGGCCTGCGAACATGACATCTCTTTAGATTGTGGAATACTGGGCCCTGGGAACCTGACTGAGGCTTGGTTCTGGAACCCTGTGGACTGGGAACATGACTGAGGTTTTATTCTGGAATCCTGTGGCCTGGGAACATGACATCAGTGGATTCTAGAACCCTGTGCCCGGGGAACATGACATCAGTGGATTCTGGAACCCTGTGCCCGGGGAACATGACATCAGTGGATTCTGGAACCCTGTGGCCGGGGAACAGGACATCAGTGGATTCTGGAATCCTGTGGCCTGGGAACATGAGAACGGTTTGATTCTGGAACCCTGTGGCCTAGGAACATGTCTGAGGTTTCATGGTGGAAACCTGTGGCTTGTCAACATGACTGAGGTTTGTTTCTGGAACCCTGTTCCCTGTGAACATGACTGAGGTTTGATTCTGGACACCTTTGTGCTGGGAACATGACTGTGTTTTGATTGTGGAATCATGGGTTCTGCAAACATGACTGAGGTTTGATTCTGGAACCATGTGTCCTGGGAATATGACTGAGGTTTGATTCTGGAAATATGTGGCCTGGGAACTTGACTGAGGTTTGATGGCAGAAACCTGTGGACTGGCAACATGACTGAGGTTTGATTGTAGAACCCTGTGCCCTGGAAAAATGACTGTGGCCTGGTAGTGGAAACCCATGGCCTAGGAATTTGACATTGGTTTGATTCTGGAAACCTGTGGCCTGGGAACATGACTGAGGCGTGATTCTGGAAAAGTGTGGCCTGGGAATATGACTGAGGTTTGATTCTGGAAATCTGTGGCCTGGGTACTTGACTGAGATTTGATGGCAGAAATCTGTGGACTGGCAACATGACTGAGGTTTGATTGTAGAACCCTGTGCCCTGGAAACATGACTGCGACCTGATACTTGCAACCCATGGCCTGGGAACTTGACATTGGTTTGATTCTGGAACCCTGTGGCCAGGAACAAGACTGAGGCGTGATTCTGGAATGCTGTGGCCTGCGAACATGACATCTGTTTAGATTGTGGAATACTGGGCCCTGGGAACCTGACTGAGGCTTGGTTCTGGAACCCTGTGGACTGGGAACATGACTGAGGTTTTTTCTGGAATCCTGTGGACTGGGAACATGACTCAGGATTGATTCTGAGACCATGTCGCCTGGGTATATGACTGTGGTTTGATTCTGGAAGCCATTGGACTGGGAATATGTCTGATGTTAGACTGTGTAATCCTGTGGCCTGGAAACATGACATCGGTTTGGATTCTGGTACCATGTTGCCTGGGAACATGAAATCGGTTTGATTGTGGAAACCTATGGTCTGGGAATATGACTGAGGTTTGATGGTGGTACCCTATGGCCTGGCAACATGACTGAGGTTTGATTCTGGATCCCTGTGGCCAGGGAACATGACTGAGGCGTGATTTTGGAAACCTGTGGACTGGGAACATGACATCTGTTTAGATTGTGGAATACTGTGCCCTGGGAAGCTGACTGAGGCTTGGTTCTGGAACCCTGTGGACTGGGAACATGACTGAGCTTTTATTCTGGAACCCTGTAGCCTTGGAACATAACTGAGGATTGATTCTGGAACCCTGTGGCCGGGGAACATGACATCAGTGGATTCTGGAACCCTGTGGCCTGGGAATATGAGAACGGTTTGATTCTGGAACCCTGTGCCTTGGGAATATGTCTGAGGTTTGATGGTGGAAACCTGTGGCCTGGCAACATGACTGAGGTATGTTTCTGGAACCCTGTTCCCTGGGAACATGAGTGAGTTTTGCTTCTGGACACCTTTGTCCTGGGAACATGACTGTGGTTTGATTGTGGAACCATGGGTCCTGCAAACATGACTGAGGTTTGATTCTGGAACCATGTGTCCTGGGAATATGACTGAGCTTTGATTCTGGAAATCTGTGGGCTGGGAACTTGACTGAGGTTTGATGGCAGAAACCTGTGGACTGGCAACATGACTGAGGTTTGATTGTAGAACCCTGTGCCCTGGAAACATGACTGCGACCTGATACTTGAAACCCATGGCCTGGGAACTTGACATTGGTTTGATTCTGGAACCCTGTGGCCTGGAACAAGACTGAGGCGTGATTCTGGAATGCTGTGGCCTGCGAACATGACATCTGTTTAGATTGTGGAATACTGGGCCCTGGGAACCTGACTGAGGCTTGGTTCTGGAACCCTGTGGACTGGGAACATGACTGAGGTTTTATTCTGGAATCCTGTGGCCTGGGAACATGACATCAGTGGATTCTGGAACCCTGTTGCCTGGGAACTTGAGAACGGTTTGATTCTGGAACCCTGTGTCTTGGGAATATATCTGAGGTTTGATGGTGGAAACCTGTGGCCTGGCAACATGACTGAGGTTTGTTTCTGGAACCCTGTTCCCTGGGAACATGAGTGAGTTTTGCTTCTGGACACCTTTGTCCTGGGAAAATGACTGTGGTTTGATCGTGGAATCCTGTGGCCTGCGAACATGCCTGAGGTTTGATTCTGGAACCATGTGTCCTGGGAATATGACTGAGCTTTGATTCTGGAAATCTGTGGCCTGGGCACTTGACTGAGGTTTGATGGCAGAAACCTGTGGACTGGCAACATGACTGAGGTTTGATTGTAGAACCCTGTGCCCTGGAAACGTGACTGTGGCCTGGTAGTGGAAACCCATGGCCTAGGAATTTGACATTGGTTTGATTCTGGAAACCTGTGGCCTGGGAACAAGCCTGAGGCGTGATTCTGGAATGCTGTGGCCTGCGAACATGACATCTGTTTAGATTGTGGAATACTGGGCCCTGGGAACCTGACTGAGGCTTGGTTCTGGAACCCTGTGGACTGGGAACATGACTGAGGTTTTATTCTGGAATCCTGTGGCCTGGGAACATGACATCAGTGGATTCTGGAACCCTGTGCCCGGGGAACATGACATGAGTGGATTCTGGAACCCTGTGTCCGGGGAACAGGACATCAGTGGATTCTGGAATCCTGTGGCCTGGGAACATGAGAACGGTTTGATTCTGGAACCCTGTGGCCTGGGAACATGTCTGAGGTTTCATGGTGGAAACCTGTGGCTTGGCAACATGACTGAGGTTTGTTTCTGGAACCCTGTTCCCTGGGAACATGACTGAGGTTTGATTCTTGACACCTTTGTGCTGGGAACATGACTGTGTTTTGATTGTGGAATCATGGGTCCTGCAAACATGACTGAGGTTTGATTCTGGAACCATGTGTCCTGGGAGTATGACTGAGGTTTGATTCTGGAAATCTGTGGCCTGGGTACTTGACTGAGGTTTGATGGCAGAAATCTGTGGACTGGCAACATGACTGAGGTTTGATTGTAGAACCCTGTGCCCTGGAAACATGACTGCGACCTGATACTTGAAACCCATGGCCTGGGAACCTGACATTGGTTTGATTCTGGAACCCTGTGGCCAGGAACAAGACTGAGGCGTGATTCTGGAAGGCTGTGGCCTGCGAACATGACATCTGTTTAGATTGTGGAATACTGGGCCCTGGGAACCTGACTGAGGCTTGGTTCTGGAACCCTGTGGACTGGGAACATGACTGAGCTTTTATTCTGGAACCCTGTAGCCTTGGAACATAACTGAGGATTGATTCTGGAACCCTGTGGCCGGGGAACATGACATCAGTGGATTCTGGAACCCTGTGGCCTGGGAACATGAGAACGGTTTGATTCTGGAACCCTGTGCCTTGGGAATATATCTGAGGTTTGATGGTGGAAATCTGTGGCCTGGCAACATGACTGATGTTTGTTTCTGGAACCCTGTTCCCTGGGAACATGAGTGAGTTTTGCTTCTGGACACCTTTGTCCTGGGAACATGACTGTGGTTTGATTGTGGAACCATGAGTCCTGCAAACATGACTCAGGTATGATTCTGGATCCATGTGTCCTGGGAATATGACTGAGGTTTGATTCTGGAAATCTGTGGCCTGGGAACTTGACTGAGGTTTGATGGCAGAAACCTGTGGACTGGCAACATGACTGAGGTTTGATTGTAGAACCCTGTGCCCTGGAAACATGACTGCGACCTGATACTTGAAACCCATGGCCTGGGAACTTGACATTGGTTTGATTCTGGAACCCTGTGGCCTGGAACAAGACTGAGGCGTGATTCTGGAATGCTGTGGCCTGCGAACATGACATCTGTTTAGATTGTGGAATACTGGGCCCTGGGAAACTGACTGAGGCTTGGTTCTGGAACCCTGTGGACTGGGAACATGACTGAGGTTTTATTCTGGAATCCTGTGGCCTGGGAACATGACATCAGTGGATTCTGGAACCCTGTGGCCGGGGAACATGACACCAGTGGATTCTGGAACCCTGTGGCCGGGGCACAGGACATCAGTGGATTCTGGAACCCTGTGGCCTGGGAAGATGACTGAGGTGTGATTCTGGAAACCTGCGGCCTGGGAACATGATATCTGTTTAGATTGTGGAATACTGTGCCCTGGGAACCTGACTGAAGGCTTGGTTCTGGAATCCTGTGGACTGGGAACATGACTCAGGATTGATTCTGAGACCATGTCGCCTGGGTATATGACTGTGGTTTGATTCTGGAAGCCATTGGACTGGGAATATGTCTGATGTTAGATTGTGTAATCCTGTGGCCTGGAAACATGACATCGGTTTGGATTGTGGTACCATGTTGCCTGGGAACATGAAATCGGTTTGATTGTGGAAACCTATGGTCTGGGAATATGACTGAGGTTTGATGGTGGTACCCTATGGCCTGGCAACATGACTGAGGTTTGATTCTGGATCCCTGTGGCCAGGGAACATGACTGAGGCGTGATTTTGGAAACCTGTGGACTGGGAACATGACATCTGTTTAGATTGTGGAATACTGTGCCCTGGGAACCTGACTGAGGCTTGGTTCTGGAACCCTGTGGACTGGGAACATGACTGAGCTTTTATTCTGGAACCCTGTAGCCTTGGAACATAACTGAGGATTGATTCTGGAACCCTGTGGCCGGGGAACATGACATCAGTGGATTCTGGAACCCTGTGGCCTGGGAACATGAGAACGGTTTGATTCTAGAACCCTGTGCTTTGGGAATATGTCTGAGGTTTGATGGTGGAAACCTGTGGCCTGGCAACATGACTGAGGTTTGTTTCTGGAACCCTGTTCCCTGGGAACATGAGTGAGTTTTGCTTCTGGACACCTTCGTCCTGGGAACATGACTGTGGTTTGATTGTGGAACAATGGGTCCTGCAAACATGACTGAGGTTTGATTCTGGATCCATGTGTCCTGGGTATATGACTGAGGTTTGATTCTGGAAATCTGTGGCCTGGGTACTTGACTGAGGTTTGATGGTAGAAATCTGTGGACTGGCAACATGACTGAGGTTTGATTGTAGAACCCTGTGCCCTGGAAACATGACTGCGACCTGATACTTGAAACCCATGGCCTGGGAACTTGACATTGGTTTGATTCTGGAACCCTGTGGCCTGGGAACATGACTGAGGCGAGATTCTGGAATCCTGTGCCCTGGAAACATGACTGTGGCTTGGTACTGGAAACCCATGGCCTAGGAATTTGCCATTGGTTTGATTCTGGAACCCTGTGGCCTGGGAACATGACTGAGGTTTGATTCTGGAACCATGTGTCCTGGGAATATGACTGAGGTTTGATTCTGGAAATCTGTGGCCTGGGAACTTGACTGAGGTTTGATGGCAGAAACCTGTGGACTGGCAACATGACTGAGGTTTGATTGTAGAACCCTCTGCCATGGAAACATGACTGCGGCCTGGTACTGGAAACCCATGGCCTGGGAACTTGACATTGGTTTGATTCTGGAACCCTGTGGCCTGGGAACATGACTGAGGCGTGATTCTGGAAACCTGCGGCCTGGGAACATGACATCTGTTTAGATTGTGGAATACTGTGCCCTGGGAACCTGACTGAAGGCTTGGTTCTGGAATCCTGTGGACTGGGAACATGACTCAGGATTGATTCTGAGACCATGTCGCCTGGGTATATGACTGTGGTTTGATTCTGGAAGCCATTGGACTGGGAATATGTCTGATGTTAGACTGTGTAATCCTGTGGCCTGGAAACATGACATCGGTTTGGATTCTGGTACCATGTTGCCTGGGAACATGAAATCGGTTTGATTGTGGAAACCTATGGTCTGGGAATATGACTGAGGTTTGATGGTGGTACCCTATGGCCTGGCAACATGACTGAGGTTTGATTCTGGATCCCTGTGGCCAGGGAACATGACTGAGGCGTGATTTTGGAAACCTGTGGACTGGGAACATGACATCTGTTTAGATTGTGGAATACTGTGCCCTGGGAACCTGACTGAGGCTTGGTTCTGGAACCCTGTGGACTGGGAACATGACTGAGCTTTTATTCTGGAACCCTGTAGCCTTGGAATAAACTGAGGATTGATTCTGGAACCCTGTGGCCGGGGAACATGACATCAGTGGATTCTGGATCCCTGTGGCCTGGGAATATGAGAACGGTTTGATTCTGGAACCCTGTGCCTTGGGAATATGTCTGAGGTTTGATGGTGGAAACCTGTGGACTGGCAACATGACTGAGGTTTGTTTCTGGAACCCTGTTCCCTGGGAACATGAGTGAGTTTTGCTTCTGGACACCTTTGTCCTGGGAACATGACTGTGGTTTGATTGTGGAACCATGGGTCCTGCAAACATGACTGAGGTTTGATTCTGGATCCATGTGTCCTGGGAATATGACTGAGGTTTGATTCTGGAAATCTGTGGCCTGGGTACTTGACTGAGGTTTGATGGCAGAAATCTGTGGACTGGCAACATGACTGAGGTTTGATTGTAGAACCCTGTGCCCTGGAAACATGACTGCGACCTGATACTTGAAACCCATGGCCTGGGAACTTGACATTGGTTTGATTCTGGAACCCTGTGGCCAGGAACAAGACTGAGGCGTGATTCTGGAATGATGTGGCCTGCGAACATGACATCTGTTTAGATTGTGGAATACTGGGCCCTGGGAACCTGACTGAGGCTTGGTTCTGGAACCCTGTGGACTGGGAACATGACTGGGGTTTTATTCTGGAATCCTGTGGCCTGGGAACATGACATCAGTGGATTCTGGAACCCTGTTGCCTGGGAACTTGAGAACGGTTTGATTCTGGAACCCTGTGTCTTGGGAATATATCTGAGGTTTGATGGTAGAAACCTGTGGCCTGGCAACATGACTGAGGTTTGTTTCTGGAACCCTGTTCCCTGGGAACATGAGTGAGTTTTGCTTCTGGACACCTTTGTCCTGGGAACATGACTGTGGTTTGATCGTGGAATCCTGTGGCCTGCGAACATAACTGAGGTTTGATTCTGGAACCATGTGTCTTGGGAATATGACTGAGCTTTGATTCTGGAAATCTGTGGGCTGGGAACTTGACTGAGGTTTGATGGCAGAAACCTGTGGACTGGCAACATGACTGAGGTTTGATTGTAGAACCCTGTGCCCTGGAAACATGACTGCGACCTGATACTTGAAACCCATGGCCTGGGAACTTGACATTGGTTTGATTCTGGAACCCTGTGGCCTGGAACAAGACTGAGGCGTGATTCTGGAATGCTGTGGCCTGCGAACATGACATCTGTTTAGATTGTGGAATACTGGGCCCTGGGAACCTGACTGAGGCTTGGTTCTGGAACCCTGTGGACTTTGAACATGACTGAGGTTTTATTCTGGAATCCTGTGGCCTGGGAACATGACATCAGTGGATTCTGGAACCCTGTGCCTGGGGAACATGACATCAGTGGATTCTGGAACCCTGTGGCCGGGGAACAGGACATCAGTGGATTCTGGAATCCTGTGGCCTGGGAACATGAGAACGGTTTGATTCTGGAACCCTGTGGCCTGGGAACGTGTCTGAGGTTTCATGGTGGAAACCTGTGGCTTGTCAACATGACTGAGGTTTGTTTCTGGAACCCTGTTCCCTGGGAACATGACTGAGGTTTGATTCTGGACACCTTTGTGCTGGGAACATGACTGTGTTTTGATTGTGGAATCATGGGTTCTGCAAACATGACTGAGGTTTGATTCTGGAACCATGTGTCCTGGGAATATGACTGAGGTTTGATTCTGGAAAAGTGTGGCCTGGGAATATGACTGAGGTTTGATTCTGGAAATCTGTGGCCTGGGTACTTGACTGAGATTTGATGGCAGAAATCTGTGGACTGGCAACATTACTGAGGTTTGATTGTAGAACCCTGTGCCCTGGAAACATGACTGCGACCTGATACTTGAAACCCATGGCCTGGGAACTTGACATTGGTTTGATTCTGGAACCCTGTGGCCAGGAACAAGACTGAGGCGTGATTCTGGAATGCTGTGGCCTGCGAACATGACATCTGTTTAGATTGTGGAATACTGGGCCCTGGGAACCTGACTGAGGCTTGGTTCTGGAGCCCTGTGGACTGGGAACATGACTGAGGTTTTTTCTGGAATCCTGTGGACTGGGAACATGACTCAGGATTGATTCTGAGACCATGTTGCCTGGGTATATGACTGTGGTTTGATTCTGGAAGCCATTGGACTGGGAATATGTCTGATGTTAGACTGTGTAATCCTGTGGCCTGGAAACATGACATCGGTTTGGATTCTGGTACCATGTTGCCTGGGAACATGAAATCGGTTTGATTGTGGAAACCTATGGTCTGGGAATATGACTGAGGTTTGATGGTGGTACCCTATGGCCTGGCAACATGACTGAGGTTTGATTCTGGATCCCTGTGGCCAGGGAACATGACTGAGGCGTGATTTTGGAAACCTGTGGACTGGGAACATGACATCTGTTTAGATTGTGGAATACTGTGCCCTGGGAAGCTGACTGAGGCTTGGTTCTGGAACCCTGTGGACTGGGAACATGACTGAGCTTTTATTCTGGAACCCTGTAGCCTTGGAACATAACTGAGGATTGATTCTGGAACCCTGTGGCCGGGGAACATGACATCAGTGGATTCTGGAACCCTGTGGCCTGGGAATATGAGAACGGATTGATTCTGGAACCCTGTGCCTTGGGAATATGTCTGAGGTTTGATGGTGGAAACCTGTGGCCTGGCAACATGACTGAGGTTTGTTTCTGGAACCCTGTTCCCTGGGAACATGAGTGAGTTTTGCTTCTGGACACCTTTGTCCTGGGAACATGACTGTGGTTTGATTGTGGAACCATGGGTCCTGCAAACATGACTGAGGTTTGATTCTGGAACCATGTGTCCTGGGAATATGACTGAGCTTTGATTCTGGAAATCTGTGGGCTGGGAACTTGACTGAGGTTTGATGGCAGAAACCTGTGGACTGGCAACATGACTGAGGTTTGATTGTAGAACCCTGTGCCCTGGAAACATGACTGCGACCTGATACTTGAAACCCATGGCCTGGGAACTTGACATTGGTTTGATTCTGGAACCCTGTGGCCTGGAACAAGACTGAGGCGTGATTCTGCAATGCTGTGGCCTGCGAACATGACATCTGTTTAGATTGTGGAATACTGGGCCCTGGGAACCTGACTGAGGCTTGGTTCTGGAACCCTGTAGACTGGGAACATGACTGAGGTTTTATTCTGGAATCCTGTGGCCTGGGAACATGACATCAGTGGATTCTGGAACCCTGTGCCCGGGGAACATGACATCAGTGGATTCTGGAACCCTGTGGCCGGGGAACAGGACATCAGTGGATTCTGGAATCCTGTGGCCTGGGAACATGAGAACGGTTTGATTCTGGAACCCTGTGGCCTGGGAACATGTCTGAGGTTTCATGGTGGAAACCTGTGGCTTGTCAACATGACTGAGGTTTGTTTCTGGAACCCTGTTCCCTGGGAACATGACTGAGGTTTGATTCTGGACACCTTTGTGCTGAGAACATGACTGTGTTTTGATTGTGGAATCATGGGTTCTGCAAACATGACTGAGGTTTGATTCTGGAACCATGTGTCCTGGGAATATGACTGAGGTTTGATTCTGGAAATCTGTGGCCTGGGAACTTGACTGAGGTTTGATGGCAGAAACCTGTGGACTGGCAACATGACTGAGGTTTGATTGTAGAACCCTGTGCCCTGGAAAAATGACTGTGGCCTGGTAGTGGAAACCCATGGCCTAGGAATTTGACATTGGTTTGATTCTGGAAACCTGTGGCCTGGGAACATGACTGAGGCGTGATTCTGGAAAAGTGTGGCCTGGGAATATGACTGAGGTTTGATTCTGGAAATCTGTGGCCTGGGTACTTGACTGAGGTTTGATGGCAGAAATCTGTGGACTGGCAGCATTACTGAGGTTTGATTGTAGAACCCTGTGCCCTGGAAACATGACTGCGACCTGATACTTGAAACCCATGGCCTGGGAACTTGACATTGGTTTGATTCTGGAACCCTGTGGCCAGGAACAAGACTGAGGCGTGATTCTGGAATGCTGTGGCCTGCGAACATGACATCTGTTTAGATTGTGGAATACTGGGCCCTGGGAACCTGACTGAGGCTTGGTTCTGGAACCCTGTGGACTGGGAACATGACTGAGGTTTTATTCTGGAATCCTGTGGCCTGGGAACATGACATCAGTGGATTCTGGAACCCTGTTGCCTGGGAACTTGAGAACGGTTTGATTCTGGAACCCTGTGTCTTGGGAATATATCTGAGGTTTGATGGTGGAAACCTGTGGCCTGGCAACATGACTGAGGTTTGTTTCTGGAACCCTGTTCCCTGGGAACATGAGTGAGTTTTGCTTCTGCACACCTTTGTCCTGGGAACATGACTGTGGTTTGATTGTGGAATCCTGTGGCCTGCGAACATGACTGAGGTTTGATTCTGGAACCATGTGTCCTGGGAATATGACTGAGCTTTGATTCTGGAAATCTGTGGCCTGGGCACTTGACTGAGGTTTGATGGCAGAAACCTGTGGACTGGCAACATGACTGAGGTTTGATTGTAGAACCCTGTGCCATGGAAACATGACTGCGGCCTGGTACTGGAAACCCATGGCCTGGGAACTTGACATTGGTTTGATTCTGGAACCCTGTGGCCTGGGAACATGACTGAGGCGTGATTCTGGAAACCTGCGGCCTGGGAACATGACATCTGTTTAGATTGTGGAATAGTGTGCCCTGGGAACCTGACTGAAGGCTTGGTTCTGGAATCCTGTGGACTGGGAACATGACTCAGGATTGATTCTGAGACCATGTCACCTGGGTATATGGCTGTGGTTTGATTCTGGAAGCCATTGGACTGGGAATATGTCTGATGTTAGACTGTGTAATCCTGTGGCCTGGAAACATGACATCGGTTTGGATTCTGGTACCATGTTGCCTGGGAACATGAAATCGGTTTGATTGTGGAAACCTATGGTCTGGGAATATGACTGAGGTTTGATGGTGGTACCCTATGGCCTGGCAACATGACTGAGGTTTGATTCTGGATCCCTGTGGCCAGGGAACATGACTGAGGCGTGATTTTGGAAACCTGTGGACTGGGAACATGACATCTGTTTAGATTGTGGAATACTGTGCCCTGGGAAGCTGACTGAGGCTTGGTTCTGGAACCCTGTGGACTGGGAACATGACTGAGCTTTTATTCTGGAACCCTGTAGCCTTGGAACATAACTGAGGATTGATTCTGGAACCCTGTGGCCTGGGAACATGAGAACGGTTTGATTCTGGAACCCTGTGGCCTGGGAACATGTCTGAGGTTTCATGGTGGAAACCTGTGGCTTGGCAACATGACTGAGGTTTGTTTCTGGAACCCTGTTCCCTGGGAACATGACTGAGGTTTGATTCTGGACACCTTTGTGCTGGGAACATGACTGTGGTTTGATTGTGGAATCATGGGTCCTGCAAACATGACTGAGGTTTGATTCTGGAACCATGTGTCCTGGGAATATGACTGAGGTTTGATTCTGGAAATCTGTGGCCTGGGAACTTGACTGAGGTTTGATGGCAGAAACCTGTGGACTGGCAACATGACTGAGGTTTGATTGTAGAACCCTGTGCCCTGGAAACATGACTGTGGCCTGGTAGTGGAAACCCATGGCCTAGGAATTTGACATTGGTTTGATTCTGGAAACCTGTGGCCTGGGAACATGACTGAGGCGTGATTCTGGAAAAGTGTGGCCTGGGAATATGACTGAGGTTTGATTCTGGAAATCTGTGGCCTGGGTACTTGACTGAGGTTTGACGGCAGAAATCTGTGGACTGGTAACGTGACTGAGGTTTGAGTGTAGAACCCTGTGCCCTGGAAACATGACTGCGACCTGATACTTGAAACCCATGGCCTGGGAACTTGACATTGGTTTGATTCTGGAACCCTGTGGCCAGGAACAAGACTGAGGCGTGATTCTGGAATGCTGTGGCCTGCGAACATGACATCTGTTTAGATTGTGGAATACTGGGCCCTGGGAACCTGACTGAGGCTTGGTTCTGGAACCCTGTGGACTGGGAACATGACTGAGGTTTTTTCTGGAATCCTGTGGACTGGGAACATGACTCAGGATTGATTCTGAGACCATGTCGCCTGGGTATATGACTGTGGTTTGATTCTGGAAGCCATTGGACTGGGAATATGTCTGATGTTAGACTGTGTAATCCTGTGGCCTGGAAACATGACATCGGTTTGGATTCTGGTACCATGTTGCCTGGGAACATGAAATCGGTTTGATTGTGGAAACCTATGGTCTGGGAATATGACTGAGGTTTGATGGTGGTACCCTATGGCCTGGCAACATGACTGAGGTTTGATTCTGGATCCCTGTGGCCAGGGAACATGACTGAGGCGTGATTTTGGAAACCTGTGGACTGGGAACATGACATCTGTTTAGATTGTGGAATACTGGGCCCTGGGAACCTGACTGAGGCTTGGTTCTGGAACCCTGTGGACTGGGAACATGACTGAGCTTTTATTCTGGAACCCTGTAGCCTTGGAACATAACTGAGGATTGATTCTGGAACCCTGTGGCCGGGGAACATGACATCAGTGGATTCTGGATCCCTGTGGCCTGGGAATATGAGAACGGTTTGATTCTGGAACCCTGTGCCTTGGGAATATGTCTGAGGTTTGATGGTGGAAACCTGTGGACTGGCAACATGACTGAGGTTTGTTTCTGGAACCCTGTTCCCTGGGAACATGAGTGAGTTTTGCTTCTGGACACCTTTGTCCTGGGAACATGACTGTGGTTTGATTGTGGAACCATGGGTCCTGCAAACATGACTGAGGTTTGATTCTGGATCCATGTGTCCTGGGAATATGACTGAGGTTTGATTCTGGAAATCTGTGGCCTGGGTACTTGACTGAGGTTTGATGGCAGAAATCTGTGGACTGGCAACATGACTGAGGTTTGATTGTAGAACCCTGTGCCCTGGAAACATGACTGCGACCTGATACTTGAAACCCATGGCCTGGGAACTTGACATTGGTTTGATTCTGGAACCCTGTGGCCAGGAACAAGACTGAGGCGTGATTCTGGAATGCTGTGGCCTGCGAACATGACATCTGTTTAGATTGTGGAATACTGGGCCCTGGGAACCTGACTGAGGCTTGGTTCTGGAACCCTGTAGACTGGGAACATGACTGAGGTTTTATTCTGGAATCCTGTGGCCTGGGAACATGACATCAGTGGATTCTGGAACCCTGTGCCCGGGGAACATGACATCAGTGGATTCTGGAACCCTGTGGCCGGGGAACAGGACATCAGTGGATTCTGGAATCCTGTGGCCTGGGAACATGAGAACGGTTTGATTCTGGAACCCTGTGGCCTGGGAACATGTCTGAGGTTTCATGGTGGAAACCTGTGGCTTGTCAACATGACTGAGGTTTGTTTCTGGAACCCTGTTCCCTGGGAACATGACTGAGGTTTGATTCTGGACACCTTTGTGCTGAGAACATGACTGTGTTTTGATTGTGGAATCATGGGTTCTGCAAACATGACTGAGGTTTGATTCTGGAACCATGTGTCCTGGGAATATGACTGAGGTTTGATTCTGGAAATCTGTGGCCTGGGAACTTGACTGAGGTTTGATGGCAGAAACCTGTGGACTGGCAACATGACTGAGGTTTGATTGTAGAACCCTGTGCCCTGGAAAAATGACTGTGGCCTGGTAGTGGAAACCCATGGCCTAGGAATTTGACATTGGTTTGATTCTGGAAACCTGTGGCCTGGGAACATGACTGAGGCGTGATTCTGGAAAAGTGTGGCCTGGGAATATGACTGAGGTTTGATTCTGGAAATCTGTGGCCTGGGTACTTGACTGAGGTTTGATGGCAGAAATCTGTGGACTGGCAGCATTACTGAGGTTTGATTGTAGAACCCTGTGCCCTGGAAACATGACTGCGACCTGATACTTGAAACCCATGGCCTGGGAACTTGACATTGGTTTGATTCTGGAACCCTGTGGCCAGGAACAAGACTGAGGCGTGATTCTGGAATGCTGTGGCCTGCGAACATGACATCTGTTTAGATTGTGGAATACTGGGCCCTGGGAACCTGACTGAGGCTTGGTTCTGGAACCCTGTGGACTGGGAACATGACTGAGGTTTTATTCTGGAATCCTGTGGCCTGGGAACATGACATCAGTGGATTCTGGAACCCTGTTGCCTGGGAACTTGAGAACGGTTTGATTCTGGAACCCTGTGTCTTGGGAATATATCTGAGGTTTGATGGTGGAAACCTGTGGCCTGGCAACATGACTGAGGTTTGTTTCTGGAACCCTGTTCCCTGGGAACATGAGTGAGTTTTGCTTCTGCACACCTTTGTCCTGGGAACATGACTGTGGTTTGATTGTGGAATCCTGTGGCCTGCGAACATGACTGAGGTTTGATTCTGGAACCATGTGTCCTGGGAATATGACTGAGCTTTGATTCTGGAAATCTGTGGCCTGGGAACTTGACTGAGGTTTGATGGCAGAAACCTGTGGACTGGCAACATGACTGAGGTTTGATTGTAGAACCCTGTGCCATGGAAACATGACTGCGGCCTGGTACTGGAAACCCATGGCCTGGGAACTTGACATTGGTTTGATTCTGGAACCCTGTGGCCTGGGAACATGACTGAGGCGTGATTCTGGAAACCTGCGGCCTGGGAACATGACATCTGTTTAGATTGTGGAATAGTGTGCCCTGGGAACCTGACTGAAGGCTTGGTTCTGGAATCCTGTGGACTGGGAACATGACTCAGGATTGATTCTGAGACCATGTCACCTGGGTATATGGCTGTGGTTTGATTCTGGAAGCCATTGGACTGGGAATATGTCTGATGTTAGACTGTGTAATCCTGTGGCCTGGAAACATGACATCGGTTTGGATTCTGGTACCATGTTGCCTGGGAACATGAAATCGGTTTGATTGTGGAAACCTATGGTCTGGGAATATGACTGAGGTTTGATGGTGGTACCCTATGGCCTGGCAACATGACTGAGGTTTGATTCTGGATCCCTGTGGCCAGGGAACATGACTGAGGCGTGATTTTGGAAACCTGTGGACTGGGAACATGACATCTGTTTAGATTGTGGAATACTGTGCCCTGGGAAGCTGACTGAGGCTTGGTTCTGGAACCCTGTGGACTGGGAACATGACTGAGCTTTTATTCTGGAACCCTGTAGCCTTGGAACATAACTGAGGATTGATTCTGGAACCCTGTGGCCTGGGAACATGAGAACGGTTTGATTCTGGAACCCTGTGGCCTGGGAACATGTCTGAGGTTTCATGGTGGAAACCTGTGGCTTGGCAACATGACTGAGGTTTGTTTCTGGAACCCTGTTCCCTGGGAACATGACTGAGGTTTGATTCTGGACACCTTTGTGCTGGGAACATGACTGTGGTTTGATTGTGGAATCATGGGTCCTGCAAACATGACTGAGGTTTGATTCTGGAACCATGTGTCCTGGGAATATGACTGAGGTTTGATTCTGGAAATCTGTGGCCTGGGAACTTGACTGAGGTTTGATGGCAGAAACCTGTGGACTGGCAACATGACTGAGGTTTGATTGTAGAACCCTGTGCCCTGGAAACATGACTGTGGCCTGGTAGTGGAAACCCATGGCCTAGGAATTTGACATTGGTTTGATTCTGGAAACCTGTGGCCTGGGAACATGACTGAGGCGTGATTCTGGAAAAGTGTGGCCTGGGAATATGACTGAGGTTTGATTCTGGAAATCTGTGGCCTGGGTACTTGACTGAGGTTTGACGGCAGAAATCTGTGGACTGGTAACGTGACTGAGGTTTGAGTGTAGAACCCTGTGCCCTGGAAACATGACTGCGACCTGATACTTGAAACCCATGGCCTGGGAACTTGACATTGGTTTGATTCTGGAACCCTGTGGCCAGGAACAAGACTGAGGCGTGATTCTGGAATGCTGTGGCCTGCGAACATGACATCTGTTTAGATTGTGGAATACTGGGCCCTGGGAACCTGACTGAGGCTTGGTTCTGGAACCCTGTGGACTGGGAACATGACTGAGGTTTTTTCTGGAATCCTGTGGACTGGGAACATGACTCAGGATTGATTCTGAGACCATGTCGCCTGGGTATATGACTGTGGTTTGATTCTGGAAGCCATTGGACTGGGAATATGTCTGATGTTAGACTGTGTAATCCTGTGGCCTGGAAACATGACATCGGTTTGGATTCTGGTACCATGTTGCCTGGGAACATGAAATCGGTTTGATTGTGGAAACCTATGGTCTGGGAATATGACTGAGGTTTGATGGTGGTACCCTATGGCCTGGCAACATGACTGAGGTTTGATTCTGGATCCCTGTGGCCAGGGAACATGACTGAGGCGTGATTTTGGAAACCTGTGGACTGGGAACATGACATCTGTTTAGATTGTGGAATACTGGGCCCTGGGAACCTGACTGAGGCTTGGTTCTGGAACCCTGTGGACTGGGAACATGACTGAGCTTTTATTCTGGAACCCTGTAGCCTTGGAACATAACTGAGGATTGATTCTGGAACCCTGTGGCCGGGGAACATGACATCAGTGGATTCTGGATCCCTGTGGCCTGGGAATATGAGAACGGTTTGATTCTGGAACCCTGTGCCTTGGGAATATGTCTGAGGTTTGATGGTGGAAACCTGTGGACTGGCAACATGACTGAGGTTTGTTTCTGGAACCCTGTTCCCTGGGAACATGAGTGAGTTTTGCTTCTGGACACCTTTGTCCTGGGAACATGACTGTGGTTTGATTGTGGAACCATGGGTCCTGCAAACATGACTGAGGTTTGATTCTGGATCCATGTGTCCTGGGAATATGACTGAGGTTTGATTCTGGTAATCTGTGGCCTGTGTACTTGACTGAGGTTTGATGGCAGAAATCTGTGGACTGGCAACATGACTGAGGTTTGATTGTAGAACCCTGTGCCCTGGAAACATGACTGCGACCTGATACTTGAAACCCATGGCCTGGGAACTTGACATTGGTTTGATTCTGGAACCCTGTGGCCAGGAACAAGACTGAGGCGTGATTCTGGAATGCTGTGGCCTGCGAACATGACATCTGTTTAGATTGTGGAATACTGGGCCCTGGGAACCTGACTGAGGCTTGGTGCTGGAACCCTGTGGACTGGGAACATGACTGAGGTTTTTTCTGGAATCCTGTGGACTGGGAACATGACTCAGGATTGATTCTGAGACCATGTCGCCTGGGTATATGACTGTGGTTTGATTCTGGAAGCCATTGGACTGGGAATATGTCTGATGTTAGACTGTGTAATCCTGTGGCCTGGAAACATGACATCGGTTTGGATTCTGGTACCATGTTGCCTGGGAACATGAAATCGGTTTGATTGTGGAAACCTATGGTCTGGGAATATGACTGAGGTTTGATGGTGGTACCCTATGGCCTGGCAACATGACTGAGGTTTGATTCTGGATCCCTGTGGCCAGGGAACATGACTGAGGCGTGATTTTGGAAACCTGTGGACTGGGAACATGACATCTGTTTAGATTGTGGAATACTGTGCCCTGGGAAGCTGACTGAGGCTTGGTTCTGGAACCCTGTGGACTGGGAACATGACTGAGCTTTTATTCTGGAACCCTGTAGCCTTGGAACATAACTGAGGATTGATTCTGGAACCCTGTGGCCGGGGAACATGACATCAGTGGATTCTGGAACCCTGTGGCCTGGGAATATGAGAACGGTTTGATTCTGGAACCCTGTGCCTTGGGAATATGTCTGAGGTTTGATGGTGGAAACCTGTGGCCTGGCAACATGACTGAGGTTTGTTTCTGGAACCCTGTTCCCTGGGAACATGAGTGAGTTTTGCTTCTGGACACCTTTGTCCTGGGAACATGACTGTGGTTTGATTGTGGAACCATGGGTCCTGCAAACATGACTGAGGTTTGATTCTGGAACCATGTGTCCTGGGAATATGACTGAGGTTTGATTCTGGAAATCTGTGGCCTGGGAACTTGACTGAGGTTTGATGGCAGAAACCTGTGGACTGGCAACATGACTGAGGTTTGATTGTAGAACCCTGTGCCCTGGAAACATGACTGCGACCTGATACTTGAAACCCATGGCCTGGGAACTTGACATTGGTTTGATTCTGGAACCCTGTGGCCTGGAACAAGACTGAGGCGTGATTCTGGAATGCTGTGGCCTGCGAACATGACATCTGTTTAGATTGTGGAATACTGGGCCCTGGGAACCTGACTGAGGCTTGGTTCTGGAACCCTGTGGACTGGGAACATGACTGAGGTTTTATTCTGGAATACTGTGGCCTGGGAACATGACATCAGTGGATTCTGGAACTCTGTGCCCGGGGAACATGACATCAGTGGATTCTGGAATCCTGTGGCCTGGGAACATGACATCAGTGGATTCTGGAACCCTGTTGCCTGGGAACTTGAGAACGGTTTGATTCTGGAACCCTGTGTCTTGGGAATATATCTGAGGTTTGATGGTGGAAACCTGTGGCCTGGCAACATGACTGAGGTTTGTTTCTGGAACCCTGTTCCCTGGGAACATGAGTGAGTTTTGCTTCTGGACACCTTTGTCCTGGGAAAATGACTGTGGTTTGATCGTGGAATCCTGTGGCCTGCGAACATGCCTGAGGTTTGATTCTGGAACCATTTGTCCTGGGAATATGACTGAGCTTTGATTCTGGAAATCTGTGGCCTGGGCACTTGACTGAGGTTTGATGGCAGAAACCTGTGGACTGGCAACATGACTGAGGTTTGATTGTAGAACCCTGTGCCCTGGAAACGTGACTGTGGCCTGGTAGTGGAAACCCATGGCCTAGGAATTTGACATTGGTTTGATTCTGGAAACCTGTGGCCTGGGAACAAGACTGAGGCGTGATTCTGGAATGCTGTGGCCTGCGAACATGACATCTGTTTAGATTGTGGAATACTGGGCCCTGGGAACCTGACTGAGGCTTGGTTCTGGAACCCTGTGGACTGGGAACATGACTGAGGTTTTATTCTGGAATCCTGTGGCCTGGGAACATGACATCAGTGGATTCTGGAACCCTGTGCCCGGGGAACATGACATGAGTGGATTCTGGAACCCTGTGTCCGGGGAACAGGACATCAGTGGATTCTGGAATCCTGTGGCCTGGGAACATGAGAACGGTTTGATTCTGGAACCCTGTGGCCTGGGAACATGTCTGAGGTTTCATGGTGGAAACCTGTGGCTTGGCAACATGACTGAGGTTTGTTTCTGGAACCCTGTTCCCTGGGAACATGACTGAGGTTTGATTCTTGACACCTTTGTGCTGGGAACATGACTGTGTTTTGATTGTGGAATCATGGGTCCTGCAAACATGACTGAGGTTTGATTCTGGAACCATGTGTCCTGGGAGTATGACTGAGGTTTGATTCTGGAAATCTGTGGCCTGGGCACTTGACTGAGGTTTGACGGCAGAAACCTGTGGACTGGCAACATGACTGAGGTTTGATTGTAGAACCCTGTGCCCTGGAAACATGACGTGGCCTGGTAGTGGAAACCCATGGCCTAGGAATTTGACATTGGTTTGATTCTGGAAACCTGTGGCCTGGGAACATGACTGAGGCGTGATTCTGGAAAAGTGTGGCCTGGGAATATGACTGAGGTTTGATTCTGGAAATCTGTGGCCTGGGTACTTGACTGAGGTTTGATGGCAGAAATCTGTGGACTGGCAACATGACTGAGGTTTGATTGTAGAACCCTGTGCCCTGGAAACATGACTGCGACCTGATACTTGAAACCCATGGCCTGGGAACCTGACATTGGTTTGATTCTGGAACCCTGTGGCCAGGAACAAGACTGAGGCGTGATTCTGGAAGGCTGTGGCCTGCGAACATGACATCTGTTTAGATTGTGGAATACTGGGCCCTGGGAACCTGACTGAGGCTTGGTTCTGGAACCCTGTGGACTGGGAACATGACTGAGCTTTTATTCTGGAACCCTGTAGCCTTGGAACATAACTGAGGATTGATTCTGGAACCCTGTGGCCGGGGAACATGACATCAGTGGATTCTGGAACCCTGTGGCCTGGGAACATGAGAACGGTTTGATTCTGGAACCCTGTGCCTTGGGAATATATCTGAGGTTTGATGGTGGAAATCTGTGGCCTGGCAACATGACTGATGTTTGTTTCTGGAACCCTGTTCCCTGGGAACATGAGTGAGTTTTGCTTCTGGACACCTTTGTCCTGGGAACATGACTGTGGTTTGATTGTGGAACCATGAGTCCTGCAAACATGACTCAGGTATGATTCTGGATCCATGTGTCCTGGGAATATGACTGAGGTTTGATTCTGGAAATCTGTGGCCTGGGAACTTGACTGAGGTTTGATGGCAGAAACCTGTGGACTGGCAACATGACTGAGGTTTGATTGTAGAACCCTGTGCCCTGGAAACATGACTGCGACCTGATACTTGAAACCCATGGCCTGGGAACTTGACATTGGTTTGATTCTGGAACCCTGTGGCCTGGAACAAGACTGAGGCGTGATTCTGGAATGCTGTGGCCTGCGAACATGACATCTGTTTAGATTGTGGAATACTGGGCCCTGGGAAACTGACTGAGGCTTGGTTCTGGAACCCTGTGGACTGGGAACATGACTGAGGTTTTATTCTGGAATCCTGTGGCCTGGGAACATGACATCAGTGGATTCTGGAACCCTGTGGCCGGGGAACATGACACCAGTGGATTCTGGAACCCTGTGGCCGGGGCACAGGACATCAGTGGATTCTGGAACCCTGTGGCCTGGGAAGATGACTGAGGTGTGATTCTGGAAACCTGCGGCCTGGGAACATGATATCTGTTTAGATTGTGGAATACTGTGCCCTGGGAACCTGACTGAAGGCTTGGTTCTGGAATCCTGTGGACTGGGAACATGACTCAGGATTGATTCTGAGACCATGTCGCCTGGGTATATGACTGTGGTTTGATTCTGGAAGCCATTGGACTGGGAATATGTCTGATGTTAGATTGTGTAATCCTGTGGCCTGGAAACATGACATCGGTTTGGATTGTGGTACCATGTTGCCTGGGAACATGAAATCGGTTTGATTGTGGAAACCTATGGTCTGGGAATATGACTGAGGTTTGATGGTGGTACCCTATGGCCTGGCAACATGACTGAGGTTTGATTCTGGATCCCTGTGGCCAGGGAACATGACTGAGGCGTGATTTTGGAAACCTGTGGACTGGGAACATGACATCTGTTTAGATTGTGGAATACTGTGCCCTGGGAACCTGACTGAGGCTTGGTTCTGGAACCCTGTGGACTGGGAACATGACTGAGCTTTTATTCTGGAACCCTGTAGCCTTGGAACATAACTGAGGATTGATTCTGGAACCCTGTGGCCGGGGAACATGACATCAGTGGATTCTGGAACCCTGTGGCCTGGGAACATGAGAACGGTTTGATTCTAGAACCCTGTGCTTTGGGAATATGTCTGAGGTTTGATGGTGGAAACCTGTGGCCTGGCAACATGACTGAGGTTTGTTTCTGGAACCCTGTTCCCTGGGAACATGAGTGAGTTTTGCTTCTGGACACCTTCGTCCTGGGAACATGACTGTGGTTTGATTGTGGAACAATGGGTCCTGCAAACATGACTGAGGTTTGATTCTGGATCCATGTGTCCTGGGAATATGACTGAGGTTTGATTCTGGAAATCTGTGGCCTGGGTACTTGACTGAGGTTTGATGGTAGAAATCTGTGGACTGGCAACATGACTGAGGTTTGATTGTAGAACCCTGTGCCCTGGAAACATGACTGCGACCTGATACTTGAAACCCATGGCCTGGGAACTTGACATTGGTTTGATTCTGGAACCCTGTGGCCTGGGAACATGACTGAGGCGAGATTCTGGAATCCTGTGCCCTGGAAACATGACTGTGGCTTGGTACTGGAAACCCATGGCCTAGGAATTTGCCATTGGTTTGATTCTGGAACCCTGTGGCCTGGGAACATGACTGAGGTTTGATTCTGGAACCATGTGTCCTGGGAATATGACTGAGGTTTGATTCTGGAAATCTGTGGCCTGGGAACTTGACTGAGGTTTGATGGCAGAAACCTGTGGACTGGCAACATGACTGAGGTTTGATTGTAGAACCCTCTGCCATGGAAACATGACTGCGGCCTGGTACTGGAAACCCATGGCCTGGGAACTTGACATTGGTTTGATTCTGGAACCCTGTGGCCTGGGAACATGACTGAGGCGTGATTCTGGAAACCTGCGGCCTGGGAACATGACATCTGTTTAGATTGTGGAATACTGTGCCCTGGGAACCTGACTGAAGGCTTGGTTCTGGAATCCTGTGGACTGGGAACATGACTCAGGATTGATTCTGAGACCATGTCGCCTGGGTATATGACTGTGGTTTGATTCTGGAAGCCATTGGACTGGGAATATGTCTGATGTTAGACTGTGTAATCCTGTGGCCTGGAAACATGACATCGGTTTGGATTCTGGTACCATGTTGCCTGGGAACATGAAATCGGTTTGATTGTGGAAACCTATGGTCTGGGAATATGACTGAGGTTTGATGGTGGTACCCTATGGCCTGGCAACATGACTGAGGTTTGATTCTGGATCCCTGTGGCCAGGGAACATGACTGAGGCGTGATTTTGGAAACCTGTGGACTGGGAACATGACATCTGTTTAGATTGTGGAATACTGTGCCCTGGGAACCTGACTGAGGCTTGGTTCTGGAACCCTGTGGACTGGGAACATGACTGAGCTTTTATTCTGGAACCCTGTAGCCTTGGAATAAACTGAGGATTGATTCTGGAACCCTGTGGCCGGGGAACATGACATCAGTGGATTCTGGATCCCTGTGGCCTGGGAATATGAGAACGGTTTGATTCTGGAACCCTGTGCCTTGGGAATATGTCTGAGGTTTGATGGTGGAAACCTGTGGACTGGCAACATGACTGAGGTTTGTTTCTGGAACCCTGTTCCCTGGGAACATGAGTGAGTTTTGCTTCTGGACACCTTTGTCCTGGGAACATGACTGTGGTTTGATTGTGGAACCATGGGTCCTGCAAACATGACTGAGGTTTGATTCTGGATCCATGTGTCCTGGGAATATGACTGAGGTTTGATTCTGGAAATCTGTGGCCTGGGTACTTGACTGAGGTTTGATGGCAGAAATCTGTGGACTGGCAACATGACTGAGGTTTGATTGTAGAACCCTGTGCCCTGGAAACATGACTGCGACCTGATACTTGAAACCCATGGCCTGGGAACTTGACATTGGTTTGATTCTGGAACCCTGTGGCCAGGAACAAGACTGAGGCGTGATTCTGGAATGATGTGGCCTGCGAACATGACATCTGTTTAGATTGTGGAATACTGGGCCCTGGGAACCTGACTGAGGCTTGGTTCTGGAACCCTGTGGACTGGGAACATGACTGGGGTTTTATTCTGGAATCCTGTGGCCTGGGAACATGACATCAGTGGATTCTGGAACCCTGTTGCCTGGGAACTTGAGAACGGTTTGATTCTGGAACCCTGTGTCTTGGGAATATATCTGAGGTTTGATGGTAGAAACCTGTGGCCTGGCAACATGACTGAGGTTTGTTTCTGGAACCCTGTTCCCTGGGAACATGAGTGAGTTTTGCTTCTGGACACCTTTGTCCTGGGAACATGACTGTGGTTTGATCGTGGAATCCTGTGGCCTGCGAACATAACTGAGGTTTGATTCTGGAACCATGTGTCTTGGGAATATGACTGAGCTTTGATTCTGGAAATCTGTGGGCTGGGAACTTGACTGAGGTTTGATGGCAGAAACCTGTGGACTGGCAACATGACTGAGGTTTGATTGTAGAACCCTGTGCCCTGGAAACATGACTGCGACCTGATACTTGAAACCCATGGCCTGGGAACTTGACATTGGTTTGATTCTGGAACCCTGTGGCCTGGAACAAGACTGAGGCGTGATTCTGGAATGCTGTGGCCTGCGAACATGACATCTGTTTAGATTGTGGAATACTGGGCCCTGGGAACCTGACTGAGGCTTGGTTCTGGAACCCTGTGGACTTTGAACATGACTGAGGTTTTATTCTGGAATCCTGTGGCCTGGGAACATGACATCAGTGGATTCTGGAACCCTGTGCCTGGGGAACATGACATCAGTGGATTCTGGAACCCTGTGGCCGGGGAACAGGACATCAGTGGATTCTGGAATCCTGTGGCCTGGGAACATGAGAACGGTTTGATTCTGGAACCCTGTGGCCTGGGAACGTGTCTGAGGTTTCATGGTGGAAACCTGTGGCTTGTCAACATGACTGAGGTTTGTTTCTGGAACCCTGTTCCCTGGGAACATGACTGAGGTTTGATTCTGGACACCTTTGTGCTGGGAACATGACTGTGTTTTGATTGTGGAATCATGGGTTCTGCAAACATGACTGAGGTTTGATTCTGGAACCATGTGTCCTGGGAATATGACTGAGGTTTGATTCTGGAAAAGTGTGGCCTGGGAATATGACTGAGGTTTGATTCTGGAAATCTGTGGCCTGGGTACTTGACTGAGATTTGATGGCAGAAATCTGTGGACTGGCAACATTACTGAGGTTTGATTGTAGAACCCTGTGCCCTGGAAACATGACTGCGACCTGATACTTGAAACCCATGGCCTGGGAACTTGACATTGGTTTGATTCTGGAACCCTGTGGCCAGGAACAAGACTGAGGCGTGATTCTGGAATGCTGTGGCCTGCGAACATGACATCTGTTTAGATTGTGGAATACTGGGCCCTGGGAACCTGACTGAGGCTTGGTTCTGGAGCCCTGTGGACTGGGAACATGACTGAGGTTTTTTCTGGAATCCTGTGGACTGGGAACATGACTCAGGATTGATTCTGAGACCATGTTGCCTGGGTATATGACTGTGGTTTGATTCTGGAAGCCATTGGACTGGGAATATGTCTGATGTTAGACTGTGTAATCCTGTGGCCTGGAAACATGACATCGGTTTGGATTCTGGTACCATGTTGCCTGGGAACATGAAATCGGTTTGATTGTGGAAACCTATGGTCTGGGAATATGACTGAGGTTTGATGGTGGTACCCTATGGCCTGGCAACATGACTGAGGTTTGATTCTGGATCCCTGTGGCCAGGGAACATGACTGAGGCGTGATTTTGGAAACCTGTGGACTGGGAACATGACATCTGTTTAGATTGTGGAATACTGTGCCCTGGGAAGCTGACTGAGGCTTGGTTCTGGAACCCTGTGGACTGGGAACATGACTGAGCTTTTATTCTGGAACCCTGTAGCCTTGGAACATAACTGAGGATTGATTCTGGAACCCTGTGGCCGGGGAACATGACATCAGTGGATTCTGGAACCCTGTGGCCTGGGAATATGAGAACGGATTGATTCTGGAACCCTGTGCCTTGGGAATATGTCTGAGGTTTGATGGTGGAAACCTGTGGCCTGGCAACATGACTGAGGTTTGTTTCTGGAACCCTGTTCCCTGGGAACATGAGTGAGTTTTGCTTCTGGACACCTTTGTCCTGGGAACATGACTGTGGTTTGATTGTGGAACCATGGGTCCTGCAAACATGACTGAGGTTTGATTCTGGAACCATGTGTCCTGGGAATATGACTGAGCTTTGATTCTGGAAATCTGTGGGCTGGGAACTTGACTGAGGTTTGATGGCAGAAACCTGTGGACTGGCAACATGACTGAGGTTTGATTGTAGAACCCTGTGCCCTGGAAACATGACTGCGACCTGATACTTGAAACCCATGGCCTGGGAACTTGACATTGGTTTGATTCTGGAACCCTGTGGCCTGGAACAAGACTGAGGCGTGATTCTGCAATGCTGTGGCCTGCGAACATGACATCTGTTTAGATTGTGGAATACTGGGCCCTGGGAACCTGACTGAGGCTTGGTTCTGGAACCCTGTAGACTGGGAACATGACTGAGGTTTTATTCTGGAATCCTGTGGCCTGGGAACATGACATCAGTGGATTCTGGAACCCTGTGCCCGGGGAACATGACATCAGTGGATTCTGGAACCCTGTGGCCGGGGAACAGGACATCAGTGGATTCTGGAATCCTGTGGCCTGGGAACATGAGAACGGTTTGATTCTGGAACCCTGTGGCCTGGGAACATGTCTGAGGTTTCATGGTGGAAACCTGTGGCTTGTCAACATGACTGAGGTTTGTTTCTGGAACCCTGTTCCCTGGGAACATGACTGAGGTTTGATTCTGGACACCTTTGTGCTGAGAACATGACTGTGGTTTGATTGTGGAATCATGGGTTCTGCAAACATGACTGAGGTTTGATTCTGGAACCATGTGTCCTGGGAATATGACTGAGGTTTGATTCTGGAAATCTGTGGCCTGGGAACTTGACTGAGGTTTGATGGCAGAAACCTGTGGACTGGCAACATGACTGAGGTTTGATTGTAGAACCCTGTGCCCTGGAAAAATGACTGTGGCCTGGTAGTGGAAACCCATGGCCTAGGAATTTGACATTGGTTTGATTCTGGAAACCTGTGGCCTGGGAACATGACTGAGGCGTGATTCTGGAAAAGTGTGGCCTGGGAATATGACTGAGGTTTGATTCTGGAAATCTGTGGCCTGGGTACTTGACTGAGGTTTGATGGCAGAAATCTGTGGACTGGCAGCATTACTGAGGTTTGATTGTAGAACCCTGTGCCCTGGAAACATGACTGCGACCTGATACTTGAAACCCATGGCCTGGGAACTTGACATTGGTTTGATTCTGGAACCCTGTGGCCAGGAACAAGACTGAGGCGTGATTCTGGAATGCTGTGGCCTGCGAACATGACATCTGTTTAGATTGTGGAATACTGGGCCCTGGGAACCTGACTGAGGCTTGGTTCTGGAACCCTGTGGACTGGGAACATGACTGAGGTTTTATTCTGGAATCCTGTGGCCTGGGAACATGACATCAGTGGATTCTGGAACCCTGTTGCCTGGGAACTTGAGAACGGTTTGATTCTGGAACCCTGTGTCTTGGGAATATATCTGAGGTTTGATGGTGGAAACCTGTGGCCTGGCAACATGACTGAGGTTTGTTTCTGGAACCCTGTTCCCTGGGAACATGAGTGAGTTTTGCTTCTGCACACCTTTGTCCTGGGAACATGACTGTGGTTTGATTGTGGAATCCTGTGGCCTGCGAACATGACTGAGGTTTGATTCTGGAACCATGTGTCCTGGGAATATGACTGAGCTTTGATTCTGGAAATCTGTGGCCTGGGCACTTGACTGAGGTTTGATGGCAGAAACCTGTGGACTGGCAACATGACTGAGGTTTGATTGTAGAACCCTGTGCCATGGAAACATGACTGCGGCCTGGTACTGGAAACCCATGGCCTGGGAACTTGACATTGGTTTGATTCTGGAACCCTGTGGCCTGGGAACATGACTGAGGCGTGATTCTGGAAACCTGCGGCCTGGGAACATGACATCTGTTTAGATTGTGGAATAGTGTGCCCTGGGAACCTGACTGAAGGCTTGGTTCTGGAATCCTGTGGACTGGGAACATGACTCAGGATTGATTCTGAGACCATGTCACCTGGGTATATGGCTGTGGTTTGATTCTGGAAGCCATTGGACTGGGAATATGTCTGATGTTAGACTGTGTAATCCTGTGGCCTGGAAACATGACATCGGTTTGGATTCTGGTACCATGTTGCCTGGGAACATGAAATCGGTTTGATTGTGGAAACCTATGGTCTGGGAATATGACTGAGGTTTGATGGTGGTACCCTATGGCCTGGCAACATGACTGAGGTTTGATTCTGGATCCCTGTGGCCAGGGAACATGACTGAGGCGTGATTTTGGAAACCTGTGGACTGGGAACATGACATCTGTTTAGATTGTGGAATACTGTGCCCTGGGAAGCTGACTGAGGCTTGGTTCTGGAACCCTGTGGACTGGGAACATGACTGAGCTTTTATTCTGGAACCCTGTAGCCTTGGAACATAACTGAGGATTGATTCTGGAACCCTGTGGCCTGGGAACATGAGAACGGTTTGATTCTGGAACCCTGTGGCCTGGGAACATGTCTGAGGTTTCATGGTGGAAACCTGTGGCTTGGCAACATGACTGAGGTTTGTTTCTGGAACCCTGTTCCCTGGGAACATGACTGAGGTTTGATTCTGGACACCTTTGTGCTGGGAACATGACTGTGGTTTGATTGTGGAATCATGGGTCCTGCAAACATGACTGAGGTTTGATTCTGGAACCATGTGTCCTGGGAATATGACTGAGGTTTGATTCTGGAAATCTGTGGCCTGGGAACTTGACTGAGGTTTGATGGCAGAAACCTGTGGACTGGCAACATGACTGAGGTTTGATTGTAGAACCCTGTGCCCTGGAAACATGACTGTGGCCTGGTAGTGGAAACCCATGGCCTAGGAATTTGACATTGGTTTGATTCTGGAAACCTGTGGCCTGGGAACATGACTGAGGCGTGATTCTGGAAAAGTGTGGCCTGGGAATATGACTGAGGTTTGATTCTGGAAATCTGTGGCCTGGGTACTTGACTGAGGTTTGACGGCAGAAATCTGTGGACTGGTAACGTGACTGAGGTTTGAGTGTAGAACCCTGTGCCCTGGAAACATGACTGCGACCTGATACTTGAAACCCATGGCCTGGGAACTTGACATTGGTTTGATTCTGGAACCCTGTGGCCAGGAACAAGACTGAGGCGTGATTCTGGAATGCTGTGGCCTGCGAACATGACATCTGTTTAGATTGTGGAATACTGGGCCCTGGGAACCTGACTGAGGCTTGGTTCTGGAACCCTGTGGACTGGGAACATGACTGAGGTTTTTTCTGGAATCCTGTGGACTGGGAACATGACTCAGGATTGATTCTGAGACCATGTCGCCTGGGTATATGACTGTGGTTTGATTCTGGAAGCCATTGGACTGGGAATATGTCTGATGTTAGACTGTGTAATCCTGTGGCCTGGAAACATGACATCGGTTTGGATTCTGGTACCATGTTGCCTGGGAACATGAAATCGGTTTGATTGTGGAAACCTATGGTCTGGGAATATGACTGAGGTTTGATGGTGGTACCCTATGGCCTGGCAACATGACTGAGGTTTGATTCTGGATCCCTGTGGCCAGGGAACATGACTGAGGCGTGATTTTGGAAACCTGTGGACTGGGAACATGACATCTGTTTAGATTGTGGAATACTGGGCCCTGGGAACCTGACTGAGGCTTGGTTCTGGAACCCTGTGGACTGGGAACATGACTGAGCTTTTATTCTGGAACCCTGTAGCCTTGGAACATAACTGAGGATTGATTCTGGAACCCTGTGGCCGGGGAACATGACATCAGTGGATTCTGGATCCCTGTGGCCTGGGAATATGAGAACGGTTTGATTCTGGAACCCTGTGCCTTGGGAATATGTCTGAGGTTTGATGGTGGAAACCTGTGGACTGGCAACATGACTGAGGTTTGTTTCTGGAACCCTGTTCCCTGGGAACATGAGTGAGTTTTGCTTCTGGACACCTTTGTCCTGGGAACATGACTGTGGTTTGATTGTGGAACCATGGGTCCTGCAAACATGACTGAGGTTTGATTCTGGATCCATGTGTCCTGGGAATATGACTGAGGTTTGATTCTGGAAATCTGTGGCCTGGGTACTTGACTGAGGTTTGATGGCAGAAATCTGTGGACTGGCAACATGACTGAGGTTTGATTGTAGAACCCTGTGCCCTGGAAACATGACTGCGACCTGATACTTGAAACCCATGGCCTGGGAACTTGACATTGGTTTGATTCTGGAACCCTGTGGCCAGGAACAAGACTGAGGCGTGATTCTGGAATGCTGTGGCCTGCGAACATGACATCTGTTTAGATTGTGGAATACTGGGCCCTGGGAACCTGACTGAGGCTTGGTTCTGGAACCCTGTAGACTGGGAACATGACTGAGGTTTTATTCTGGAATCCTGTGGCCTGGGAACATGACATCAGTGGATTCTGGAACCCTGTGCCCGGGGAACATGACATCAGTGGATTCTGGAACCCTGTGGCCGGGGAACAGGACATCAGTGGATTCTGGAATCCTGTGGCCTGGGAACATGAGAACGGTTTGATTCTGGAACCCTGTGGCCTGGGAACATGTCTGAGGTTTCATGGTGGAAACCTGTGGCTTGTCAACATGACTGAGGTTTGTTTCTGGAACCCTGTTCCCTGGGAACATGACTGAGGTTTGATTCTGGACACCTTTGTGCTGAGAACATGACTGTGTTTTGATTGTGGAATCATGGGTTCTGCAAACATGACTGAGGTTTGATTCTGGAACCATGTGTCCTGGGAATATGACTGAGGTTTGATTCTGGAAATCTGTGGCCTGGGAACTTGACTGAGGTTTGATGGCAGAAACCTGTGGACTGGCAACATGACTGAGGTTTGATTGTAGAACCCTGTGCCCTGGAAAAATGACTGTGGCCTGGTAGTGGAAACCCATGGCCTAGGAATTTGACATTGGTTTGATTCTGGAAACCTGTGGCCTGGGAACATGACTGAGGCGTGATTCTGGAAAAGTGTGGCCTGGGAATATGACTGAGGTTTGATTCTGGAAATCTGTGGCCTGGGTACTTGACTGAGGTTTGATGGCAGAAATCTGTGGACTGGCAGCATTACTGAGGTTTGATTGTAGAACCCTGTGCCCTGGAAACATGACTGCGACCTGATACTTGAAACCCATGGCCTGGGAACTTGACATTGGTTTGATTCTGGAACCCTGTGGCCAGGAACAAGACTGAGGCGTGATTCTGGAATGCTGTGGCCTGCGAACATGACATCTGTTTAGATTGTGGAATACTGGGCCCTGGGAACCTGACTGAGGCTTGGTTCTGGAACCCTGTGGACTGGGAACATGACTGAGGTTTTATTCTGGAATCCTGTGGCCTGGGAACATGACATCAGTGGATTCTGGAACCCTGTTGCCTGGGAACTTGAGAACGGTTTGATTCTGGAACCCTGTGTCTTGGGAATATATCTGAGGTTTGATGGTGGAAACCTGTGGCCTGGCAACATGACTGAGGTTTGTTTCTGGAACCCTGTTCCCTGGGAACATGAGTGAGTTTTGCTTCTGCACACCTTTGTCCTGGGAACATGACTGTGGTTTGATTGTGGAATCCTGTGGCCTGCGAACATGACTGAGGTTTGATTCTGGAACCATGTGTCCTGGGAATATGACTGAGCTTTGATTCTGGAAATCTGTGGCCTGGGCACTTGACTGAGGTTTGATGGCAGAAACCTGTGGACTGGCAACATGACTGAGGTTTGATTGTAGAACCCTGTGCCATGGAAACATGACTGCGGCCTGGTACTGGAAACCCATGGCCTGGGAACTTGACATTGGTTTGATTCTGGAACCCTGTGGCCTGGGAACATGACTGAGGCGTGATTCTGGAAACCTGCGGCCTGGGAACATGACATCTGTTTAGATTGTGGAATAGTGTGCCCTGGGAACCTGACTGAAGGCTTGGTTCTGGAATCCTGTGGACTGGGAACATGACTCAGGATTGATTCTGAGACCATGTCACCTGGGTATATGGCTGTGGTTTGATTCTGGAAGCCATTGGACTGGGAATATGTCTGATGTTAGACTGTGTAATCCTGTGGCCTGGAAACATGACATCGGTTTGGATTCTGGTACCATGTTGCCTGGGAACATGAAATCGGTTTGATTGTGGAAACCTATGGTCTGGGAATATGACTGAGGTTTGATGGTGGTACCCTATGGCCTGGCAACATGACTGAGGTTTGATTCTGGATCCCTGTGGCCAGGGAACATGACTGAGGCGTGATTTTGGAAACCTGTGGACTGGGAACATGACATCTGTTTAGATTGTGGAATACTGTGCCCTGGGAAGCTGACTGAGGCTTGGTTCTGGAACCCTGTGGACTGGGAACATGACTGAGCTTTTATTCTGGAACCCTGTAGCCTTGGAACATAACTGAGGATTGATTCTGGAACCCTGTGGCCTGGGAACATGAGAACGGTTTGATTCTGGAACCCTGTGGCCTGGGAACATGTCTGAGGTTTCATGGTGGAAACCTGTGGCTTGGGAACATGACTGAGGTTTGTTTCTGGAACCCTGTTCCCTGGGAACATGACTGAGGTTTGATTCTGGACACCTTTGTGCTGGGAACATGACTGTGGTTTGATTGTGGAATCATGGGTCCTGCAAACATGACTGAGGTTTGATTCTGGAACCATGTGTCCTGGGAATATGACTGAGGTTTGATTCTGGAAATCTGTGGCCTGGGAACTTGACTGAGGTTTGATGGCAGAAACCTGTGGACTGGCAACATGACTGAGGTTTGATTGTAGAACCCTGTGCCCTGGAAACATGACTGTGGCCTGGTAGTGGAAACCCATGGCCTAGGAATTTGACATTGGTTTGATTCTGGAAACCTGTGGCCTGGGAACATGACTGAGGCGTGATTCTGGAAAAGTGTGGCCTGGGAATATGACTGAGGTTTGATTCTGGAAATCTGTGGCCTGGGTACTTGACTGAGGTTTGACGGCAGAAATCTGTGGACTGGTAACGTGACTGAGGTTTGAGTGTAGAACCCTGTGCCCTGGAAACATGACTGCGACCTGATACTTGAAACCCATGGCCTGGGAACTTGACATTGGTTTGATTCTGGAACCCTGTGGCCAGGAACAAGACTGAGGCGTGATTCTGGAATGCTGTGGCCTGCGAACATGACATCTGTTTAGATTGTGGAATACTGGGCCCTGGGAACCTGACTGAGGCTTGGTTCTGGAACCCTGTGGACTGGGAACATGACTGAGGTTTTTTCTGGAATCCTGTGGACTGGGAACATGACTCAGGATTGATTCTGAGACCATGTCGCCTGGGTATATGACTGTGGTTTGATTCTGGAAGCCATTGGACTGGGAATATGTCTGATGTTAGACTGTGTAATCCTGTGGCCTGGAAACATGACATCGGTTTGGATTCTGGTACCATGTTGCCTGGGAACATGAAATCGGTTTGATTGTGGAAACCTATGGTCTGGGAATATGACTGAGGTTTGATGGTGGTACCCTATGGCCTGGCAACATGACTGAGGTTTGATTCTGGATCCCTGTGGCCAGGGAACATGACTGAGGCGTGATTTTGGAAACCTGTGGACTGGGAACATGACATCTGTTTAGATTGTGGAATACTGGGCCCTGGGAACCTGACTGAGGCTTGGTTCTGGAACCCTGTGGACTGGGAACATGACTGAGCTTTTATTCTGGAACCCTGTAGCCTTGGAACATAACTGAGGATTGATTCTGGAACCCTGTGGCCGGGGAACATGACATCAGGGGATTCTGGATCCCTGTGGCCTGGGAATATGAGAACGGTTTGATTCTGGAACCCTGTGCCTTGGGAATATGTCTGAGGTTTGATGGTGGAAACCTGTGGACTGGCAACATGACTGAGGTTTGTTTCTGGAACCCTGTTCCCTGGGAACATGAGTGAGTTTTGCTTCTGGACACCTTTGTCCTGGGAACATGACTGTGGTTTGATTGTGGAACCATGGGTCCTGCAAACATGACTGAGGTTTGATTCTGGATCCATGTGTCCTGGGAATATGACTGAGGTTTGATTCTGGTAATCTGTGGCCTGTGTACTTGACTGAGGTTTGATGGCAGAAATCTGTGGACTGGCAACATGACTGAGGTTTGATTGTAGAACCCTGTGCCCTGGAAACATGACTGCGACCTGATACTTGAAACCCATGGCCTGGGAACTTGACATTGGTTTGATTCTGGAACCCTGTGGCCAGGAACAAGACTGAGGCGTGATTCTGGAATGCTGTGGCCTGCGAACATGACATCTGTTTAGATTGTGGAATACTGGGCCCTGGGAACCTGACTGAGGCTTGGTTCTGGAACCCTGTGGACTGGGAACATGACTGAGGTTTTTTCTGGAATCCTGTGGACTGGGAACATGACTCAGGATTGATTCTGAGACCATGTCGCCTGGGTATATGACTGTGGTTTGATTCTGGAAGCCATTGGACTGGGAATATGTCTGATGTTAGACTGTGTAATCCTGTGGCCTGGAAACATGACATCGGTTTGGATTCTGGTACCATGTTGCCTGGGAACATGAAATCGGTTTGATTGTGGAAACCTATGGTCTGGGAATATGACTGAGGTTTGATGGTGGTACCCTATGGCCTGGCAACATGACTGAGGTTTGATTCTGGATCCCTGTGGCCAGGGAACATGACTGAGGCGTGATTTTGGAAACCTGTGGACTGGGAACATGACATCTGTTTAGATTGTGGAATACTGTGCCCTGGGAAGCTGACTGAGGCTTGGTTCTGGAACCCTGTGGACTGGGAACATGACTGAGCTTTTATTCTGGAACCCTGTAGCCTTGGAACATAACTGAGGATTGATTCTGGAACCCTGTGGCCGGGGAACATGACATCAGTGGATTCTGGAACCCTGTGGCCTGGGAATATGAGAACGGTTTGATTCTGGAACCCTGTGCCTTGGGAATATGTCTGAGGTTTGATGGTGGAAACCTGTGGCCTGGCAACATGACTGAGGTTTGTTTCTGGAACCCTGTTCCCTGGGAACATGAGTGAGTTTTGCTTCTGGACACCTTTGTCCTGGGAACATGACTGTGGTTTGATTGTGGAACCATGGGTCCTGCAAACATGACTGAGGTTTGATTCTGGAACCATGTGTCCTGGGAATATGACTGAGGTTTGATTCTGGAAATCTGTGGCCTGGGAACTTGACTGAGGTTTGATGGCAGAAACCTGTGGACTGGCAACATGACTGAGGTTTGATTGTAGAACCCTGTGCCCTGGAAACATGACTGCGACCTGATACTTGAAACCCATGGCCTGGGAACTTGACATTGGTTTGATTCTGGAACCCTGTGGCCTGGAACAAGACTGAGGCGTGATTCTGGAATGCTGTGGCCTGCGAACATGACATCTGTTTAGATTGTGGAATACTGGGCCCTGGGAACCTGACTGAGGCTTGGTTCTGGAACCCTGTGGACTGGGAACATGACTGAGGTTTTATTCTGGAATACTGTGGCCTGGGAACATGACATCAGTGGATTCTGGAACTCTGTGCCCGGGGAACATGACATCAGTGGATTCTGGAATCCTGTGGCCTGGGAACATGACATCAGTGGATTCTGGAACCCTGTTGCCTGGGAACTTGAGAACGGTTTGATTCTGGAACCCTGTGTCTTGGGAATATATCTGAGGTTTGATGGTGGAAACCTGTGGCCTGGCAACATGACTGAGGTTTGTTTCTGGAACCCTGTTCCCTGGGAACATGAGTGAGTTTTGCTTCTGGACACCTTTGTCCTGGGAAAATGACTGTGGTTTGATCGTGGAATCCTGTGGCCTGCGAACATGCCTGAGGTTTGATTCTGGAACCATTTGTCCTGGGAATATGACTGAGCTTTGATTCTGGAAATCTGTGGCCTGGGCACTTGACTGAGGTTTGATGGCAGAAACCTGTGGACTGGCAACATGACTGAGGTTTGATTGTAGAACCCTGTGCCCTGGAAACGTGACTGTGGCCTGGTAGTGGAAACCCATGGCCTAGGAATTTGACATTGGTTTGATTCTGGAAACCTGTGGCCTGGGAACAAGACTGAGGCGTGATTCTGGAATGCTGTGGCCTGCGAACATGACATCTGTTTAGATTGTGGAATACTGGGCCCTGGGAACCTGACTGAGGCTTGGTTCTGGAACCCTGTGGACTGGGAACATGACTGAGGTTTTATTCTGGAATCCTGTGGCCTGGGAACATGACATCAGTGGATTCTGGAACCCTGTGCCCGGGGAACATGACATGAGTGGATTCTGGAACCCTGTGTCCGGGGAACAGGACATCAGTGGATTCTGGAATCCTGTGGCCTGGGAACATGAGAACGGTTTGATTCTGGAACCCTGTGGCCTGGGAACATGTCTGAGGTTTCATGGTGGAAACCTGTGGCTTGGCAACATGACTGAGGTTTGTTTCTGGAACCCTGTTCCCTGGGAACATGACTGAGGTTTGATTCTTGACACCTTTGTGCTGGGAACATGACTGTGTTTTGATTGTGGAATCATGGGTCCTGCAAACATGACTGAGGTTTGATTCTGGAACCATGTGTCCTGGGAATATGACTGAGGTTTGATTCTGGAAATCTGTGGCCTGGGCACTTGACTGAGGTTTGACGGCAGAAACCTGTGGACTGGCAACATGACTGAGGTTTGATTGTAGAACCCTGTGCCCTGGAAACATGACGTGGCCTGGTAGTGGAAACCCATGGCCTAGGAATTTGACATTGGTTTGATTCTGGAAACCTGTGGCCTGGGAACATGACTGAGGCGTGATTCTGGAAAAGTGTGGCCTGGGAATATGACTGAGGTTTGATTCTGGAAATCTGTGGCCTGGGTACTTGACTGAGGTTTGATGGCAGAAATCTGTGGACTGGCAACATGACTGAGGTTTGATTGTAGAACCCTGTGCCCTGGAAACATGACTGCGACCTGATACTTGAAACCCATGGCCTGGGAACTTGACATTGGTTTGATTCTGGAACCCTGTGGCCAGGAACAAGACTGAGGCGTGATTCTGGAAGGCTGTGGCCTGCGAACATGACATCTGTTTAGATTGTGGAATACTGGGCCCTGGGAACCTGACTGAGGCTTGGTTCTGGAACCCTGTGGACTGGGAACATGACTGAGCTTTTATTCTGGAACCCTGTAGCCTTGGAACATAACTGAGGATTGATTCTGGAACCCTGTGGCCGGGGAACATGACATCAGTGGATTCTGGAACCCTGTGGCCTGGGAACATGAGAACGGTTTGATTCTGGAACCCTGTGCCTTGGGAATATATCTGAGGTTTGATGGTGGAAATCTGTGGCCTGGCAACATGACTGAGGTTTGTTTCTGGAACCCTGTTCCCTGGGAACATGAGTGAGTTTTGCTTCTGGACACCTTTGTCCTGGGAACATGACTGTGGTTTGATTGTGGAACCATGAGTCCTGCAAACATGACTCAGGTATGATTCTGGATCCATGTGTCCTGGGAATATGACTGAGGTTTGATTCTGGAAATCTGTGGCCTGGGAACTTGACTGAGGTTTGATGGCAGAAACCTGTGGACTGGCAACATGACTGAGGTTTGATTGTAGAACCCTGTGCCCTGGAAACATGACTGCGACCTGATACTTGAAACCCATGGCCTGGGAACTTGACATTGGTTTGATTCTGGAACCCTGTGGCCTGGAACAAGACTGAGGCGTGATTCTGGAATGCTGTGGCCTGCGAACATGACATCTGTTTAGATTGTGGAATACTGGGCCCTGGGAAACTGACTGAGGCTTGGTTCTGGAACCCTGTGGACTGGGAACATGACTGAGGTTTTATTCTGGAATCCTGTGGCCTGGGAACATGACATCTGGATTCTGGAACCCTGTGGCCGGGGAACATGACACCAGTGGATTCTGGAACCCTGTGGCCGGGGCACAGGACATCAGTGGATTCTGGAACCCTGTGGCCTGGGAACATGACTGAGGTGTGATTCTGGAAACCTGCGGCCTGGGGACATGATATCTGTTTAGATTGTGGAATACTGTGCCCTGGGAACCTGACTGAAGGCTTGGTTCTGGAATCCTGTGGACTGGGAACATGACTCAGGATTGATTCTGAGACCATGTCGCCTGGGTATATGACTGTGGTTTGATTCTGGAAGCCATTGGACTGGGAATATGTCTGATGTTAGACTGTGTAATCCTGTGGCCTGGAAACATGACATCGGTTTGGATTCTGGTACCATGTTGCCTGGGAACATGAAATCGGTTTGATTGTGGAAACCTATGGTCTGGGAATATGACTGAGGTTTGATGGTGGTACCCTATGGCCTGGCAACATGACTGAGGTTTGATTCTGGATCCCTGTGGCCAGGGAACATGACTGAGGCGTGATTTTGGAAACCTGTGGACTGGGAACATGACATCTGTTTAGATTGTGAATTACTGTGCCCTGGGAACCTGACTGAGGCTTGGTTCTGGAACCCTGTGGACTGGGAACATGACTGAGCTTTTATTCTGGAACCCTGTAGCCTTGGAACATAACTGAGGAGTGATTCTGGAACCCTGTGGCCGGGGAACATGACATCAGTGGATTCTGGAACCCTGTGGCCTGGGAACATGAGAACGGTTTGATTCTAGAACCCTGTGCTTTGGGAATATGTCTGAGGTTTGATGGTGGAAACCTGTGGCCTGGCAACATGACTGAGGTTTGTTTCTGGAACCCTGTTCCCTGGGAACATGAGTGAGTTTTGCTTCTGGACACCTTCGTCCTGGGAACATGACTGTGGTTTGATTGTGGAACCATGGGTCCTGCAAACATGACTGAGGTTTGATTCTGGATCCATGTGTCCTGGGTATATGACTGAGGTTTGATTCTGGAAATCTGTGGCCTGGGTACTTCACTGAGGTTTGATGGTAGAAATCTGTGGACTGGCAACATGACTGAGGTTTGATTGTAGAACCCTGTGCCCTGGAAACATGACTGCGACCTGATACTTGAAACCCATGGCCTGGGAACTTGACATTGGTTTGATTCTGGAACCCTGTGGCCTGGGAACATGACTGAGGCGATATTCTGGAATCCTGTGCCCTGGAAACATGACTGTGGCTTGGTACTGGAAACCCATGGTCTAGGAATTTGCCATTGGTTTGATTCTGGAACCCTGTGGCCTGGGAACATGACTGAGGTTTGATTCTGGAACCATGTGTCCTGGGAATATGACTGAGGTTTGATTCTGGAAATCTGTGGCCTGGGAACTTGACTGAGGTTTGATGGCAGAAACCTGTGGACTGGCAACATGACTGAGGTTTGATTGTAGAACCCTCTGCCATGGAAACATGACTGCGGCCTGGTACTGGAAACCCATGGCCTGGGAACTTGACATTGGTTTGATTCTGGAACCCTGTGGCCTGGGAACATGACTGAGGCGTGATTCTGGAAACCTGCGGCCTGGGAACATGACATCTGTTTAGATTGTGGAATACTGTGCCCTGGGAACCTGACTGAAGGCTTGGTTCTGGAATCCTGTGGACTGGGAACATGACTCAGGATTGATTCTGAGACCATGTCGCCTGGGTATATGACTGTGGTTTGATTCTGGAAGCCATTGGACTGGGAATATGTCTGATGTTAGACTGTGTAATCCTGTGGCCTGGAAACATGACATCGGTTTGGATTCTGGTACCATGTTGCCTGGGAACATGAAATCGGTTTGATTGTGGAAACCTATGGTCTGGGAATATGACTGAGGTTTGATGGTGGTACCCTATGGCCTGGCAACATGACTGAGGTTTGATTCTGGATCCCTGTGGCCAGGGAACATGACTGAGGCGTGATTTTGAAAACCTGTGGACTGGGAACATGACATCTGTTTAGATTGTGGAATACTGTGCCCTGGGAAGCTGACTGAGGCTTGGTTCTGGAACCCTGTGGACTGGGAACATGACTGAGCTTTTATTCTGGAACCCTGTAGCCTTGGAACATAACTGAGGATTGATTCTGGAACCCTGTGGCCGGGGAACATGACATCAGTGGATTCTGGAACCCTGTGGCCTGGGAATATGAGAACGGTTTGATTCTAGAACCCTGTGCCTTGGGAATATGTCTGAGGTTTGATGGTGGAAACCTGTGGCCTGGCAACATGACTGAGGTTTGTTTCTGGAACCCTGTTCCCTGGGAACATGAGTGAGTTTTGCTTCTGGACACCTTTGTCCTGGGAACATGACTGTGGTTTGATTGTGGAACCATGGGTCCTGCAAACATGACTGAGGTTTGATTCTGGAACCATGTGTCCTGGGAATATGACTGAGCTTTGATTCTGGAAATCTGTGGGCTGGGAACTTGACTGAGGTTTGATGGCAGAAACCTGTGGACTGGCAACATGACTGAGGTTTGATTGTAGAACCCTGTGCCCTGGAAACATGACTGCGACCTGATACTTGAAACCCATGGCCTGGGAAGTTGACATTGGTTTGATTCTGGAACCCTGTGGCCTGGAACAAGACTGAGGCGTGATTCTGGAATGTTGTGGCCTGCGAACATGACATCTGTTTAGATTGTGGAATACTGGGCCCTGGGAACCTGACTGAGGCTTGGTTCTGGAACCCTGTGGACTGGGAACATGACTGAGGTTTTATTCTGGAATCCTGTGGCCTGGGAACATGACATCAGTGGATTCTGGAACCCTGTGCCCGGGGAACATGACATCAGTGGATTCTGGAACCCTGTGGCCGGGGAACAGGACATCAGTGGATTCTGGAATCCTGTGGCCTGGGAACATGAGAACGGTTTGATTCTGGAACCCTGTGGCCTGGGAACATGTCTGAGGTTTCATGGTGGAAACCTGTGGCTTGTCAACATGACTGAGGTTTGTTTCTGGAACCCTGTTCCCTGGGAACATGACTGAGGTTTGATTCTGGACACCTTTGTGCTGAGAACATGACTGTGTTTTGATTGTGGAATCATGGGTTCTGCAAACATGACTGAGGTTTGATTCTGGAACCATGTGTCCTGGGAATATGACTGAGGTTTGATTCTGGAAATCTGTGGCCTGGGAACTTGACTGAGGTTTGATGGCAGAAACCTGTGGACTGGCAACATGACTGAGGTTTGATTGTAGAACCCTGTGCCCTGGAAAAATGACTGTGGCCTGGTAGTGGAAACCCATGGCCTAGGAATTTGACATTGGTTTGATTCTGGAAACCTGTGGCCTGGGAACATGACTGAGGCGTGATTCTGGAAAAGTGTGGCCTGGGAATATGACTGAGGTTTGATTCTGGAAATCTGTGGCCTGGGTACTTGACTGAGGTTTGATGGCAGAAATCTGTGGACTGGCAGCATTACTGAGGTTTGATTGTAGAACCCTGTGCCCTGGAAACATGACTGCGACCTGATACTTGAAACCCATGGCCTGGGAACTTGACATTGGTTTGATTCTGGAACCCTGTGGCCAGGAACAAGACTGAGGCGTGATTCTGGAATGCTGTGGCCTGCGAACATGACATCTGTTTAGATTGTGGAATACTGGGCCCTGGGAACCTGACTGAGGCTTGGTTCTGGAACCCTGTGGACTGGGAACATGACTGAGGTTTTATTCTGGAATCCTGTGGCCTGGGAACATGACATCAGTGGATTCTGGAACCCTGTTGCCTGGGAACTTGAGAACGGTTTGATTCTGGAACCCTGTGTCTTGGGAATATATCTGAGGTTTGATGGTGGAAACCTGTGGCCTGGCAACATGACTGAGGTTTGTTTCTGGAACCTTGTTCCCTGGGAACATGAGTGAGTTTTGCTTCTGCACACCTTTGTCCTGGGAACATGACTGTGGTTTGATTGTGGAATCCTGTGGCCTGCGAACATGACTGAGGTTTGATTCTGGAACCATGTGTCCTGGGAATATGACTGAGCTTTGATTCTGGAAATCTGTGGCCTGGGCACTTGACTGAGGTTTGATGGCAGAAACCTGTGGACTGGCAACATGACTGAGGTTTGATTGTAGAACCCTGTGCCATGGAAACATGACTGCGGCCTGGTACTGGAAACCCATGGCCTGGGAACTTGACATTGGTTTGATTCTGGAACCCTGTGGCCTGGGAACATGACTGAGGCGTGATTCTGGAAACCTGCGGCCTGGGAACATGACATCTGTTTAGATTGTGGAATAGTGTGCCCTGGGAACCTGACTGAAGGCTTGGTTCTGGAATCCTGTGGACTGGGAACATGACTCAGGATTGATTCTGAGACCATGTCACCTGGGTATATGGCTGTGGTTTGATTCTGGAAGCCATTGGACTGGGAATATGTCTGATGTTAGACTGTGTAATCCTGTGGCCTGGAAACATGACATCGGTTTGGATTCTGGTACCATGTTGCCTGGGAACATGAAATCGGTTTGATTGTGGAAACCTATGGTCTGGGAATATGACTGAGGTTTGATGGTGGTACCCTATGGCCTGGCAACATGACTGAGGTTTGATTCTGGATCCCTGTGGCCAGGGAACATGACTGAGGCGTGATTTTGGAAACCTGTGGACTGGGAACATGACATCTGTTTAGATTGTGGAATACTGTGCCCTGGGAAGCTGACTGAGGCTTGGTTCTGGAACCCTGTGGACTGGGAACATGACTGAGCTTTTATTCTGGAACCCTGTAGCCTTGGAACATAACTGAGGATTGATTCTGGAACCCTGTGGCCTGGGAACATGAGAACGGTTTGATTCTGGAACCCTGTGGCCTGGGAACATGACTGAGGCGATATTCTGGAATCCTGTGCCCTGGAAACATGACTGTGGCTTGGTACTGGAAACCCATGGCCTAGGAATTTGCCATTGGTTTGATTCTGGAACCCTGTGGCCTGGGAACATGACTGAGGTTTGATTCTGGAACCATGTGTCCTGGGAATATGACTGAGGTTTGATTCTGGAAATCTGTGGCCTGGGAACTTGACTGAGGTTTGATGGCAGAAACCTGTGGACTGGCAACATGACTGAGGTTTGATTGTAGAACCCTGTGCCCTGGAAACATGACTGTGGCCTGGTAGTGGAAACCCATGGCCTAGGAATTTGACATTGGTTTGATTCTGGAACCCTGTGGCCTGGGAACATGACTGAGGTTTGATTCTGGAACCATGTGTCCTGGGAATATGACTGAGCTTTGATTCTGGAAATCTGTGGCCTGGGCACTTGACTGAGGTTTGATGGCAGAAACCTGTGGACTGGCAACATGACTGAGGTTTGATTGTAGAACCCTGTGCCATGGAAACATGACTGCGGCCTGGTACTGGAAACCCATGGCCTGGGAACTTGACATTGGTTTGATTCTGGAACCCTGTGGCCTGGGAACATGACTGAGGCGTGATTCTGGAAACCTGCGGCCTGGGAACATGACATCTGTTTAGATTGTGGAATAGTGTGCCCTGGGAACCTGACTGAAGGCTTGGTTCTGGAATCCTGTGGACTGGGAACATGACTCAGGATTGATTCTGAGACCATGTCACCTGGGTATATGGCTGTGGTTTGATTCTGGAAGCCATTGGACTGGGAATATGTCTGATGTTAGACTGTGTAATCCTGTGGCCTGGAAACATGACATCGGTTTGGATTCTGGTACCATGTTGCCTGGGAACATGAAATCGGTTTGATTGTGGAAACCTATGGTCTGGGAATATGACTGAGGTTTGATGGTGGTACCCTATGGCCTGGCAACATGACTGAGGTTTGATTCTGGATCCCTGTGGCCAGGGAACATGACTGAGGCGTGATTTTGGAAACCTGTGGACTGGGAACATGACATCTGTTTAGATTGTGGAATACTGTGCCCTGGGAAGCTGACTGAGGCTTGGTTCTGGAACCCTGTGGACTGGGAACATGACTGAGCTTTTATTCTGGAACCCTGTAGCCTTGGAACATAACTGAGGATTGATTCTGGAACCCTGTGGCCTGGGAACATGAGAACGGTTTGATTCTGGAACCCTGTGGCCTGGGAACATGACTGAGGCGATATTCTGGAATCCTGTGCCCTGGAAACATGACTGTGGCTTGGTACTGGAAACCCATGGCCTAGGAATTTGCCATTGGTTTGATTCTGGAACCCTGTGGGCTGGGAACATGACTGAGGTTTGATTCTGGAACCATGTGTCCTGGGAATATGACTGAGGTTTGATTCTGGAAATCTGTGGCCTGGGAACTTGACTGAGGTTTGATGGCAGAAACCTGTGGACTGGCAACATGACTGAGGTTTGATTGTAGAACCCTGTGCCCTGGAAACATGACTGTGGCCTGGTAGTGGAAACCCATGGCCTAGGAATTTGACATTGGTTTGATTCTGGAAACCTGTGGCCTGGGAACATGACTGAGGCGTGATTCTGGAAAAGTGTGGCCTGGGAATATGACTGAGGTTTGATTCTGGAAATCTGTGGCCTGGGTACTTGACTGAGGTTTGACGGCAGAAATCTGTGGACTGGTAACATGACTGAGGTTTGAGTGTAGAACCCTGTGCCCTGGAAACATGACTGCGACCTGATACTTGAAACCCATGGCCTGGGAACTTGACATTGGTTTGATTCTGGAACCCTGTGGCCAGGAAGAAGACTGAGGCGTGATTCTGGAATGCTATGGCCTGCGAACATGACATCTGTTTAGATTGTGGAATACTGGGCCCTGGGAACCTGACTGAGGCTTGGTTCTGGAACCCTGTGGACTGGGAACATGACTGAGCATTTATTCTGGAACCCTGTAGCCTTGGAACATAACTGAGGATTGATTCTGGAACCCTGTGGCTGGAGAACATGACATCAGTGGATTCTGGAACCCTGTGCCTTGGGAATATGTCTGAGGTTTGATGGTGGAAACCTGTGGCCTGGCAACATGACTGAGGTTTGTTTCTGGAACCCTGTTCCCTGGGAACATGAGTGAGGTTTGCTTCTGGACACCTTTGTCCTGGGAACATGACTGTGGTTTGATTGTGGAACCATGGGTCCTGCAAACATGACTGAGGTTTGATTCTGGATCCATGTGTCCTGGGAATATGACTGAGGTTTGATTCTGGAAATCTGTTGCCTGGGAACTTGACTGAGGTTTGATGGCAGAAACCTGTGGACTGGCAACATGACTGAGGTTTGATTGTAGAACCCTGTGCCCTGGAAACATGATTGCGACCTGATACTTGAAACCCATGGCCTGGGAACTTGACATTGGTTTGATTCTGGAACCCTGTGGCCAGGGAACATGACTGAGGCGAGATTCTGGAATCCTGTGCCCTGGAAACATGACTGTGGCTTGGTACTGGAAACCCATGGCCTAGGAATTTGACATTGGTTTGATTCTGGAACCCTGTGGCCTGGGAACATGACTGAGGTTTGATTCTGGAACCATGTGTCCTGGGAATATGACTGAGCTTTGATTCTGGAAATCTGTGGCCTGGGAACTTGACTGAGGTTTGATGGCAGAAACCTGTGGACTGGCAACATGACTGAGGTTTGATTGTAGAACCCTGTGCCCTGGAAACATGACTGCGACCTGATACTTGAAACCCATGGCCTGGGAACTTGACATTGGTTTGATTCTGGAACCCTGTGGCCTGGAACAAGACTGAGGCGTGATTCTGGAATGCTGTGGCCTGCGAACATGACATCTGTTTAGATTGTGGAATACTGGGCCCTGGGAACCTGACTGAGGCTTGGTTCTGGAACCCTGTGGACTGGGAACATGACTGAGGTTTTATTCTGGAATCCTGTGGCCTGGGAACATGACATCAGTGGATTCTGGAACTCTGTGCCCGGGGAACATGACATCAGTGGATTCTGGAACCCTGTGGCCTGGGAACATGAGAACGGTTTGATTCTAGAACCCTGTGCCTTGGGAATATGTCTGAGGTTTGATGGTGGAAACCTGTGGCCTGGCAACATGACTGAGGTTTGTTTCTGGAACCCTGTTCCCTGGGAACATGAGTGAGTTTTGCTTCTGGACACCTTCGTCCTGGGAACATGACTGTGGTTTGATTGTGGAACCATGGGTCCTGCAAACATGACTGAAGTTTGATTCTGGATCCATGTGTCCTGGGTATATGACTGAGGTTTGATTCTGGAAATCTGTTGCCTGGGAACTTGACTGAGGTTTGATGGCAGAAACCTGTGGACTGGCAACATGACTGAGGTTTGATTGTAGAACCCTGTGCCCTGGAAACATGACTGCGACCTGATACTTGAAACCCATGGCCTGGGAACTTGACATTGGTTTGATTCTGGAACCCTGTGGCCTGGGAACATGACTGAGGCGTGATTCTGGAAACCTGCGGCCTGGGAACATGACATCTGTTTAGATTGTGGAATACTGTGCCCTGGGAACCTGACTGAAGGCTTGGTTCTGGAACCCTGTGGATTGGGAACATGACTCAGGATTGATTCTGAGACCATGTCGCCTGGGTATATGACTGTGGTTTGATTCTGGAAGCCATTGGACTGGGAATATGTCTGATGTTAGATTGTGTAATCCTGTGGCCTGGAAACATGACATCGGTTTGGATTCTGGTACCATGTTGCCTGGGAACATGAAATCGGTTTGATTGTGGAAACCTATGGTCTGAGAATATGACTGAGGTTTGATGGTGGTACCCTATGGCCTGGCAACATGACTGAGGTTTGATTCTGGATCCCTGTGGCCAGGGAACATGACTGAGGCGTGATTTTGGAAACCTGTGGACTGGGAACATGACATCTGTTTAGATTGTGGAATACTGTGCCCTGGGAACCTGACTGAGGCTTGGTTCTGGAACCCTGTGGACTGGGAACATGACTGAGCTTTTATTCTGGAACCCTGTAGCCTTGGAACATAACTGAGGATTGATTCTGGAACCCTGTGGCCGGGGAACATGACATCAGTGGATTCTGGAACCCTGTGGCCTGGGAATATGAGAACGGTTTGATTCTGGAACCCTGTGCCTTGGGAATATGTCTGAGGTTTGATGGTGGAAACCTGTGGCCTGGCAACATGACTGAGGTTTGTTTCTGGAACCCTGTTCCCTGGGAACATGAGTGAGTTTTGCTTCTGGACACCTTTGTCCTGGGAACATGACTGTGGTTTGATTGTGGAACCATGGGTCCTGCAAACATGACTGAGGTTTGATTCTGGATCCATGTGTCCTGGGAATATGACTGAGGTTTGATTCTGGAAATCTGTGGCCTGGGAACTTGACTGAGGTTTGATGGCAGAAACCTGTGGACTGGCAACATGACTGAGGTTTGATTGTAGAACCCTGTGCCCTGGAAACCTGACTGCGACCTGATACTTGAAACCCATGGCCTGGGAACTTGACATTGGTTTGATTCTGGAACCCTGTGGCCTGGAACAAGACTGAGGCGTGATTCTGGAATGCTGTGGCCTGCGAACATGACATCTGTTTAGATTGTGGAATACTGGGCCCTGGGAACCTGACTGAGGCTTGGTTCTGGAACCCTGTGGACTGGGAACATGACTGAGGTTTTATTCTGGAATCCTGTGGCCTGGGAACATGACATCAGTGGATTCTGGAACCCTGTGCCCGGAGAACATGACATGAGTGGTTTCTGGAACCCTGTGTCCGGGGAACAGGACATCAGTGGATTCTGGAACCCTGTGGCCTGGGAACATGAGAACGGTTTGATTCTGGAACCCTGTGGCCTGGGAACATGTCTGAGGTTTCATGGTGGAAACCTGTGGCTTGGCAACATGACTGAGGTTTGTTTCTGGAACCCTGTTCCCTGGGAACATGACTGAGGTTTGATTCTTGACACCTTTGTGCTGGGAACATGACTGTGTTTTGATTGTGGAATCATGGGTCCTGCAAACATGACTGAGGTTTGATTCTGGAACCATGTGTCCTGGGAATATGACTGAGGTTTGATTCTGGAAATCTGTGGCCTGGGCACTTGACTGAGGTTTGACGGCAGAAACCTGTGGACTGGCAACATGACTGAGGTTTGATTGTAGAACCCTGTGCCCTGGAAACATGACTTTGGCCTGGTAGTGGAAACCCATGGCCTAGGAATTTGACATTGGTTTGATTCTGGAAACCTGTGGCCTGAGAACATGACTGAGGCGTGATTCTGGAAAAGTGTGGCCTGGGAATATGACTGAGGTTTGATTCTGGAAATCTGTGGCCTGGGTACTTGACTGAGGTTTGATGGCAGAAATCTGTGGACTGGCAACATGACTGAGGTTTGATTGTAGAACCCTGTGCCCTGGAAACATGACTGCGACCTGATACTTGAAACCCATGGCCTGGGAAATTGACATTGGTTTGATTCTGGAACCCTGTGGCCAGGAACAAGACTGAGGCGTGATTCTGGAAGGCTGTGGCCTGCGAACATGACATCTGTTTAGATTGTGGAATACTGGGCCCTGGGAACCTGACTGAGGCTTGGTTCTGGAACCCTGTGGACTGGGAACATGACTGAGCTTTTATTCTGGAACCCTGTAGCCTTGGAACATAACTGAGGATTGATTCTGGAACCCTGTGGCCGGGGAACATGACATCAGTGGATTCTGGAACCCTGTGGCCTGGGAACATGAGAACGGTTTGATTCTGGAACCCTGTGCCTTGGGAATATATCTGAGGTTTGATGGTGGAAATCTGTGGCCTGGCAACATGACTGAGGTTTGTTTCTGGAACCCTGTTCCCTGGGAACATGAGTGAGTTTTGCTTCTGGACACCATTGTCCTGGGAACATGACTGTGGTTTGATTGTGGAACCATGAGTCCTGCAAACATGACTCAGGTATGATTCTGGATCCATGTGTCCTGGGAATATGCTGAGGTTTGATTCTGGAAATCTGTGGCCTGGGAACTTGACTGAGGTTTGATGGCAGAAACCTGTGGACTGGCAACATGACTGAGGTTTGATTGTAGAACCCTGTGCCCTGGAAACATGACTGCGACCTGATACTTGAAACCCATGGCCTGGGAACTTGACATTGGTTTGATTCTGGAACCCTGTGGCCTGGAACAAGACTGAGGCGTGATTCTGGAATGCTGTGGCCTGCGAACATGACATCTGTTTAGATTGTGGAATACTGGGCCCTGGGAAACTGACTGAGGCTTGGTTCTGGAACCCTGTGGACTGGGAACATGACTGAGGTTTTATTCTGGAATCCTGTGGCCGGGGAACATGACATCAGTGGATTCTGGAACCCTGTGGCCTGGGAACATGAGAACGGTTTGATTCTGGAACCCTGTGCCTTGAGAATATGTCTGAGGTTTGATGGTGGAAACCTGTGGCCTGGCAACATGACTGAGGTTTGTTTCTGGAACCCTGTTCCCTGGGAACATGAGTGAGGTTTGCTTCTGGACACCTTTGTCCTGGGAACATGACTGTGGTTTGATTGTGGAACCATGGGTCCTGCAAACATGACTGAGGTTTGATTCTGGATCCATGTGTCCTGGGAATATGACTGAGGTTTGATTCTGGAAATCTGTGGCCTGGGAACTTGACTGAGGTTTGATGGCAGAAACCTGTGGACTGGCAACATGACTGAGGTTTGATTGTAGAACCCTGTGCCCTGGAAACCTGACTGCGACCTGATACTTGAAACCCATGGCCTGGGAACTTGACATTGGTTTGATTCTGGAACCCTGTGGCCTGGAACAAGACTGAGGCGTGATTCTGGAATGCTGTGGCCTGCGAACATGACATCTGTTTAGATTGTGGAATACTGGGCCCTGGGAACCTGACTGAGGCTTGGTTCTGGAACCCTGTGGACTGGGAACATGACTGAGGTTTTATTCTGGAATCCTGTGGCCTGGGAACATGACATCAGTGGATTCTGGAACCCTGTTGCCTGGGAACTTGAGAACGGTTTGATTCTGGAACCCTGTGTCTTGGGAATATATCTGAGGTTTGATGGTGGAAACCTGTGGCCTGGCAACATGACTGAGGTTTGTTTCTGGAACGCTGTTCCCTGGGAACATGAGTGAGTTTTGCTTCTGGACACCTTTGTCCTGGGAACATGACTGTGGTTTGATTGTGGAATCCTGTGGCCTGCGAACATGACTGAGGTTTGATTCTGGAACCATGTGTCCTGGGAATATGACTGAGCTTTGATTCTGGAAATCTGTGGCGTGGGAACTTGACTGAGGTTTGATGGCAGAAACCTGTGGACTGGCAACATGACTGAGGTTTGATTGTAGAACCCTGTGCCCTGGAAACATGACTGCGACCTGATACTTGAAACCCATGGCCTGGGAACTTGACATTGGTTTGATTCTGGAACCCTGTGGCCTGGAACAAGACTGAGGCGTGATTCTGGAATGCTGTGGCCTGCGAACATGACATCTGTTTAGATTGTGGAATACTGGGCCCTGGGAATCTGACTGAGGCTTGGTTCTGGAGCCCTGTGGACTGGGAACATGACTGAGGTTTTATTCTGGAATCCTGTGGCCTGGGAACATGACATCCGTGGATTCTGGAATCCTGTGCCCGGGGAACATGACATCCGTGGATTCTGGAACCCTGTGGCCGGGGAACAGGACATCAGTGGATTCTGGAACCCTGTGGCCTGGGAACATGAGAACGGTTTGATTCTGGAACCCTGTGGCCTGGGAACATGTCTGAGGTTTCATGGTGGAAACCTGTGGCTTGGCAACATGACTGAGGTTTGTTTCTGGAACCCTGTTCCCTGGGAACATGACTGAGGTTTGATTCTGGACACCTTTGTGCTGGGAACATGACTGTGGTTAGATTGTGGAATCATGGGTCCTGCAAACATGACTGAGGTTTGATTCTGGAACCATGTGTCCTGGGAATATGACTGAGGTTTGATTCTGGAAATCTGTGGCCTGGGAACTTGACTGAGGTTTGATGGCAGAAACCTGTGGACTGGCAACATGACTGAGGTTTGATTGTAGAACCCTGTGCCCTGGAAACATGACTGTGGCCTGGTAGTGGAAACCCATGGCCTAGGAATTTGACATTGGTTTGATTCTGGAAACCTGTGGCCTGGGAACATGACTGAGGCGTGATTCTGGAAAAGTGTGGCCTGGGAATATGACTGAGGTTTGATTCTGGAAATCTGTGGCCTGGGTACTTGACTGAGGTTTGACGGCAGAAATCTGTGGAATGGTAACGTGACTGAGGTTTGAGTGTAGAACCCTGTGCCCTGGAAACATGACTGCGACCTGATACTTGAAACCCATGGCCTGGGAACTTGACATTGGTTTGATTCTGGAACCCTGTGGCCAGGAAGAAGACTGAGGCGTGATTCTGGAATGCTGTGGCCTGCGAACATGACATCTGTTTAGATTGTGGAATACTGGGCCCTGGGAACCTGACTGAGGCTTGGTTCTGGAACCCTGTGGACTGGGAACATGACTGAGCATTTATTCTGGAACCCTGTAGCCTTGGAACATAACTGAGGATTGATTCTGGAACCCTGTGGCCGGGGAACATGACATCAGTGGATTCTGGAACCCTGTGCCTTGGGAATATGTCTGAGGTTTGATGGTGGAAACCTGTGGCCTGGCAACATGACTGAGGTTTGTTTCTGGAACCCTGTTCCCTGGGAACATGAGTGAGGATTGCTTCTGGACACCTTTGTCCTGGGAACATGACTGTGGTTTGATTGTGGAACCATGGGTCCTGCAAACATGACTGAGGTTTGATTCTGGATCCATGTGTCCTGGGAATATGACTGAGGTTTGATTCTGGAAATCTGTTGCCTGGGAACTTGACTGAGGTTTGATGGCAGAAACCTGTGGACTGGCAACATGACTGAGGTTTGATTGTAGAACCCTGTGCCCTGGAAACATGACTGCGACCTGATACTTGAAACCCATGGCCTGGGAACTTGACATTGGTTTGATTCTGGAACCCTGTGGCCTGGGAACATGACTGAGGCGAGATTCTGGAATCCTGTGCCCTGGAAACATGACTGTGGCTTGGTACTGGAAACCCATGGCCTAGGAATTTGCCATTGGTTTGATTCTGGAACCCTGTGGCCTGGGAACATGACTGAGGTTTGATTCTGGAACCATGTGTCCTGGGAATATGACTGAGGTTTGATTCTGGAAATCTGTGGCCTGGGAACTTGACTGAGGTTTGATGGCAGAAACCTGTGGACTGGCAACATGACTGAGGTTTGATTGTAGAACCCTGTGCCCTGGAAACATGACTGTGGCCTGGTAGTGGAAACCCATGGCCTAGGAATTTGACATTGGTTTGATTCTGGAAACCTGTGGCCTGGGAACATGACTGAGGCGTGATTCTGGAAAAGTGTGGCCTGGGAATATGACTGAGGTTTGATTCTGGAAATCTGTGGCCTGGGTACTTTACTGAGGTTTGACGGCAGAAATCTGTGGACTGGTAACATGACTGAGGTTTGAGTGTAGAACCCTGTGCCCTGGAAACATGACTGCGACCTGATACTTGCAACCCATGGCCTGGGAACTTGACATTGGTTTGATTCTGGAACCCTGTGGCCAGGAAGAAGACTGAGGCGTGATTCTGGAATGCTGTGGCCTGCGAACATGACATCTGTTTAGATTGTGGAATACTGGGCCCTGGGAACCTGACTGAGTCTTTGTTCTGGAACCCTGTGGACTGGGAACATGACTGAGGTTTTATTCTGGAATCCGGTGGCCTGGGAACATGACATCAGTGGATTCTGGAACCCTGTGGCCGGGGAACATGACATCAGTGGATTCTGGAACCCTGTGGCCGGGGCACAGGACATCAGTGGATTCTGGAACCCTGTGGCCTGGGAACATGACTGAGGTGTGATTCTGGAAACCTGCGGCCTGGGAACATGACATCTGTTTAGATTGTGGAATACTGTGCCCTGGGAACCTGACTGAAGGCTTGGTTCTGGAATCCTGTGGACTGGGAACATGACTCAGGATTGATTCTGAGACCATGTCGCCTGGGTATATGACTGTGGTTTGATTCTGGAAGCCATTGGACTGGGAATATGTCTGATGTTAGATTGTGTAATCCTGTGGCCTGGAAACATGACATCGGTTTGGATTCTGGTACCATGTTGCCTGGGAACATGAAATCGGTTTGATTGTGGAAACCTATGGCCTGGCAACATGACTGAGGTTTGATTCTGGATCCCTGTGGCCAGGGAACATGACTGAGGCGTGATTTTGGAAACCTGTGGACTGGGAACATGACATCTGTTTAGATTGTGGAATACTGTGCCCTGGGAAGCTGACTGAGGCTTGGTTCTGGAACCCTGTGGACTGGGAACATGACTGAGCTTTTATTCTGGAACCCTGTAGCCTTGGAACATAACTGAGGATTGATTCTGGAACCCTGTGGCCGGGGAACATGACATCAGTGGATTCTGGAACCCTGTGGCCTGGGAACATGAGAACGGTTTGATTCTAGAACCCTGTGCCTTGGGAATATGTCTGAGGTTTGATGGTGGAAACCTGTGGCTTGGCAACATGACTGAGGTTTGTTTCTGGAACCCTGTTCCCTGGGAACATGAGTGAGTTTTGCTTCTGGACACCTTCGTCCTGGGAACATGACTGTGGTTTGATTGTGGAACCATGGGTCCTGCAAACATGACTGAGGTTTGATTCTGGATCCATGTGTCCTGGGTATATGACTGAGGTTTGATTCTGGAAATCTGTGGCCTGGGTACTTGACTGACGTTTGATGGTAGAAATCTGTGGACTGGCAACATGACTGAGGTTTGATTGTAGAACCCTGTGCCCTGGAAACATGACTGCGACCTGATACTTGAAACCCATGGCCTGGGAACTTGACATTGGTTTGATTCTGGAAGCCTGTGGCCTGGGAACATGACTGAGGCGTGATTCTGGAAACCTGCGGCCTGGGAACATGACATCTGTTTAGATTGTGGAATACTGTGCCCTGGGAACCTGACTGAAGGCTTGGTTCTGGAATCCTGTGGACTGGGAACATGACTCAGGATTGATTCTGAGACCATGTCGCCTGGGTATATGACTGTGGTTTGATTCTGGAAGCCATTGGACTGGGAATATGTCTGATGTTAGACTGTGTAATCCTGTGGCCTGGAAACATGACATCGGTTTGGATTCTGGTACCATGTTGCCTGGGAACATGAAATCGGTTTGATTGTGGAAACCTATGGTCTGGGAATATGACTGAGGTTTGATGGTGGTACCCTATGGCCTGGCAACATGACTGAGGTTTGATTCTGGATCCCTGTGGCCAGGGAACATGACTGAGGCGTGATTTTGGAAACCTGTGGACTGGGAACATGACATCTGTTTAGATTGTGGAATACTGTGCCCTGGGAACCTGACTGAGGCTTGGTTCTGGAACCCTGTGGACTGGGAACATGACTGAGCTTTTATTCTGGAACCCTGTAGCCTTGGAACATAACTGAGGATTGATTCTGGAACCCTGTGGCCGGGGAACATGACATCAGTGGATTCTGGATCCCTGTGGCCTGGGAATATGAGAACGGTTTGATTCTGGAACCCTGTGCCTTGGGAATATGTCTGAGGTTTGATGGTGGAAACCTGTGGACTGGCAACATGACTGAGGTTTGTTTCTGGAACCCTGTTCCCTGGGAACATGAGTGAGTTTTGCTTCTGGACACCTTTGTCCTGGGAACATGACTGTGGTTTGATTGTGGAACCATGGGTCCTGCAAACATGACTGAGGTTTGATTCTGGATCCATGTGTCCTGGGAATATGACTGAGGTTTGATTCTGGAAATCTGTGGCCTGGGTACTTGACTGAGGTTTGATGGCAGAAATCTGTGGATTGGCAACATGACTGAGGTTTGATTGTAGAACCCTGTGCCCTGGAAACATGACTGCGACCTGATACTTGAAACCCATGGCCTGGGAACTTGACATTGGTTTGATTCTGGAACCCTGTGGCCAGGAACAAGACTGAGGCGTGATTCTGGAATGCTGTGGCCTGCGAACATGACATCTGTTTAGATTGTGGAATACTGGGCCCTGGGAACCTGACTGAGGCTTGGTTCTGGAACCCTGTGGACTGGGAACATGACTGGGGTTTTATTCTGGAATCCTGTGGCCTGGGAACATGACATCAGTGGATTCTGGAACCCTGTTGCCTGGGAACTTGAGAACGGTTTGATTCTGGAACCCTGTGGCCTGGGAACATATCTGAGGTTTCATGGTGGAAACCTGTGGCTTGGCAACATGACTGAGGTTTGTTTCTGGAACCCTGTTCCCTGGGAACATGACTGAGGTTTGATTCTGGACACCTTTGTGCTGGGAACATGACTGTGGTTTGATTGTGGAATCATGGGTCCTGCAAACATGACTGAGGTTTGATTCTGGAACCATGTGTCCTGGGAATATGACTGAGGTTTGATTCTGGAAATCTGTGGCCTGGGAACTTGACTGAGGTTTGATGGCAGAAACCTGTGGACTGGCAACATGACTGAGGTTTGATTGTAGAACCCTGTGCCCTGGAAACATGACTGTGGCCTGGTAGTGGAAACCCATGGCCTAGGAATTTGACATTGGTTTGATTCTGGAAACCTGTGGCCTGGGAACATGACTGAGGCGTGATTCTGGAAAAGTGTGGCCTGGGAATATGACTGAGGTTTGATTCTGGAAATCTGTGGCCTGGGTACTTGACTGAGGTTTGACGGCAGAAATCTGTGGAATGGTAACGTGACTGAGGTTTGAGTGTAGAACCCTGTGCCCTGGAAACATGACTGCGACCTGATACTTGCAACCCATGGCCTGGGAACTTGACATTGGTTTGATTCTGGAACCCTGTGGCCAGGAAGAAGACTGAGGCGTGATTCTGGAATGCTGTGGCCTGCGAACATGACATCTGTTTAGATTGTGGAATACTGGGCCCTGGGAACCTGACTGAGGCTTGGTTCTGGAACCCTGTGGACTGGGAACATGACTGAGCATTTATTCTGGAACCCTGTAGCCTTGGAACATAACTGAGGATTGATTCTGGAACCCTGTGGCCGGGGAACATGACATCAGTGGATTCTGGAACCCTGTGCCTTGGGAATATGTCTGAGGTTTGATGGTGGAAACCTGTGGCCTGGCAACATGACTGAGGTTTGTTTCTGGAACCCTGTTCCCTGGGAACATGAGTGAGGATTGCTTCTGGACACCTTTGTCCTGGGAACATGACTGTGGTTTGATTGTGGAACCATGGGTCCTGCAAACATGACTGAGGTTTGATTCTGGATCCATGTGTCCTGGGAATATGACTGAGGTTTGATTCTGGAAATCTGTTGCCTGGGAACTTGACTGAGGTTTGATGGCAGAAACCTGTGGACTGGCAACATGACTGAGGTTTGATTGTAGAACCCTGTGCCCTGGAAACATGACTGCGACCTGATACTTGAAACCCATGGCCTGGGAACTTGACATTGGTTTGATTCTGGAACCCTGTGGCCTGGGAACATGACTGAGGCGAGATTCTGGAATCCTGTGCCCTGGAAACATGACTGTGGCTTGGTACTGGAAACCCATGGCCTAGGAATTTGCCATTGGTTTGATTCTGGAACCCTGTGGCCTGGGAACATGACTGAGGTTTGATTCTGGAACCATGTGTCCTGGGAATATGACTGAGGTTTGATTCTGGAAATCTGTGGCCTGGGAACTTGACTGAGGTTTGATGGCAGAAACCTGTGGACTGGCAACATGACTGAGGTTTGATTGTAGAACCCTGTGCCCTGGAAACATGACTGTGGCCTGGTAGTGGAAACCCATGGCCTAGGAATTTGACATTGGTTTGATTCTGGAAACCTGTGGCCTGGGAACATGACTGAGGCGTGATTCTGGAAAAGTGTGGCCTGGGAATATGACTGAGGTTTGATTCTGGAAATCTGTGGCCTGGGTACTTGACTGAGGTTTGACGGCAGAAATCTGTGGAATGGTAACGTGACTGAGGTTTGAGTGTAGAACCCTGTGCCCTGGAAACATGACTGCGACCTGATACTTGAAACCCATGGCCTGGGAACTTGACATTGGTTTGATTCTGGAACCCTGTGGCCAGGAAGAAGACTGAGGCGTGATTCTGGAATGCTGTGGCCTGCGAACATGACATCTGTTTAGATTGTGGAATACTGGGCCCTGGGAACCTGACTGAGGCTTGGTTCTGGAACCCTGTGGACTGGGAACATGACTGAGCATTTATTCTGGAACCCTGTAGCCTTGGAACATAACTGAGGATTGATTCTGGAACCCTGTGGCCGGGGAACATGACATCAGTGGATTCTGGAACCCTGTGCCTTGGGAATATGTCTGAGGTTTGATGGTGGAAACCTGTGGCCTGGCAACATGACTGAGGTTTGTTTCTGGAACCCTGTTCCCTGGGAACATGAGTGAGGATTGCTTCTGGACACCTTTGTCCTGGGAACATGACTGTGGTTTGATTGTGGAACCATGGGTCCTGCAAACATGACTGAGGTTTGATTCTGGATCCATGTGTCCTGGGAATATGACTGAGGTTTGATTCTGGAAATCTGTTGCCTGGGAACTTGACTGAGGTTTGATGGCAGAAACCTGTGGACTGGCAACATGACTGAGGTTTGATTGTAGAACCCTGTGCCCTGGAAACATGACTGCGACCTGATACTTGAAACCCATGGCCTGGGAACTTGACATTGGTTTGATTCTGGAACCCTGTGGCCTGGGAACATGACTGAGGCGAGATTCTGGAATCCTGTGCCCTGGAAACATGACTGTGGCTTGGTACTGGAAACCCATGGCCTAGGAATTTGCCATTGGTTTGATTCTGGAACCCTGTGGCCTGGGAACATGACTGAGGTTTGATTCTGGAACCATGTGTCCTGGGAATATGACTGAGGTTTGATTCTGGAAATCTGTGGCCTGGGAACTTGACTGAGGTTTGATGGCAGAAACCTGTGGACTGGCAACATGACTGAGGTTTGATTGTAGAACCCTGTGCCCTGGAAACATGACTGTGGCCTGGTAGTGGAAACCCATGGCCTAGGAATTTGACATTGGTTTGATTCTGGAAACCTGTGGCCTGGGAACATGACTGAGGCGTGATTCTGGAAAAGTGTGGCCTGGGAATATGACTGAGGTTTGATTCTGGAAATCTGTGGCCTGGGTACTTTACTGAGGTTTGACGGCAGAAATCTGTGGACTGGTAACATGACTGAGGTTTGAGTGTAGAACCCTGTGCCCTGGAAACATGACTGCGACCTGATACTTGCAACCCATGGCCTGGGAACTTGACATTGGTTTGATTCTGGAACCCTGTGGCCAGGAAGAAGACTGAGGCGTGATTCTGGAATGCTGTGGCCTGCGAACATGACATCTGTTTAGATTGTGGAATACTGGGCCCTGGGAACCTGACTGAGGCTTGGTTCTGGAACCCTGTGGACTGGGAACATGACTGAGGTTTTATTCTGGAATCCGGTGGCCTGGGAACATGACATCAGTGGATTCTGGAACCCTGTGGCCGGGAACATGACATCAGTGGATTCTGGAACCCTGTGGCCGGGGCACAGGACATCAGTGGATTCTGGAACCCTGTGGCCTGGGAACATGACTGAGGTGTGATTCTGGAAACCTGCGGCCTGGGAACATGACATCTGTTTAGATTGTGGAATACTGTGCCCTGGGAACCTGACTGAAGGCTTGGTTCTGGAATCCTGTGGACTGGGAACATGACTCAGGATTGATTCTGAGACCATGTCGCCTGGGTATATGACTGTGGTTTGATTCTGGAAGCCATTGGACTGGGAATATGTCTGATGTTAGATTGTGTAATCCTGTGGCCTGGAAACATGACATCGGTTTGGATTCTGGTACCATGTTGCCTGGGAACATGAAATCGGTTTGATTGTGGAAACCTATGGTCTGGGAATATGACTGAGGTTTGATGGTGGTACCCTATGGCCTGGCAACATGACTGAGGTTTGATTCTGGATCCCTGTGGCCAGGGAACATGACTGAGGCGTGATTTTGGAAACCTGTGGACTGGGAACATGACATCTGTTTAGATTGTGGAATAGTGTGCCCTGGGAAGCTGACTGAGGCTTGGTTCTGGAACCCTGTGGACTGGGAACATGACTGAGCTTTTATTCTGGAACCCTGTAGCCTTGGAACATAACTGAGGATTGATTCTGGAACCCTGTGGCCGGGGAACATGACATCAGTGGATTCTGGAACCCTGTGGCCTGGGAACATGAGAACGGTTTGATTCTAGAACCCTGTGCCTTGGGAATATGTCTGAGGTTTGATGGTGGAAACCTGTGGCTTGGCAACATGACTGAGGTTTGTTTCTGGAACCCTGTTCCCTGGGAACATGAGTGAGTTTTGCTTCTGGACACCTTCGTCCTGGGAACATGACTGTGGTTTGATTGTGGAACCATGGGTCCTGCAAACATGACTGAGGTTTGATTCTGGATCCATGTGTCCTGGGTATATGACTGAGGTTTGATTCTGGAAATCTGTGGCCTGGGTACTTGACTGACGTTTGATGGTAGAAATCTGTGGACTGGCAACATGACTGAGGTTTGATTGTAGAACCCTGTGCCCTGGAAACATGACTGCGACCTGATACTTGAAACCCATGGCCTGGGAACTTGACATTGGTTTGATTCTGGAAGCCTGTGGCCTGGGAACATGACTGAGGCGTGATTCTGGAAACCTGCGGCCTGGGAACATGACATCTGTTTAGATTGTGGAATACTGTGCCCTGGGAACCTGACTGAAGGCTTGGTTCTGGAATCCTGTGGACTGGGAACATGACTCAGGATTGATTCTGAGACCATGTCGCCTGGGTATATGACTGTGGTTTGATTCTGGAAGCCATTGGACTGGGAATATGTCTGATGTTAGACTGTGTAATCCTGTGGCCTGGAAACATGACATCGGTTTGGATTCTGGTACCATGTTGCCTGGGAACATGAAATCGGTTTGATTGTGGAAACCTATGGTCTGGGAATATGACTGAGGTTTGATGGTGGTACCCTATGGCCTGGCAACATGACTGAGGTTTGATTCTGGATCCCTGTGGCCAGGGAACATGACTGAGGCGTGATTTTGGAAACCTGTGGACTGGGAACATGACATCTGTTTAGATTGTGGAATACTGTGCCCTGGGAACCTGACTGAGGCTTGGTTCTGGAACCCTGTGGACTGGGAACATGACTGAGCTTTTATTCTGGAACCCTGTAGCCTTGGAACATAACTGAGGATTGATTCTGGAACCCTGTGGCCGGGGAACATGACATCAGTGGATTCTGGATCCCTGTGGCCTGGGAATATGAGAACGGTTTGATTCTGGAACCCTGTGCCTTGGGAATATGTCTGAGGTTTGATGGTGGAAACCTGTGGACTGGCAACATGACTGAGGTTTGTTTCTGGAACCCTGTTCCCTGGGAACATGAGTGAGTTTTGCTTCTGGACACCTTTGTCCTGGGAACATGACTGTGGTTTGATTGTGGAACCATGGGTCCTGCAAACATGACTGAGGTTTGATTCTGGATCCATGTGTCCTGGGAATATGACTGAGGTTTGATTCTGGAAATCTGTGGCCTGGGTACTTGACTGAGGTTTGATGGCAGAAATCTGTGGATTGGCAACATGACTGAGGTTTGATTGTAGAACCCTGTGCCCTGGAAACATGACTGCGACCTGATACTTGAAACCCATGGCCTGGGAACTTGACATTGGTTTGATTCTGGAACCCTGTGGCCAGGAACAAGACTGAGGCGTGATTCTGGAATGCTGTGGCCTGCGAACATGACATCTGTTTAGATTGTGGAATACTGGGCCCTGGGAACCTGACTGAGGCTTGGTTCTGGAACCCTGTGGACTGGGAACATGACTGGGGTTTTATTCTGGAATCCTGTGGCCTGGGAACATGACATCAGTGGATTCTGGAACCCTGTTGCCTGGGAACTTGAGAACGGTTTGATTCTGGAACCCTGTGGCCTGGGAACATGTCTGAGGTTTCATGGTGGAAACCTGTGGCTTGGCAACATGACTGAGGTTTGTTTCTGGAACCCTGTTCCCTGGGAACATGACTGAGGTTTGATTCTGGACACCTTTGTGCTGGGAACATGACTGTGGTTTGATTGTGGAATCATGGGTCCTGCAAACATGACTGAGGTTTGATTCTGGAACCATGTGTCCTGGGAATATGACTGAGGTTTGATTCTGGAAATCTGTGGCCTGGGAACTTGACTGAGGTTTGATGGCAGAAACCTGTGGACTGGCAACATGACTGAGGTTTGATTGTAGAACCCTGTGCCCTGGAAACATGACTGTGGCCTGGTAGTGGAAACCCATGGCCTAGGAATTTGACATTGGTTTGATTCTGGAAACCTGTGGCCTGGGAACATGACTGAGGCGTGATTCTGGAAAAGTGTGGCCTGGGAATATGACTGAGGTTTGATTCTGGAAATCTGTGGCCTGGGTACTTGACTGAGGTTTGACGGCAGAAATCTGTGGAATGGTAACGTGACTGAGGTTTGAGTGTAGAACCCTGTGCCCTGGAAACATGACTGCGACCTGATACTTGAAACCCATGGCCTGGGAACTTGACATTGGTTTGATTCTGGAACCCTGTGGCCAGGAAGAAGACTGAGGCGTGATTCTGGAATGCTGTGGCCTGCGAACATGACATCTGTTTAGATTGTGGAATACTGGGCCCTGGGAACCTGACTGAGGCTTGGTTCTGGAACCCTGTGGACTGGGAACATGACTGAGCATTTATTCTGGAACCCTGTAGCCTTGGAACATAACTGAGGATTGATTCTGGAACCCTGTGGCCGGGGAACATGACATCAGTGGATTCTGGAACCCTGTGCCTTGGGAATATGTCTGAGGTTTGATGGTGGAAACCTGTGGCCTGGCAACATGACTGAGGTTTGTTTCTGGAACCCTGTTCCCTGGGAACATGAGTGAGGATTGCTTCTGGACACCTTTGTCCTGGGAACATGACTGTGGTTTGATTGTGGAACCATGGGTCCTGCAAACATGACTGAGGTTTGATTCTGGATCCATGTGTCCTGGGAATATGACTGAGGTTTGATTCTGGAAATCTGTTGCCTGGGAACTTGACTGAGGTTTGATGGCAGAAACCTGTGGACTGGCAACATGACTGAGGTTTGATTGTAGAACCCTGTGCCCTGGAAACATGACTGCGACCTGATACTTGAAACCCATGGCCTGGGAACTTGACATTGGTTTGATTCTGGAACCCTGTGGCCTGGGAACATGACTGAGGCGAGATTCTGGAATCCTGTGCCCTGGAAACATGACTGTGGCTTGGTACTGGAAACCCATGGCCTAGGAATTTGCCATTGGTTTGATTCTGGAACCCTGTGGCCTGGGAACATGACTGAGGTTTGATTCTGGAACCATGTGTCCTGGGAATATGACTGAGGTTTGATTCTGGAAATCTGTGGCCTGGGAACTTGACTGAGGTTTGATGGCAGAAACCTGTGGACTGGCAACATGACTGAGGTTTGATTGTAGAACCCTGTGCCCTGGAAACATGACTGTGGCCTGGTAGTGGAAACCCATGGCCTAGGAATTTGACATTGGTTTGATTCTGGAAACCTGTGGCCTGGGAACATGACTGAGGCGTGATTCTGGAAAAGTGTGGCCTGGGAATATGACTGAGGTTTGATTCTGGAAATCTGTGGCCTGGGTACTTTACTGAGGTTTGACGGCAGAAATCTGTGGACTGGTAACATGACTGAGGTTTGAGTGTAGAACCCTGTGCCCTGGAAACATGACTGCGACCTGATACTTGCAACCCATGGCCTGGGAACTTGACATTGGTTTGATTCTGGAACCCTGTGGCCAGGAAGAAGACTGAGGCGTGATTCTGGAATGCTGTGGCCTGCGAACATGACATCTGTTTAGATTGTGGAATACTGGGCCCTGGGAACCTGACTGAGGCTTGGTTCTGGAACCCTGTGGACTGGGAACATGACTGAGGTTTTATTCTGGAATCCGGTGGCCTGGGAACATGACATCAGTGGATTCTGGAACCCTGTGGCCGGGGAACATGACATCAGTGGATTCTGGAACCCTGTGGCCGGGGCACAGGACATCAGTGGATTCTGGAACCCTGTGGCCTGGGAACATGACTGAGGTGTGATTCTGGAAACCTGCGGCCTGGGAACATGACATCTGTTTAGATTGTGGAATACTGTGCCCTGGGAACCTGACTGAAGGCTTGGTTCTGGAATCCTGTGGACTGGGAACATGACTCAGGATTGATTCTGAGACCATGTCGCCTGGGTATATGACTGTGGTTTGATTCTGGAAGCCATTGGACTGGGAATATGTCTGATGTTAGATTGTGTAATCCTGTGGCCTGGAAACATGACATCGGTTTGGATTCTGGTACCATGTTGCCTGGGAACATGAAATCGGTTTGATTGTGGAAACCTATGGTCTGGGAATATGACTGAGGTTTGATGGTGGTACCCTATGGCCTGGCAACATGACTGAGGTTTGATTCTGGATCCCTGTGGCCAGGGAACATGACTGAGGCGTGATTTTGGAAACCTGTGGACTGGGAACATGACATCTGTTTAGATTGTGGAATACTGTGCCCTGGGAAGCTGACTGAGGCTTGGTTCTGGAACCCTGTGGACTGGGAACATGACTGAGCTTTTATTCTGGAACCCTGTAGCCTTGGAACAGAACTGAGGATTGATTCTGGAACCCTGTGGCCGGGGAACATGACATCAGTGGATTCTGGAACCCTGTGGCCTGGGAACATGAGAACGGTTTGATTCTAGAACCCTGTGCCTTGGGAATATGTCTGAGGTTTGATGGTGGAAACCTGTGGCTTGGCAACATGACTGAGGTTTGTTTCTGGAACCCTGTTCCCTGGGAACATGAGTGAGTTTTGCTTCTGGACACCTTCGTCCTGGGAACATGACTGTGGTTTGATTGTGGAACCATGGGTCCTGCAAACATGACTGAGGTTTGATTCTGGATCCATGTGTCCTGGGTATATGACTGAGGTTTGATTCTGGAAATCTGTGGCCTGGGTACTTGACTGACGTTTGATGGTAGAAATCTGTGGACTGGCAACATGACTGAGGTTTGATTGTAGAACCCTGTGCCCTGGAAACATGACTGCGACCTGATACTTGAAACCCATGGCCTGGGAACTTGACATTGGTTTGATTCTGGAAGCCTGTGGCCTGGGAACATGACTGAGGCGTGATTCTGGAAACCTGCGGCCTGGGAACATGACATCTGTTTAGATTGTGGAATACTGTGCCCTGGGAACCTGACTGAAGGCTTGGTTCTGGAATCCTGTGGACTGGGAACATGACTCAGGATTGATTCTGAGACCATGTCGCCTGGGTATATGACTGTGGTTTGATTCTGGAAGCCATTGGACTGGGAATATGTCTGATGTTAGACTGTGTAATCCTGTGGCCTGGAAACATGACATCGGTTTGGATTCTGGTACCATGTTGCCTGGGAACATGAAATCGGTTTGATTGTGGAAACCTATGGTCTGGGAATATGACTGAGGTTTGATGGTGGTACCCTATGGCCTGGCAACATGACTGAGGTTTGATTCTGGATCCCTGTGGCCAGGGAACATGACTGAGGCGTGATTTTGGAAACCTGTGGACTGGGAACATGACATCTGTTTAGATTGTGGAATACTGTGCCCTGGGAACCTGACTGAGGCTTGGTTCTGGAACCCTGTGGACTGGGAACATGACTGAGCTTTTATTCTGGAACCCTGTAGCCTTGGAATATAACTGAGGATTGATTCTGGAACCCTGTGGCCGGGGAACATGACATCAGTGGATTCTGGATCCCTGTGGCCTGGGAATATGAGAACGGTTTGATTCTGGAACCCTGTGCCTTGGGAATATGTCTGAGGTTTGATGGTGGAAACCTGTGGACTGGCAACATGACTGAGGTTTGTTTCTGGAACCCTGTTCCCTGGGAACATGAGTGAGTTTTGCTTCTGGACACCTTTGTCCTGGGAACATGACTGTGGTTTGATTGTGGAACCATGGGTCCTGCAAACATGACTGAGGTTTGATTCTGGATCCATGTGTCCTGGGAATATGACTGAGGTTTGATTCTGGAAATCTGTGGCCTGGGTACTTGACTGAGGTTTGATGGCAGAAATCTGTGGATTGGCAACATGACTGAGGTTTGATTGTAGAACCCTGTGCCCTGGAAACATGACTGCGACCTGATACTTGAAACCCATGGCCTGGGAACTTGACATTGGTTTGATTCTGGAACCCTGTGGCCAGGAACAAGACTGAGGCGTGATTCTGGAATGCTGTGGCCTGCGAACATGACATCTGTTTAGATTGTGGAATACTGGGCCCTGGGAACCTGACTGAGGCTTGGTTCTGGAACCCTGTGGACTGGGAACATGACTGGGGTTTTATTCTGGAATCCTGTGGCCTGGGAACATGACATCAGTGGATTCTGGAACCCTGTTGCCTGGGAACTTGAGAACGGTTTGATTCTGGAACCCTGTGGCCTGGGAACATGTCTGAGGTTTCATGGTGGAAACCTGTGGCTTGGCAACATGACTGAGGTTTGTTTCTGGAACCCTGTTCCCTGGGAACATGACTGAGGTTTGATTCTGGACACCTTTGTGCTGGGAACATGACTGTGGTTTGATTGTGGAATCATGGGTCCTGCAAACATGACTGAGGTTTGATTCTGGAACCATGTGTCCTGGGAATATGACTGAGGTTTGATTCTGGAAATCTGTGGCCTGGGAACTTGACTGAGGTTTGATGGCAGAAACCTGTGGACTGGCAACATGACTGAGGTTTGATTGTAGAACCCTGTGCCCTGGAAACATGACTGTGGCCTGGTAGTGGAAACCCATGGCCTAGGAATTTGACATTGGTTTGATTCTGGAAACCTGTGGCCTGGGAACATGACTGAGGCGTGATTCTGGAAAAGTGTGGCCTGGGAATATGACTGAGGTTTGATTCTGGAAATCTGTGGCCTGGGTACTTGACTGAGGTTTGACGGCAGAAATCTGTGGAATGGTAACGTGACTGAGGTTTGAGTGTAGAACCCTGTGCCCTGGAAACATGACTGCGACCTGATACTTGAAACCCATGGCCTGGGAACTTGACATTGGTTTGATTCTGGAACCCTGTGGCCAGGAAGAAGACTGAGGCGTGATTCTGGAATGCTGTGGCCTGCGAACATGACATCTGTTTAGATTGTGGAATACTGGGCCCTGGGAACCTGACTGAGGCTTGGTTCTGGAACCCTGTGGACTGGGAACATGACTGAGCATTTATTCTGGAACCCTGTAGCCTTGGAACATAACTGAGGATTGATTCTGGAACCCTGTGGCCGGGGAACATGACATCAGTGGATTCTGGAACCCTGTGCCTTGGGAATATGTCTGAGGTTTGATGGTGGAAACCTGTGGCCTGGCAACATGACTGAGGTTTGTTTCTGGAACCCTGTTCCCTGGGAACATGAGTGAGGATTGCTTCTGGACACCTTTGTCCTGGGAACATGACTGTGGTTTGATTGTGGAACCATGGGTCCTGCAAACATGACTGAGGTTTGATTCTGGATCCATGTGTCCTGGGAATATGACTGAGGTTTGATTCTGGAAATCTGTTGCCTGGGAACTTGACTGAGGTTTGATGGCAGAAACCTGTGGACTGGCAACATGACTGAGGTTTGATTGTAGAACCCTGTGCCCTGGAAACATGACTGCGACCTGATACTTGAAACCCATGGCCTGGGAACTTGACATTGGTTTGATTCTGGAACCCTGTGGCCTGGGAACATGACTGAGGCGAGATTCTGGAATCCTGTGCCCTGGAAACATGACTGTGGCTTGGTACTGGAAACCCATGGCCTAGGAATTTGCCATTGGTTTGATTCTGGAACCCTGTGGCCTGGGAACATGACTGAGGTTTGATTCTGGAACCATGTGTCCTGGGAATATGACTGAGGTTTGATTCTGGAAATCTGTGGCCTGGGAACTTGACTGAGGTTTGATGGCAGAAACCTGTGGACTGGCAACATGACTGAGGTTTGATTGTAGAACCCTGTGCCCTGGAAACATGACTGTGGCCTGGTAGTGGAAACCCATGGCCTAGGAATTTGACATTGGTTTGATTCTGGAAACCTGTGGCCTGGGAACATGACTGAGGCGTGATTCTGGAAAAGTGTGGCCTGGGAATATGACTGAGGTTTGATTCTGGAAATCTGTGGCCTGGGTACTTTACTGAGGTTTGACGGCAGAAATCTGTGGACTGGTAACATGACTGAGGTTTGAGTGTAGAACCCTGTGCCCTGGAAACATGACTGCGACCTGATACTTGCAACCCATGGCCTGGGAACTTGACATTGGTTTGATTCTGGAACCCTGTGGCCAGGAAGAAGACTGAGGCGTGATTCTGGAATGCTGTGGCCTGCGAACATGACATCTGTTTAGATTGTGGAATACTGGGCCCTGGGAACCTGACTGAGTCTTTGTTCTGGAACCCTGTGGACTGGGAACATGATTGAGCATTTATTCTTGAACCCTGTAGCCTTGGAACATAACTGAGGATTGATTCTGGAACCCTGTGGCTGGAGAACATGACATCAGTGGATTCTGGAACCCTGTGCCTTGGGAATATGTCTGAGGTTTGATGGTGGAAACCTGTGGCCTGGCAACATGACTGAGGTTTGTTTCTGGAACCCTGTTCCCTGGGAACATGAGTGAGGTTTGCTTCTGGACACCTTTGTCCTGGGAACATGACTGTGGTTTGATTGTGGAACCATGGGTCCTGCAAACATGACTGAGGTTTGATTCTGGATCCATGTGTCCTGGGAATATGACTGAGGTTTGATTCTGGAAATCTGTTGCCTGGGAACGTGACTGAGGTTTGATGGCAGAAACCTGTGGACTGGCAACATGACTGAGGTTTGATTGTAGAACCCTGTGCCCTGGAAACATGACTGCGACCTGATACTTGAAACCCATGGCCTGGGAACTTGACATTGGTTTGATTCTGGAACCCTGTGGCCAGGGAACATGACTGAGGCGAGATTCTGGAATCCTGTGCCCTGGAAACATGACTGTGGCTTGGTACTGGAAACCCATGGCCTAGGAATTTGACATTGGTTTGATTCTGGAACCCTGTGGCCTGGGAACATGACTGAGGTTTGATTCTGGAACCATGTGTCCTGGGAATATGACTGAGCTTTGATTCTGGAAATCTGTGGCCTGGGAACTTGACTGAGGTTTGATGGCAGAAACCTGTGGACTGGCAACATGACTGAGGTTTGATTGTAGAACCCTGTGCCCTGGAAACATGACTGCGACCTGATACTTGAAACCCATGGCCTGGGAACTTGACATTGGTTTGATTCTGGAACCCTGTGGCCTGGAACAAGACTGAGGCGTGATTCTGGAATGCTGTGGCCTGCGAACATGACATCTGTTTAGATTGTGGAATACTGGGCCCTGGGAACCTGACTGAGGCTTGGTTCTGGAACCCTGTGGACTGGGAACATGACTGAGGTTTTATTCTGGAATCCGGTGGCCTGGGAACATGACATCAGTGGATTCTGGAACCCTGTGGCCGGGGAACATGACATCAGTGGATTCTGGAACCCTGTGGCCGGGGCACAGGACATCAGTGGATTCTGGAACCCTGTGGCCTGGGAACATGACTGAGGTGTGATTCTGGAAACCTGCGGCCTGGGAACATGACATCTGTTTAGATTGTGGAATACTGTGCCCTGGGAACCTGACTGAAGGCTTGGTTCTGGAATCCTGTGGACTGGGAACATGACTCAGGATTGATTCTGAGACCATGTCGCCTGGGTATATGACTGTGGTTTGATTCTGGAAGCCATTGGACTGGGAATATGTCTGATGTTAGATTGTGTAATCCTGTGGCCTGGAAACATGACATCGGTTTGGATTCTGGTACCATGTTGCCTGGGAACATGAAATCGGTTTGATTGTGGAAACCTATGGTCTGGGAATATGACTGAGGTTTGATGGTGGTACCCTATGGCCTGGCAACATGACTGAGGTTTGATTCTGGATCCCTGTGGCCAGGGAACATGACTGAGGCGTGATTTTGGAAACCTGTGGACTGGGAACATGACATCTGTTTAGATTGTGGAATACTGTGCCCTGGGAACCTGACTGAGGCTTGGTTCTGGAACCCTGTGGACTGGGAACATGACTGAGCTTTTATTCTGGAACCCTGTAGCCTTGGAACATAACTGAGGATTGATTCTGGAACCCTGTGGCCGGGGAACATGACATCAGTGGATTCTGGATCCCTGTGGCCTGGGAATATGAGAACGGTTTGATTCTGGAACCCTGTGCCTTGGGAATATGTCTGAGGTTTGATGGTGGAAACCTGTGGACTGGCAACATGACTGAGGTTTGTTTCTGGAACCCTGTTCCCTGGGAACATGAGTGAGTTTTGCTTCTGGACACCTTTGTCCTGGGAACATGACTGTGGTTTGATTGTGGAACCATGGGTCCTGCAAACATGACTGAGGTTTGATTCTGGATCCATGTGTCCTGGGAATATGACTGAGGTTTGATTCTGGAAATCTGTGGCCTGGGTACTTGACTGAGGTTTGATGGCAGAAATCTGTGGATTGGCAACATGACTGAGGTTTGATTGTAGAACCCTGTGCCCTGGAAACATGACTGCGACCTGATACTTGAAACCCATGGCCTGGGAACTTGACATTGGTTTGATTCTGGAACCCTGTGGCCAGGAACAAGACTGAGGCGTGATTCTGGAATGCTGTGGCCTGCGAACATGACATCTGTTTAGATTGTGGAATACTGGGCCCTGGGAACCTGACTGAGGCTTGGTTCTGGAACCCTGTGGACTGGGAACATGACTGGGGTTTTATTCTGGAATCCTGTGGCCTGGGAACATGACATCAGTGGATTCTGGAACCCTGTTGCCTGGGAACTTGAGAACGGTTTGATTCTGGAACCCTGTGGCCTGGGAACATGTCTGAGGTTTCATGGTGGAAACCTGTGGCTTGGCAACATGACTGAGGTTTGTTTCTGGAACCCTGTTCCCTGGGAACATGACTGAGGTTTGATTCTGGACACCTTTGTGCTGGGAACATGACTGTGGTTTGATTGTGGAATCATGGGTCCTGCAAACATGACTGAGGTTTGATTCTGGAACCATGGGTCCTGGGAATATGACTGAGGTTTGATTCTGGAAATCTGTGGCCTGGGAACTTGACTGAGGTTTGATGGCAGAAACCTGTGGACTGGCAACATGACTGAGGTTTGATTGTAGAACCCTGTGCCCTGGAAACATGACTGTGGCCTGGTAGTGGAAACCCATGGCCTAGGAATTTGACATTGGTTTGATTCTGGAAACCTGTGGCCTGGGAACATGACTGAGGCGTGATTCTGGAAAAGTGTGGCCTGGGAATATGACTGAGGTTTGATTCTGGAAATCTGTGGCCTGGGTACTTGACTGAGGTTTGACGGCAGAAATCTGTGGAATGGTAACGTGACTGAGGTTTGAGTGTAGAACCCTGTGCCCTGGAAACATGACTGCGACCTGATACTTGAAACCCATGGCCTGGGAACTTGACATTGGTTTGATTCTGGAACCCTGTGGCCAGGAAGAAGACTGAGGCGTGATTCTGGAATGCTGTGGCCTGCGAACATGACATCTGTTTAGATTGTGGAATACTGGGCCCTGGGAACCTGACTGAGGCTTGGTTCTGGAACCCTGTGGACTGGGAACATGACTGAGCATTTATTCTGGAACCCTGTAGCCTTGGAACATAACTGAGGATTGATTCTGGAACCCTGTGGCCGGGGAACATGACATCAGTGGATTCTGGAACCCTGTGCCTTGGGAATATGTCTGAGGTTTGATGGTGGAAACCTGTGGCCTGGCAACATGACTGAGGTTTGTTTCTGGAACCCTGTTCCCTGGGAACATGAGTGAGGATTGCTTCTGGACACCTTTGTCCTGGGAACATGACTGTGGTTTGATTGTGGAACCATGGGTCCTGCAAACATGACTGAGGTTTGATTCTGGATCCATGTGTCCTGGGAATATGACTGAGGTTTGATTCTGGAAATCTGTTGCCTGGGAACTTGACTGAGGTTTGATGGCAGAAACCTGTGGACTGGCAACATGACTGAGGTTTGATTGTAGAACCCTGTGCCCTGGAAACATGACTGCGACCTGATACTTGAAACCCATGGCCTGGGAACTTGACATTGGTTTGATTCTGGAACCCTGTGGCCTGGGAACATGACTGAGGCGAGATTCTGGAATCCTGTGCCCTGGAAACATGACTGTGGCTTGGTACTGGAAACCCATGGCCTAGGAATTTGCCATTGGTTTGATTCTGGAACCCTGTGGCCTGGGAACATGACTGAGGTTTGATTCTGGAACCATGTGTCCTGGGAATATGACTGAGGTTTGATTCTGGAAATCTGTGGCCTGGGAACTTGACTGAGGTTTGATGGCAGAAACCTGTGGACTGGCAACATGACTGAGGTTTGATTGTAGAACCCTGTGCCCTGGAAACATGACTGTGGCCTGGTAGTGGAAACCCATGGCCTAGGAATTTGACATTGGTTTGATTCTGGAAACCTGTGGCCTGGGAACATGACTGAGGCGTGATTCTGGAAAAGTGTGTCCTGGGAATATGACTGAGCTTTGATTCTGGAAATCTGTGGCCTGGGAACTTGACTGAGGTTTGATGGCAGAAACCTGTGGACTGGCAACATGACTGAGGTTTGATTGTAGAACCCTGTGCCCTGGAAACATGACTGCGACCTGATACTTGAAACCCATGGCCTGGGAACTTGACATTGGTTTGATTCTGGAACCCTGTGGCCTGGAACAAGACTGAGGCGTGATTCTGGAATGCTGTGGCCTGCGAACATGACATCTGTTTAGATTGTGGAATACTGGGCCCTGGGAACCTGACTGAGGCTTGGTTCTGGAACCCTGTGGACTGGGAACATGACTGAGGTTTTATTCTGGAATCCGGTGGCCTGGGAACATGACATCAGTGGATTCTGGAACCCTGTGGCCGGGGAACATGACATCAGTGGATTCTGGAACCCTGTGGCCGGGGCACAGGACATCAGTGGATTCTGGAACCCTGTGGCCTGGGAACATGACTGAGGTGTGATTCTGGAAACCTGCGGCCTGGGAACATGACATCTGTTTAGATTGTGGAATACTGTGCCCTGGGAACCTGACTGAAGGCTTGGTTCTGGAATCCTGTGGACTGGGAACATGACTCAGGATTGATTCTGAGACCATGTCGCCTGGGTATATGACTGTGGTTTGATTCTGGAAGCCATTGGACTGGGAATATGTCTGATGTTAGATTGTGTAATCCTGTGGCCTGGAAACATGACATCGGTTTGGATTCTGGTACCATGTTGCCTGGGAACATGAAATCGGTTTGATTGTGGAAACCTATGGTCTGGGAATATGACTGAGGTTTGATGGTGGTACCCTATGGCCTGGCAACATGACTGAGGTTTGATTCTGGATCCCTGTGGCCAGGGAACATGACTGAGGCGTGATTTTGGAAACCTGTGGACTGGGAACATGACATCTGTTTAGATTGTGGAATACTGTGCCCTGGGAAGCTGACTGAGGCTTGGTTCTGGAACCCTGTGGACTGGGAACATGACTGAGCTTTTATTCTGGAACCCTGTAGCCTTGGAACATAACTGAGGATTGATTCTGGAACCCTGTGGCCGGGGAACATGACATCAGTGGATTCTGGAACCCTGTGGCCTGGGAACATGAGAACGGTTTGATTCTAGAACCCTGTGCCTTGGGAATATGTCTGAGGTTTGATGGTGGAAACCTGTGGCTTGGCAACATGACTGAGGTTTGTTTCTGGAACCCTGTTCCCTGGGAACATGAGTGAGTTTTGCTTCTGGACACCTTCGTCCTGGGAACATGACTGTGGTTTGATTGTGGAACCATGGGTCCTGCAAACATGACTGAGGTTTGATTCTGGATCCATGTGTCCTGGGTATATGACTGAGGTTTGATTCTGGAAATCTGTGGCCTGGGTACTTGACTGACGTTTGATGGTAGAAATCTGTGGACTGGCAACATGACTGAGGTTTGATTGTAGAACCCTGTGCCCTGGAAACATGACTGCGACCTGATACTTGAAACCCATGGCCTGGGAACTTGACATTGGTTTGATTCTGGAAGCCTGTGGCCTGGGAACATGACTGAGGCGTGATTCTGGAAACCTGCGGCCTGGGAACATGACATCTGTTTAGATTGTGGAATACTGTGCCCTGGGAACCTGACTGAAGGCTTGGTTCTGGAATCCTGTGGACTGGGAACATGACTCAGGATTGATTCTGAGACCATGTCGCCTGGGTATATGACTGTGGTTTGATTCTGGAAGCCATTGGACTGGGAATATGTCTGATGTTAGACTGTGTAATCCTGTGGCCTGGAAACATGACATCGGTTTGGATTCTGGTACCATGTTGCCTGGGAACATGAAATCGGTTTGATTGTGGAAACCTATGGTCTGGGAATATGACTGAGGTTTGATGGTGGTACCCTATGGCCTGGCAACATGACTGAGGTTTGATTCTGGATCCCTGTGGCCAGGGAACATGACTGAGGCGTGATTTTGGAAACCTGTGGACTGGGAACATGACATCTGTTTAGATTGTGGAATACTGTGCCCTGGGAACCTGACTGAGGCTTGGTTCTGGAACCCTGTGGACTGGGAACATGACTGAGCTTTTATTCTGGAACCCTGTAGCCTTGGAACATAACTGAGGATTGATTCTGGAACCCTGTGGCCGGGGAACATGACATCAGTGGATTCTGGATCCCTGTGGCCTGGGAATATGAGAACGGTTTGATTCTGGAACCCTGTGCCTTGGGAATATGTCTGAGGTTTGATGGTGGAAACCTGTGGACTGGCAACATGACTGAGGTTTGTTTCTGGAACCCTGTTCCCTGGGAACATGAGTGAGTTTTGCTTCTGGACACCTTTGTCCTGGGAACATGACTGTGGTTTGATTGTGGAACCATGGGTCCTGCAAACATGACTGAGGTTTGATTCTGGATCCATGTGTCCTGGGAATATGACTGAGGTTTGATTCTGGAAATCTGTGGCCTGGGTACTTGACTGAGGTTTGATGGCAGAAATCTGTGGATTGGCAACATGACTGAGGTTTGATTGTAGAACCCTGTGCCCTGGAAACATGACTGCGACCTGATACTTGAAACCCATGGCCTGGGAACTTGACATTGGTTTGATTCTGGAACCCTGTGGCCAGGAACAAGACTGAGGCGTGATTCTGGAATGCTGTGGCCTGCGAACATGACATCTGTTTAGATTGTGGAATACTGGGCCCTGGGAACCTGACTGAGGCTTGGTTCTGGAACCCTGTGGACTGGGAACATGACTGGGGTTTTATTCTGGAATCCTGTGGCCTGGGAACATGACATCAGTGGATTCTGGAACCCTGTTGCCTGGGAACTTGAGAACGGTTTGATTCTGGAACCCTGTGGCCTGGGAACATGTCTGAGGTTTCATGGTGGAAACCTGTGGCTTGGCAACATGACTGAGGTTTGTTTCTGGAACCCTGTTCCCTGGGAACATGACTGAGGTTTGATTCTGGACACCTTTGTGCTGGGAACATGACTGTGGTTTGATTGTGGAATCATGGGTCCTGCAAACATGACTGAGGTTTGATTCTGGAACCATGGGTCCTGGGAATATGACTGAGGTTTGATTCTGGAAATCTGTGGCCTGGGAACTTGACTGAGGTTTGATGGCAGAAACCTGTGGACTGGCAACATGACTGAGGTTTGATTGTAGAACCCTGTGCCCTGGAAACATGACTGTGGCCTGGTAGTGGAAACCCATGGCCTAGGAATTTGACATTGGTTTGATTCTGGAAACCTGTGGCCTGGGAACATGACTGAGGCGTGATTCTGGAAAAGTGTGGCCTGGGAATATGACTGAGGTTTGATTCTGGAAATCTGTGGCCTGGGTACTTGACTGAGGTTTGACGGCAGAAATCTGTGGAATGGTAACGTGACTGAGGTTTGAGTGTAGAACCCTGTGCCCTGGAAACATGACTGCGAACTGATACTTGAAACCCATGGCCTGGGAACTTGACATTGGTTTGATTCTGGAACCCTGTGGCCAGGAAGAAGACTGAGGCGTGATTCTGGAATGCTGTGGCCTGCGAACATGACATCTGTTTAGATTGTGGAATACTGGGCCCTGGGAACCTGACTGAGGCTTGGTTCTGGAACCCTGTGGACTGGGAACATGACTGAGCATTTATTCTGGAACCCTGTAGCCTTGGAACATAACTGAGGATTGATTCTGGAACCCTGTGGCCGGGGAACATGACATCAGTGGATTCTGGAACCCTGTGCCTTGGGAATATGTCTGAGGTTTGATGGTGGAAACCTGTGGCCTGGCAACATGACTGAGGTTTGTTTCTGGAACCCTGTTCCCTGGGAACATGAGTGAGGATTGCTTCTGGACACCTTTGTCCTGGGAACATGACTGTGGTTTGATTGTGGAACCATGGGTCCTGCAAACATGACTGAGGTTTGATTCTGGATCCATGTGTCCTGGGAATATGACTGAGGTTTGATTCTGGAAATCTGTTGCCTGGGAACTTGACTGAGGTTTGATGGCAGAAACCTGTGGACTGGCAACATGACTGAGGTTTGATTGTAGAACCCTGTGCCCTGGAAACATGACTGCGACCTGATACTTGAAACCCATGGCCTGGGAACTTGACATTGGTTTGATTCTGGAACCCTGTGGCCTGGGAACATGACTGAGGCGAGATTCTGGAATCCTGTGCCCTGGAAACATGACTGTGGCTTGGTACTGGAAACCCATGGCCTAGGAATTTGCCATTGGTTTGATTCTGGAACCCTGTGGCCTGGGAACATGACTGAGGTTTGATTCTGGAACCATGTGTCCTGGGAATATGACTGAGGTTTGATTCTGGAAATCTGTGGCCTGGGAACTTGACTGAGGTTTGATGGCAGAAACCTGTGGACTGGCAACATGACTGAGGTTTGATTGTAGAACCCTGTGCCCTGGAAACATGACTGTGGCCTGGTAGTGGAAACCCATGGCCTAGGAATTTGACATTGGTTTGATTCTGGAAACCTGTGGCCTGGGAACATGACTGAGGCGTGATTCTGGAAAAGTGTGGCCTGGGAATATGACTGAGGTTTGATTCTGGAAATCTGTGGCCTGGGTACTTTACTGAGGTTTGACGGCAGAAATCTGTGGACTGGTAACATGACTGAGGTTTGAGTGTAGAACCCTGTGCCCTGGAAACATGACTGCGACCTGATACTTGCAACCCATGGCCTGGGAACTTGACATTGGTTTGATTCTGGAACCCTGTGGCCAGGAAGAAGACTGAGGCGTGATTCTGGAATGCTGTGGCCTGCGAACATGACATCTGTTTAGATTGTGGAATACTGGGCCCTGGGAACCTGACTGAGGCTTGGTTCTGGAACCCTGTGGACTGGGAACATGACTGAGGTTTTATTCTGGAATCCGGTGGCCTGGGAACATGACATCAGTGGATTCTGGAACCCTGTGGCCGGGGAACATGACATCAGTGGATTCTGGAACCCTGTGGCCGGGGCACAGGACATCAGTGGATTCTGGAACCCTGTGGCCTGGGAACATGACTGAGGTGTGATTCTGGAAACCTGCGGCCTGGGAACATGACATCTGTTTAGATTGTGGAATACTGTGCCCTGGGAACCTGACTGAAGGCTTGGTTCTGGAATCCTGTGGACTGGGAACATGACTCAGGATTGATTCTGAGACCATGTCGCCTGGGTATATGACTGTGGTTTGATTCTGGAAGCCATTGGACTGGGAATATGTCTGATGTTAGATTGTGTAATCCTGTGGCCTGGAAACATGACATCGGTTTGGATTCTGGTACCATGTTGCCTGGGAACATGAAATCGGTTTGATTGTGGAAACCTATGGTCTGGGAATATGACTGAGGTTTGATGGTGGTACCCTATGGCCTGGCAACATGACTGAGGTTTGATTCTGGATCCCTGTGGCCAGGGAACATGACTGAGGCGTGATTTTGGAAACCTGTGGACTGGGAACATGACATCTGTTTAGATTGTGGAATACTGTGCCCTGGGAAGCTGACTGAGGCTTGGTTCTGGAACCCTGTGGACTGGGAACATGACTGAGCTTTTATTCTGGAACCCTGTAGCCTTGGAACATAACTGAGGATTGATTCTGGAACCCTGTGGCCGGGGAACATGACATCAGTGGATTCTGGAACCCTGTGGCCTGGGAACATGAGAACGGTTTGATTCTAGAACCCTGTGCCTTGGGAATATGTCTGAGGTTTGATGGTGGAAACCTGTGGACTGGCAACATGACTGAGGTTTGTTTCTGGAACCCTGTTCCCTGGGAACATGAGTGAGTTTTGCTTCTGGACACCTTCGTCCTGGGAACATGACTGTGGTTTGATTGTGGAACCATGGGTCCTGCAAACATGACTGAGGTTTGATTCTGGATCCATGTGTCCTGGGTATATGACTGAGGTTTGATTCTGGAAATCTGTGGCCTGGGTACTTGACTGACGTTTGATGGTAGAAATCTGTGGACTGGCAACATGACTGAGGTTTGATTGTAGAACCCTGTGCCCTGGAAACATGACTGCGACCTGATACTTGAAACCCATGGCCTGGGAACTTGACATTGGTTTGATTCTGGAAGCCTGTGGCCTGGGAACATGACTGAGGCGTGATTCTGGAAACCTGCGGCCTGGGAACATGACATCTGTTTAGATTGTGGAATACTGTGCCCTGGGAACCTGACTGAAGGCTTGGTTCTGGAATCCTGTGGACTGGGAACATGACTCAGGATTGATTCTGAGACCATGTCGCCTGGGTATATGACTGTGGTTTGATTCTGGAAGCCATTGGACTGGGAATATGTCTGATGTTAGACTGTGTAATCCTGTGGCCTGGAAACATGACATCGGTTTGGATTCTGGTACCATGTTGCCTGGGAACATGAAATCGGTTTGATTGTGGAAACCTATGGTCTGGGAATATGACTGAGGTTTGATGGTGGTACCCTATGGCCTGGCAACATGACTGAGGTTTGATTCTGGATCCCTGTGGCCAGGGAACATGACTGAGGCGTGATTTTGGAAACCTGTGGACTGGGAACATGACATCTGTTTAGATTGTGGAATACTGTGCCCTGGGAACCTGACTGAGGCTTGGTTCTGGAACCCTGTGGACTGGGAACATGACTGAGCTTTTATTCTGGAACCCTGTAGCCTTGGAACATAACTGAGGATTGATTCTGGAACCCTGTGGCCGGGGAACATGACATCAGTGGATTCTGGATCCCTGTGGCCTGGGAATATGAGAACGGTTTGATTCTGGAACCCTGTGCCTTGGGAATATGTCTGAGGTTTGATGGTGGAAACCTGTGGACTGGCAACATGACTGAGGTTTGTTTCTGGAACCCTGTTCCCTGGGAACATGAGTGAGTTTTGCTTCTGGACACCTTTGTCCTGGGAACATGACTGTGGTTTGATTGTGGAACCATGGGTCCTGCAAACATGACTGAGGTTTGATTCTGGATCCATGTGTCCTGGGAATATGACTGAGGTTTGATTCTGGAAATCTGTGGCCTGGGTACTTGACTGAGGTTTGATGGCAGAAATCTGTGGATTGGCAACATGACTGAGGTTTGATTGTAGAACCCTGTGCCCTGGAAACATGACTGCGACCTGATACTTGAAACCCATGGCCTGGGAACTTGACATTGGTTTGATTCTGGAACCCTGTGGCCAGGAACAAGACTGAGGCGTGATTCTGGAATGCTGTGGCCTGCGAACATGACATCTGTTTAGATTGTGGAATACTGGGCCCTGGGAACCTGACTGAGGCTTGGTTCTGGAACCCTGTGGACTGGGAACATGACTGGGGTTTTATTCTGGAATCCTGTGGCCTGGGAACATGACATCAGTGGATTCTGGAACCCTGTTGCCTGGGAACTTGAGAACGGTTTGATTCTGGAACCCTGTGGCCTGGGAACATGTCTGAGGTTTCATGGTGGAAACCTGTGGCTTGGCAACATGACTGAGGCGTGATTCTGGAAAAGTGTGGCCTGGGAATATGACTGAGGTTTGATTCTGGAAATCTGTGGCCTGGGTACTTGACTGAGGTTTGACGGCAGAAATCTGTGGAATGGTAACGTGACTGAGGTTTGAGTGTAGAACCCTGTGCCCTGGAAACATGACTGCGACCTGATACTTGAAACCCATGGCCTGGGAACTTGACATTGGTTTGATTCTGGAACCCTGTGGCCAGGAAGAAGACTGAGGCGTGATTCTGGAATGCTGTGGCCTGCGAACATGACATCTGTTTAGATTGTGGAATACTGGGCCCTGGGAACCTGACTGAGGCTTGGTTCTGGAACCCTGTGGACTGGGAACATGACTGAGCATTTATTCTGGAACCCTGTAGCCTTGGAACATAACTGAGGATTGATTCTGGAACCCTGTGGCCGGGGAACATGACATCAGTGGATTCTGGAACCCTGTGCCTTGGGAATATGTCTGAGGTTTGATGGTGGAAACCTGTGGCCTGGCAACATGACTGAGGTTTGTTTCTGGAACCCTGTTCCCTGGGAACATGAGTGAGTTTTGCTTCTGGACACCTTTGTCCTGGGAACATGACTGTGGTTTGATTGTGGAACCATGGGTCCTGCAAACATGACTGAGGTTTGATTCTGGATCCATGTGTCCTGGGAATATGACTGAGGTTTGATTCTGGAAATCTGTGGCCTGGGAACTTGACTGAGGTTTGATGGCAGAAACCTGTGGACTGGCAACATGACTGAGGTTTGATTGTAGAACCCTGTGCCCTGGAAACATGACTGTGGCCTGGTAGTGGAAACCCATGGCCTAGGAATTTGACATTGGTTTGATTCTGGAAACCTGTGGCCTGGGAACATGACTGAGGCGTGATTCTGGAAAAGTGTGGCCTGGGAATATGACTGAGGTTTGATTCTGGAAATCTGTGGCCTGGGTACTTTACTGAGGTTTGACGGCAGAAATCTGTGGACTGGTAACATGACTGAGGTTTGAGTGTAGAACCCTGTGCCCTGGAAACATGACTGCGACCTGATACTTGCAACCCATGGCCTGGGAACTTGACATTGGTTTGATTCTGGAACCCTGTGGCCAGGAAGAAGACTGAGGCGTGATTCTGGAATGCTGTGGCCTGCGAACATGACATCTGTTTAGATTGTGGAATACTGGGCCCTGGGAACCTGACTGAGGCTTGGTTCTGGAACCCTGTGGACTGGGAACATGACTGAGGTTTTATTCTGGAATCCGGTGGCCTGGGAACATGACATCAGTGGATTCTGGAACCCTGTGGCCGGGGAACATGACATCAGTGGATTCTGGAACCCTGTGGCCGGGGCACAGGACATCAGTGGATTCTGGAACCCTGTGGCCTGGGAACATGACTGAGGTGTGATTCTGGAAACCTGCGGCCTGGGAACATGACATCTGTTTAGATTGTGGAATACTGTGCCCTGGGAACCTGACTGAAGGCTTGGTTCTGGAATCCTGTGGACTGGGAACATGACTCAGGATTGATTCTGAGACCATGTCGCCTGGGTATATGACTGTGGTTTGATTCTGGAAGCCATTGGACTGGGAATATGTCTGATGTTAGATTGTGTAATCCTGTGGCCTGGAAACATGACATCGGTTTGGATTCTGGTACCATGTTGCCTGGGAACATGAAATCGGTTTGATTGTGGAAACCTATGGTCTGGGAATATGACTGAGGTTTGATGGTGGTACCCTATGGCCTGGCAACATGACTGAGGTTTGATTCTGGATCCCTGTGGCCAGGGAACATGACTGAGGCGTGATTTTGGAAACCTGTGGACTGGGAACATGACATCTGTTTAGATTGTGGAATACTGTGCCCTGGGAAGCTGACTGAGGCTTGGTTCTGGAACCCTGTGGACTGGGAACATGACTGAGCTTTTATTCTGGAACCCTGTAGCCTTGGAACATAACTGAGGATTGATTCTGGAACCCTGTGGCCGGGGAACATGACATCAGTGGATTCTGGAACCCTGTGGCCTGGGAACATGAGAACGGTTTGATTCTAGAACCCTGTGCCTTGGGAATATGTCTGAGGTTTGATGGTGGAAACCTGTGGACTGGCAACATGACTGAGGTTTGTTTCTGGAACCCTGTTCCCTGGGAACATGAGTGAGTTTTGCTTCTGGACACCTTCGTCCTGGGAACATGACTGTGGTTTGATTGTGGAACCATGGGTCCTGCAAACATGACTGAGGTTTGATTCTGGATCCATGTGTCCTGGGTATATGACTGAGGTTTGATTCTGGAAATCTGTGGCCTGGGTACTTGACTGACGTTTGATGGTAGAAATCTGTGGACTGGCAACATGACTGAGGTTTGATTGTAGAACCCTGTGCCCTGGAAACATGACTGCGACCTGATACTTGAAACCCATGGCCTGGGAACTTGACATTGGTTTGATTCTGGAAGCCTGTGGCCTGGGAACATGACTGAGGCGTGATTCTGGAAACCTGCGGCCTGGGAACATGACATCTGTTTAGATTGTGGAATACTGTGCCCTGGGAACCTGACTGAAGGCTTGGTTCTGGAATCCTGTGGACTGGGAACATGACTCAGGATTGATTCTGAGACCATGTCGCCTGGGTATATGACTGTGGTTTGATTCTGGAAGCCATTGGACTGGGAATATGTCTGATGTTAGACTGTGTAATCCTGTGGCCTGGAAACATGACATCGGTTTGGATTCTGGTACCATGTTGCCTGGGAACATGAAATCGGTTTGATTGTGGAAACCTATGGTCTGGGAATATGACTGAGGTTTGATGGTGGTACCCTATGGCCTGGCAACATGACTGAGGTTTGATTCTGGATCCCTGTGGCCAGGGAACATGACTGAGGCGTGATTTTGGAAACCTGTGGACTGGGAACATGACATCTGTTTAGATTGTGGAATACTGTGCCCTGGGAACCTGACTGAGGCTTGGTTCTGGAACCCTGTGGACTGGGAACATGACTGAGCTTTTATTCTGGAACCCTGTAGCCTTGGAACATAACTGAGGATTGATTCTGGAACCCTGTGGCCGGGGAACATGACATCAGTGGATTCTGGATCCCTGTGGCCTGGGAATATGAGAACGGTTTGATTCTGGAACCCTGTGCCTTGGGAATATGTCTGAGGTTTGATGGTGGAAACCTGTGGACTGGCAACATGACTGAGGTTTGTTTCTGGAACCCTGTTCCCTGGGAACATGAGTGAGTTTTGCTTCTGGACACCTTTGTCCTGGGAACATGACTGTGGTTTGATTGTGGAACCATGGGTCCTGCAAACATGACTGAGGTTTGATTCTGGATCCATGTGTCCTGGGAATATGACTGAGGTTTGATTCTGGAAATCTGTGGCCTGGGTACTTGACTGAGGTTTGATGGCAGAAATCTGTGGATTGGCAACATGACTGAGGTTTGATTGTAGAACCCTGTGCCCTGGAAACATGACTGCGACCTGATACTTGAAACCCATGGCCTGGGAACTTGACATTGGTTTGATTCTGGAACCCTGTGGCCAGGAACAAGACTGAGGCGTGATTCTGGAATGCTGTGGCCTGCGAACATGACATCTGTTTAGATTGTGGAATACTGGGCCCTGGGAACCTGACTGAGGCTTGGTTCTGGAACCCTGTGGACTGGGAACATGACTGGGGTTTTATTCTGGAATCCTGTGGCCTGGGAACATGACATCAGTGGATTCTGGAACCCTGTTGCCTGGGAACTTGAGAACGGTTTGATTCTGGAACCCTGTGGCCTGGGAACATGTCTGAGGTTTCATGGTGGAAACCTGTGGCTTGGCAACATGACTGAGGCGTGATTCTGGAAAAGTGTGGCCTGGGAATATGACTGAGGTTTGATTCTGGAAATCTGTGGCCTGGGTACTTGACTGAGGTTTGACGGCAGAAATCTGTGGAATGGTAACGTGACTGAGGTTTGAGTGTAGAACCCTGTGCCCTGGAAACATGACTGCGACCTGATACTTGAAACCCATGGCCTGGGAACTTGACATTGGTTTGATTCTGGAACCCTGTGGCCAGGAAGAAGACTGAGGCGTGATTCTGGAATGCTGTGGCCTGCGAACATGACATCTGTTTAGATTGTGGAATACTGGGCCCTGGGAACCTGACTGAGGCTTGGTTCTGGAACCCTGTGGACTGGGAACATGACTGAGCATTTATTCTGGAACCCTGTAGCCTTGGAACATAACTGAGGATTGATTCTGGAACCCTGTGGCCGGGGAACATGACATCAGTGGATTCTGGAACCCTGTGCCTTGGGAATATGTCTGAGGTTTGATGGTGGAAACCTGTGGCCTGGCAACATGACTGAGGTTTGTTTCTGGAACCCTGTTCCCTGGGAACATGAGTGAGTTTTGCTTCTGGACACCTTTGTCCTGGGAACATGACTGTGGTTTGATTGTGGAACCATGGGTCCTGCAAACATGACTGAGGTTTGATTCTGGATCCATGTGTCCTGGGAATATGACTGAGGTTTGATTCTGGAAATCTGTGGCCTGGGAACTTGACTGAGGTTTGATGGCAGAAACCTGTGGACTGGCAACATGACTGAGGTTTGATTGTAGAACCCTGTGCCCTGGAAACATGACTGCGACCTGATACTTGAAACCCATGGCCTGGGAACTTGACATTGGTTTGATTCTGGAACCCTGTGGCCTGGGAACATGACTGAGGCGAGATTCTGGAATCCTGTGCCCTGGAAACATGACTGTGGCTTGGTACTGGAAACCCATGGCCTAGGAATTTGCCATTGGTTTGATTCTGGAACCCTGTGGCCTGGGAACATGACTGAGGTTTGATTCTGGAACCATGTGTCCTGGGAATATGACTGAGGTTTGATTCTGGAAATCTGTGGCCTGGGAACTTGACTGAGGTTTGATGGCAGAAACCTGTGGACTGGCAACATGACTGAGGTTTGATTGTAGAACCCTGTGCCCTGGAAACATGACTGTGGCCTGGTAGTGGAAACCCATGGCCTAGGAATTTGACATTGGTTTGATTCTGGAAACCTGTGGCCTGGGAACATGACTGAGGCGTGATTCTGGAAAAGTGTGGCCTGGGAATATGACTGAGGTTTGATTCTGGAAATCTGTGGCCTGGGTACTTTACTGAAGTTTGACGGCAGAAATCTGTGGACTGGTAACATGACTGAGGTTTGAGTGTAGAACCCTGTGCCCTGGAAACATGACTGCGACCTGATACTTGCAACCCATGGCCTGGGAACTTGACATTGGTTTGATTCTGGAACCCTGTGGCCAGGAAGAAGACTGAGGCGTGATTCTGGAATGCTGTGGCCTGCGAACATGACATCTGTTTAGATTGTGGAATACTGGGCCCTGGGAACCTGACTGAGTCTTTGTTCTGGAACCCTGTGGACTGGGAACATGACTGAGCATTTATTCTTGAACCCTGTAGCCTTGGAACATAACTGAGGATTGATTCTGGAACCCTGTGGCTGGAGAACATGACATCAGTGGATTCTGGAACCCTGTGCCTTGGGAATATGTCTGAGGTTTGATGGTGGAAACCTGTGGCCTGGCAACATGACTGAGGTTTGTTTCTGGAACCCTGTTCCCTGGGAACATGAGTGAGGTTTGCTTCTGGACACCTTTGTCCTGGGAACATGACTGTGGTTTGATTGTGGAACCATGGGTCCTGCAAACATGACTGAGGTTTGATTCTGGATCCATGTGTCCTGGGAATATGACTGAGGTTTGATTCTGGAAATCTGTTGCCTGGGAACGTGACTGAGGTTTGATGGCAGAAACCTGTGGACTGGCAACATGACTGAGGTTTGATTGTAGAACCCTGTGCCCTGGAAACATGACTGCGACCTGATACTTGAAACCCATGGCCTGGGAACTTGACATTGGTTTGATTCTGGAACCCTGTGGCCAGGGAACATGACTGAGGCGAGATTCTGGAATCCTGTGCCCTGGAAACATGACTGTGGCTTGGTACTGGAAACCCATGGCCTAGGAATTTGACATTGGTTTGATTCTGGAACCCTGTGGCCTGGGAACATGACTGAGGTTTGATTCTGGAACCATGTGTCCTGGGAATATGACTGAGCTTTGATTCTGGAAATCTGTGGCCTGGGAACTTGACTGAGGTTTGATGGCAGAAACCTGTGGACTGGCAACATGACTGAGGTTTGATTGTAGAACCCTGTGCCATGGAAACATGACTGCGACCTGATACTTGAAACCCATGGCCTGGGAACTTGACATTGGTTTGATTCTGGAACCCTGTGGCCTGGAACAAGACTGAGGCGTGATTCTGGAATGCTGTGGCCTGCGAACATGACATCTGTTTAGATTGTGGAATACTGGGCCCTGGGAACCTGACTGAGGCTTGGTTCTGGAACCCTGTGGACTGGGAACATGACTGAGGTTTTATTCTGGAATCCGGTGGCCTGGGAACATGACATCAGTGGATTCTGGAACCCTGTGGCCGGGGAACATGACATCAGTGGATTCTGGAACCCTGTGGCCGGGGCACAGGACATCAGTGGATTCTGGAACCCTGTGGCCTGGGAACATGACTGAGGTGTGATTCTGGAAACCTGCGGCCTGGGAACATGACATCTGTTTAGATTGTGGAATACTGTGCCCTGGGAACCTGACTGAAGGCTTGGTTCTGGAATCCTGTGGACTGGGAACATGACTCAGGATTGATTCTGAGACCATGTCGCCTGGGTATATGACTGTGGTTTGATTCTGGAAGCCATTGGACTGGGAATATGTCTGATGTTAGATTGTGTAATCCTGTGGCCTGGAAACATGACATCGGTTTGGATTCTGGTACCATGTTGCCTGGGAACATGAAATCGGTTTGATTGTGGAAACCTATGGTCTGGGAATATGACTGAGGTTTGATGGTGGTACCCTATGGCCTGGCAACATGACTGAGGTTTGATTCTGGATCCCTGTGGCCAGGGAACATGACTGAGGCGTGATTTTGGAAACCTGTGGACTGGGAACATGACATCTGTTTAGATTGTGGAATACTGTGCCCTGGGAAGCTGACTGAGGCTTGGTTCTGGAACCCTGTGGACTGGGAACATGACTGAGCTTTTATTCTGGAACCCTGTAGCCTTGGAACATAACTGAGGATTGATTCTGGAACCCTGTGGCCGGGGAACATGACATCAGTGGATTCTGGAACCCTGTGGCCTGGGAACATGAGAACGGTTTGATTCTAGAACCCTGTGCCTTGGGAATATGTCTGAGGTTTGATGGTGGAAACCTGTGGCTTGGCAACATGACTGAGGTTTGTTTCTGGAACCCTGTTCCCTGGGAACATGAGTGAGTTTTGCTTCTGGACACCTTCGTCCTGGGAACATGACTGTGGTTTGATTGTGGAACCATGGGTCCTGCAAACATGACTGAGGTTTGATTCTGGATCCATGTGTCCTGGGTATATGACTGAGGTTTGATTCTGGAAATCTGTGGCCTGGGTACTTGACTGACGTTTGATGGTAGAAATCTGTGGACTGGCAACATGACTGAGGTTTGATTGTAGAACCCTGTGCCCTGGAAACATGACTGCGACCTGATACTTGAAACCCATGGCCTGGGAACTTGACATTGGTTTGATTCTGGAAGCCTGTGGCCTGGGAACATGACTGAGGCGTGATTCTGGAAACCTGCGGCCTGGGAACATGACATCTGTTTAGATTGTGGAATACTGTGCCCTGGGAACCTGACTGAAGGCTTGGTTCTGGAATCCTGTGGACTGGGAACATGACTCAGGATTGATTCTGAGACCATGTCGCCTGGGTATATGACTGTGGTTTGATTCTGGAAGCCATTGGACTGGGAATATGTCTGATGTTAGACTGTGTAATCCTGTGGCCTGGAAACATGACATCGGTTTGGATTCTGGTACCATGTTGCCTGGGAACATGAAATCGGTTTGATTGTGGAAACCTATGGTCTGGGAATATGACTGAGGTTTGATGGTGGTACCCTATGGCCTGGCAACATGACTGAGGTTTGATTCTGGATCCCTGTGGCCAGGGAACATGACTGAGGCGTGATTTTGGAAACCTGTGGACTGGGAACATGACATCTGTTTAGATTGTGGAATACTGTGCCCTGGGAACCTGACTGAGGCTTGGTTCTGGAACCCTGTGGACTGGGAACATGACTGAGCTTTTATTCTGGAACCCTGTAGCCTTGGAACATAACTGAGGATTGATTCTGGAACCCTGTGGCCGGGGAACATGACATCAGTGGATTCTGGATCCCTGTGGCCTGGGAATATGAGAACGGTTTGATTCTGGAACCCTGTGCCTTGGGAATATGTCTGAGGTTTGATGGTGGAAACCTGTGGACTGGCAACATGACTGAGGTTTGTTTCTGGAACCCTGTTCCCTGGGAACATGAGTGAGTTTTGCTTCTGGACACCTTTGTCCTGGGAACATGACTGTGGTTTGATTGTGGAACCATGGGTCCTGCAAACATGACTGAGGTTTGATTCTGGATCCATGTGTCCTGGGAATATGACTGAGGTTTGATTCTGGAAATCTGTGGCCTGGGTACTTGACTGCGGTTTGATGGCAGAAATCTGTGGATTGGCAACATGACTGAGGTTTGATTGTAGAACCCTGTGCCCTGGAAACATGACTGCGACCTGATACTTGAAACCCATGGCCTGGGAACTTGACATTGGTTTGATTCTGGAACCCTGTGGCCAGGAACAAGACTGAGGCGTGATTCTGGAATGCTGTGGCCTGCGAACATGACATCTGTTTAGATTGTGGAATACTGGGCCCTGGGAACCTGACTGAGGCTTGGTTCTGGAACCCTGTGGACTGGGAACATGACTGGGGTTTTATTCTGGAATCCTGTGGCCTGGGAACATGACATCAGTGGATTCTGGAACCCTGTTGCCTGGGAACTTGAGAACGGTTTGATTCTGGAACCCTGTGGCCTGGGAACATGTCTGAGGTTTCATGGTGGAAACCTGTGGCTTGGCAACATGACTGAGGTTTGTTTCTGGAACCCTGTTCCCTGGGAACATGACTGAGGTTTGATTCTGGACACCTTTGTGCTGGGAACATGACTGTGGTTTGATTGTGGAATCATGGGTCCTGCAAACATGACTGAGGTTTGATTCTGGAACCATGTGTCCTGGGAATATGACTGAGGTTTGATTCTGGAAATCTGTGGCCTGGGAACTTGACTGAGGTTTGATGGCAGAAACCTGTGGACTGGCAACATGACTGAGGTTTGATTGTAGAACCCTGTGCCCTGGAAACATGACTGTGGCCTGGTAGTGGAAACCCATGGCCTAGGAATTTGACATTGGTTTGATTCTGGAAACCTGTGGCCTGGGAACATGACTGAGGCGTGATTCTGGAAAAGTGTGGCCTGGGAATATGACTGAGGTTTGATTCTGGAAATCTGTGGCCTGGGTACTTGACTGAGGTTTGACGGCAGAAATCTGTGGAATGGTAACGTGACTGAGGTTTGAGTGTAGAACCCTGTGCCCTGGAAACATGACTGCGACCTGATACTTGAAACCCATGGCCTGGGAACTTGACATTGGTTTGATTCTGGAACCCTGTGGCCAGGAAGAAGACTGAGGCGTGATTCTGGAATGCTGTAGCCTGCGAACATGACATCTGTTTAGATTGTGGAATACTGGGCCCTGGGAACCTGACTGAGGCTTGGTTCTGGAACCCTGTGGACTGGGAACATGACTGAGCATTTATTCTGGAACCCTGTAGCCTTGGAACATAACTGAGGATTGATTCTGGAACCCTGTGGCCGGGGAACATGACATCAGTGGATTCTGGAACCCTGTGCCTTGGGAATATGTCTGAGGTTTGATGGTGGAAACCTGTGGCCTGGCAACATGACTGAGGTTTGTTTCTGGAACCCTGTTCCCTGGGAACATGAGTGAGGATTGCTTCTGGACACCTTTGTCCTGGGAACATGACTGTGGTTTGATTGTGGAACCATGGGTCCTGCAAACATGACTGAGGTTTGATTCTGGATCCATGTGTCCTGGGAATATGACTGAGGTTTGATTCTGGAAATCTGTTGCCTGGGAACTTGACTGAGGTTTGATGGCAGAAACCTGTGGACTGGCAACATGACTGAGGTTTGATTGTAGAACCCTGTGCCCTGGAAACATGACTGCGACCTGATACTTGAAACCCATGGCCTGGGAACTTGACATTGGTTTGATTCTGGAACCCTGTGGCCTGGGAACATGACTGAGGCGAGATTCTGGAATCCTGTGCCCTGGAAACATGACTGTGGCTTGGTACTGGAAACCCATGGCCTAGGAATTTGCCATTGGTTTGATTCTGGAACCCTGTGGCCTGGGAACATGACTGAGGTTTGATTCTGGAACCATGTGTCCTGGGAATATGACTGAGGTTTGATTCTGGAAATCTGTGGCCTGGGAACTTGACTGAGGTTTGATGGCAGAAACCTGTGGACTGGCAACATGACTGAGGTTTGATTGTAGAACCCTGTGCCCTGGAAACATGACTGTGGCCTGGTAGTGGAAACCCATGGCCTAGGAATTTGACATTGGTTTGATTCTGGAAACCTGTGGCCTGGGAACATGACTGAGGCGTGATTCTGGAAAAGTGTGGCCTGGGAATATGACTGAGGTTTGATTCTGGAAATCTGTGGCCTGGGTACTTTACTGAGGTTTGACGGCAGAAATCTGTGGACTGGTAACATGACTGAGGTTTGAGTGTAGAACCCTGTGCCCTGGAAACATGACTGCGACCTGATACTTGCAACCCATGGCCTGGGAACTTGACATTGGTTTGATTCTGGAACCCTGTGGCCAGGAAGAAGACTGAGGCGTGATTCTGGAATGCTGTGGCCTGCGAACATGACATCTGTTTAGATTGTGGAATACTGGGCCCTGGGAACCTGACTGAGTCTTTGTTCTGGAACCCTGTGGACTGGGAACATGACTGAGCATTTATTCTTGAACCCTGTAGCCTTGGAACATAACTGAGGATTGATTCTGGAACCCTGTGGCTGGAGAACATGACATCAGTGGATTCTGGAACCCTGTGCCTTGGGAATATGTCTGAGGTTTGATGGTGGAAACCTGTGGCCTGGCAACATGACTGAGGTTTGTTTCTGGAACCCTGTTCCCTGGGAACATGAGTGAGGTTTGCTTCTGGACACCTTTGTCCTGGGAACATGACTGTGGTTTGATTGTGGAACCATGGGTCCTGCAAACATGACTGAGGTTTGATTCTGGATCCATGTGTCCTGGGAATATGACTGAGGTTTGATTCTGGAAATCTGTTGCCTGGGAACTTGACTGAGGTTTGATGGCAGAAACCTGTGTACTGGCAACATGACTGAGGTTTGATTGTAGAACCCTGTGCCCTGGAAACATGACTGCGACCTGATACTTGAAACCCATGGCCTGGGAACTTGACATTGGTTTGATTCTGGAACCCTGTGGCCAGGGAACATGACTGAGGCGAGATTCTGGAATCCTGTGCCCTGGAAACATGACTGTGGCTTGGTACTGGAAACCCATGGCCTAGGAATTTGACATTGGTTTGATTCTGGAACCCTGTGGCCTGGGAACATGACTGAGGTTTGATTCTGGAACCATGTGTCCTGGGAATATGACTGAGCTTTGATTCTGGAAATCTGTGGCCTGGGAACTTGACTGAGGTTTGATGGCAGAAACCTGTGGACTGGCAACATGACTGAGGTTTGATTGTAGAACCCTGTGCCCTGGAAACATGACTGCGACCTGATACTTGAAACCCATGGCCTGGGAACTTGACATTGGTTTGATTCTGGAACCCTGTGGCCTGGAACAAGACTGAGGCGTGATTCTGGAATGCTGTGGCCTGCGAACATGACATCTGTTTAGATTGTGGAATACTGGGCCCTGGGAACCTGACTGAGGCTTGGTTCTGGAACCCTGTGGACTGGGAACATGACTGAGGTTTTATTCTGGAATCCGGTGGCCTGGGAACATGACATCAGTGGATTCTGGAACCCTGTGGCCGGGGAACATGACATCAGTGGATTCTGGAACCCTGTGGCCGGGGCACAGGACATCAGTGGATTCTGGAACCCTGTGGCCTGGGAACATGACTGAGGTGTGATTCGGGAAACCTGCGGCCTGGGAACATGACATCTGTTTAGATTGTGGAATACTGTGCCCTGGGAACCTGACTGAAGGCTTGGTTCTGGAATCCTGTGGACTGGGAACATGACTCAGGATTGATTCTGAGACCATGTCGCCTGGGTATATGACTGTGGTTTGATTCTGGAAGCCATTGGACTGGGAATATGTCTGATGTTAGATTGTGTAATCCTGTGGCCTGGAAACATGACATCGGTTTGGATTCTGGTACCATGTTGCCTGGGAACATGAAATCGGTTTGATTGTGGAAACCTATGGTCTGGGAATATGACTGAGGTTTGATGGTGGTACCCTATGGCCTGGCAACATGACTGAGGTTTGATTCTGGATCCCTGTGGCCAGGGAACATGACTGAGGCGTGATTTTGGAAACCTGTGGACTGGGAACATGACATCTGTTTAGATTGTGGAATACTGTGCCCTGGGAACCTGACTGAGGCTTGGTTCTGGAACCCTGTGGACTGGGAACATGACTGAGCTTTTATTCTGGAACCCTGTAGCCTTGGAACATAACTGAGGATTGATTCTGGAACCCTGTGGCCGGGGAACATGACATCAGTGGATTCTGGAACCCTGTGGCCTGGGAACATGAGAACGGTTTGATTCTAGAACCCTGTGCCTTGGGAATATGTCTGAGGTTTGATGGTGGAAACCTGTGGACTGGCAACATGACTGAGGTTTGTTTCTGGAACCCTGTTCCCTGGGAACATGAGTGAGTTTTGCTTCTGGACACCTTTGTCCTGGGAACATGACTGTGGTTTGATTGTGGAACCATGGGTCCTGCAAACATGACTGAGGTTTGATTCTGGATCCATGTGTCCTGGGAATATGACTGAGGTTTGATTCTGGAAATCTGTGGCCTGGGTACTTGACTGAGGTTTGATGGCAGAAATCTGTGGATTGGCAACATGACTGAGGTTTGATTGTAGAACCCTGTGCCCTGGAAACATGACTGCGACCTGATACTTGAAACCCATGGCCTGGGAACTTGACATTGGTTTGATTCTGGAACCCTGTGGCCAGGAACAAGACTGAGGCGTGATTCTGGAATGCTGTGGCCTGCGAACATGACATCTGTTTAGATTGTGGAATACTGGGCCCTGGGAACCTGACTGAGGCTTGGTTCTGGAACCCTGTGGACTGGGAACATGACTGGGGTTTTATTCTGGAATCCTGTGGCCTGGGAACATGACATCAGTGGATTCTGGAACCCTGTTGCCTGGGAACTTGAGAACGGTTTGATTCTGGAACCCTGTGGCCTGGGAACATGTCTGAGGTTTCATGGTGGAAACCTGTGGCTTGGCAACATGACTGAGGTTTGTTTCTGGAACCCTGTTCCCTGGGAACATGACTGAGGTTTGATTCTGGACACCTTTGTGCTGGGAACATGACTGTGGTTTGATTGTGGAATCATGGGTCCTGCAAACATGACTGAGGTTTGATTCTGGAACCATGGGTCCTGGGAATATGACTGAGGTTTGATTCTGGAAATCTGTGGCCTGGGAACTTGACTGAGGTTTGATGGCAGAAACCTGTGGACTGGCAACATGACTGAGGTTTGATTGTAGAACCCTGTGCCCTGGAAACATGACTGTGGCCTGGTAGTGGAAACCCATGGCCTAGGAATTTGACATTGGTTTGATTCTGGAAACCTGTGGCCTGGGAACATGACTGAGGCGTGATTCTGGAAAAGTGTGGCCTGGGAATATGACTGAGGTTTGATTCTGGAAATCTGTGGCCTGGGTACTTGACTGAGGTTTGACGGCAGAAATCTGTGGAATGGTAACGTGACTGAGGTTTGAGTGTAGAACCCTGTGCCCTGGAAACATGACTGCGACCTGATACTTGAAACCCATGGCCTGGGAACTTGACATTGGTTTGATTCTGGAACCCTGTGGCCAGGAAGAAGACTGAGGCGTGATTCTGGAATGCTGTGGCCTGCGAACATGACATCTGTTTAGATTGTGGAATACTGGGCCCTGGGAACCTGACTGAGGCTTGGTTCTGGAACCCTGTGGACTGGGAACATGACTGAGCATTTATTCTGGAACCCTGTAGCCTTGGAACATAACTGAGGATTGATTCTGGAACCCTGTGGCCGGGGAACATGACATCAGTGGATTCTGGAACCCTGTGCCTTGGGAATATGTCTGAGGTTTGATGGTGGAAACCTGTGGCCTGGCAACATGACTGAGGTTTGTTTCTGGAACCCTGTTCCCTGGGAACATGAGTGAGTTTTGCTTCTGGACACCTTTGTCCTGGGAACATGACTGTGGTTTGATTGTGGAACCATGGGTCCTGCAAATATGACTGAGGTTTGATTCTGGATCCATGTGTCCTGGGAATATGACTGAGGTTTGATTCTGGAAATCTGTGGCCTGGGAACTTGACTGAGGTTTGATGGCAGAAACCTGTGGACTGGCAACATGACTGAGGTTTGATTGTAGAACCCTGTGCCCTGGAAACATGACTGTGGCCTGGTAGTGGAAACCCATGGCCTAGGAATTTGACATTGGTTTGATTCTGGAAACCTGTGGCCTGGGAACATGACTGAGGCGTGATTCTGGAAAAGTGTGGCCTGGGAATATGACTGAGGTTTGATTCTGGAAATCTGTGGCCTGGGTACTTTACTGAGGTTTGACGGCAGAAATCTGTGGACTGGTAACATGACTGAGGTTTGAGTGTAGAACCCTGTGCCCTGGAAACATGACTGCGACCTGATACTTGCAACCCATGGCCTGGGAACTTGACATTGGTTTGATTCTGGAACCCTGTGGCCAGGAAGAAGACTGAGGCGTGATTCTGGAATGCTGTGGCCTGCGAACATGACATCTGTTTAGATTGTGGAATACTGGGCCCTGGGAACCTAACTGAGTCTTTGTTCTGGAACCCTGTGGACTGGGAACATGACTGAGCATTTATTCTTGAACCCTGTAGCCTTGGAACATAACTGAGGATTGATTCTGGAACCCTGTGGCTGGAGAACATGACATCAGTGGATTCTGGAACCCTGTGCCTTGGGAATATGTCTGAGGTTTGATGGTGGAAACCTGTGGCCTGGCAACATGACTGAGGTTTGTTTCTGGAACCCTGTTCCCTGGGAACATGAGTGAGGTTTGCTTCTGGACACCTTTGTCCTGGGAACATGACTGTGGTTTGATTGTGGAACCATGGGTCCTGCAAACATGACTGAGGTTTGATTCTGGATCCATGTGTCCTGGGAATATGACTGAGGTTTGATTCTGGAAATCTGTTGCCTGGGAACGTGACTGAGGTTTGATGGCAGAAACCTGTGGACTGGCAACATGACTGAGGTTTGATTGTAGAACCCTGTGCCCTGGAAACATGACTGCGACCTGATACTTGAAACCCATGGCCTGGGAACTTGACATTGGTTTGATTCTGGAACCCTGTGGCCAGGGAACATGACTGAGGCGAGATTCTGGAATCCTGTGCCCTGGAAACATGACTGTGGCTTGGTACTGGAAACCCATGGCCTAGGAATTTGACATTGGTTTGATTCTGGAACCCTGTGGCCTGGGAACATGACTGAGGTTTGATTCTGGAACCATGTGTCCTGGGAATATGACTGAGCTTTGATTCTGGAAATCTGTGGCCTGGGAACTTGACTGAGGTTTGATGGCAGAAACCTGTGGACTGGCAACATGACTGAGGTTTGATTGTAGAACCCTGTGCCCTGGAAACATGACTGCGACCTGATACTTGAAACCCATGGCCTGGGAACTTGACATTGGTTTGATTCTGGAACCCTGTGGCCTGGAACAAGACTGAGGCGTGATTCTGGAATGCTGTGGCCTGCGAACATGACATCTGTTTAGATTGTTGAATACTGGGACCTGGGAACCTGACTGAGGCTTGGTTCTGGAACCCTGTGGACTGGGAACATGACTGAGGTTTTATTCTGGAATCCGGTGGCCTGGGAACATGACATCAGTGGATTCTGGAACCCTGTGGCCGGGGAACATGACATCAGTGGATTCTGGAACCCTGTGGCCGGGGCACAGGACATCAGTGGATTCTGGAACCCTGTGGCCTGGGAACATGACTGAGGTGTGATTCTGGAAACCTGCGGCCTGGGAACATGACATCTGTTTAGATTGTGGAATACTGTGCCCTGGGAACCTGACTGAAGGCTTGGTTCTGGAATCCTGTGGACTGGGAACATGACTCAGGATTGATTCTGAGACCATGTCGCCTGGGTATATGACTGTGGTTTGATTCTGGAAGCCATTGGACTGGGAATATGTCTGATGTTAGATTGTGTAATCCTGTGGCCTGGAAACATGACATCGGTTTGGATTCTGGTACCATGTTGCCTGGGAACATGAAATCGGTTTGATTGTGGAAACCTATGGTCTGGGAATATGACTGAGGTTTGATGGTGGTACCCTATGGCCTGGCAACATGACTGAGGTTTGATTCTGGATCCCTGTGGCCAGGGAACATGACTGAGGCGTGATTTTGGAAACCTGTGGACTGGGAACATGACATCTGTTTAGATTGTGGAATACTGTGCCCTGGGAAGCTGACTGAGGCTTGGTTCTGGAACCCTGTGGACTGGGAACATGACTGAGCTTTTATTCTGGAACCCTGTAGCCTTGGAACATAACTGAGGATTGATTCTGGAACCCTGTGGCCGGGGAACATGACATCAGTGGATTCTGGAACCCTGTGGCCTGGGAACATGAGAACGGTTTGATTCTAGAACCCTGTGCCTTGGGAATATGTCTGAGGTTTGATGGTGGAAACCTGTGGCCTGGCAACATGACTGAGGTTTGTTTCTGGAACCCTGTTCCCTGGGAACATGAGTGAGTTTTGCTTCTGGACACCTTCGTCCTGGGAACATGACTGTGGTTTGATTGTGGAACCATGGGTCCTGCAAACATGACTGAGGTTTGATTCTGGATCCATGTGTCCTGGGTATATGACTGAGGTTTGATTCTGGAAATCTGTGGCCTGGGTACTTGACTGACGTTTGATGGTAGAAATCTGTGGACTGGCAACATGACTGAGGTTTGATTGTAGAACCCTGTGCCCTGGAAACATGACTGCGACCTGATACTTGAAACCCATGGTCTGGGAACTTGACATTGGTTTGACTCTGGAAGCCTGTGGCCTGGGAACATGACTGAGGCGTGATTCTGGAAACCTGCGGCCTGGGAACATGACATCTGTTTAGATTGTGGAATACTGTGCCCTGGGAACCTGACTGAAGGCTTGGTTCTGGAATCCTGTGGACTGGGAACATGACTCAGGATTGATTCTGAGACCATGTCGCCTGGGTATATGACTGTGGTTTGATTCTCGAAGCCATTGGACTGGGAATATGTCTGATGTTAGACTGTGTAATCCTGTGGCCTGGAAACATGACATCGGTTTGGATTCTGGTACCATGTTGCCTGGGAACATGAAATCGGTTTGATTGTGGAAACCTATGGTCTGGGAATATGACTGAGGTTTGATGGTGGTACCCTATGGCCTGGCAACATGACTGAGGTTTGATTCTGGATCCCTGTGGCCAGGGAACATGACTGAGGCGTGATTTTGGAAACCTGTGGACTGGGAACATGACATCTGTTTAGATTGTGGAATACTGTGCCCTGGGAACCTGACTGAGGCTTGGTTCTGGAACCCTGTGGACTGGGAACATGACTGAGCTTTTATTCTGGAACCCTGTAGCCTTGGAACATAACTGAGGATAGATTCTGGAACCCTGTGGCCGGGGAACATGAAATCAGTGGATTCTGGATCCCTGTGGCCTGGGAATATGAGAACGGTTTGATTCTGGAACCCTGTGCCTTGGGAATATGTCTGAGGTTTGATGGTGGAAACCTGTGGACTGGCAACATGACTGAGGTTTGTTTCTGGAACCCTGTTCCCTGGGAACATGA